>NC_088644.1:35081350-35416350 GCF_964019385.1 Sycon ciliatum
ACACACACACACACACACACACACACACACATACACACACACACACACACGCACAAGCACACACGCATACACACACACACACATGCACATTATACACAAGGTGAAACACACGCATGTACACACAAATGAACGCACGCATGTACACACAAATGAACGCACGCACGTACACACAAATGAACGCACACACACGAACGCACGCACACACGCACACACACACACACACACACAAACACACACACACATGCATACAGACACACAGACACACAGACACACACACACACAAGACAACATACAGTACATGTAGTAGAGCAGTAAGATTCACAACATGAAAGTTACCTCCAAGTCGAATTTGGTAAACATTCTCTGTTTCGCTTGAGTTCTACTACGCGTTGAAAACACAACTGTAAGGCAAAACAAAACACGAGGAATCAGAATACTTCACCTCCGACTTCCAGTGTATAATACTTGAAATAAACTAAACGTGTGTTGAAGTACTTCATACGGAAAGCCATATGCACGTTGTGTGTGCATGTGAGTATGTGTGTGTGTGTGTGCGTGCGTGTGTGCGTGTGTGTGTGGGGGGGGGGGGGGGGGGTGTCAAAGAAGCATGCGCATCTGCACATATTCTAATGGTCTTGGCAAAACTTCATATCCATCCCCTCACACCCCTCAGTCTTGTATAGATAATGCTTCCCGCCTAGAGATCATGGAGCATGACATCCGACTGGTCTAACTCCACATCATATCCTTGGACGAGTGCTGCCGTGGACATAGAAATCCGGTGGAATGACCGGGGCCGGCATCCTTACTTGCTTAGCATGTACACGCACTGCAACACTGTAAAAATGCACCAGCAGTGCTCACGGCTGCACGGCCAGCGCCCCGTGGCCGCTTGACTTCTCAACGGATTTCAATGTCGGCAACAGTAGTTTCGGCGGGTACAAGAAGAGTTTTCAACACATCAGCACTGACTGTCCCATGCACTGCCCGGCCTCACCTTTGGGCTGTGTGCCAAACGAATCTAATAGCCGAAGCCGGCACTGGACACACCAACACACCAACAACAAGAACAGCAACATATCTAGGCATAACTAAGGCATAATATCTAGGCCTGCTCGTAGAGAATTCGATAGTGAATGCTGCTGTCTGATGATCGCTCCGATGCGTGAAACTTTAAGTTACAGCTAACACAGCCTTTCGCCTCTGTTGTGTGTGTAGGCATAACTTAGGTGAATTTATCTAAAATCCTTATAGTAATTTGTAAACTCGGCGATAAAGAAGACATAGTGAGGCAACGGGTAGGCAGGGGCAGGAGCGCTTTAGTTAGACCTTGAAATACGTCGCCGGATTGCTAGATGTCTTATTTAACGTGCACGTGAACTGCGCCAATTTAGAGAGGAGTCAATTGTAGGCATGACCATTCTTGCTCACTTACCCGTACAAAAGGAAGAAGTAGCTTAGTGCGGATGGTATTCACGCCGATATAGTCACTGAACACGACATCGTAGTAGTAATCTGAACAAGTACATACAAGCCAGTAAGGAAACAGTTTCTAATCTATACTTGCATCTCAAAACTAGACCATAGGTAGGCGTTTAATTCAATCTTTGGTCCCAGGCTCAAGTCCTGGTGGAGAAAAGATTTCTTTGAGACATAATTTGGCCCAGAATCTGCGAAAACCAGGCTTAGGGTGAAAATCATTTTTTTGAGAAAAATGATGTTTTGTAAAAAGGTTGTGTCGCGTGGACGATCGAGTGCAGTGAAGTGGAACCAAAGAGAATCTCGCTTGTTTGAAGAAGTAGCAGTCATGGCAGGAAGGGTTTCAGCAGTCAGGGAAGTCAAAGGGCTTCCGGTAGAGTATTCCCTGCTACTCCTCTAGTCACAACGAAGAGTTTTTGAGCCGATCGAACGGATTCCATTTCCTACACTCAGGGATGGCGAAATTTCGGCGCTAGCTGCTGCTTGCGGAATATGGTGAAGAAATCGTCTCCAGTTAGAGTCGTGATGGCGATAGCGAGGAGAACCTGGACGACATCGATCCAGCCAATCGAAGTACAGAGATACTAGCTGTTTCTGGGCCTCACGCAAAGGGAACGCGCGCAGCGGAGCTCATACGTTTGCAGCAAATTCACGAGGAAAATAGCTTGAAGCGCAGTGTGAAAACTAGGGGTGAAACAATTATACCGAATACTCGAGTACTCGCTCGTTTTTTTCAGAAATAATCGTACTCGGAATAAATCAGAGTACTCGATTATACATGGTACATGCATTTACAACAGATATCTGAAGTTTCAGAGCAGCAGTCAGCAGATATTGATGTGCAGACTGTGTGGTGAACATTTGTTCACGGGTAGAGAGAGCCCAAATGACACACCAACCAATACCAGAGAAAACTGACTGGCACTCGGTTCAATCAGGGTTGTATCATGTGATTTTAAGGCCCTCGGTGTGCAATTTTTAGGAGATGAAGAATACTCGAATACTCGAATATTCGATCGGAGAAAACCAGAGTACTCGAACTCGGGATCTCAATGCCAACTTTCACCCCTAGTGAAAACGGTTTTGAATTGAAGTCCTTGGCGATGAAGTGCTACTGAATGCCAGGCGAATGAGCGAGCAGATCGAGAGGCTAAGCCCCCACTCGAGACTTTCCTCGCTGGACAGCTAGCTGCAAGGGATTGTACGGCGTGCTGATATTTCACTTGCTGGTCAGCACCAAGCTGCAGATACTGCAGCACGCCAGCACACTATGCGCTTACTATGAACAGTGGAACAGGTTGAAAGGCTGTGTTCTTGCTTGTTTCTGAACAGTTGTACTAGATTCACCTTTCAAAAGGTGCCATCTCAACTGGAGTTGGGTTTCCTTGTGGTGTGTAGCGCCAGAGCATGCCAGTACATGTATTCAGCCCCAGAATGTGCTGAGTGAGGAGCAAACAAAATTCATGCAGGACTGTGCATGGCCACTACAGCCTGCAGCACCAAGGGGCCACAACAAGCCTGCCCCCACATGCCTAACTTGTCATGTCACCTAACAAAAATCATCCATGTCTCTTCCTTCAGTATGGTGGATCTCTCTTCATTTCTTTCCTGTGATAACAATTTTGTGTTTTTTTGGATTTTTTAACACAATGCCCTGGTGTGTTTGAGATGCTTTTAATACCACTATGAGTCGACCCACACCTGTAATATTTTGTTTCCTGACCCCCCATGCCCAGTAGAAGCTGAAAATGGGAAAAAGTCTTTTTGTGAAATTTCACCCTAAGCCTGGTTTTCGCAGATTCTGGGCCATTTGTTTCTTTTAAGGAACTGACGTCAAAGATATGTATTGTATTGCATTGATTTTTTACTTGGGCATTCCCAACAGTGCACTTGCCAGTGACTGAGAGACTCAGTATCCCCTCATCCCCACCGTTAGGCGCTGTATCTGCCGCTGGATTTACCGGGTGTCCGGTCAGTGACCGTCGTGAGTTCCCTCGGGAACAGACACGATAATTTACTCTCTTTTTTTAACTATTAGTCCCAACAGTCCCTCGAAGGTCTTCTGTTACAGGGTACCAGGGTACCAGGGTGCTTCACGTGTGTGTGCAAACATACTGGAGTTTGAGTTTTTATTTTAAATAAAAACTCAAACTCCAGTATATTGTTATTGGGTTTGACTTAAAAGTCAAACCCATTAATAACAATATACCACTTGCATTGTACCTATGAATAGATCTGTTTTAAATACATGTAGAAGCCTTGTTTTGAAACCAAAGTGGATTTTCTATATTAACCCTTTTTTTAGCCTAGTTTTGTTTCGACGCTTATGGAGACGCATGGTTCTAAGGCACGCTGAATTTCAAGAGATGTCTAGCTCCCACATTGTCTTGTAGGATAATAAGCTTGGCTTGTATCTGACATTTCGGTACAGTACTGTCGGACGACGACGAATGAATAGACCATCATTTCACCAAACACGGTACACCTAGACGCACGGCAAATGCCAACCGCATGGCGGCACCACAGCGTGCGACTTGAAACTAATTTAACGCAGACGTTTTAGAAGACGCATGCAGCCAAGTGGCGACACTGCACAGTTGACATGTCAAGAGAATACCGCAACTTGCTACCAACCCACCTCTAATCTTGCCAAATCTTGACATAAGGCCGGCGCCTGATGTTTCAATATCAACTTGATGACCCAAGATAACTAGAGCCTGAGCAAGAGACAAAAGTGCAGAAAGAAATCTGAATCAGAAAAAATGGCAGCCTAGCACTCTAACAACCAGCCTAAAAGGAAAGAAGAAAGAAAACTTTCGATAGTGGTGCACACCAGAACCAGAAGGTCTCTAGACGTTTAGAAGGTTCTTGTGCTAAAACTTCTTGCATATCACCCTCCCCTCTCCCCCCACCCCCATACCCCACCTCCCCCAACTGCTCTTCTCTGTATGATCGAGATAACTCTACTGTTCCTCTCTTCCCACCATCGCGTGTGAACGGGGCAACAATGCTGAACGGCATCGTAGGATAGGATATCACGTGTGTGCGTGCACCCATCAGAAAATAACACTTACAGCCAAGAGGTCACTCCACTGGACGAGCTCTCCCAAGTATCCACCCTAACGCCACAGGTCAAAGAGCATAACACACAGATATGCACACGTGTATAGGTAGGGACATCATGACAATGTCATGCTTCTGTAACGCAGCTGTGTACTGCATTTCAGGGGCACAAAGTGTACTGGGTATAATGCCCCCATATTGGACCAGATCCCCCACACTGGACCAGATTTCCAAAGTGAGCAGCATTTTCCGGCAAAGGTGTTACATCCATTACACATACGTCAGGCGCTGTCACTGTACATGTCTCTGATCAATTAAATTTTTTAAGGAACTGCTATTCCCATTCAAAACCCATTCATGGGAATCGGCAGAACAATCTATACGTGCAAGCAATGATGGGTAAAACACATTCACTCCAGCGCACAGACTCCCCTGGTGGAGTTTGGGCGCACTGCTCAGAACTAAATTTTATTTTATTCTCATTTCAGTTCACCTGGATGGAATTTCGTCATCCTGGGCTTGTTGGAACGATCAGGACCAAGCAAATCCATCCTGGAAGCTCTCAGCTTCATAGCCCCACCAGGGCCACTTCCACGACCTCTCCAAACTGGCCCGCCATGCTCCGGAACGAAACAACAACTCAGTCACACATTCTTTTTCGGCTCCTTGCTCAAATTCAATGGATTTTCACAAATTGCTCTGCAAAGCTGAAATCCACGCGCTTCATTTGATGTCCATAACGCATGCGCTGAGCAAAAAGGAAATCCCCTATAATGCTCCAAAAAACTGCGAAGCCACGAACAAAAACATTCGCGGTTGCTCCAGGCGGTGATTTCCGTGTTCATTTTATCGCCACTCGGTCAATCTTTATTCTATCGGGAAGCAGAGCTCAATACCTTTCCAACGGTGTGTCGTTTGTGGAGATCGGGTGCTCCTTCATGGAGTAGCGAAAGTTTGTACATTGGTCTATTCACCGCGATACACAATGCAAACCGAAGCGCGTGCATACACCTCATCAAAGAACCGGCATGGGGTTCAGGCGCATGTATACACGTCATCCGCATGCAAAGGGTTTTAAAAGACTGAGGTAGCTACTGGTATTCAACAGGTGTTGAAAAGGCAAAAAGAATTAGCTACAACATTTGTAGTGTAACTACATGCTGGGAATCTACTAACCCTGAATGCAGATCCAGCAAAGTCATAGGAGGAAGTTTCAGTGAGCTAATGATGCAGGCAGAAATATCCACACACAAACCAAGCAGAATGGTTCATAGATAAGGTACACATGGAGGGAAACAAATGCAAGCAATAAAACCGAAACCAAATGTACATTCCTACATCAACATGTGCGCAGACTCCCCCCCCCCCCCCCCCCCCCAAAGAACCTCCCATGCACGCAATCACACATGCACGTCGTACTCCGTACAGCGTTAACCCCTCCCCCCCCCCCCCCCCCTCCCCACCACCACCACCACACACACACACACATCGACAGAGCGGACATAGCGAAAGAAAACATTTGGTATAAGAAAGTGTGGGAGGACTGCACGATTCAACAGGTCACATGGCTGAGTACTAGGCCACCACTACCTTAGTTTGGTACTGCACGCAGCCCTGCTCAGTTTAAACGTTTACTCACCAGACCGGGATACGCTAGGATATGCTTAGGAGAAGAGAGCAGCAGTGGGTGGTGACGTTTGACATAGGTCTGAGCGGCGGACCAGGACACGTTCGTACTGGAGAAGGACAGTGTATGTAGTGAGAAAGGGGGGGGGGGGGGGAGGGGGAGAGAGAGATCGGCAGATAAACAGACAGACAGACAGACAGACAGACAGACAGACAGACAAATAGACAGACAGACAGACAGACAGACAGACAGACAGACAGACAGATCGACGACATATTGTGAGAAAAGTGTGAACTAGGTCATGTGTATTGCATTGCCTTCACAAACGTCAGGCCTTCCAAAAAACCTTGGAATAGTGAAGTGAAGACACAAACGCAAACTCCTATTGACCCGGTCCACAATACACACCTTAGAATCCGCATCTTGATCCACAACAGCTTCTTTAGCTGCCCATGGAAATTCTCGGACGACGTGAAATCGGTTAGGAGAGTGTCCACGCTAGCCAGCGAACGAGCACGTGTTGAAGGAGAGGCACTAGAGGGTAGACCGCTAGTGTGTGGCAAAGCTGTCTCCTCTGTAGCACTGCTTGCCTGACCAGCAGAGGAGCTCACGGGCATTTCATCTCGAGTGCGATGCGTAGGCTGACTAACAGTTTGTTGTTCCCAGCGCAGGTCAATGATCTGGGTACTTTGCTGCACAGTGCACGGCTTCGAATACTGCAGCAGTACAAAAACTCCGATCAGTGTGAAGCATACTCCTGCCATGCACCCAACTGTGCCAACACGAGAAAAGAAAAAAAAAACGCCAACCGAAATGAGCAGAAAAATAAGTGATATCGGTAAGGGGCTTGTGTGTATGCGGGCATGCATGTATGTGTTGGGGGGGGGGGAGCATGTGTGCATGGGGGCGGAGCATACTTGTGCATGTGTGAAAGGGGAGAGAACATACGTGCAGGGGGGGGGGGGGTATGAGTGCATAGGGGCAGGTGTGTATGGGTGGCATCAAGAGTAAGTAAGCTCCAAAGAGTTTGCAACCCTGGATACCTCTTCTATGGGTCGGCCAACCGCAAACACGTGTGTATGGAAGCAGGTGTGTAAGAAGGGGGGGGGGGGGGGTATGGGGTGAGGAATTCATATGGGGCGGGGCATGTATGCATAGAGGACTGGTGGGGGGGGGGGCATAAGTTACCATAGGATTCGACTGGAACAGGAGAAGAAAGGGGATGACAGTCGATTTTAATCGACTGTCATCCCCTTTCTTCTCCTGTTAATTAAAATGAAGAAGAGGTAGCCAAAATCCCATTACTGCATAGTAATCCTTGAGCCTTCACACCAGGCCACGAGTTCCAGATGCACTGTGGCCTGCAGAATGTTTGTCGGATTTACTACCTCTTCGGAGCAGGGCTTTAACCTCCAGGCTTTCTCACTAGTGTCATGTACAGTAGAACTACTGTTGATGCTACCCCCCCCCCCCCCCCATGTCATGTACAGTGGTACTACTGTTGATGCTACCCCCCCCCCCCCCCCCCTGTCATGTACAGTGGCACTACTGTTGATGCTACCCCCCCCCCCCCCTCCCACTACTGTGATGCTACCCCCCCCCCCCTCCCCTGCCCAACCTCCCGATCACATCCAGGATAAGTCGTCGACAGTAGTGTTCTCATTTCCCAAATAATGGTCTCATAGACCAACGCACCGTTAATGACTGGATGCGATCTACCGAATAGGCTTACGACTTTTCCAGGACACTGGAACCTAAATGCAACACGGAAAATACCAGACAGTGAACGCGTCCTTCTTGGGAAGGAACACCACCTTCCGGGCACCTGCTTTCCCCAGTTCAAGGACTGAAGTGCACTGTTTCCCACGCACTCTAAAAACGATGGAGCCAAAATCTTGAACACACACAAGTACGCACATCACACGACGGCACATAGGCACGCACGCATGCACCCATGCGAACGCACGCACACATAAGCAACAGCACCCTCTGGCATGGCCACTTACATAAACACGTCATCAGCCTTTGCATGAAGTTGCGAGGTTTAGAGCGGATCGTGGCAGCAGACTTCATTTTGGAAGGCAGAGCACGTCCACCTGTTTGTTTTTAGTTAAAATCAACACAGACACACATAGCAAAAAAAAACACTTGGCAAAATGATTACATTTCACATAGAAAAGGAAAGAATCATTGATGGAGAGCACTAAAAAAAGAAAAGAGAGAGAGAGAGAGAGAGAGAGAGAGAGAGAGAGAGAGAGAGAGAGAGAGAGAGAGAGAGAGAGAGAGAGAGAGAGAGAGAGAGAGAGAGAGAGAGAGAGAGAGAGAGAGAGAGAGAGAGAGAGAGAGAGAGAGAGAGAGAGAGAGAGAGAGAGAGAGAGAGAGAGAGAGAGAGAGAGAGAGAGAGAGAGAGAGAGAGAGAGAGAGAGAGAGAGAGAGAGAGAGAGAGAGAGAGAGAGAAATATGCTCTGCACTCCAAACTCCACTTCATACACACTGCAAGTGCCTTAATTTAAGACAGTAAAGTGGGAAGAGCTAGTGTGAGATTGACTTTTTCAAGATTCACGATGGGAAGGATTCGGGAATTTTTAAAGCGTGAACCAAAACCAGCAAATACAAAACTACCGGTAGATATGATGATGACCTATTATTGCGGTTCCCGCGCCACAATTATCGTACATGTATTCGCTGCATTTAATTGTCTTTTTAGTATGTCCACATACCCTGCTCGAAAATAAGAATGAAAGACGACGGTACTGAGAATAGGAAGAACGTAACAACTACTGAGCGGGACCTGCACCGAGACGTAGCAGTGATGGTGGGGCATTGAATACGTCTGCCATATGCAATGGCAAATGAAAACGCTGCAAATGCTTTCATGGTGGTGAGTCAGCACAACCGGCCATGGGCGCTATGTTAGTATGTATACCGCTTGAGCTAGCGGAACTGCTTATGGGTGCTAGCCGCTAGGTATGCAGCGTTAGCCGCTTTTGCATCACTGAGCCGCGAGTTATGCAACTTTGCCAACGCATCTTAGCTGACGATGTAATCGCGTAATCTCCACACCCAGTTCACTACAAGCAACCAACCTTTCTAACAGCATAAGGGTCACAGATGGCAAGGGAGTAGTATAATACCGGTATTTTACTACTTCTCGCTTATGGCTGCGACTGCCAGTCTATAGAAACATTGACAACGACACGTAGATGTTCTGGCTGCCATTTGTTAGCACATTGCTGTTGAAGAGAGTAGTTGGGTGGACACACCCATTCCCACAGCACCGCAAACCGAACCGATTCCTTTTACGTACAACGTTTCGGCAAAATTGCCATCGTCAGGTACGAAATGAAACAATGATGCCATGCAGGCCACAAAGAAGCAGTTTTACGCCAAAGTCCTACCGTCAAAACAGCATAATCTCGCGCAACACGAATAATAGAATACAGCAACTTCAGTAGCAGAGGGGGGGGGGGGGGAGAGAGAATTACTTCTCAATTGCTGTTGAAGTGCCTCTTTTATATGTATGCAGACATCATACTGTAATAGGTGTGTGTATGCTACGACCTGAATACTCACTATTTGTATTTCCCGCTCGTTCCCCTTGGCAATGAGCACTCACATAGAAGAGCGCATGCTCCAGTTCTGTTCTAGTCTAGTCTTGAGTTGTCGTTGTCCTGTTCTCCTTCTGTCTACACTCTTATCAAATACTTCTAATTATCCAATCATAATACCCTTGTGTTCCGGTGTGAGGGGGCATCATTAGCCGGGAGCAGCTAACACTGGTGGCAGCGGAAAACGTCCACCACTACATCGCTGGCGGAGTATGTACGCCTTCGGAGATCGCCGACTATGAAGAACCACGAAGGCCCACGCAAGTGAAACCATATCCTCATCCACTCTCTTCGTCGATATTTTCCTTTCTACATTGTGTTTCTTTCTGCTCGTCGTTTTCTTGTTGCATGCATTGTTTACAGACTCAGTCCATAGGTCAAGCATTGGCGCCAACCTGTCTGGCCAAACATTTTCGGAACATTTTCTGTGTCCGTGTTTTGTGCATACTGGCTGCTGTCTAGTGTCTTGTTAGGATGTCTGCTAGCTGGGTATACCGGTAGTAGAGTCTAGCTACACTGTGTCCGTAGAGTAGTTGCCTATTTGGAATTGTCTCTGCCAAATTTAGTTGTTTGCCGCTACGCACGATAGGTTACGTAATAGATTTAGATCGATAGTAGATCGAGGCGTACGCGCGTCGATCGAGTCCACGGGAAATTTTTGCAGATAATATTTTTTTCGAAAATTCCAAAATACAAAAACAAATTTTTTTTCACAATGGGCCGTTCAGCGAAATCCAAGAGACAAGAAAAGCTAGAGCGTAGCTTCGCTGAAGCTGGCTGTGACATGAGCATTGCTGAAGAGCGCGAGAGTTCGCCGGTACAAGGGTTGTCCCATCGTTTTCGTTTGCCGGACACAGACACACCACATGCACGTCCACTGCCGAAGCCAGTTTTGCTTCCTGAGACATTCGGAAATCAGCCAGGCCAAGATTTCACCACGTACATGAGGCATTTCGTCCACACATGCGAGCTGAGTGGGTACGACGACGAACAAAAGCTACGGCTACTACCTGCTCGCCTTGTTGGTACAGCTCATGAGATGTTCACCGAAATTCTAACTCACACGCCTGACATGAACTTTTCCGACACAGTCGAGGCTCTGCATGTCCGTCTTGAGCCGCCCCAGCAAGCATTGCCATTGATGCACGAGGCCAGTCTTCGCCAGCGAGTGAAGCTGGCGAGTGAAACTCAGCACGGGTATGCCACGGAACTTCGTCGGCTCGCTCGTCGAGCCTACCCAGGACAACAAGGTGCACTGCTTGATTCAATGCTTTTGCAACTTTTTATTGATGGCCAGGCATCGAAGGATTTGCGCTTGGCGTTGGCGTCACCCCGGCCCACTGATTTGGATGCGGCGGTCCAAAAGGCCATCGAGGTAGGTGCTATTTATGCTCGCGAGCAGGCCCGCACCGTACCTCACCAGTACGCACAGCCCGTATTTGCTGCTGCTCCGGAAGTGAAGCCCCGTCGCACCGCTCATGGTCGTGACCCCTACACAGCAGTCGGTCCACTGAAGTCGGAATCTGAGCGAGACCAGTTGGCTTCGCTTTTGTCGAGTTTTGATTCGCGTCTCTCTGCTTTGGAGGCGAAAATGGAGAGCGTGAGTCTGTATCGCCCCACCCGACCCCAGCAAGACCATGTACGTTTTGTTGCTCGTGGTGCTGGTGCGCCTAGTCGTGGTCGTGGCCAGAGTTTTGCGAGGCCTGTCCGTGGAGTGTGCCATGGATGTGGTGAAGAGGGCCACTTCATTGCATCTTGCCCGCACGCAAAAAACTAGGTTGGACTGGTGACACGGGGCCGCCGTCAGTCGTCCGAGTGGAGCCCCTCGAGGAGGTATGTGGTGCGATCTCACCCATTATTGTCCACGTTGATATTTGTCTTTCGTCTTCGTCTTCGTCTCCTGTTGTTGCTCTTGTTGATTCTGGTTCAAGTGTGTCGTTAGTGCATTCTAAATTGTTGCCTAATTTGACAGAGCGACCTCCTCTAGAGTCTGCTCCGCGGTTGTGTGCAGTCAATGGCGCACAACTTCCTGTCGTTGGATCCATGGATCTGTGTATGTCGCTAGGAAATCTGTCTTTCCAGCACACGGTTGTTGTCTCTCCTGGTATTCACTGCGACATGATTCTTGGTTCCGATTTTTTGTTGCAGCATGGTGGTGTATTAGACATTGCTCGTGGTGTTGTGATGTTTGGCGATGTGTCTGTTCCGTTGCATGTTTCTGGTTCTGGGTGTCCTCCGTCACGTACGCCCTATGATCGTATTGTTCCGCGTAATACTTCCTCCTCATGTAATACTCATACTCCTCATTCTGATGCATGCTCCGACGATGTACCTGTTTCGTCGTATTCTTCTCGTGTTGCCCTTGACGATTCATTGTCTGCACGGGTTGTTGAACCCATGGCTCAACCTGGCGTTGTCCCGGCGTGTGCGCCCGAGAGTGTGGCTGACCCTGTGCCTGTGGTATACTCATCTCGTGTGGTGTTTGAGATGGAGTTGTCGGTACCTGCAGGACATGTTGTCTTGGTGCCTTGTGCAGCTGTTGATGTGTGCACGGTTGCGATGGATTGCGTGGCAGATCCATTGGAGTCCTTTATGGCGAAGCATCCAGATGTGGCAGTGACTCCTAGTCTTGTAACTGTTGGCCCTAACCAAACACGTGTGGTTGTGGCTGTTGAAAATCATGCAAATCATCCTATACTCATTCATAAAAATACCCTTGAATGTTGCCGAACTTCATCAAATTCCTACAGATTGTGAACATATTGACGACACTGAAGCTATGGTTTCCTCAGTTTCACCCGACCCGATCCCGCTAACTGAGCAACGCAAGAAAGTCATCGATGAATATATCAACGCACAAAATCATCTCTCCACAGAACAGTCTCGCACGCTCACTGAACTACTTCATGATAACCACGATTTATTTATCTTGCATGATGATGACTATGGCTACTGTGACATATTCCCTCATAAAATTAACACAGGACAAAATAACCCTATAAAACAACCTACCAGGCGGATTCCATATCACCGCCGGAAGGCTCTGCAAGATCTACTGAATACGCTGTTAAAGCAAGGCATAATACAAGAATCGATTAGTCCGTGGGCATCACCCATAGTATTGGTGCCAAAGAAGGATGGCTCTCTTCGACTCTGTATCGACTACAGGAAGTTGAACTCTGTCACCGAGCCTGATGCTTACCCGATTCCCCGGGCAGACGACATGCTTGATTCCCTGTCTGGCTGTCGGTATTTCACGTCCCTTGACTTAGCGTCAGGGTACTGGCAAATAGCAATGGAAGGAAGCGACAAGGCTAAGACGGCATTTACCACGCCACTGGGCTTGTTTGAGTTTAATGTTTTGCCGATGGGCTGCAGGAATGGCCCAGCGACATTTCAGCGCGTAATGGAAGCAGTCCTGAGTGGCTTATGTAACACACCGGTCCAGCCATTCTGCCGTGTGTTCTTTGATGATGTCCTGAATGCCAGCGAAACGCTGTCTGGCCAACTCCAGATTCTGCTGCCCGTGTTCGCGCGAGTTCGGTCCGCTGGACTGCGGTTCAATCTGAAGAAATGCTCCTTCTTCCAGGAGGAGGTCACTTTCTTAGGACACCGCGTGTCAGCGGAGGGCATCTCCCCGGATGAAGCCAAACTCGTCGCGGTCAGGAACTGGAAGACTCCGAAATCTGTCACAGCTGTCCGCGAGTTCCTTGGCTTCGCTGGATATTATCGCCGCTTCATCCGTGGGTTCGCCCAGCGTGCTGCTCCGCTGACTGCTCTGACAGGCAAGAATGCTCGCTTTGCGTGGTCGAAAGCTTGCGAAGCGGCATTCCAGGCTCTGAAGCGTTCGCTTGCCAGTGCGCCGGTGATGGCGTACCCCCCAGTTTGAAGATTCAGCAGGTGCATTCATTCTGGACACCGATGCGAGCAATGTGTCGATTGGTGCAGTCCTCAGCCAGATCCAGGATGGAACTGAGCGACCAATTGGGTACGGCAGCCGTGTACTGACGAAAGCTGAGCGCAACTACGATGCTAGCGATCGTGAGGCCCTTGCTCTGGTCTATTTTGCGGAGTATTTCAGGCACTACTTGTTGGCACGACCATTTGTTGCCAGGACGGACAATACTGCGTTGACTGCACTCCGGAACCTGAAGAAACCCCGCGGACGGAAAGCACGTTGGCTTGACTGGTTATTCGAATATGAATTCCGAGTCGTCCACCGTCCAGGTCGCCAACATCTGCATGCTGATGGTCTGTCGGGCTTGCTAGCCGAACCTGAAGCACATGTGCACAGTGAGTCTCCGCCACTGGCACCAACGCCGCCGCAAGATGCTGCCCCGTCTCCTCCGCCGAGTCCGCCGCCTCTTGCCCGTGATGTTCCGTTGTCAGCTGCTGATGAAATGCCACTTGCTGCTGATGTTCCTCCGGCTGCCGAGATTCTTCCTCTGGCCGTTTTTGTTCGTCCTCCTGGTGCCTCTGCCGCTGGACCGTTGCCGGATTGTTACAAGCCTCAGAGTCTTCTTGCTCCGTATGCTGATCCTGCTCTGTCTGAGTGTTTCACCAGGTATGATGCTGCCAGTGGCAAGTTTGTTCGACCGCCTGAAGCCGTTTCCCGTCCTCCCGACTGTCAACCGCCTGCCGTTACTGCTTCTCGTCCTGACCCGATTACGCTGTCCGATGATGATTTTCCGCCGCTACAGCCGCCGTCGTTTGATCCGGTCCGTACTTCTTCTCCTGTTTCTCGTCGTTCTGGCCGTGTTCGCACTGCACCTGCTCGACTAGCTGACTATGTCCTGGACTGAGTTTATTATTTGGTTTGTTTTCTTTTGTTGTTTCCTAGGTATTTCGTTCATTCCCGTGGACGTGAATTTTAGCTAGGGGGGCACAGTGTAATAGGTGTATGTATGCTACGACCTGAATACTCACTATTTGTATTTCCCGCTCGTTCCCCTTGGCAATGAGCACTCACATAGAAGAGCGCATGCTCCAGTTCTGTTCTAGTCTAGTCTTGAGTTGTCGTTGTCCTGTTCTCCTTCTGTCTACACTCTTATCAAATACTTCTAATTATCCAATCATAATACCCTTGTGTTCCGGTGTGAGGGGGCATCATTAGCCGGGAGCAGCTAACAATACTATCCACACTAATGCGCTGAAGAAGCTTCTCACCTCTCGGCGTTTTTAATCGAAGCATATCTATTTTTGATTTCAGCAGCGTAGCCACTAGTAGTATTGGTTGGTTGATTGGTTGGTTTATTTTAATTCGCACAATAAACGGGAACTAGGCCCAATGATATAAAGGCGAATGGATAAGCCGCATTCAGAAAAGAGAGGACAGGAATTAGAAAATTTCGAAAGAAGAAGTATCTGACAGAGGAGTCAAGCGAGTATCAGGGGTGGCAGGGTGGTCGAGGAGAGCTAGGGGAAGGGCTAGTCTGAGCAACAATATGGTAGGCAACTTATGCTAAACTTTTCCTGTCTTGCTATGGTCCGAACATCATCCGGCAGCAGGTTCCCGAGTGCAGATCCTGCGACGGACGGCCGAGAAGCACCAGAGCGAGTGGAGGATGGCTGACTGAGCAGACCACTGGACCTCTGATGACGGGTTCTCCTGCCAGCAGATCTGACGAACAGTACAAACAACGTGGCACTAGCTTTCCCATGAAGGCACCTCCAGACAAACACTAGTAGCTTGCGCTTGCCAAGTTCGCCTATCCGGTACAAGCCGTGCTGCACCAGTAGGGGATGCACGGTTGTGTAGGGTGGGTGGCCGTCGATATTCCAGTTTGTCCGATTTTCACCGGACCAGTTTCTGGCTGATTTTTGCTTTCAGTGTGGAGTTCAGCGCTTGAGGGCTAGGCGATCAATCAAGCGGAAAGGCGCTCTTCGCGTATCAAAGTTATTCTTGTAGAAGCTGATGTCAGAGCACAAACACAAGCCATATGTGCCACCAGTGCATCTCAGTTGAAAATCATGTTGTCAACAAGACAAACCTGCGTTGTATATTCCAACGATGACTGCTACAAACCAAAGGTCATCACAATAATATCACTCTTATCCAGATCTCCAAGTTCCGGGTACCTCGGTCTACTGGGCACCCAGTGGGTGAGTTCGAGTGGAAATATTACTACACTGCTGCCACGTTTTTTGAAAGTGGTACACACTCGAGCACAAGAGAACAAGGTTCCACGGAATTCCTGCCGGGACCCGAGTCACCCGACGCAAAACAATTTGAAAAATTCGAAATCGAATACAAGCAGTTAAGGCAACACATTGAGCAGAGCAGACAATTACAAAGGCATGCTCACTTGAGTAGGCGCTCTCATGGAGGCGTGGACGTTCGTGAGACATTGGTGGAGCGGCGACGGACGAGGAGAGAAACACCGGCCGGAGAGCGACAAGCTCAGGGTCGTGAGGTGAGGACGAGCTAATAGTTGGGCGCCAAATGTCGTCTGCCCGAAGGACGAACTACCTCTCCGCTTTCGTCCCGCCACACAAAAGAAAGGGTCTAGGAAAGCAATTGTTCTCTATTTCTAGAGAGAGAGCTTTTCTTGTAATGCACTTCAGGAGGCAGAGGTAGAACTGACAACTAACAAAGGAAACATATTAGGAAATTGGTGCCCTCATCAGCAAAAAGGTGCATGTGTCAGCAATACAATAAAGAAGCGCAGCAGCATGCACCACGGGTCAGCAACACAGAGACACAAACGCAGCAGCATGTACGACAAAGAGACACAAGCGCAACAGCATGTACGACAAAGAGCTTCACGTGCAGCCACATGTACAACAACGTCATATGCCAGATCCCTGGCCCTTCCCTATCAAAACGTACGTGATTCACAGTTATGGACGTTCAAAGTGGTGGGCAATGGTGCCCTGTCTGGGACTGTCTTGATAAGAGAGCTACGTGTGTAAAGGTACTTTGTATCACTCTGTTTGGACTCTTATGATCTGTTAGTGACTGGCGATTTCAACGCCCACAACTCAAGCTGGTGTCCCACCGATTCTACCTCGAAGGCTGGTGATCTCCTTAGCACTGGTCCTCCCTCTTCACTGTATCGCTTCAAACAAGTACCTTCGCACCTTTGGCAGTTAATCAATGCTGATTTAGCTGGCTACAACAACTGGTCCTCCCTGAACTCGTAAACTGATGTTAAAATGACACACTTCATCACTTTGATTGTGAGCTCCAGTCCGCCTTCCGTCGTCACCTCACATCATTCGGAGCCACCCACACTGTGACATCTTCACGACCCCGCATGCAATCTCCACCATGGGTTACTGCTGAGCTCAGGTCTGCTGTAAAACGCAAGCGTGATCTATATAGTGTGTACAAAAAATATCCGACAGCAGTAAATCATGCAATTTATAATCGACAAAGGAATGCTGTAAAGCACCTGTCTCGGCAAGCAAATCGTCAATATATACGCTCCATCCAAGCATCACTAACGTCACCGAATCGACCTACGGTCTTTCAGTTTGTGCGAGCACAGCGGCACACTTCCAGTCGTGTCATGCCCCAAACGATGATAGCATCCGACGGTACCGTCGCCACATCCCCCAAGAGCCTAGCTGATGTTCTGAACACGCAGTTCACCCCATTTGGGCTACCTAATGATCCTTCGTGGCGCATTCCCCCTTTGTCCCAGTCGCCTTTCATATCTGTTCCGCTCCGTACAATCACTGTCACTATGTTTCAAGTTCGGAAATATCTGAAGCGCCTGAAATGTGGAAAGTCTCCCGGCTCAGATGGGATCCCGAATGAAGTGCTGTGGTCTCTTGCACCATCAATAGCCTATCCTCTTGCCATTATTTTCAATATGTCATTTCGGACTTGTACATTCCCTCAGGATTGGAAATCCGCCATCGTGACACCGCTTTACAAGAATAAAGGCTCCCGTGCTTGCCCGGCAAACTACCGCCCCATCTCTCTGCTGCGCACAGTTTCCAAACTTTGTGAACGTATTGGATTCGATTCCCTCTACCTGCACATCGCTCCGGCTCTCTCACCAGCTCAATCGGGATTCTGTCGTGGTGACTCAACTCAATACCAGGTGACTCGACATGTCCAAGACATAGCGACAAAGAGGAACTGTGGGGAGCACGTGAGAATGGTGTTTTTCAACTTGGCTAAGGCATTCAACACCGTATGGCATCGTGGCTTACCAGGCGCGTGCGCCGGTGCCCTTCAAGGGGGGGGCTCCCCAGGGAATTTTTTCAAAAAATGAAGCAAAATCCTGCATTTTGAGCGAAAAGGGGGGTTCCGGGCACCCAGAAACCCATACGGGGCACGCGCCTGCTTACTTGCCAAGTTGGAGGTCACCTTCAGGGTGGAGGATGCTGCCTGCGTTGGATATCATCGTATCTGTCTGCTCGTTCTCAGGCTGTTCGCTTGTCCTATTTCTTGTCTGATCTCCTCCCTGTAACGTCTGGAGTGCCCCAAGGTTCCATTCTGGGTCCTTTGTTATTCTTGCTTTACGTTAATGACCTACCTTCAGTTGTCCCCGATGTTAGTTTTATATGCGGATGACACTGGCCTTGTCTGTTCTGATTCCTCCCCTGCACAATTACTCCTTACCATGCAGCATCGCATCAACAACACTGTCATGTGGATGCACACGTGGAAACTCCAGCCCAATTTTGACAAGACAGAAGCCATGTATATTTCTTCATCCCCTCCTGATCAACCATTATACTTCCCTGACTCGTTTATGCCTATCCGTGTTGTTACTCAGCACAAACATCTCGGTGTGATGTTTGACTGCAACCTCTCTTGGGCCGCACATGTTAACTGTGTATGCAAGCAAACCAGTTCAGCATTAGGGGTACTCCAACCACATTGCACTCATTTGCCCATCCAGTGTAAACTATTATTTTATCAGTGCTATATTCTCCCTATATTCGACTATTGCGATACCGCTTGGTGTGGCCTTTCTGACGCAACTCTGAACCAATTAGAAGTCCACCATAGATTTATAGTTAAAATTCTTTACAACAAGGATCGATGTTTTCCTTCGGATGCCCTTTATCGACTTGCACACACTTCTCCTCTCTCCTTTCGTCATAAACACCATCTCTGTACACTGGTTCATAAAATATTTCTTCATAAAACCCCTTCACACATGATGAAGTACAATTGGTTTTCGACAAGCTCAACCCGTAACGCGCTCATCCTGCCTCTTGTTAAGTCAGCCCGGTATCTAAAATCCCCCTTGTTTTCCGGTTACTCTCATTGATTATCATTACCATACGGTCTGAAAACTTGTTCTTCTATTGGTCAGTTTAATTAAAGATCTACTATCACAACTGAACTAGACGCAATGATTACCGTATTATCTCTAATATAAGCACAGTCTCCAATAATAGCACGTCTCCAATAATAGAACACCTTGGGGCGGCATTCAAAAAATAAAGTGCTCAGTCTCCATTATAAGCACACGGTGTAAATTCATTATCTGTACCGGCGAAAAAAACCCTGAAATGTGTGTGTCTGACATGAATTTGGCATGGCAACAAGCCTCTGAAATGAGGTTGAAATAATAATGGAACAGTCTCCAATAAAGGAACGTCTCCAATAATAGCACGGGGCGGAGGTACATTGAAAAAATAAAGAACCGTGCTTATATTAGAGATAATACGGTATTATCGAAGAACATTCTCGAATACCTGGGTGATGCACGAATTTTGATTGTGCTCACTTCTGTTAATCCTTTTTCTTTGTAATTTTCCACTCATTTTTGCTTTAATTAATATTTGCTTTTGTTTTCCTAGCTTACTATTGCCGTGGCTTGCTCAACGCCCTTGTCTCAGGAGATTCTGTCCCTGCATTAGATATGCTTGTCACATGCTATGAGATTGTGTCTAATAATAATAATAATAATAATCATGCATGATGTAGGTGGAGTGTTGCGGACTGCACGTCCATACCATTCTGGTCTGCCCCGAGAAACTTTTTAATTCGCTGGCATCTGGTAGGTGTACGCGCACATGTCTGTATGAATGTGGGCAAGAAGACAAGTTCGACTATTCTATGCCATGGCGTTCTACTTTGCCTTTTACACCAAAAAAACACTGTCTGTACGACCTTTGAACCCTGTACCATGCAAACCACTGCGCAAGTGACATGGAAAATCGCGATACCACGGCCGTGCGAAGATTCGCGAATTTCACATCTTTTGTAAACCACCTCGTTTTTGACAACAACAAAAAAACCAAGATATTCTGGAAATCCACGATTGGTGCACTGAAAGCTGCCGTACATTAATGTTTGTTATGATAACGGGCCTTCTTAGGCAGGAGCTAACTATTTCAATCCAAAGAAGCATCAATCACACTATCCGTACGATGGTCTGTCCACCACTCTCCCACGCCAAAGCACTGCGCTTGCTTTTGCTGTGCATTCATAAGAACCCTTAACCACGGGGAAAACCCACTTCTGTGCATTCCGACTACTGTATGCAGACTCCCAACTCCGCTATTGGTGAAGAGCTTTCGATGAAAAATTCAAACGTTTCATCAGTAGGGTTTTTAAAACTTGAATCTAAGTTCTTTTAGGCTTTAATAGAAATTTCTGTGAGTAATCTCAGTAGGGAATTAAAAACTTTATTCTCAGTAATAGTGCTGACTCGGATACAGAGCCAATAAACATGATTAAATAGAAGAAATCACATGGAAACGAGTTACGAAGCAACTATCCATGACTGTAACAAGATAATAAGCAGTCAGAAAGTGCGATGACAGGGCACAAAACTGACATGTTACTGAGACATTCAACGACCTGAGACCTAGCTTTCACACACCTCCAGGGTCCAATGCGCAAACCAACAGGGGGTCTCAGGTTGTCGAATGTCTCAGTAACATGTCAGTTTTGTGCCCTGTTATCGCACTTTCTGACTGCTGATTATCTTGTTACAGTCGTGGATAGTTGCTTCATAACTCGTTTCCATGTGATTTCTTCTATTTCCATAGTGGTGACATGTCATATTTTCAACTAACGTGTTACTTTATAAATATAAATAATAAATGTCACGGTTCGCGTGAGGGTCGGCTGGAAGTCGAGTTTTCCCCATCCGCCGTGGGAACGCCACCACCCTCTAGGATCAAGGCGCAGATGCAGCGCCTAAACGGTGGGTGGTGAGTAGATCAGACCCACCACCAAGTGGTCAAAGACCGAAATCCCATTAGCTGCATCCATGCTACCCTCGTGCCAGGCCACGAGTTCCCAATGAACTGTGGGTCGCAGCACGGCTCGAAAAATTCCTTCCGCTTCCAAGCAGGACTTGAACCTGGTACCCTCTGTTTCTCAATCACGGTCTTAGACCATCCCACTATCCCTGCCTACTGTGCCTGTTACTTTATAAAATTACTGTAAAAGCACAAATTTTCGGTGGTGTAATATTTTCGGTATTCTCCAAAAAATCGGCGGTTCGGTAGAGGGAAATTTTCGGTAAACCCGTTTTCCAGGTAAGTGTACTACATGCACGTATATGTATACAGCACTGGTAGTACCGAAATTTTCGGTGAGTTTTATTTTCTGTAAAAATTGTCAGCACCGAAGTTACCGAAAATAAAACACCACCGAAAATTTCTGCTTTTACAGTATTGTATAGCAGGAAATTTTCGGACAAAGCCGAATTTCGACCTTTCGTACGGATTTTATTTTCGTACAGTGCTGCATGCTGAACGCACGTGTTCGCAAGCAGTACCCATGTACAGTGTACATAATTTCACATGAACAAATTTTAGTACGGAATTAATTTTAGTACAAAAGAGGCCGTGTACGAAATCGTACGAAAAATAAATTCCGTCCGAAAATTTCCTGCTATACAGTATGTCGTGAAATCAAGGGCAGCTTCTCACATTAGTTCTCACATTAGTTTCTTCTGACCAGGCAGAACGTCAAGATACCAGTACGCTCCTGATAACTAGTACCAAAGCGAGGGAGGGTTATAGCTGACGTTCTTGGCAATAGAGTATAGACACACACTCGCAACATGCAAGCAGCACTTCTTGTCTGGCATTCATGAGTGCACTTTGCATACATACTCCCCTGCAAGATGTGAAGAATTAAAGTTTGCACGTCCGCAAGATGTGTAGCGAACGAAAATAGAGCGCTACAGGCGATCAAATTTGTATGGGTTCAACTGGGACATGGGAAACGATTCGCTCTTACGCAGTTCGTTACATGTGAGTTTGTTATGTTGAGTAGCAGCAAAATATTAATTACATCAGGTTGCATATGCGTGCGCTGAAGTGCTGAGGTCGACGCAAACCCTTCAAAACGACGCCAGCTACTACTACTAGTAGTACTCAGACTAGTAGCTAGCTACGGCGTTCTAGCCCTTTTTTTTTACTTGTTTCCCGGTACGCGGTGGAGCACGTGCAAGGACGTGTGCGCCTCAGAACTACTTCTGGTAAACAATTTTTTACAAACTGCTACTAACGAGCTTTCGTATTAGTACTTACTTCCCATTCGAACTGCTGCAAGGCTTGTAGGTAGTTGTTCACCTGCCGTCCCCATCAGGCTGAACACTGGTTGTTGCCATCCTTTGTGACAGGCCGGTACAAGAATGGTGGGTTCCAAACGACTCAGTGCAATAGATTATTATGTTTGCCTTGCTGATAATAATTATGAGCAGCTACGATGGACTATCTTGTCATGGTGGAGTGTACTATACAAACAATGCGCACACAGAAGTAAAGTAGGGAGCGCAGCCACTGCTCCGCTAGAACATAACTCCTAACTCAGAAGCTGTTCGTAGATCTACGTAGCTACTGGTGTTGAGTAGGAAATGCTACTACTACAACATAGTACTACACACTACAGTCACTGAGTCAGTCGTTGTCACGAACATCAGCAAGTCGAGTGAAATTCGAGAATCGTCACGAAAAGCACTCAAGTCGAAACGACCACGTATGTGTCAAGTGCCTGCGTGGTAGCCGCTCTGTTTTCGCTGTACATGTGAGCGGACAAGGTAGAAATGGAACGTTAGCTGCATGACATCATTTTGAGATACAGGCGTTTGAAGTTTGGCAAACTGTGGCATATTTTTTACCTGGGTTAGAGGGCTCTATTTGCATCAAGCGCTTGTGCCTCGCTCAGCACAGGGCTTCAAGGTCCAGCACTCAAAATTTGAAGTGAATCCGTTATGGCTGAAGGAAGATATGGCAGCTAGTTGTGCGACGGGTGGCGTATTGACGGGCGAATTTGGAGGTGACGGCGATCAGCTGATAGCCTGCTGTCAGGTGCTGAGAGCTTCTCTGATTCTGAGAGCGTTTCTGAGTCAGGTAGTAGTCGAGAGCGTCTTCCACTACGCCGAAAACGACGTGCCGATCAGCGTTTTGTTTGCTGCTGGCTTCAGCGCGGTACAAAAAGACATAGGGAACAAATGAGATGGATCTTTCGGATGCAGGCGAACGTGGTGACAGCAGTGATGATGATAACACCAATGAAGGGGAACGTTCCTGTGGATGCTGAGTTGTACTGAATGTATACGCCGAACCGACTTCAGAGCTCTGAAGCACACAGGGCAGGAGCTGAAGAAACAATAGCGTCGTGCACCACAGAGGAACGTATACCTGGTATACAGGGACTTAATAGCCCAGAACAACTAGCTAGCTGTTGCCCAATACATTGGATGCAAGTGGCAGACCTGCAACGTGCACTGTCTGGAAATCAGTGTTTTAAGAATTGAGATACACAGAATGGTCAAGGCTGGTGAACATGAGCTGAGTGGAAAGAAGTCAAATCGGGCCTCGGATTGCGGACTGATGTGTAACGTTACGTTAAGTACAGTTTCTCAAGTCTGTGGACTCGTCCTGCTTCGCCAATGGGCACCGTATTGGTGGTGCGTCTCCGGAATATTATTTAGATGCTGTGTGTTCAAGAGCTGTCTGTCTCCTGCCAAAATGTTACAAACTATATTACCAAGGTGCGCCGCTCAGTCGTCGGGAGCCTCAATGCATCAGAGCAGAGTCCGAGTTCGCCAACAGTATACGATGAGAGCGTGCACACATGGCTGAAGCAAGAACGCACTGGAATTACCATTTGTCCGCCAAATTCTTCTATTTTTGACATGTGTGTAGTGGTATTTGATGTTTGGATTGAGTACCAGCTTCAACAGTCCTATTATTTTGCCTTGCATCACGAGTTACTCTGGAGCTGATTTTTCGGCTCCGGCTGTTTCTAGTTATGTGGTTTTGTTGCTTGGTTCCACCTCAAACGAGTCCATGTGTGTGCCGGATCAGCTCATCTTTCACACTGATATACACTTGTGGAGAAATACAGGCCAAGATATTGGGTTTTTTTCAGTGTTTAGGTTGTACTGAAGGGTGGACTGTTTAAATCATCCCGAAATAGACGTTAAAATACTGACCGGCATCTAGAAAATGGTGAATGTAAGGCACTTCCCACCATAGTATCAGCCTGAAACTTTGGGATCTGAAAAACAGATAGTTGTAGGTGACCTTCATGCAAAAAAACAGTTTTTGCCAGACTGCAGTTAACGTTCCATTTCTACCTTGTCCGCTCACACATGCACCTGTCTCTTCTTCTGCCTCCCTAGTTGCTGCCGAAGCTGGCACTTCCCGTCATTAATTTTATAGTCTTTTAAATAGTTCTTTAATATTATTATTTGCCATGGCGACCCCCGTAAGCCCAAATAGCAGGCAGGGCAGGGTTGGGCCTTTTTTTCTTTTACTTCACAGGTGTAGCATTCTATCAGTCATTACGTATTAGGTTATTCAGGTCGCGGTGTGCCCACGATCGCCCTTTTGTGCCATGTGTCCGTTTTATTTGTAGCTGCCATGCCAGTGCACTAGTGCTACACTCGCGGTGCGCTTCCCTTGCAGCTTGCTTCCGCTATGTGATCTACATGACTTGTGACGTTGTGTACACCTGGTCTACACACGTCCGTTTCTGGCTGTACACGATGGTACAAACACTAAAAAAAACCAGTCTGACATGTCTATTTCTGCCTCCGCGCTGACCCCTGAGCCGCTGAGGCTGAAGAGTGAGCCTGGATCTAGTGATCAGGTGATCCGAATGACTATGTACATTTGTACTACTACTACTAGTACTAGTACTAGTAATTCAAACATATCACGTGCTTGTTGCCATCCGACGGCCAATCAGCATCGACTTGTACCAGGGCAGAAATTGTGTGTATTGCCTGGACTACGGCATGGCAATGCCCTGCTAGCATGCTACGGAGTACGGTGACATCCAATGCCCTGCATGCATGCTAATTGCTATGCAAATGCCAGGCTATGGTGCCATCTATCAGCGTAGCTTGGCAAGGCCAAGGGTCTGTGGCACTGGCAGTTTTTCGTTGTCAGCTCAGTTCGCATGTACATTCGACTGTGAACTGACGTTACTTGCTCTGGTAAGCGAAATAAAAGAGCATGCACCTATCTATCTGCTCTGAACCTAGCAAGCCAAAATAAGTAAAGTGGCAATCACCGGGGTCAGTTTTCCATGTTCGGATTCCAGCTGTTCCAGCTCCGTGCGCTCTCGGGCAAGCCCTCGAGCGCACGGCTGAAGTTTCGTTCTGAAGTTTCAGCTCACGAAGTATCAGCTCCGTATGCTCTCGGGCAAACTCACAGTCACAAGCTGAAGTTTCGTTCTGAGCTCCGTACGCTCAAGGGCTTGGGAGCTCCAACTCACAAGCTGAAGTTCCAGCTCCGTTTCATCTCGAGCAAGGTGAAGTTTCGTTCTGAAGTAACCGTTCGTTTCATGTCGAGCAAGGTGAAGTTTCAGCTCCGTACGCTCTCGGGCAAGCCCTCGAGCGTACGGAGCTGAAACTAACAAGCTGAGTCCTCCACGTCCCCGACCACCACCCCTAGAGGAGTCTCGCTTTTATACCTTCATGCCCCCGTGCTCATTTTCAGCTCCGGACGTTATCAGGACGTGCTGATCGGTGATTGGTGTTTGCTTGTTGATGTATGCGGTATGTTTGAAACACAATCAAGCATGGTAGGAAGGTCTTGATGGAAAATGCGTACCCTCGTGCGTAGCCCTCGGGCAAGCCCTCGGGCATACGCACTCGGGCACTCCATGCCCTTGTGTGTACGCTCTCGGGCAAGCCCTCGAGCGTACACACGCGGGCATGAATTTTCCACCAAGCCCTTCCTTCCATGCTTGATTCTATACGTAGTAACTAGTAGCTCCGTTCCCAGCATGCAAGAACTTGCCAACTAATCACTTTATTATTTAAGGTGGCGATCTACCTTCGCGGATAGTCCACCGTAAAATACAAACATCTCAGCCAATTCTCTTTGGAATCAGGTCAAATTTTCTGGAGACATTCATTATGTACCAAAGGACAAGGAGCAGCACAAATAGAGGACAGACTCCGCTCATGTCCATTGTTATTGCCGAATCGCGATAATTGGCCGCACCCGCACCTCTTAAAGGGGAAGTATACCCTAAAATCAAATTTTCACCAGTTGTAGTCTTCTGGGTGCTGAGTCGAATGGTCTTGGTCCGAGGAAGCTGAGACGCTCCCTTCCTACTTGAATCCCAATCGAACTCGCGCACTTCCACCGAAACTGGGTGACTGCGCCCTACTAGATGGGGATTTGTATGCAAAATGTCACTAAAAGCGCCATTTCGTTCTTATAAAAGCACGGATGACCGCGATTGGCCCATATGTTGTAGTCTTTTGGACGCTGAGTCGACTGGTTTTGGTCCGAAAAGGCTGCGATGCAGCGTTCCTCCTTTATTCCCAATCGAACATGGTTGAACAAGCGGTCACGTGCTCCTGCGTACACCAGTCACCTGGCCACCGTGCCTGCAGGGTACAACTTACTAGCCTGTTTGACCTTTTTTGGGTGCAGTCCTGTCACTCGAGTTGAACTCGAGTTGAACCTTGGTGTGAAAGTTGTCGCCTGCTGGCGCGGTGACCAGGTGATTTGGGCACCCAGGAGCACGTGACCGCTTGTTCAACCATGTTCGATTGGGAATAAAGGAGGAACGCTGCATCGCAGCCTTTTCGGACCAAAACCAGTCGACTCAGCGTCCAAAAGACTACAACATATGGGCCAATTGTGGTCATCCGTGCTTTTATAAGAACGAAATGGCGCTTTTAGTGACATTTTGCATACAAATCCCCATCTAGTAGGGCGCAGTCACCCAGTTTCGGTGGAAGTGCGCGAGTTCGATTGGGATTCAAGTAGGAAGGGAGCGTCGCAGCTTCCTCGGACCAAGACCATTCGACTCAGCACCCAGAAGACTACAACTGGTGAAAATTTGATTTTAGGGTATACTTCCCCTTTAACCGCAAAATTGAAATATGCATCCATCAAGTAGAAAATAACCAATTGCTACAGCGTTCCTAACATATATTTCTAGGTATTGAATATCAAGAAACAGTTGCAAAGTCCTTTAGATCACCATGTCACAACAAAGCGTTTTGACGCGCGCATCCGCAAAAAAAGTCATGATCGGGTCCACAACCAATGTGAGAACAAGCAATGATAAATGGCTAAACGAAGACATTCACGAACTAGCTGATGCATCACAGAGCTCAGAAATGTATAGGTTTAGGGGTATAGCACCTACCACTTTGCCGCAATCGTGGTAGAAAAATGCGGGATAGGCTAAAAAGTTACCAAAAACACACAAAAAAGGTCTATCCAATTCCAGCCTACCTGCCTACAAATCTTCACATCAGAAGCCATCTGGCTCGTAGGTGACCTCATTTTGGTCTCCTTGATGATTAGTGATGCTCTTCTTCAGTCTTCTTTACTTCTTCCTTGACTTCTTTGTCACTTCCCACAAGTTCCCAGCTCTTCCTGGTTGTATCACAATGGTGTTACTTAGTGCGGTGCCGAGCAGAAACGCGATGCTATCTGGTTTCAGTGTTCAGCTAGTCTTCATTTCTTCTCTAAGGGCTTGTTCAATCAGGATCATTGCAGGCAAAATCAAGTCGGAAACCCAGCCTTCACTGGTGGCCTCTCTCCATGGGTATGGCAATAAAGGTGCTGATGAATGAGGCATATCCAGGGTGCAGCCATGCCGTTTCCGTCACACATCACGGCGATCGCATGCGGTTGCAGCACTGCCACTTTGGTAAATTGCCTCAGGTCCAGCGTAGCAGATCACATGTCTGCTCCTGAACTCATCTCGGAGAACATGACCACAGATTGAATAGGATCGCGTTGCCGCCACAGGCCTTAGTATATATGGGCAGTAGAATATTGAAAACTATGCAAAGCGTCACTGGCGGTGATGAATTCGGCGCATACTAAATACAGGCCTGTGGACTTCAAATTTGAAATTGAATTTCTCAGAAGTGAATGGACTTCTCTTCTCACCACAAACAATGAAATCCCAAGGCAAATATCTGGGTTTGCCTGCTCGCTTAGTAGATCTACGATGGGATGTGGACTGGTACAGCTGACAGCATACTGATTTGACCAGAAATAGCAGAAATCACTCAATATTTCACAGACTAACTCCAGTAGGCTAGATTTTGCACTCACTGTCTGACGCCGAAAGAGAGAGAGAAAAACTAATCACCACAATAGCTAGAACTGTTGTTGACATCGTCATCATCAGAGTAGTCAGAGTTGGAGATGAAGTTGAAATACGTCTTCGCTTGGCAATTTTTTTGCCAATAAATTTGAACAGCGTCGTCAACGTCAGGGATATTTTCAGCGGATAGATGGATATCGAGAGCTTCTGGCAGTCATATAGGCTGCTTCGGACATCCAAGACGACGGACAGTACTCATTCCACCCGATCTTGGTGACAGGCGACGACGTGAGACGTCTCCAATAGACTTTCCAAACACAATTGTTTGAATTCTTCACAAATTATCGAATTATTGATTTGCGCATGCGCACTGTGTCCATGATGACGTAATATGTGCGTATTGGTATGGCATGAGTCAGCAGTGGTAGTTCTGACGAGCACAGAAAATTTGAACAAAATCCACAAGGATTTACCGTGAAAAGACCGATTTCTACGTTTTCCCCCAAAAAGTTGCAATTGTGCGAGTCAAAGATATGTTACATTCGGTCTTTGCAAGCTCATAGCAGCCATATGGATAAAGCAATCTCACTCAAATTTTCAGAGATGATGTCTGGGATCTATACGAGCAATTTGACACCGCATTGGACGAAATCAGAGCAAGTTGAAAATTTCACAAAATTTTGACCCCTGAAGGTAGATCGCCACCTTAAATATTAAAATATTATTATTTTTGTTGCTCTACAAGCACTTTTTCTCTAGTCTTATTCATGTCTCTTCTTAGAGTAGAGACCAGTTTTCCTGCTCATAATCAGTAGCTCGGAGCTACATCAATAGCAATAATAAAACTTTTAAAAAAAATTAATTATTATTTGCCCGGCTAGCTCAGTCCGTAGAGACTGGATCGATGGACTCAGGGTCGAGACCCAAGCGAACGTAACTCGTTGGGCGCATGCATTCTTCGGATTGCCCTAGGCCCTATTCATAAAAATAAAAATAACCTCTTGTCGATGCGATGACAACGTTATTAACGACGATAGTCGATCATCTGAACAGCTGTCAAGTCATCATGCTGGGTTGCGGGCGCACGCACTGCACGGATGCTAAGTAAGTATATATTAGTTACGGCCTGCTATGCTACTGACAATGAATCATGCGTGCACTATGCCTTTTCACCTTAGTGGCAGATGCAGCCCTCACAACTAACTTACACAAGTGTCGTGAGTCAGGGGAGAGGATCCTAGGAGGTGAGTCTCTCAACCAATCGGGCATGTAACGGCCCATAACCCTGTAAACTGCATCCTTGTTATCCTCACTCCGAGCTGTGAGTACCCAGTGGCGTGGGTGTCGGCGCAGTTCAACACGCGTAAAAACGCTCCCTGCTACTACTTGTACTAGTACCAGCGCGGGTCTCGAACTCGGAACTAACTAATTTTTTTTATTACTTCAGTCATGATTCGCAGGCATGCAGGCCTGCAAACCAATCGGCCATATGCGTTGGTCTATACTATAGCTACAGAAAAAGTCGGTTTCGGAAGTAAAGACTGCATGTGGTGGCCTGCGGAAGCGAAGGCTATAGCTTGTGTGTTTCTGAACATAATCATTCAACTGATGCTAACGCCGCCAGCTAGGCCTGTCCGAAAAATATTCTGAATTTTTTGCATTTTGGAGTACATTTTGCATTTCTGCATTTTTTTCTGAATTTTGCCCATTTTCGGTCGAATTCCAAGGTTTCAGCCAAGGTTTTAGCTCGACCAAGTCAAGTAATTAGTTCGGCTTGCTCTTTCGGTGTCTTCTGTCCCTCTTCTGAGGCTCTTATCTTGACTCCAAAATTTTTTTGCACTGGCCTCCTAATCACACAAATGCGAACAGTTTAGTTCTACATGTACATGCAGGTGTGATGATGTAAAACTACAAACTGATGTATTCTACAGTAGTACATGTGTAGTACAGGTAGTATGCAAGCTAAGGCCAAGGCCCACAAGTGACTTGCAATGGTGAGAAAATGATTTAATAGCTTTGCATGCTTGTCAGGCAATGTCAGCAAAAGGGGTGACAAGATTATGATCATGCAGTGCGTGTACATGTACATGTACATGATTAGAGGTACATGTACCGGTACATGTACTAGCAAGGCAGGGATACTACATGTACAGTGTGACATGGAAAACCAATAATCACCATGGCATGGCGGTCATTTTAGATTCTGGTTGCCATGGTAACGGATGCATTTTCTCTGCGTTTTGGGTTGTTTGGCTTTGATTTTTTAATTTTTTTTACATTCCCCTTTTGATTTCTTGTTTGAATGTTGGCTGGAAAACCGTGCATTTTGCATTTCCATTTTCCGCAAATTAAAACACTTTTTTCGGACAGGCCTAGCTCCTACGGCGCCAGCTCCATCGGGCCAGGGCATGATTGAACTGGGTGCGCTAGCCTATATGGCTATTAGCGTGCGCTGCATGCCAAGCGCGCTTATGCGCATATGCCCTCAAATCTCTGCTGCACTGACTATCTGGACCTGGCCTGACAACTGACAAGACAGAACTATACTACTACTCCTAGTGACCCTGGCCTGGTGACTAGTAAGTAGTAGTGTCATCTTTACTTTAAAGGGGAAGTATACCCTAAAATCAAATTTTCACCAGTTGTAGTCTTCGGGGTGCTGAGTCGAATGGTCTTGGTCCGAGGAAGCTGAGACGCTCCCTTCCTACTTGAATCCCAATCGAACTCGCGCACTTCCACCGAAACTGGGTGACTGCGCCCTACTAGATGGGGATTTGTATGCAAAATGTCACTAAAAGCGCCATTTCGTTCTTATAAAAGCACGGATGACCGCGATTGGCCCATATATTGTAGTCTTTTGGACGCTGAGTCGACTGGTTTTGGTCCGAAAAAGCTGCGATGCAGCGTTCCTCCTTTATTCCCAATCGAACACGGCTGAACAAGCGGTCACGTGCTCCTGCGTACACCAGTCACCTGGTCACCGTGCCTGCAGGGTACAACTTACTAGCCTGTTTGACCTTTTTTGGGTGCAGTCCTGTCACTCGAGTTGACCTCGAGTTGAACCTTGGTGTGAAAGTTGTCGCCTGCTGGCGCGGTGACCAGGTGATTTGGGCACCCAGGAGCACGTGACCGCTTCTTCAACCATGTTCGATTGGGAATAAAGGAGGAACGCTGCATCGCAGCCTTTTCGGACCAAAACCAGTCGACTCAGCGTCCAAAAGACTACAACATATGGGCCAACCGCGGTCATCCGTGCTTTTATAAGAACGAAATGGCGCTTTTAGTGACATTTTGCATACAAATCCCCATCTAGTAGGGCGCAGTCACCCAGTTTCGGTGGAAGTGCGCGAGTTCGATTGGGATTCAAGTAGGAAGGGAGCGTCTCAGCTTCCTCGGACCAAGACCATTCGACTCAGCACCCCGAAGACTACAACTGGTGAAAATTTGATTTTAGGGTATACTTCCCCTTTAATATAAAAGAGAGGCACCTGTGACGTGTGTCTGTGTGTGTGTGTGTGTGTGTGTGTGTGTGTGTGTGTCACGCTCCTTATAAAGAAGAGGCACCTGTGATGTGTGTTTTTGTGTCACGCTGCCATGAGCACGCGAAGCGTGCGAACAGTGTAGCACAGTGTAGCTAGCGGCCGCAAAAGCACTGAGCACGCGAAGCGTGCGAATCGTGTAGCTAGCGGAAGCAGCCACAGAAGCACTGAGCACGCGAAGCGTTCGAATCGTGTAGCCACCACCAAGTGCTGAGCACGCGAAGCGTGCGAACAGTGTAGGTACGTAGAGAGCTAGACCCGGGTGCTCGAATCAGAAACGATTTGACAGGTGTGCAATTTCTCATCTGTAAATCTCAACAATGTCAGAATATACTTTTGGAGAGGCGATGGAACAGGGAAGAGAGTCTGGCTTGACCCACCCAGCAGGAATTCAGAACATGGGTGCGCTACAACACAAGCTACAGACGCAGAAATTTGTCGTATTTCCTTCGGATTTTTTATTTCTACGGTGGTAGCGCTTATACTTATACTATAGCAGACACGATCAGTACGAGTAGCAGTAGCAGCCGCGCGCAGAAGCACTGAGCACGCGAAGCGTGCGAATCATGTAGCCACCTAGCCTAGGCCATAGGTAGCACTAGCAGCCGCACAAGCGCTGCGGACCACGTGAACCGTTCTCTGCAAATAGAAACATCTGCAACAAAAGGATACAAAAGATCTGCACTGACTGCACTCTGCATCTGATCTGCAGTGAAGAGCGCATCGCACTTTTGTTCGTAAGTTTTTGAATTTTTTGAGCCGCTTCATCCGCCACCAGGTGATGGACAAGGGGTTAACCCTGACCAGCCTCCCGAAGGCGTAACAGACGTCCCTCCTTCTCCTTCCAACGATGAAGAACCTCCCTCACCAGGACTTCAGCGGTCTGGCCACCACCACGTGCTGAGCACGTGTGCTGTTCATGTACTTGCTTCACCCGCGCCGCATGCCACATGTCACATTCGGCCAGGCAACGCTAGCGCTGGCGGGGGTGCTGCTAGTAAGCTATAAGTATAACATGATAACTAAGGCCCGGCCTATCCACACTATGTAATAAAAACGGCGTGCCGTTTCAGAGTACGTGACGTACACGCGATGCTCTGTCCACACTGCACTCTGTCACCAGTGTAACTACGTCGTGTACCTGTTCATATTTTCTCTATTGCACAATGTTTGTAGTGCGTAGACCAGGAAAGGACTCCCTGGCTTGGTCTAGACCTACCCAGCTAGCTACAAAACAAGTGGCGGCCCAGCGATGGCAGCACTGACGCCGAGCTCAAGGAATATCACCCTGAACTCTGTTCCAGGTGCGGAAATTTGGCAACCGTGTGACTCTCGCGGCAGCGCAGCGCCAAGGTCGAGGCCGGCTGTAGCATCGCTTGACGAACCAGTGTTGGTGGCCGCCGCGTATTTCCAGTAAAACTCCCTGGCTTTGGCCTTCATGTTGTCAATTTTGGTCACAAGAGGGTTCTGCTTCCTCTCCAAACAATTCTTTCAAATCAGTGCGAGATCAAATTTTCAGTGAATTCTCCGAGTCTCGCTACTACACCTTCCTCTTCATCAGACCCCCGGGATTTCTCTGCATGTCCAGCCATGACTGTATCAATGTCGCCTCCGAGTGGTCGCTGAAACGGACGTGTGGCAACTCCAAAGCGAAAACAAGCGGCAGCTGGAAACAGCAAGAAAAAACTGCGATCCACAAACTCCATCGAGGCTCACACAACAAACACTGCGAAAACGGCACGTAGATGAGAAACGTGCTTTGTACAGGGGTCCGCGACTCACGTTCCGCGTGAATCCCACGTTCCCCGTTTTCGGCCATTTTTCGTCACTCACCTTGGCAACAAGCATGTTTACGGCGTGTTTACGTGGTTTTCTACCTAGTCTGGACAGGCCCTAGACATAAACCAGGGAGTTGTATACCAGTACGAAGTATGTGAGTTGTATACCGGGAGTTTATACGACTCCCTGACATAAAACCAAAAGGCAAAACTTAGTAAAGACATGATTACAGTATTACTAGTATTTATAATTATACGTACATATGTACGTTTTGACTCTCTTTCAGCTTGATACTGATGACACTGACAGGCTGACACAGTGACAGCTAGCGCTACCCGCGCGCCCGTAGTATAGATCTACAGTGTACCAGGTGTACGTGGAGTAAACAAAACCAAAAAACACAAAAACTCAAATGATCAGTGCCGTTGAGCGGACCGGACCGGAGGTCCGGCCTAGCTCGGAGTGAACTGCCTGAGGCTGGAAAGAGGAAAAGAATTGCCGGACCCACCAGGACTCGAACCTAGAAGGCGTTGACAAGTTTTTCACTCCAAAGGCAGCTCAAAACACGTTCCCACATACCATGCGTACTGATGGCACTTGGGTCTTTCTCCCTCCCCCACTGGCCCCAGGCCAGGGGACCAACCACGGTCAGTTTCTTCAATGTAGATACTACCAGAGGAGACGTGAAAGAAATTTTGAAAGGATGGGGAGGGCTTCAAATTCAAAGATAGAAGTGAACTGTGTTGAGCTACAAAAAAAAAAGGATACCTTTTTCTTCGGCCCGTGCTGAGCACGAATAAATGTAGTGCCGTCTACCATGCATGGTCTACCGATCGCAATGAAGTTAGTTGGTAAAATTATTTTTATTTTACATGTGATGTACTTCGCCAGAATGAACAGGCAATATTGCTTTTCCGAAGAAAACGTGCCCACCGTGCCATGACCAAACACCCAGACTGTGCACGTCTTGTCCAGAACTTCAGAGGTCTTAGACGGCAATGTTATTGCATACTAGCAAAAAACGCTCTGCGTTCTTCCAGCAACAACTGCATGCCTATCGACGCCATCCCCGCACCCAGTGGTTCGTTCTCAACACTTTACGTGGAAGGAAGAAGATCTCGCAAACCCCTGCTGCAAGTCTGCACGATATCATCACAACTACTTTTTCCAAGGTCATCACAGATCCTTCACCCAAGTCACAAATCCCTCTGACAGTTCCACATGGGCCACTGCCTCAACACTCTTTCTTGGAATTCACGGCTGTGACAGTCGATGACATAGTGGCTCTCCTACGACGTCTTGACAACCGCAAGGCCACAGGTCCTGACTTGATCCCTCCCACCATCTGCAAGATACTTGGAGAGCAAATGTCAAAACCACTTGCACGGCTCTTCTCGTCCTCACTCTCCACCGGTGAGTTCCCCCGAATGTTACAAATTTGCGCATGTACACATGCATGTCCCATTTACAAGAGAGGTGACAAGTCCATTGCTAGCAACTACAGGCCGATATCATTGTTGCCCCAGATGGCTAAGCTTATGGAGACACTGGCACATGAGCAACTCATGGATCACATCTACACTGCTCCGACTGCGACACTACTACTCCATCCGGAGCAATTTGCGTACCGGAAACACCACTCCTGTGAAGACCTACTGGCGTGTGTAGTGAACGACTGGCACACATCCCTTGATCAAGGACATTTTGTTGTTGCTGCATTCCTGGACATGTCCAAGGCACTTGACTCGGTAAACCATGGCATGCTCCTACAAGAATTGACAGACATTGGCGTGGGAGGTAGATCTACAGCTTTGCACTGGTTCCTTACGTACCTACAGTCGAGAACCGGGAACAGCGTGTCGTCACAAAGACAGCTCAGGCCAGAGGACACATACTACTAGTACATAGGTCTAAATGAATGATGTACGCAGGAAACGGAGGTGTGCCGCAAGGCTCTGTCCTTGGGCCCTCTTTATTCAACAATTATAATTATAATTATTATCAGTTCGCAATCTTCCCTCGGCAACGCCGAAGCACTGCAAGGTACGGCAATATGCAGACGATGTTTCCCTCTACAAAGCTGGCAAAGACCTAAACCAACTCTTTGGGTAATCCTGAAATAAAGATTATTATTGGAAAGGCTTCCTATCTGAAGCCTTTCCATACTGGTACTCGATGTTCCAGTTTTGTGACACGAGAATGGCACGAGAATTAGTGTGCCGCTGAGCTAGCTGAGTGTACCGCGCTAGCGATACACGTGGTCGACACGTTGTCGACATTTTGTTGATACTTTGTTGACACGTGACCCCGTCAGCGGTCTGCTTTGTGCCAATACAGAAGTCGACGAAGACGAACGAGGAACTAGGAGGCCCCTTTCGGTATCCCTGACGGGAAGGAGAACTGCAGAAGTCGACGAAGTCGAACAAGGAGGCCCCTTTCCGTACCCCGTACCGCAAAGTGCCATTGATGAATGTCTTCTGCACCTGGAACGCCCCGGAAACGCTGTGGCGTAGGCGGACTGAATGCGCAGGGCAAAAAGAATTGCTGCAAAGACGTCCGCTCTAGGCCTTTGGAGACATCGTGGGAACTCCTTCCGGCACCCCCGTACCGCAAAGTGCCATTGATGATCGATGAATGTCTTCTGCAAGTGGAACGACCCCGTAAACGCTGTCGCGTCGGCGGGCTGAATGCGCACATGGAAAAATATTGCTGCAGAGACGTCCGTTCTAGGCCTTTGGAGACATGGTGCGAACTCCTTCCGGTACCCCCGTACCGCAAAGTGCCATTGATGAATGTCTTTTGCAACTGGAACGGCCCCGTAAACGCTGTCCCGTCCGCCGACGAAAAATATTGCTGCAAAGACGTCCGCTCTAGGCCTTTGGAGGCATTGTGCGAACTCCTTCCGGTACCCCCCGTCCCGAAAAGTGCCATTGAGAAATTAATGAGAATGCACTGACCTGACGCCGTGACGGGGAGGAGAACGGCAGAAGTGGACGCAGACGAACGAGGAGGAATCAGGACGAGCGAGCAATGGCAGGACTGTAAGTAATAGCTCAATTAGAAATGAGAACTTGACATTCATGGCACTTGCCACTGCATATTTCTTTTCCCCTCACAATGTATTTCCTCTGCCCCTGTGTGCCCACGGCCCTGTTGCTGGACTGGCCCGATGAATCGAATGTCTTCTGCAACTGGAACGGGCCCGTAAACTCTGTCGCGTCGGCGGACTGTATGCGCAGGACGAAAAACATTGCTGCGAAGACGTCCCCTCTAGGCGACGGTAAGGCATCCCTTGATATGTTGCCAGTGTGTGCCATGGTATCGCGCGATGGTGAATGAGGAATGATGAAGGGTACGGCTAGATGGGACGGTATACCTGTATATCTTCCAACACGTTATCAGGTCGACAGCGCATTGTACTCACTCTATTCTTGTAGTTCGTTACGTTTAAGGTGTGTATGTGTATATCTTGCCAATAGTTAATGGTATACAGTCGCACGCTACAGACGCCATGTTCATTTGCAGGGTTTGCAAACTGTACGTGAGGAAAGACAGCATGCCGCCATCTTGCGTTCTCAATGACTTGCACCTTCACCCTGTACCCCAGTGCTTGTCGCGACTAAACTCATTCGAAAAATTACTCATTCAAAAAGTGGAACCCTTCCAGACATGTTACAAGCTAGACACAAAGCATGGCAGTCGACCGCATTCAAAGCGAGTGAGGTGCCAAGAACAAAATACTCCACCTTCCATTGCCAATTGACGGCAACCCGCGTCTCATGCATGACTTGTGTGCTGACAATACAAACATCATAGTGAACTGTGTACCAACCAGTGCGAAGATTTTTCTGGAAGCACCTTGTCAGGCCGAAGGTTGTTGTCGCAGCCTTGCAGTGGTTATCTGAGGAGGCGAGACGAAAGATTCATGAATTGCTTGCACATTTGTACCAGTTGTACCGGCTATGCGAGTGCCATGGTGACAAACGCATTCTTATTGAGCTTTGAGACACATGTCAGCAGGGCGCTGTTGCATCACTGACCTCTTGCAGTCATTCCGTGAATGATATTTTGCGCGAGTTTGCATCGCACGCAGCATCGCAGATCGTGTCAAATTACGCATCACACTGTAAAATTGCTCCTCTGCATGCAAGTGGATTTCATTGCACTTCTCAGTTTGGGAAATGCTCGAATATGATAATTCTACGTGTGAGTGCACAAGCCCTGAACATACATGTAGGTGACCCGTTTGTGATGTCTCATAGCCTACCTCACGACCTTCTGCTTTCTTTCTGCATCACTTGTATCTTGCAGGTATATCATCCTGTGACGACCACATTGAAGTCTGAATTTGAAGTGTGAAGATGCTTCAGCAACCACATCGTACTTTTCCATTGCTTTCATTGTGCTTCTACTGTGCATGTGTGTAAGTTGTGGGGTATACTTGTGATGCCATTGTGTGCTGGCGACACGGTCAGATTTTGTCCATGCGTGTAACGTACACCTGCATTGTTATGCATTGAAAAGGATCTGCCGCTTACGATCCTGGGACGAGTATCAGGTCAGCTTTGTCTTGTGTGGGCTGTACCAGATTGCTGTTCACTTCTCTATCTGTTGGATATGTGACTTTCTGCAAGTTTCTGGAGTATGGTGGCCACTTCCTTGCTTGTCACTTTGTGTGATATTACATTCTGTATTCGCTGCTTCCATGGCGTGGTCTGCAAACTGCAATCCTTGAGCAAATGTCATGTTTGCTATGTTGTGCTTTGGCCGTCAGCTTGTCTACACATTGTACAGTCTACTTCGCGTATGACACTCGGCGGGGCATCATAAAAGTGTCCTTATTCGCGAAGTGTCGTTATACCCGAAGTCCCATTATATGATTGCATTACAGTTGGATGGGACTTTGCTCTGGGCATGGAAATTCTGTCGTTATTCGCGAATTGTCGTTATATCTGCAGTCGTTATTAGCGAAGTTGACTGTAGTTGAATTATTTTGTTTTACAACTGACTTCCTGAAGTACGGTGGCCACTGCTTTGCATGGCATTATACATGAAGAATTTCCTGTTTGTGTCGTGTGCATGTGCGTATGTGTGCGTGGCCACATGCGTGTGCCGTGTGCACCCGCGTGTTTGTGTATCTGTGAGCGGGGTAGCGAGGTGGGGAGGGCCGGTATGTATCAGTGTGTTATTGCAGTCTCATGGCTACATACAGTACATCGCGCGCGTGCTCATCATGTTTACCTTCGGGGTAGGGGTGGGGAGGGAACGGAAAAAGAACTGAAATTATCCATATAAAAACCGCTCTGTGAGCGGTTCTGAAAAACCTTTACTGGTGCTGCCCCGTCGTAAAAGTAAGAAATTAGAACTGGAGCATTTTCCCCCCAAATGCGAACAGATCCTCCTGAGTCGCGAATGACGGGACCCGAACGCACCAGTAGCACGAGGTTCCTAGCTGTGGATGCAGATGGGGACGTTGGTCCAGACCATAGGCCATGGTCGTCGATAATTGTACGTGTACTAGCAATGCACTGCCACTGATACAAATGTGCAATGTACTGCACTATAGTAGTGGTGGTGTTACCCTATGATAATTAAGAGACTTGAGACTAAGATTTGTTTGGAACTTAAAATTAAGTACCCATTCTACTTATGTTCTTAACTCTGGTTTTCATAACTTTTCTCGTTGTACCTTCACTCAAATTGAAAAACAAATTCTAGGCTATGGTTCTAGTTTTCGACCTAGTGCATACCTTCCCTCTTCTGTTTCACTATTGAATGATATAAACTCACTAACACGTAGAGCTAGATGGAATGACTTATTTGCTAGAATGGGACCTCCAGTGTCCAATAGCTCGTTCATCCGCAAATTCCACCTTCCTTCAGAGAAAGTACCACCCACTGCTCTACCAGATGTCGAATATTCGCTTCTTGATTTCAGTAATAGGCTTACCTCCAGTGTTGCTGCTGCAAAAATTACAAGCAAACGTTCTCATAATTTGACACCAAGTGAGTTTTCAGCATACAACTGTCTTAAACACAGAACAGATATCATTATTTGCAATGCAGATAAGAATCTTGGCACTGTTGTTTTAAAAAGAGACGACTATCTAGCAGAAGGTTTTCGTCAACTAGCTGACGAGAAATATTATGCTGTTATGTCTGCTGACAACCAATCTTTGCATGAAACATTGCACTCAAAATTGTTAATATTTGCAAAAAACATTCTGCCATTCTTTCCAAATCTGACACGAGTGCACTATTTAGTTGTTTCCCTTTCAAACCAGCTAAATTCTATATGTAGGACTCAGTATAGAGTCCATGCACTATATGATGTCCAGCACCCTATATAGAGTCCATTGGTCCAAAATCCACTATACAGAGTCCAGGAGTCCACTCAGTTTTGATCAGCTTCAACCTGCCGCGCAATCCCCTATAAGGAGTACACTTTTTCTACCAGTCCCCTATTCACAGTCCAGGAGTCCAGTTTATCCAGTCACGCCGTCCTGTGTGTTGTGCCCGAAAAAGAACAAACACCTTTTCAGTTTTGCTTGCCTCGTGGCAGCGCATTCCTTTCTTCGCTTCAGCCATGGCTGCCAGTTCTGCTGTGAAGTTGCTGACAGTAATCTGTCACGAGGTAACCAAGGAGGATAAGGAGACGTTCAAAATCAAATCTGGAAAGCGTCTTGTGGTTCTCTGAAGACGTTTCATCAGTGTGCGTGGTGAAAGCAGAAATTGCAGAACGAGAAAAGTTCAGCACAGTTCAAATCTGACGAGTCAGGTACACTGACACTCTCTTTCGTTCGACGCCACAAGGATCCCCTGTTTGGCTGGCCATTGCTGCCAGTAAGACGTTTGAACGGTTTCATCAGAGCGAGGGATGAAAGCAGAAACCGGAGAAAGAGAAAAGTTCAGCACAGTTCCAATCTGACGAGTCAGATAGTACACTGACACTCTCTTTCGTTCGACGCCACAAGGATACCCCTGTTTGACTGGACAAGAGCTGCCTGTCCCACCGTGTCAAAAGGCTGTCCAACTACATGGCAGGACGATGACTGAGGTAAGGATCATGCTTTTACTCGTTTCGATTGGTCTGCTGTTCTGTCGTTATGCTTGATTTTTTTCCATTTTCAAGGAGCGTATCGCTTTTGTTTGATGTTGCTTGAATGAATGCCCTAAAAGTAATCAACCTCTTCGTAATAGTCCTCAAGGACTGCAAGGACTTTGCATCAATCGTATACGATCGTCTAGCTATCATCAATTATTATAATTATTTCATGAGAAATGTATTTTTATCCCTGTGATAATTATGTGAAACTCCACGACACTCTTCCTCTAGTATGATGTCAAAATACAATGGGATCCACAAACGCAGTGCCAGTGTACTAGTAGTAGTAGGAGGATTGCTTGTATGCCAATGACAAGAAAAAGCTTCTCAAGCTAATACTCGTATTCCCTGAAGTAACCGTTTTGATGTCACGAACATGACATTGTGTCAGTGAAACTGCCTCGTGACAACAAATCATTGTATTTCCATCTTGGGGAAGACTGACTGACGGCAACGCTGTACAGATTGTTCAAATCATCTCATTTCAATTTAGTTGCAGTGAAGTGAAACACTGTGTACACTACATGTATGGTGATGTGTCTGTGCGTCTTGAGTGTGCACAAACCATCTTATTCCTCGTATTACTAATAGATTATTGTCCCCACCGTCACCTGTTCACAGGTCTTTGAGTGGATTGATTTTCATTGAGCATCACATTCGCTGAGAACTTGGTAGTTGTGTGCTCCCATGCATCATTACGGTAATAAGCGTATCCTTGTGCTATCTATTTGTTGCAGGTGTGCTGATCTTCAGAAGCTTGCGGAACTGAGTGCTGCTGAACATTTGCATGGCCATGAGCAATGGTGAAGCTTGCTATTGCACTCTCAGCATGTGCTAGTATTATGCTGACTACTGCACTATGTTACTCTCTTACACTACTACATGTATGTAAACGTGCGTGTACCCGTCCCTGTATGCATTAGTTTCGTATAATTATTTGTTATCCCTCTTGACTTTACTTGTAAATGGGTGGACGTTTGCATGGCTGTTGGAGTTGCGTGTGTATTGTGTCTCTACTCTTTTCTTAGTGTTTTCTTGGCGTTGTATAAGTTTGTGTGTGTGTGTGTGTGTGTGTGTGTGCGCGCGCGTGCGCGCGCAATAATTTGAAAACAAATAATTAGTCCTGGGCTCTCCATTATTCTCTTTCGATTCTTGTTTTTTTTCTAGGTATTTTCTTGGCGTTGTGTGGGTGTGTGCATGTGTGTGTGTGCGTGCACAATTATTTGGCAACACTGCATGATTGAGATATTGTAATTTGCAGCGTCTGCGAAGAGACCACTTGATTTGAGGCTGGTGTTTGTAGGCTTTTTCATGTAATGAAGTGGCTGCAGTGGCGCCTCAATACATATTTTTTACCTTGAGAAGTGAATGATGTAAAGGATTAAAGGTAGAGGCCGTATTCTGGTTAATATTCACTGCTTACAGCAGATCCTATGTCTAATTTCGAACTCGATAGGGGATGCCTAATTGGCTGGACTTTATACAGGGAGTGTTGTCCACATAAGACTCTTTAATCTTTATAGTTGATTTCAAAGTTTGGACTCCGTACAGTTGATTTTGGACCAATGGACTCTATATAGGGGTGAAGCCAATTGGCTGGACTCTATACAGGGAGTGATGTCCATCTAAACTTTGAGCTCACAGTTGATTCCAAGTTTGGACTCTGTACAGTGGATTTTGGACCAATGGACTCTATATAGGGGTTGGACATCTTTATAGGGGCTGGACGCTCTACTGAGTCCAACATATATGCTTCCGAAAATACATAAAAAAACTAGTGGCAGGCTTAGTCCCAGGCAGACCTATTGTCTCCTGTATTGGATATTGCACCTCGCCAGCATCTAGATTTATTGATTTTCATCTCAAGACTCTTATTGGTAAACATACAGACACTGTTCTTCAAGATACGTATAGTTTATCTTCTAAACTTGAAAGCTCAACTTTTCCAGCTAACAGTAAACTTGTTACTGCTGACGTTGTTAGTCTGTACACCAACATGAGCTGGGCCGATACTACTGCCGCCCTTGATCAGTTCCTTAATACACTTGATCATCCTTTAAGGACCCTTTTAGTCGAACTAATTGCTTTTGTTCTGGAAAACAATTTTTTCAATTTTGAAAATGTTTTATACCACCAGCAACACGGCATGGCAATGGGGACACCTATGGCAGTAAAGGTCGCAAATGTCTTTCTTTACATACACGAAAAGAAGTCTATAGCACTTTTCCAAAAGTCTATCTACCTGTTTGATAGATTCATTGATGATTTGTTTATGATTATCGATGAGTGCATTTGCATTGACACACTTAAGCAATCTCTCTACTCTACACTTCCTGGCATACATCTCACTTGGTCAGACGTTAGTGACGAGTGCATTTTCCTAGACCTTGAAATTTTCAAAGTACTTTCAGAGAATAATTGCCACATGTTATATCGGACCCACCAAAAACCCAGAAATGCATATCTATATTATTCCTTTCAAGTCTGATCACCCAAAGTCAAATTTCCGCTCTTTTATTATAGCTGAACTTGTTCGTTATAATAGGACAAATTCATTACTATGTGATGTGCTTGTTATTCGTGAGCGTTTTTGGCACAGACTTCGTCTCAGAGGCTATCCACCCCGTTTCTTGGCTCGCAACTTCGCAAGTATCAAGCCGTCACCTTCTGTTATACCTAAACAGAATAGTAAGAAACATGCTGATAGAGATAGACGTAAGATTACTTTTGTAACTGACTATCATCCTCACTTTGCAAATAATCGCCTAAAAACGATATTAGAAAAATCTTTCTCAACTTCTAACGTAGAGATCTTCTTTCGTAGAGCAAAACAACTCTCATATTGAAACGTTCTCGTCTTTTAAGCTTTTAGAGACTATAGATCTAGCATTTCTCCACATTCTTCCTCCATACATTATTTAATCACAAAACTTTTGCAGGCTTACATGCCTGCATTTTGGCAGTGTCCAAATTTGGACACTGCCAAAACTTCCCGTGTACTGTATTATAACAAAATTTGTATACTATAGTCCCAACACGGCACCTTTCACATTTGCATGCTTTCATGATCACAATCCAATTACCCCTACCCCTGCGCCTCTTTGGGCTCCCAGCGGCTTTGATGGGTCCACTTGTATCATAGTTAGTTTTGGCCAAGTGAGTTGGCCCTACTAATAGCATGTATTTTCTTTTCTCCTTTCACTCTGATGATTCTTTAACAAGATGAAACCGGTTAGTAAGAAAGAAAAATGACCTTTTGTGATAAACGCTTGTGTCGGGGGTTCTCAATTTACAATATTTTGGCAGTGTCCAAATTTGGACACTGCCAAAACTTCCCGTGTACTGTATTATAACAAAATTTGTATACTATAGTCCCAACACGGCACCTTTCACATTTGCATGCTTTCATGATCACAATCCAATTACCCCTACCCCTGCGCCTCTTTGGGCTCCCAGCGGCTTTGATGGGTCCACTTGTATCATAGTTAGTTTTGGCCAAGTGAGTTGGCCCTACTACAGGTCTGCTCTCGATATAACAACTCTCACTTGTACATAAACCTCGTTAGTACATAAAAAAGTCAAATCCCGCGCCGACACAGCATCACTCCCATACAAATGTTGTTCTACACAACATAATCCTACATAACATAAACCTCGACATAACACACGCTACGGCGGTCCCCGACGTGGGCACTCTCGATACAACATAAATTCACGTGCACGGTATGATCAAGCGGTAGCTGTAGCTAGGCAGTTAATAGGGAGGTTCTGCTCTACGTTTTGGGAACGCGACGCAAAGAATCACGCGAACTTTCTTCGCGTTCCCGTAACGTAAAGAAATGCTGTTCTGCTCTACGTTTCACCTAGAGAAGTCACGTGGAATGTGTACTGGGAATTTCCCCTTCCATATTTGGCAGTTTTCTGCATGCAGTTGATCGATACCCAGCAAATCCGTACGCATTTTCTCTGCGTGTGCCGTGTAGTGATTTGCGATAAGCCTCCGGTTTTAACGATTTGTTTTACGGAGATTTTCCATGTGTTTTGAAATTAAATTATTTGCATTCTTTTATGATAATATGTTATTTGATATTTCTTTGCCTAAATATGTAGCGTACGGTACTCGATTAGTACCACGTGGATCTACGTTAGGTTTGTCCACTTTTGCTAGGGTGCTCATGCATGCACGTGTCTTTCTTTACCGTACACCATTCGTGTCCTTTGCCGGATATTTGTACTCCTTTTATTGCGCGTTGTCATTATTACATGTTTGTACATACGCTAACTTTGGCGCACTACACATTCTGTATTTTCTCTTTGTTATGGCACAAGGATTCAGAGAATCCTTCAGTAGTCTAGACATTAGTCTTCACCATGCGGTTTGGCCTTTCGGTGTTCTTTTGCAATGAATAATAACAGTGTAGTCTGAGTAGTTTTCCTGTGGATTCCCGGTGGATTTTAGAATTGAGATGTGCTAGACGCATCAATTGGTGACCCCTCGAAACGAACTCGGATGTCCTCCTCGGGCTTAGGAATGGACCAAACAGTCACCCCTGCTCGTGGTGACCTTAGCAAAGGTCTCTCTTCTCGACTACATTCGCCTTACCTGAACAAGACAGTGCAGGACAGTACCGGTAATGGCAGCGATCCTTCAAGCACCGCTACTGATGTAGCTACGAGATCCCAACCTGCCGCTGCAGCACAATCGGATCCTGCTCCTCGTCCTGAGACAGTATCAACCGTTAATTTGAAGATTCCACCCTTCTACATTCAAGACCCAGCTCTGTGGTTTCTTCAGGTAGAGTCTCAATTTATCACACAACGAGTAACTAGTGAGCGCTCCCGTTTCCACCATGTGGTTGGTGCACTGCAACCGGAGATGGCCATGCAGATAAGGGATTTACTGCTGAACCCACCCAGCGACCACCCTTACACTCACCTGAAGGAAGCATTGGTCCAGCGTACTTCTGCCTCTGCTCAACATCGGATCAACCAGCTCCTATCTGCTGAAGAGCTTGGTGATCAGAAGCCTTCTACCCTATTGCGCAGACTGCAACAGCTAGCTGGTGATACTCCAGTGGATAGCCAATTCCTCAAGGAGTTATTTATGAAGCGTCTGCCTGATCAGTGTAGAGTAGTACTTGCAGCCAGTCGTGAGTCTGATATACAGCAGTTATCTCTGCTAGCTGACCGTGTCATGGAAGTCATGCCGCCGCATGTCCGTGCTGTTACGGTGCCAGAACCCGTTGCTGAACCTCTGGCGGAGTTACGTGCCGAGGTCGCAGCCCTCCGCAGAGAGATGCAAGATTTGAGTACTCGTGGGCGTTCAGCATCTCGATCGCCCACACGAAACTACGGCCGTTCGCGCAGTTCGTCGCAGTCCTGTAAGTCCTCAGGATTGTGCTGGTATCACGACAAGTTTGGCGACAACGCTCGTCGCTGCGTCCCACCCTGTGCCAGAGCAGCTACCTTTGTGCAGCCGTCAAACTCCCAGGCCGGTCGGTGAAGGCGACCACTGCCCCCGGCCCTGCACCGTCTCGTCGCCGATTATTCATCCACGATCGCTTCACCAAGCACGATTTCCTCGTGGACACCGGCGCCGAGGTCAGCGTTATACCACCATCTGCCACTGATTCTCGCCATGCAGTTGATTATGCGTTACAAGCAGCGAATGGTTCTCGCATACCGACGTATGGTACACGCTCAGTAACGGTGGATTTCGGCCTGCGTCGTAAGTTTCAATGGGTGTTCATTATTGCTGATGTGACATCACCTATTATCGGTGCAGATTTCCTGGCACACTTTCGGTTAAGTGTAGATCTACACGGTCGTAAACTGTTAGATGGCATCACCAGTTTGAGCGTATGCGGTCTAGTCTCGTCCTCCGCTGAGCCGACGTGTTGTTTGCCAGTCTCTGGTGATAGTTCGTTCAACGCTCTTATTAATGAGTTTCCATCTGTCACCCGCCCCTGCAACTACGACACACCTGTGAAACACAACGTCGAGCACCATGTGGTCACCACGGGCCCACCGGTATTTGCCAAGCCTCGCCGTCTCCCTCCTGATCGTTTAGCTGTAGCTCGTCGGGAATTTGACCACATGCTCGCTGCGGGCATCATACGACCATCGTCCTCCCCATGGGCCAGTCCATTGCACATGGTTCCCAAACCAAATGGTGACTGGCGCCCATGTGGTGATTACCGTGGCCTGAATCGTGCAACTGTGGCTGACCGGTATCCGATACCGCACATCCATGATTTCTCTGCCAATCTTCATGGCGCCTCAGTCTTCAGCAAGATAGACTTGGTTCGTGCATACCACCAGATACCAGTGGCAGAGGATGATATCCCGAAGACGGCCGTTACGACCCCATTTGGTTTATTCGAATTTGTTCGTATGCCCTTCGGACTCCGGAACGCAGCCCAATCATTTCAGCGTTTCGTTGATCAAGTGTTGCATGGCCTGGATTTCTGCTTTGTGTATATTGACGACATCCTAATTGCCAGTTCGGATCCTGAGACGCACCGCAAGCACGTCCGCTTGGTCTTACAGCGTCTGCAAGAGCACGGCCTCGTCATTAATCCTGCAAAGTGCGTATTCTCTGTTTCTACCATTGAGTTCCTCAGCCACAACGTCAGTCGTCATGGTATTGAGCCGACTTCCCAACGTGTTCAGGTTATTCAGCAGTTCAAACCACCAACTTCTCTCCGTCAGCTTCGTGAGTTCCTAGGTATGGTGAATTTCTACCGTCGTTTCCTACCTAACTGTGCCGCCATCGTGAAGCCTCTCACGGATCTGCTCATCGGCAAACGTAAGCATGACTCCTCGTTCTGTTGGACTGAAGCTGCTGAATCTGCATTTGATCAAGTGAAATGCCTTCTAGCTACCACTACATTATTATCGCACCCTAACCCTGTGGCACCCATCAATATCATGTGTGATGCATCCGATTATTGTGTCGGAGCGGTGCTTCAGCAGTTTGTCGATGGTGCATGGCAGCCGCTAGCTTTCTTTAGCAAGAAGCTTTCCCCTACTGAATGCCGCTATCCTACTTTTGGTCGCGAATTACTGGCTATGTATCTAGCTGTCAAGCACTTTCGCCACTATGTTGAGGGCCGGTCATTTCATATCATGACCGATCATAAGCCGCTGACCCATGCCATTCACTTGCCGTCAACTCGCCATTCTCCCCGTGAGGCACGACACTTGTCCTTCATAGCCGAATTCACCACTGATATCCGCTTTGTCAAGGGCACTCAGAACGTCGTTGCCGACACGTTGTCACGACCACTGGATGCTATTGTCCAGCCAGCCTCAGTCGACTTTGCTGCTCTCGCTACCGCTCAGAGTAACTGTCCTGAATTCATCGCTCTCCGAAATAATGATTCGTCCAGTTTAGTGTGGCAAGAAGTTGCTTCGCCTGTCTCTTCTCAGTTGCTATGGTGCGACACCTCCACTGGTTCACCTCGTCCGTACGTACCTCCCGACTTCCGCCAACCCGTATTCAACATGCTGCATAATTTGTCTCACCCTGGTATTCGTGCTACACAACGTCTCGTTACCGCTCGATACGTCTGGCCTTCCATGAACCGTGATGTGCGCAACTGGTCTCGTTCCTGCCTGTCATGCCAACGATCGAAAGTGCATCGTCACACTAAGACCCCTCTTAGTCGCTTCATGCCACCATCTGCTCGTTTCGACCATATTCATATTGACCTGGTCGGACCACTCCCATCTTCACAAGGTTTCACGTACCTACTCACCTGTGTTGATCGCTTCACTAGATGGCCGGAAGCCATTCCTCTCCATGATTGCACCGCGGAAACCGTCGCATTCAATCTGGTCTCTGGTTGGATTGCCCGATTTGGTACGCCGTCAACTATCACGACAGATCGTGGTCGACAGTTTGAATCTGTTCTCTTCCAGTCAATATGCAGTCTTCTTGGCTCTAACCGCATTCGTACGACAGCATATCATCCACAGAGCAATGGCACTGTGGAACGTTTCCACCGCCAGCTTAAATCTGCTCTGACCGCTACCCAATCAGCCAACTGGTTTCACCGTTTGCCGCTCGTTCTCCTCGGTATTCGCTCCGCTTTACGCACCGATCTAGATTGCAGTGTTGCCGAGCTGGTTTATGGTACAACCCTCCGTTTGCCTGGTGAATTCTTCACATCTTCATCTGAGTCTCTTCCGTCAGCTGCTCCGTATGCCATTGCCCTACGGACCATGATGCGTGACATCCGCCCTGTCGAGCCGCGAGATGCTCCTACTACTCGAGCTACTCACGTTGCCCCTGCTCTTCAGTCAGCCACCCATGTCTTCATTCGTACAGATGCTGTGAAGAAACCACTGCAACCCCCATATACTGGCCCACACCCAGTCATCAGTCGTGCTGAAAAGCACTTTGTGGTTAATGTCAATGGTCGACGGGACACCATCTCGCTTGATCGGCTGAAGCCAGCTCATATGCCTTCGCCATCAACTGTGCCCACTCCAGCTATTCCTGTTCAGTCGCTTCATGCCCAGCGACCTCCTCAGCCTATCCGGTACGTACACTTTGAAGCTCATTGAGTGACTGTTGATTCTGTGGCTATGCTATTTGTACATGACTTGTAAATATTCACCATGAACATTCTTGTATATAACAGTTATCACTATTCTTACATTTCACCATTGTCGTTTCTCTCTCCTCTCAGTCTTTTCGTGGACTTTCTTTGCATTTCCGTCCACTGGTGGGGGAGTATTGTAGTGATTTGCGATAAGCCTCCGGTTTTAACGATTTGTTTTACGGAGATTTTCCATGTGTTTTGAAATTAAATTATTTGCATTCTTTTATGATAATATGTTATTTGATATTTCTTTGCCTAAATATGTAGCGTACGGTACTCGATTAGTACCACGTGGATCTACGTTAGGTTTGTCCACTTTTGCTAGGGTACTCATGCATGCACGTGTCTTTCTTTACCGTACACCATTCGTGTCCTTTGCCGGATATTTGTACTCCTTTTATTGCGCGTTGTCATTATTACATGTTTGTACATACGCTAACTTTGGCGCACTACACATTCTGTATTTTCTCTTTGTTATGGCACAAGGATTCAGAGAATCCTTCAGTAGTCTAGACATTAGTCTTCACCATGCGGTTTGGCCTTTCGGTGTTCTTTTGCAATGAATAATAACAGTGTAGTCTGAGTAGTTTTCCTGTGGATTCCCGGTGGATTTTAGAATTGAGATGTGCTAGACGCATCAGCCGCAACGTAGAGAACCTCATCTCCGCGTAGAAATCTGGAGCCAAAACACGCGAAGCCGTAGACTCTAACCCAGACACCTGCTCTCTACGTGATTTCTCTACGTTTCACGTATAGCAGAACCTCTCTAATGTAGGCCAGTTTAGTCCTACATAACGTAAACCTCGGCATAACGCACCCTACGGCGCAGTCCCCGACGTGTACACTCTCGATACAACGTAGATTCACGTGCGCGGCACAATCAAGCTGTAGCCGTAGCTAGCCAGTTTAGTCATATGTGCATATATTCTGCGGCATTGATGGTATCTGATGTCGATGGTGGTACAGTGTGTATATGTTTGCACGGTTGAACCAGCCTTGTAATACCCTTCATTTTGAGGTGCATCTTGTATTTTACACAGGGAGTAGTACAATACCGGGAGGTGACACGGGCACACATCCGGGATTACGAGCTTTGCCTCACAAAAAAAATACAAACCGCGCGAAAATTCAAATTTTTGCTCTTTTGACAGCGCTGAGAAACCTTCAAATAGTGACGAGAAGACCAGACGTATCCCTTCGTGACAAGCTGCCACTTGTTCTTTTCAGCTCGAGCCTTTTTTGGGAGCTACTCTGGTACATCGTCCACACTGCTGCCAAGTCTCGACTTCCCAAAATGGATGGAAGTGACGAATATGGAGGACGCTATCCTAGGTAAGTAACGTGATGGAATTTTCTCATCTTGACATGGTGTAACACGAACCTGAATTTCTCATTTGGACCCACTCGGACACCTCACCAAGTTGGGATATTTCGAAACTATACCTATTTGTCTACCATTCTACTTCATCTCAACGTGTTAGCTTATGTAACTCTTTGGAAAACTCATTCCGAAAATTTTGAAACTTATTTATTTGTATAGACTTGAACATAATGTTCAAGATCACTTGTTTTCAGCACTGAATGAGGCCAGGCCTACTTGGTTTGTTGCTTTTTTAACCCCCAGAACCCGTGGACAGAAGAGGAAGAGCGACGACTTGGGTGCGGCTGCGAAGTCTGCCTGCCCAACGCCAATTGCTCCTCACCCAAAAAGTAAACAAATTATATAGCAGGAGTGGTTTCAAGTGGTTTCAATGCATTGTGTTTTGGGGATGTTGGTGTGTACTTATGCAGTCTTGGTGTCTAGCTCTTGGGAAATGGTTGACGAATTGCGAAGTAAATCAGTCCACACATTTGAGACATTCGTGCACTCTCCTCTCCTTAATTTTCCTAAGGCCTTGTTCTTGAAAAACAACGTCTGCTGCTGTTCACAATTTATTATTGCCTGCCGAAAGTGAACTATGAACAGCTCCACATTTGCAGGGTGCTTGTCCAGTGAGCAGAGTTGCTGAGCTACTGCCACCTCATGTTGGCAGTAGCGTTGCATGTCCGAGTCCTTGCACAGATCTGGTGAGATGTAGCCCAAAGAGAAATGAGAATGTGAATAACTGAAAGTCAACAAACTATACTCTGTTGAAGACACACTCTTACCTGCTGCCCATGTCAAAATACTGGACACACTGAAGGTATCCGGCTGAGGTACAATGGCTACTTGGCATAACTCGTCTGATTCCTCCTCGTCACTAGGAAAAACTAAAACATTTGTTGTCTCCATTGCACAGGCAAACTTCTTGGACAGGTTCTGGAAAACAAGAATGATTATGGTGATGTTGTGGCACCAAAACCTTTTGTCACTGGCAAATATACACCCACACACCTACACACAAATTCTCTGCCTGTCTCGTGTCGTCAGGTTGAGCATCTATCCGTTTTTGTTTCGCTCTGTAAAGAGCACTTAGGGTTCCCTGTAACAAGACGGCAACGTCTGTAGGGCCTTCCCTATCAAAATAATAAATTCTACTACTACTACACACGCGCGCGCGCACGTGCGCATACATACAACTATTCGTCTTTATCCTTTTGTGTTTGACATGATTCCACGGTGCCATGAAAGTAACATTGGTGCCATAAAAGTAACATTGGTTATAATCAAGGAGTAATGGTATTGTACGATTCTGATTGCGTATGCTCTTGGTGGCCATATATATCAGGAAGTAGTACAATAGTCCTTATGCACATTGTACAGATGTACGAAGTTCTGTACTATGGCCGTAGGTGTGTACATACCCGGTTGGGTGTTCATAAGGCATTGTGTGCTATACATGCGCGTTTGACCCATTTAGCCTCACAGTTCATGGCAAACGATCACTTTTCAAGCCTTCTTCACTTTGGGATTGAACTAACGACTAGCTAGATCTCTGCCGGAAAAAGATTTCGTATGAAATGCCTTCATGGCCCATTTCATAGTGGAAATAGCAGTAAACACAATAGGGTCCTGCACATTCAACACCCAACCGGGTCTACGGGATTCTACAAGATTATACGGGATTTCGTGCATCTGTACAATGTGCATAAGGCCTATACCGGTATTGTACTACTCCCTGATATATACTATAGTTCATCGTCACGCAGCTCCCCACAAAGTACAAATTGTAGTAAAAGCAATTACGTACTAATACGTATAGTAATATGCAGACACATACAACTAGTAGTCACACAAAGTATCTATAATAAGCACACGTACTAGGAATAGTACATAAGCAGGCTATCTTTATCCTTTTACGCTTGGTCTGATTACCTGCATATACGACTTACACGGCACGGTCTTCCACGGCATGGTCACTTGCACCAGTAACATTGTACATAATTCCACACTGCCTTTATCATCAACACCAGTTCCTGTTAACGCGTAACATCTCAGGTTGTAGCAGGGAGTAGCACAGTGCCATTGTACCATTGTGCTACTCCCTGCTTGACACAGACTTGCGTCATAGTGACATTTGCGAATAGCTGCCCCTGCAGTATAAAATTTATTTTATTTTCTGTTTCTCTCTGACGACTATAGCATCTGGATTCGGAATAGCCTTACTATCTTGAGACGGGTCAGCCATACCTGAAACATGTTGTTCATTGTGACTAAAACTTGAGTCAACATTATCTATTCCCCTAGAATCGACGTGAATAACTAAATGTAATACAAATTAAATTAGGAAGACAATTTCACTCTTACAAGCCGCCCACGTAAATACTGGACACACTGAAGGTACCCGTGCGAAGGCCAGCTGCTACTTGATATCCTTCGTAGGATTCATCCTCATCACTCAGCAAAGACTGATGGATTCGTTCCCTACATCGTCAAAACAAACTTCAAAAAGTACTGCTCGAAAACTTCTTGACAGCATTCTGCCACTCTCTTCAAGTCGTTCTATGAATTTTTTTGAAAAATGCTACGAAATGCTACGATAAATGGTACGCGAAGTACGATATTTCGTGACGTTTCCCGGGACACAGCGCGCGAAGTACGATATTTCGTGACGTTTCCCGGGACACAGCGCTCCACAGAAAAGTGACCTGAGGCAAAGCTCGCCCGCCTGAATGTGTGTCCGTGTCACCTCCCGGTATTGTACTACAGGTCTGCTCTCGATATAACAACTCTCACTTGTACATAAACCTCGTTAGTACATAAAAAATCAAATCCCGCGCCGAAACAGCATCACTCCCATACAAAATTTGTTCTACACAACATAATACTACATAACATAAACCTCGAAATAACACACGCTACGGCGGTCCCCGACGTGCGCACTCTCGATACAACATAAATTCACGTGCATGGTATGATCAAGCGGTAGCTGTAGCTACCGTACTTTGAAGGCAGTTTAGGCCAGTTTAGTCCTACAAGTAAGTTTTTTGAATGTTGACGTAGGTACGCGTTTCTCGAGCTCTGTAGTCTTCAGTGGATTTTCCAACTCCAACGTGCCTCTCCTGCAAACCAGCCGATGCAGAGTGCCACTTGTTGCCGGTGCAACGGCAACGGCACCTGTGTTCGGTGCGATTGCACGAAGGAGGGTCGGAAGTGTCGGAATTGTATCCCCTCGAAGAAGAACAAATGCCGGAACGGCTCCCCGACATCCCAACCGTCTTCTCAACCGTCGTCGACGACTACAGCTACCGTACCCGTAGGAACTGCACGAAACTTTGTTCGTGATACGGTAACGGACCACACTGTCAGCAGGACGTCGACAAGCTCCGACAACAGAGCAACCGCAGTTTCCGATACGACACTAGACTCCGTACCCGTACCAAATGTCTCGAATGTGCACAAGCCAGTAGTCACCGAGAGTGCAGCCGCAGTACTCACCACCACCCTACTTGCAGAGTGCAGAGACGGTCGTCACGGACCACCTCGCACAGCCCGGTCGAGCTCGCCTCCCGGTGCCAGTACTAGCAGTAGCACTGTAGTACCCGTACAGGTGCCGAACTCGCCTGACACCAATGGCAGTGCTGATGTCGAACCTGCCAGCCAAGCGCCTGAGCCAGCGGACGCGGAGCGTGCCACCGTGACCGTAGTGGACCTAGTTGACCTACCAGCGAGTGGGGACGTAGATCCACACGATGTCCGACTGCTAGCCACACTCAACATGTCCCAAGCAACAATGGACGTCGCTGATCCTGTTATCCCGGACCTGCCACCCCATCCTCCCCTGCGGGACCCCACACTCGGAATGGGAGATCTGGACGGTCCCACGTTTTCCAACCGGATATCCGAGGCGTACGAGAAGGTAGTTCATTTTGCCCCAAACCTGTTGGACGTACCAATGGGCAGCACGGGCCGAACCTTTATCCGTATGCTGAGTTCACACTTCCACGCCTTTGGTAACAACTCCTCAGGTGCAGCTGACTACGCCCTGAAAACGGCGATGGTAATGCAGCAGTTGCTCCTTCAGAAACCTGGCGGGACCGTAGCGGCAGCAGCTCACAAGGTTTGCATCGAGCGCCGCATTGCCTCGTGGGATTCCGGAGACGTACAGGTGCTACTCCAAGAATCCGTGACTATCCAAGACCAGATCGTCAAGGCCCGCAGGCGAAACGCACGGCACGAGGGACACACGGTCGACCCGGCACGCAGATTTGCGTCTGACATTGAGCGTGGCAGGCTCTCGGCAGCCACTCGTCAACTCTCCCCCGACATGGGTGGTGGAGTTCTTGATCTTGACGACACCATTGGAGAAACGACCGTGCTTGATGTGCTGCGCAGTAAGCACCCACAGGGCGAGGCAGTCACAGCAGCGGCTCTCCTCCCAGGACAACCCCCAGCACAGCCCCACCCAGTGCTCTTCACCAAGCTGGACAGGACCGCTGTGCGCCAAGCTGCACTGCATACCACCGGTTCTGCAGGGCCGTCTGGGATGGACGCAGATGGCTGGAGGCGTATGTGCACAGCGTTTGGGGACATTTCAGACGACCTATGTGATGCTCTCGCCAGCTGTGCCCGGCGAATCGCCACTCAGTACGTCAACCCAGCATCGATGGAAGCCTACACGGCATGCCGGCTTATCCCTCTAGATAAGAAACCGGGTGTGCGCCCAATAGGCATCGGCGAAACCGTCCGTCGTATCATCGGCAAGGCTATTCTGAGCGTGGCGGGGGACTCTGTTCGTGAGGCGACAGGGTCACTGCAGATGTGCGGAGGCCAGGAATGTGGCATTGAGGCGGCCATTCACGCCATGCACGACACGTTCCATGAAGAAGACGTAGACGCTGTGCTTATGGCGGATGCATCCAATGCGTTCAATCGCCTTAACAGAGAAGCATGTATGCGCAACGTAGCACACCTCTGTCCAGCCATCACACCCGCTATCGTAAACTGCTACCGTCAGCCGGCCCGCCTATTCGTGGACGGGGAGTGCCTCCTATCGCGAGAAGGCACAACGCAGGGAGATCCTCTTGCTATGCCGATGTACGCTTTGGGGGTACTCCCCCTGGTGCGCAGAGTGGCAACCCCAGGAACACGCCAGAGCTGGTATGCGGATGACTCGTCCGCGGGTGGCGGGCTCAACCCTCTCCGCCAGTGGTGGGACCGACTCGTCGGGGATGGGCCGGCGTTCGGGTATTTCATTAACCCCAGCAAGTCCGTCCTCGTCGTCAAGCGGGACAAGCTAGAGGCAGCCGAGACCATCTTCGCCGGCACGGGTGTGTCTATCACCACTGACGGGTGCCGTCACCTTGGATCAGCCATCGGAACTGATCAGTTTGTGCAGGAGTTTGTGGCTTCCAAGGTGGCCACCTGGTCGCAGGAGCTGTGCAAGCTGACAGATTTCGCCCGGTCACAGCCTCAAGCAGCTTACTCTGCACTGGTGAACAGCCTCCAACACCGGTGGTCCTTCCTGTGTCGGGTTCTCGATGGTGCTGCAGAACAGCTGGCACCCCTGGAGGACATCATCCACCGCCGCCTAATCCCTGCCATTAGTGGACGGACGGCGCCCAGTGAAGCTGAACGCATTTTGCTCACTTTCCCCTGCCGGCATGGAGGCCTCGGCGTGGCCAACCCTGCCACTTTTGGCTCACAGTACGGCACCTCCAGGCTAATCACCACTGCGCTGTACGACAAGATCATGGCGCAAGAAGAGCACCTCGATGATGCTCTTGCCTGTGTCCGCAGGGCCAAGAGTCGGGCTCGCTCTGAGGCCAGAAAGGCAATGAAGATAGCTGCCGATACGTTCCGCACCGAACACAGCGAACTCGATCTCGCTATCAGTCTGGCAGAGGAGAAGGGAGCATCAAGCTGGCTTACCTGCCGACCCATCGCTCGCCATGGCTTCGCTTTGTCGAAGGGGGAATTCCGGGATGGCCTCTGCCTCCGTTACGGTTGGACGCCTTCTCGCCTGCCCACCACCTGTGTTTGCGAGAAGGCATTCACCACTGCTCACGCCTTGTCCTGTCCTTTCGGTGGGTTCCCCTCGATCCGCCACAACGAGGTGCGCGACATACTGGCAAGCTCATTGAAGGGTGTCGCCCACAACGTCGCAGTGGAGCCACATCTCCAACCCCTGACTGGGGAGCAGTTTCAGCTCCGGTCAGCATCAACCGAGGATCAAGCTCGTTTGGATGTGGTGGCCAGTGGAGTTTGGGGGGGTCGGTTCGAACGCACTTTTATTGATGTACGGGTGTTCAACCCTTATGCGTCTTCGAACCGCACCTCCTCTCTCTCTGGCTGCTACCGGCACCATGAGCAAGAGAAACGGCGTCGATATGATCGGAGAGTCCGAGAAGTGGAGCGATCCACTTTTCTCCCCTTTGTGCTCTCTTCCACCGGAGGATGCGGCAAGGGTGCCGCTGCACTGGTGAGCCGGATTGCACATCTCCAGTCGCTACGTGGGAGGGAGGCGTATTCTGTGCTAATTGCCCACCTCCGCTGCAGGCTGTCTTTCGCCCTGCTGCGTTCGAGTGTCATGTGTCTGCGTGGGGCTCGCCGAGTTTGGCAGCCTCCAATGGATGGCTGTGCCTCCCTGGCTGTCGTGGAGGCTAGGGTGTCCCGTTGAGCCTTGCCCCGTGATTGTGCGGACTATGCTATGCTTCTCTTGCTGTCTGATCACATGCGACGTCATCATTATGTGATTTGTTTTCAATCCTCCGCCATGGCAAATTGTGTTTTGTTCGCCCGTAAAAGAGGCTTTTACTACTAAAAAAAAAAAAAAAAAAAAAAAAAAAAAAAAGTTTAGTCCTACATAACGTAAACCTCGGCATAACGTACCCTACGGCGCGGTCCCCGACGTGTACACTCTCGATACAACGTAGATTCACGTGCGCGGTACAATCAAGCTGTAGCCGTAGCTAGCCAGTTTAGTCCTATTGTGCATATATTCTGCAGCATTGATGGTATCTGATGGTACAGTGCGTATATGTTTGCACGGTTGAACCCGCCTTGTAATAACCTTCATTTTGAGGTGCATCTTGTATTTTACACACGTTTTCTACATAACATATCTCTCGATAGAACATAATGTTTGCGTAGTCCCAGAGATTACGTTATATGGAGAGTAGACCTGTACTCCCTGATTTTACACACGGTTTTCTACATAACATAACTCTCGATATAACATAATGTTTGCGTAGTCCCAGAGATTACGTTATATGGAGAGTAGACCTGTAATAGCATGTATTTTCTTTTCTCCTTTCACTCTGATGATTCTTTAACAAGATGAAACCGGTTAGTAAGAAAGAAAAATGACCTTTTGTGATAAACGCTTGTGTCGGGGGTTCTCAATTTACATTTTACAATATTTTGGCAGTGTCCAAATTTGGACACTGCCAAAACTTCCCGTGTACTGTATTATAACAAAATTTGTCCCAACACGGCACCTTTCACATTTGCGACTTAGGTGGATCTGTTCGCATTTGGGGGGGGGGGGGGGGGAATGCTCCAGTTCTAATTTCTTACTTTTACGACGGGGCAGCACCAGTAAAGGTTTTTCAGAACCGCTGACAGAGCGGTTTTTATATGGATAATTATTATTATACACTCGATCTCGCTGAAGATACATGACAATGTATTACCATTGTTCATGATTTCCTGGCTGCACGAGGTCTCTGACTCAATCCTGACACCACTCAGTTCATAATCTTCAGGTCGAAGTTCACAACTTTGACCCCTGACGTCAGCCTTCAACTGAACATGAACACCGGGGGGGTACCCCTTTGCCTGAAGGCTGAACTGAAGACTGAATTGAAGTGAACAGGAAGTACCTTGGTATCGTTTTGGATGAACACCTTATTAGAAAACTTGCCGTGACCTAAATGAAAGAGTTGAATCACTGGAGCACCACAATCGGAAGCTCAGCACTACAGTTTAGTCGTTCGCCAGAACTGCGGCTCCGAAAACGCCCCCTCCAGGGGCTCCACTGGCTACCGGATCCCACCTAATTAGCAACACGGTACGGGAGCTTGTTCTGGAAGAGCGCCGGCAGATAGATATCAAGAACAACGTTGTCATTTCGGGACTACGGTGAGAATCTCCCGTAGCTTGTCAGCACTTTAATTCGAAATGTCGACCCAAAAGGTATTGAGGTGAAGCGCATTGGGAGGCTTTCAGGACCCAAGCCAAGGCTTGTGCATGTCAAAGCCAATGCTGCGACAAAGTCCACGCTACTACAGAACCGATTTGGCCTCAAGCATGGTACACACAACGTCTAGGTGAACCATGACTTGACCAAGCAGCAACAGGAAAATCGTCGTCGAGCCTTAAGCAGCTTCGCAATAAAGGCATCAATTGCACTCTACCTTTTGATGAAATCCTCATTGACGGAAAACCGGTCTTGAACGACGATATCCAGCGTATGCTCAAATCAAACAATTCCACATAGGGATCAGCGGGATCGCCTAAACGTCACATACCATCACCGTGTAAATTAACCGCAATACGCCTGTGCACCATTAACTGCTGCAGCATTTTAGCTGCAATACTAATCCTGTCAGAATCTATTGATATTGTCTGTTTGACAGAAACATGGCTAAACCCCAGCATACCAGATGCTGCTATTGCTATCCCAGGCTTCAGGTTGCATCGTTTTGAAGTATTCGCCCACAGCCTGGCAGTAACAGCTGTGAAATGCAAATGATCGAAATATACTTGGTAGCTTCCTGGAAGACCTCTCTTCGTGTCTGTAAAACTCTGTATGGTACAGACCTCCACGGCAACCCATTGCCACAATTACGAGTTTGTTTAATCAGCTTTCTAATTTATTTGATGACCACAGCTGTGTAGTGTTAGGTGACTTCAACGCAAGGAATTCCGCATGGAAAGACTCTGACGTCACTGACAGTAGCGGTAGAGCTTTGCAATCGGCGTTTGTGCAGTATGGATTCACTGTTATAAATAATATTGGCACACGTCCCAATTTGCGCAGTGGTTGCACTCCTTTACTTGACATCGTAGCAACCATGGAGAGCTGTGAGGTGCATTCAATCATTGATGGGCCACTCTCCAGGGTTTAAGACCACACCTCCACACAGCCTGCATTGCTAACGTTATTTGGTACATTCGATGACAAACGTAGCCTTCATGGACTACTAATTGTGTGCGACAGTTCCACAGTATTGATATTGAATACTCTACGTTTAAAAGCAGTGACTGGTACTACCGCAGTATAATACGATACTCTGGAGGTTCACACTTGTGTTGGCAGTGACACCGGTACGCATTGAATTCACCGAGCAGCCTGCTGCCATCAGCTCCCCAAGGCCAATATTTGCAGCGCGCACCGCTTCCGGAGTTTGCCGGCATCTTGCCGGCGAATCGCCTTGCACGTCTGGCCGGCGGTCGCGGTATCAATGGACAATGGTGAGATCGAAGGTTGAGCGTTCGGAGACCATTAAACTACGGAGTGGCGAAATCCGTCACCAAGGGTGCACGGTACTGACCAAGGCTCAAAGATGAAAGAGCTCTTGCTGGTGTTGTTGTTGTTGTTGTTGAGTTTTATTTAAAGTCGCAACACAAACAGGCGATGGCGCCTTCTTTTATACATGCGAGCGACATGACACATTTAATAATAATAATAATAGTAATGGGGAGGGGAGGAGAAAAAATCACAAGTGAGTGTATTATCCGATACAGGTGAAGCACGTATTGATAAACTTCTTCGAAGTATTACATGTATAGGAATGATAGCCGAATGCATTGCAACACCAGCCTCGGCTTTCTAGGAACGTGATTTCATACAGGACAGAATTCAGCGATAACAGGGTACCGAGTTCCCCTTGTGTTGTCCCTCTACACTAGCATCCATCCAGTGGAATCAATCAGGAGTATTCAAGGAGATACTAGTAGAAAGAGGCAGGTCACAGCGAAACTTTCAGCAGGGTTCTTCTTCTTGGGTTATGGTACTCCAGGCTGTATTCCCATTTCCCGTATAATGTGCCAGGTAGATTTCCAATGGGCGTTTTTAGCTGGCTAGCTGCATGGACTTCCATGGGCTGGACGTTCCTGCAACCACGAGACAAGGGCAGTATACAAGTGGTGATCTATCATCTAAGGAATTCGGAAGGACTGAACTACACGCACAACATCGCGATTCCTATCCTTCACGCAGCAAGCGCTCATTGGAACTTCCATCTGTTGCTAGGTATCTTTTTGTTGCGATTTCAGCACGCGTGCACCGAGTTATAACTTATGTGTCACATCTTTGTCAATGTTATCACTTTCTGCTGGCTTTTCCCGGTGGCTAATTATGCCGACCGTGTACATTGTGTGACACTGCTAAGTTCAAAGGATAGATAGTACACTGAGACCGAGAGAAATAGGAGACGTTTTGTTTTAAGAATATCCTTTTTCTTTTGCTAGGGGGAAGCCTGGATGCAGTGAATGGAACTTTCGGTCTTTGACCACTTTAGTGGGCCTGATCTCCTCACCTCCCACCGCTTTTTCTTCTTTCTACCATGATTATATCTCACAGGAAAAGCATGATAGGAGCATAGTGGTGGTGAGGCTTGTCTCAATTGAGTCTTCAGACTTGGTGCAACCGTCTCCAGCACCAGGGGATAGTGTAGACGACCCGTTATAGGTCTGCTAGTGCATGTACTACAGTCAGGCAGCGTCGTATTAGCACTTCGTGAACAGCGGGAAATAGGATAGGGAGTGTTGTGTGGTCATCTCTGAACTAGGGTCCAGCGGATAATGCTCCGAAAATGTTCGTATAATGCTAACCATAATGCTCCAAAACTATCTTATAATGCTGATTATAATGCTTCAGCAAGGGCTATAATGCTCTTGGTTTGGGACCAAAATGGGAGAAAGTCTGCACATTGTCAAACTTCTAGGAAATTATGCATATCGTCGACCTGCCACTGAAGCTGCCACCGTATCTCTCACGAGCGCCACCATTTCTTAGCACTATAAGACATGATTGCTTCTCCATTGGCTGCTCTCCATTCCATCTTTGATGCAGGTTGTGGCAGAATAGTCGGTGTATCAAAATAATATTTCCCCTAATTATCCAAAAAGGGTAAGTTGAAAACATTATTGCGGCTAGTCATTCATTGTTTGGATGAAGTTTACCTTGGAAAATAGTATTCCTGCCTGCAGACAAGCTAGCTTTCACTGCTTCCACTCTGTGTATAATGTCTTCATCTAAAACACCAGACGTGAAGTCAGCTCCTGAGAGCCGATCTCAGATCGAGATCCCTCCAATTACGGAAATCCTGAAAACAAGTGGTCAGAAGTTATTTTGCTGCTCAACATCTTTGCTTGTGCTGTCTTCTTCTCCTTGAGATGGTGTGTAGACGTATGGCTTGCCACAATACTCTTCCTTTCTGATAGCATTTGACTGTAGGCCTGGCATTACAACCGTCCACAGCTAACTGTACGTGCTTCACCAGGAAAGTAAGGCACGCGCTGCTGAGCGCTCAAATCGACTTACTGAGTCAGTCCATGGGAAATTCTAAATTTCGAGCCTCCTCAGCTGGACCCGGAAAAGGCAGTTCTTTTGGAACGAGCTCTTTCTGTTTATAGCCGCTCCTTCATCCTGGTCCAAATTTATCAATGCATCAGTGTCTACTTTAGCATCTCTAGAGACCCTATCGCCAGAGCCTATGGCACAACGAGAAACCTCCTCTCCGTCTGTTTGATATTCACTTCGTATACGTCTCCTCCATAGCTCTCCATTATTCTAAAAAAAACTCGTAACCCATTTCTCCGGATTTGTGTAACTGCCTCGGTTGGGCATGCTACATGCATGGCTTGTATACATTTACTGGACCACATCGCTACAATCATAACGTCTTCATGTAGCAATGTGGTCAGGTAAGTGTACATTGTATAATTATGTAGCATTAGTGCTAAAGGTTTTACGTGTCTACACAATCACAAAGTTTTGTGTCAGTACAATGCGTAACTTAGGTTGCACCTCATGACCATGACTTTACTGTAGCCGATTGTTGCGAAAAACCTGGGATTTCCCGATATTATCCATTATGAAACTCGTTATGCCACTCAAACCTCACATAATGCTTGTTTTGTTCCTTTCTAATGCTCCATATTAATAAATAGATGCTCTGATGCTCGGATAGTCTTATAATGCCGAATATAATGCCGGCATTATCCGCTGGACCCTACTGTTCAACATTCTTACATTGTATATCTTCAGACTTCGTAACTCACACTTCCTGTGAATCCACACGAATGAACAGCTGTTCCATCAGTACCAACTTGATAACCAATGGAACCTCTATCAAGTTTTGCATGAGAAGCAGTGTCTTGGAGGCAAAATACACATGTCCCATATAAGATATCGGCAAATGGTCCATATCAGCAACATTTTGCCCAATTATCCCCCCCCCCCCCCCCCCACTTTTGTTTTTCCAGCTCAGTAAGGGTCTGACTTGATCATAAAGAAGAAAAACATGAACATCTTCGGACCAATTTTGAAATTTCATCCTCTTTGAAACAAATTTGACGTAAATTTCGCAACCCGCAAAACCTTTTGAAACTGAATACAGTTGAACACCGATTATCCGCACATCGACTATCCGACCATTCGATTATCCGTAACAGTTTTTTTGGGCGCACGTGCCGTAGAGTACGCACTGTGCATGTAGTGAGCCATTCAAAAAATACGAAAATTTTGAAAAGTAAAAAGGTCGTACATGTACATGTACATGTTTCTTATCCGGAACATTTGCCTTATCTGAACACCGCCTGACAGTTGTCTGCCCAGAGGTGGTCGGATAATCGATGTTCAACTGTAGTTGAATTCAAAGCTAGAACTTCCCCAATGCTCCAGTTTTGTTCCAGGGACATCCCTGGACGAAGCAGAGCATCGAGAAAGACTCAATAAAGCATTCTTATGAAAATATTTCCTGAAGAGATGTGTGCTAAAAACTCCGCAAAATCGCAAAATTGTATATTTTCTAGGCACCGTACGGCAAGATTTAGCCCAATTACCCCCCCCCCCCCAAGGAATGTTTTTTTTTCACTCAGTACACATGTAGGAAGGTGTAGAAAAGTAAAACTGGACAATCTTCGGACCAAGTTTTTCCTATTGAGCTACCAATAACTGCCTTTGCCGAGTCCAGCTCAGGAGGCTCGAAAAGAACTAGAAATTCTCATGCACTCGGTACCAAGTCGATTGGAGCGCTCAGCAGCGCCTGTCTTACTTTTCTGATGAAGCACGTGAAGTTAGTTGTGGACGGCTGTAATGCCAGGCCTACAGTCAAATGCTATCAGAAAGGAAGAGTATTGTGGCAAACCATACGTCCACACACCATCTCAAGGAGAAGATGAGAGCCCAAACAAAGGATGCAGAGTGGCAAAATAACTTCTGACCACTTGTTTCCAGGATTTCCGCAAATGGGAGGGATCTCCATCTGAGATCGGCTCTCAGGAGGTGGCCTCACGTCTGGTGTTTCAGATGAAGACATTTTTCACAGAGTGGAAGCAGTGACAGCTTGTCTGCAGGCAGAATACTAGTTGCCAAGATAAACTTCATCCCCACAATGAATGAGTACCTGCAATAATGGCTTCATCTCCCACTGCTGTACGTGGATAATTAGGGGAAATATTTGATACATCAACTATTCTGCCACAACCATGCATCAAAGTTGGAATGGAGAGCAGTCAGTGGACAAGCAATCATGTCTTATAGTGCTAAGAAGTGGTGGAGCTCGTGAGAGATAATGTGGCAGCTTTAGAGGCAGATCGACGATATGCAATCATTTTCTCCAGTATGTTTGTTCCTCAGATTCAAAAGATCTTATACATATTGTACTTCTATTTACTGACTCAAAAAGAGTCTCTTTACTGAAGGTATTTACATTTCTCCATCTAACACACTATAATTATTGAAATGTTTTTTGGCCTTACCTCCATAGTCCAAAACATCCCCTATTGTCCTGAAAACCGGACTAAATGGAGATCAGACTATAAAGAAATTATGTTCCGCAGATATTACGGAAATCTTTCTTTTGGCGTCGGGTGTGCATTTTGTGGCTTTTTCAGTCCACCGTGGTCGGGAGAGCTATCCGAGGTATTTAAGCAGTAGAGGATCTTGGTAGGACAACTACAAGTATACGTCCACACCGGCATATGCCCAAGACTCGGCTACCCACACACCCCAAGCCTTTCTAACACTACCAGCACTGCAAGGCCCAGCACCCAACCACCCAGAACACTCGTGTGTTAATTATTTCCAGCACAAACCCAACTGACACCACCTACCACCCACCAAATACTGGCAAATACATGTAAGCCACCCACACAAAATACTATTGAAATAGGGACTGAACACAGAGCGGACACTATCCACGCTCGTCACATGACCAGTTGCACACACAATGTGGCTGTGTTTTTAAGTCTCTTGTTTTAGTAGGCCTTTTTTGGAAACAGCAGGCAAAATCTGAGAGATATTGTTGCATGCAGTTGTTTTTCATGTCTTTGCTCCAGCTGAACAGAAGAAAGGATCGATTACGCCTCCACATGAGACCTGCGGCACACAGCGGAGGTTGAACCAATCACACACCACCGTGTGCGTTGGCTGCTTCACTACTTTCCGGTTTCCTTTGCCGCTTCTACCTTGGGAGCCACATCAGCCTCTTTCTTGCTCCCACCTCACTCCAAATATTGATATCGTTGATTCCACACAGGCCTCAATATTCATAATGAAAATTTCAAAAAAGAAAGAAAGAAAAGGTGTTGGGCTGGCAATACGCTCCATCACATGACTGTATAGCCCAGCGATCAAGCACGGTCTTCGGCCAGTACACTCGGCCAGTACACTCGCACCGTCCGCAATGCAACTTGTGCGATGGTTCTGGAGTGCGTGGGCGCATGCCGCTGGCCAGCCACGTGGACAAGTAAAATGATGTTCATTCGGAAAGTCAGGCCAGGTACTTCGAAGTAGATTATAATTACAGTCATGATGATATTGGAGGTTTGCATCAGGCTCGACCAGTAGTAGTGAATAACCTAAATAATTATATGCTCAGGTAAATATAGAGTAATAATATTATTGTGGTTTGTGCTAATTGTTGCATCAGGTGTGAAGAGTGTGATGTGCACTTTCCTGATTTCCTGCTGCATGTACTTCCTATGTTCCTAACATCTGGGAGTACAGTATCATTCTTTTTCAGTATAAATTTGCAAAATTATTCATTTGTTATGTCAATCTTTAGAAGGGGTGCTTTAGTTATTAATTTATCTGTCAATTTATGTATCAAAGCTAAACGAGATGTTTATATACATGTACTTCAAAGTACCTGGTTGATCAAGTTCAGGGGCCTGCTGTAGCAGGATGGCAATTCATGACATCTGCATGCGCGTGTCCCATATTGCTCCCCGCGTACGGTAGCTCAGTAGCTCCTGGATGGGGTCCTTGTTGTTCGGGCAAGTGGTGTTGAGCTGTGTGTATGTGTGGGGGGGGGGGGGGAGGGAGGGAATCCGGCACCCTTGCATTACACCTCGCTGGTTGGTCTTGCGCCTTGGCCCGCAGCTCCTCTGGCCGGAATATCAAACTCTTTCGTTCGTTTGAAGAAGCCACACTGGAAGGGACATTATCAGACAACAAGAGGTTGGGCATTGTACAGCACACATGGAGTCCTGAAAAATGTTACATGCCCTCGGATGCATATAGAAAGGTGCATAAACCTAAAAATTCAACACTGCATATTATTGCAGGACACTCGCTGAGTATAGATATCCCTTTGTAGCGTGGCCAAGCAGCAGAGTGTGGAACTGCCGCACTGAACAGGTTAGCTCTGTACATCCGCTGAATAGCACACTAGCAGTATGTGCTTGCCACGGGCCTCGGGGGAAAACACATACTGGCCCCAGCAGTACCTGACTATTGGTGTAATATTAGAGAGGTTAAGGTGCACGTTCTTTCCGATGTGACGCAAAAGTTCAGCTCGCGTTATTTGGCTCGCTATTCGAAAAACAACGCAAGTGACCTGCGGCTCGCGTCGAAATTTGGAGTTGTACACCAAATTTGGCGTGAAATTGCGCGTCGCATCAGAAATAACGTGCATCTTAACCTCTCTATCATAACAGCAATACCCAGGCACCGAGGAAGGTAGACATACTGCAATAGCCGGACCTCGAGGAGGGCAGACACATACTCCCAATAGTGTGATTCTGGCTTACCCTTACCTTATATAGCAGTAAGATGAGAAGCAAGATAAGAATCAATCCTACGACGATGGGGACAATGATATGCCATAGCTTTAGAGAGCTTGCCTTCACCTCCACATATCCCACCAGTTCTGTCAATGCCTACAGAACAAACATGGTGTTTATTGCGCGCACACATGTACACACACGCACACAAACATGTGCAAGCATGTGCACACAAACACACACACACACACACACACACACTCAGACTCAGACATGCCCATCGCGGAAGCGATGATAGCGAACAGCTATGTTAGACATAGCAACTTGTGCTGGGATTACACCATTTAACACACACACACACACACACACACACACACACACAAACACACACACAACCAAACACACACACACACACACATTCACACATACACACACACGCGCAACACGCTACTACTACTACTATGTACAGCTACCCTATCGGGCCACGCCGCTCCCAGAAACGGGAGACAACGACAAGAAGAGAGAAGAGAAGAGAGAGAAATCGCAAAGTCAACAATATTTGGCATGGCGTTGCAAGTCCTGTGGCCTTGAGAACCGTCTTTCGCAATGCCATTCATGACGGCAGTTGTTCCTGGCTGCACGTGACATCCGTTTCGCACATTCACAGTGATGACGGCTCAAACCAGAACGAGAGCGGAAAGAGCGGCGACAAACATCACATCGAAAAGAGTCAGATTCATGGCGAATAGATACAGTGGGGACATCCGTGGACACAGGACAGCGATGCACAGCCAGTCCTCCAGCGCTCCTCAACCACCGCATGCACTTCATACATTGCCTGGCACCCTTCTGTTGTGACACAGGCAACTTCCGCCGGGCAATGCACTTGTGTCGGGCCATGTCGTTACGGCGGCGGAAGTCTTTGGCACACAGCAAGCAGCGCAAAGGTGGCGAATCATCTGTGTGCGGTGGTGGCTCAGCAAGGAACATCCTCCAGTTCTGCCGGTCTTGGGCATTCTGAAACCAGGAATCCACGCCAGCTGCCTTCATGTCTCTCTGGACAACGTCTTTCCAGCGCCGCCGGGGACCACAAGGAGGGCGACGACATACACACACACATACACACACACACAGTGACACACACATACACACATAGGCTGTAGCCGTAAGAAGCGATAGTGGGAGATTATGCACACGTCTGGTTAAGATTTCACATGGCATCAGCAGTAATTGGAATAGAAAGAAAGAGCTTAGCGTCTACACGATGCGAGGTTTATATCCTCATCTGGCTCTTCATTTTAAGAACACTGAGCTTACCTCCGCCAATCCCGTGTCCTGGTCAGTCAGCCACTCGTATCCATCTCGCGCCTCAAAACCGACCAGGGAGATTGAAGTCGACACGTTTGAAGGTAAGAGAGCAGCCTAGATGGATACCAACACACCGCAACATCGCCATAAACGTAAATTATCATGTCCGTTCCCAAAAGGAACCCACGACGGCCACTAACATCCGATAAACCCTAGTGGCAGATGAAGCGCCTAACGGTGGGAGCGAGGGGATACGTCTCACAACCACTGGCACAAGTGCTGGGAAACCCCACCAGCGGCATCCATGTCAACATTGCCATACGTGCCTAGTTTACAACATACGTTTTCTTTTTCTTTAACTTTTTTGTTTGTTTTTGTTTTGCTTTTTCTTCAGCTGTTGTGTCAGGCCAGTGATATTCTGATCTGTGATTGGCCGTTTAAGAGGCTTATTCAACAAAAAGGTTTACAACATACAAGCATCAGGTCAAGAAGGAATCTGGATTTTCGGTCGACACCTCACAAAACCCTTCTCCTACTCACAGTGATACACGCAGGAACAAACTCGGACAACGAAGACCTTTCCGTTAACACCTGAAGCCAGAATACTACTTATAAAGCGATAGAGTGAACATCTGTTATAGTGAACATCTGTTATAGTGAACATCTGTTATAGGTTGGCCTTGTGCGACCTAAAGTGCAAATCCCAAAACGGGTAGGCAACTACAACCGGGATTTAACCACCATTGAACCAGTAATTCGAGGATCAAAGCATTGGGTCGGCCCCTACTCGTGGTCGACGTATACCCGGTACAATACAGCTAGGATATGTAGGTATCGTAGTTATAGTGCATCTCACATCATGTATAGACTTGGCTCTAACTCTCCAGGTGATCTGAATGCTTGCGGAGTCTTTCACGACAAGACTGGGAATGTCGCAGATGATTGTGGCCACGTCGCCCTGGCACGGCAAAGCACAGAAGAATTTTCAAAATCCGAATGAGAGAAAAGAACGCGTTCACATGCTCTCCTCATGTTCGGTGCAGGTAGCCTTACCTACTAAGTTATATAGGCATGCTCAAACTCTACCCAGAACTTTTCAGAATGGTTTAACGACAAACCAAATTCTTTGTGGGCTCAGTCGTGTATAGGTTGAAGTGAAGAGTTCAGATATAAAACCCGAGAAGCGCCAAATTTAAGAAATCGAGATTTAAGGTCACTACTGGTACCGTCAAGGAAACGTTGACATACTAAATCAGGCTAGAACCACTACAAAACTAGTAAGAAGATTTGAATTAGGATATAGACAGTATATGAAATGATTCCTTTGTTGGTCATAATCCGACAAGTGGTAAAATTGATAAGTCTCATCACATTTTGCATCTACATAATCTTATGACGGCGTTGCTAGTGTGAAAGGTAAACTTGTTTGTGCTTGGTGTGAAGTTGCTCTTGTTTACAAGCTGGTCGTGTTTGCATTGAAGCTGTTTCGCAGTACTAGGTAGGAATAGAAATGAGGAGTTAATACGTACCTGTACACTGCTTGAAGCAGAATCCACATTCGGCATTACGCTGTACGTGCCATTGATGGCGTCTTTACTCTGCACATCATACAGTGATGAAAGTACATACAATGAGTTAGGCACTTGTCAGTTTGAGCACTCTGGCAAGGTAAGTTCGGGAATACAAACATCTGCTGCGGAACCAGCACAGCAGGGCCAGTAACCCGGTTGAGAGGGCGTGTGGACCTACTGGTCAAAAGAAATCAGCCAAGCACAACTCACCTGGCCAAGACCGGGTCCCTTTGATATGTGCACATCTGTGCATCTATTTCCTAACTACAAAGAATCCAATATCCAGTAGTTTAGGGAATGGAAATGGGATAAAGTCTGGAGATTTCATTTTTTCTGTCACCACCAGGATTAGAACCAGGGACCTTCGCATGAGGTGAGCAATGCTCTTACAAGTAATCCCAATATGCGTGGATAGCCCGGCTTGTTCCCCCAGGTACAGATGAATCTGGCTGACCTCGGGTACTAGGGAAGACACTACAATCGTATACCACTTATATTTCAAAAGTTTTTACAGCATGCACTTCAGAATAAATAGGTCTCCAAACTGGAGGTCAATTTTAATTCTCTAATGTGTACACCAGTGCATGTACTAAGCAAAGGACAGGTTCATGCACGACGAATAGGCTCATGAATAGTGCAGTAGACATGCTGAATACGCTTGGTGAGATTGGGACAGGTGACTCAAGTAAAATGTGTGCGTGTGTGTGTGTGTGTGTGTGTGTTTGTTTGTTTGTGTGGGCATGTATGCGGGTTTCCATGTGTGCCTTTGTGTGTGCGTGCAGGCGTGCGCGGGTGCTATAATTATGTCTGGGTACGTTTACTGCGCACTACCATTGCTATCGATATAACGGCTGGCACTGCAGTACCAGAGGCACTGCACACACCGACCATTGTGTGCTGCTATGATAGCAGATCACCCACAATGGGACAGAACGCCACTCTGAGACTCAGTGGTTCTAGTGTTGGACATGAGAAGGTTGTGCAGCACTTCTGCACAGGTGAAAGTCAGTCTTACCCGCAGCTGCTCGGGATCCAGCAGGCTAGAGTGATTACAGCGGATCTGTCGACGCGGAGACTGCACGAGAAGATAAACGATAGTGCAAGACAGATGAACGTTACCAACAGTTATCAGTTACTGGTACACTTTGGGTTGGATGGTATAAATGCAAGTGGATGAAAGCGGTTACACTAGCGTGGGTGGCCTATCTGAGGTGGACATCACCCGTGTTTGCATGCTAGGAAGTTCTGTTCAAGACTAACGCACCATATCCATGACACGCCTTTGGAGTGCCTGCACTAATAGCACAAGTTGTAGGTAGATCTTCCTCACCTCGACCTTTGTCAGGTAGAGAAGTTCCGTATCGGCTGGTGTTTTCACAGGCCATGAGATAGCTAGCTGTGCTGGCGGCGTGCTGCTCGGTCCCAGGTTCAACGCTTGGAACAAGTGCGTCATCTCTGGGCCGACCTCCTCCAGCGTGCTGGGCTGTGCAACACCGTTGGGAACTTCAACTGACCGGTGCTGGGACTTGCTAAATACCAAAAACAGTAGAACCACACAGTACATGGAAATATGAAGAGTTTGAATTTCAAAATGATGAAATTTGCCTGTAGATGTCACTACACCCTGGTTAAGGAATTTTACGATCATCAACTTTTAAGCTCATCAGTGGTGATCCTATGAAGTGGCAAGGAGAGGAGTTAGAAAAACATTGTATTTTAAAAGTGGTGACCTTGTCATTACAAAGTTTCATCTTTGGCTCTTGTCTTTTCATCGGTCTCTCGGCAGCCTTTACCATGCTCCATTGAAATAATATCAGAGCAAAGCTTAGTTCATGACCACGGTATGCACGTAGATTGAGTAAACGTATGGAGACAGCAAACGCGCGCGGAACTTACGCCACAACAGTCATGCGTGCCTTGGTGAAGATTGTCAGCGGCACTGTGTACTGGTTGTTTTCCAATGTCGACGGATCCTCGGTGTTGTTACTGCACACGGGAGGTACACATGGAAGAGGTGCAATGCGGTAATTCCCATGATGCAATGCCGCACACGGACGCACTGCCGGTAATGGAGAACTGCTGTAAAACACTCCTTAATCCGGGCAGGCTGGGACCGTGCACTGGTCGCAATTCGGAATTGCCCGTAACTCAAAACATACATACTTACTGTATGCCAGTAAACCTTTCCATGACAATCAATAATTTTTTTGGGGCCGTTTTTTGTTACAAAGCCATTTTGTGACTATACATGTAGATGGGCGAGAAAGGTGCCCTCTACAATGAACTGCCCGGATTCGGGGTGTCCGGATCTGGGGAGTTTAACTGTATTACTAATTTGGATATAGTGAAGGAAGAGTATTAGTGAAAACAATAACTGAACAGAAATCAAATCAAATAGGTACAGAAATTCATTCTCTACCAGGGGCGTCGGAAGGCATTCGCCATTGGTGCGGCCATGGATGGTCGGAGTGACCGGGGTAGTATCGCAGATAAGGAAATTGGACCCAAGTAGCCCACATTTCATTGCTGCGAAAATCAAGATGAAATTATTGGTGCGACTTTGGCCACACCTGCTGCACCGGTTCCGACGCCCCTGTTGGCATCAAAGAACCCCGTGCCGTTGATACCTTTTGACTGAAATCGTGATTGTCGCCATCCTGGGGAGCTCCGATATCTGCTTCATGTTCAACTCCATGACGATCTGCTCCTGATGACAGTGAGCAGGATACGCAACATCGCAATCCCAAACACAGCACACAGCACACAGCACACAGCATACAGCATACAGCATACAGCATAGTCAATACTTTGCAGTGGATCCTTCCAACTCAGCCATACATGTACATTCACGTAGCATCTTGCTTGCAACTCAATCCTCAAACTCAGCAATATAATTATACAATACACAAAACTCACATGTGTCACCCAAGATTGAAAACAACCGGCGAGTCTGGCAAGGTTTGCACCAGAGCATGCCGCGGCAAAGCTGGCGACGCTGACGTGAAATAGCATCACCAGAACTCACCTGCTCATATGGTATCATTGCAGGTGGTAGCACACAGCGAACAGTGTTGGGCACCTCATGGCCTTCATCGAGCAGACACGACTGGTTTCCCTGATCAGAATATACACAAGGAGAGCGCAGAGAAAGCCCCAATAGCATCATATAAAATGAAATTAGCCACCATAGTTGTAATGTATACCCATGAAAGAAAGGAAAAGGGACAAAAATGTTACGAGTTATGACAAACTGTCCACCAACGTAACCAGATCTTATCCAGTCAGCGAGATCTGGTTACGTTGGTGGACAGTTTGTCATAACTCGTCACATTTTGTCCCTTTTCCTTTCTTCATCATAACTATATTGGCTCGCCATCCGAGTTCAACCCATGAAAGACGAAATATATTCGAACATGCATTATTGTACTTAACATTCATGTAATATTTATAGATACTGAGCCTGAAATAAATGTCCTCCAGGTCATAAATTTGAATTACAGCGCCCAGCAGACACAAAAGATTGTTTAGGATTTCAAAGGACCAAAACAATAGATTAGGCCACTTGTGTGAGAATCTTGTTTGGTTTTTAGTTTGTTAGAATGACCTGCAGAAATCAGAGCATTTCCAAAAAATTGGACCAAGGTTCAAAGCATGGCCAATGAGTGAAGTTCCTTGTGTAAGGATTACCACTACTCAGGTCCAATCAGTGTTTACGGCAGCACACTTCACGAGGAGTTACTTTATTGTCGCACGAGAATTGACTTTCCAAATCAAAGCTGTGCTTAATGCCTTTTCCACTGTGGAAAGTAAACATGTCCGTATTGACAGGTGGTCTTGCTAATTTGCTCAGAATGTATATTACGGAAAAGTAGGAGTCTGACATGGCCTTCCACCAAGACAGGTTCCAGAAAAGTGTGGTCAGAAGATAAGGGGTCTCAAGACAGGTCATCTCTCTCAAGACAGGTCCTCTCTCTCAAGACAGGTCCTCTCTCTCTCAAGACAGGTCCTCTCTCTCTCAAGACAGGTCCTCTCTCTCAAGACAGGTCCTCTCTCAAGACACATGGTGTCTGGAGGCAGGTCCTCCCACAAGACAGGTGGTCTCTTGGTACTCTGTTTTGCAGGTCTACCGCACATAGACTTACTGGTACGATGTCTCCAATGAATCTCACACCCGAAGGCAAGGTCACAAAGGCTTCTGAGCGGCAGCCGATCATTGTTCCTATGTTGTGTACGGTAAAGGACAGCTGTGCTGTCTCAGTCTGACCAGCGATAACCGTGTCGCGGCTATTGTCACTGGAGGCACAGTATTTATCGAGTAGACAATCACACACAATAGACACTTTATTCACAATGGCGTCAAGCTGAAATCAAACGGGATGCACAGGAGCACTGAAGTAGTCACGCTTTTGGATTTGGATTAAAAATCATCGAGAAAAGCAAAGTTGGATGCTCCCTAATCTCCAAAGTGCAAATGTGTCACTAGTGTCCACTGAACTGATGGATCACTAGCGTCCAATGTACTGATAGGCAACTCAGTAGTGTCCAATGTACTGATGGGTCAATAGTGCTTCAGAAACTGATGGAATAGATTTAATGAGCTTCTCGGCATGGCTTGTTATTGAGTGAATCACTGCCACCTCAGCAGCACTTACCTAGTAAAGAAGGTCGCCGGCAGAACACTCATGTCAGGTAAACAGTTTGAGCAAGGCCCGGTCATGTCAATCTGAAACAAGTTACCAAAAAGCCGTAGAAAAGCCATTGGGTAAATCAATTCCACCCTCAGTTCAACATTATTTTTACCATTTAAAACTACAGACAAGAACTGCCTTCAGGTTCCTACTGCTACTACTTTTGTCGCCTTCAATACAATGTAACAGTGGTAGAAGCAGCAGTAAGAGCAATATCGAGAATAAACACATAACATATAGAGGATGGATTCTCCAGCATAGATGTGTGGACAAATAGCAATGAAGTTATTTAAATTTTCTGTTTTTTTTGGTCTGATTGCATTTTGTCAAGAAAGCTACATGCCATAACCCTACGAAGTGGAGCTGGAAGTCGGTCTGGTGTCAAACATGGCAGGAAATGCAACCAAGTAGGGCATAACACACACGTTCTGCACCATTAACCATAGTTCAAAGTGAAATTGAAAACATCCGGCCAACTTAGAATGCAACGATGCAGTGGTTTCACACTATGCAATCACCGTACCTTTGCAATCACCGGATTTTGCACATTTGTTGCTCGAACAATGGGAGACAGCCGTGCCTCCGTGCTGTCTAGTTCAATGAGCTTCCAATCAACTTTCAGTGTGGCGGGTCGGCATGGAAACCGGATGTCATTCTGCAGGAAGAGAGGAGGAACAGCAGCTGGACTCAAAATACTGTAAAACGGCTAATTTTAGCGATGGTGATATTTTAGCGACTTTAGCGAAAGGAGTGTTTTTGCCAAAGTTTTGCTGCAGCAATTGAAAATTTGCATGTACATTAGTACGAGTCATCCTTCTTTTTATAGTCTGAAACTCTGAACGCTCTAATATATTTTATCATGAATCGGTCCACATTCAGAAAGCGCCAAACATTTTATCCGCTAAAATTGATGACAAAAAAACTGTTGACAGTTGACAAGCTGAGAGAAGGACGCCATGGGCAGAAGTTGGAAGAAAAGGAAAAAGAAAAAGAAGTCTTTATACAAGTTAAAGAAAAGAGCGAAGAAAACAAGACGACATCAGGAGTAGTCTCCTAACCCCCTAGCATAATGAGGGTCAGAACCGGGTGCGATACCCATATGGTTCAAATGGTCCGCAGGGACCGGGGCTCTGCCAACCGCGGAAGGTTGTAGTAAGGTCACTGTTTCCGAACACAGTGTCCTCCACCTTGTTTCATGCTGTCAATCTAACAATTGAGTAAATGCAAGTATGTATGTGAGCCGTGTGGTTTCCGTCCAGCACTGCACTATCTGGTGCATACATATGGCGACACAGGATGTGTGCATGCATGCCGTGCCCACCTACTTGCACAAGTCACACGTTTTCACCGTCACTGCTTCTACAGTGTGTGCGCAGTTCCCTCGATTTTTTTCGTCTACCACCAGGAAATCGCCGTGGGCTGGTTTCTGTGATCATCTTCCTTCTACCGCGATAAAGCGCGAGCCTCAATGTTCTAAAATCCTATTGGTTTAGGCTAATTCGAGGCCGCTGAACACGAAAATTGGGTGTTCCTCGCGGGGCAGAGTACGGATCTGGTCGAAATTAGTACTTCGAAGTGCATCCGCGCCAAGCGCGGAGGCATTATTGTTGGAAGCAAGGCATGTGTGGCACCATTGGAAAGGTAATGACCTCAGCTACCTAAAAATAGCATCGACAAGGCCGAAAAGGCCGCGGGAGAAGATACTCGCGACTCGGGCCTCGAACTGCATCTGGAACTGCAGTCACGAGGCGCCCATTGACTGTGTACAGGCGAGCTGTGACTGCACTTTTCGCTTTTAAGTGACCGGAACTGGAAAGGAGGAATATTTTTACATGTAGATTATGATTGCACTAGTATGTCACTGGTCTTGGTGTGCGAACTGTTCAGCGTCGTCATGGCGAGCAAAGAGAACACTAGTCGAAAGGACTATGTAGCGAAGCGATCAAGTCAGAATAGCGGTGAATGTATAGCGACCGAGTCTGCCAGCACACAAGCAAGTCTCGCCACTGGTCAAGCAGATCAGGTAAGAAACGTACCCGAGGCAGTGTGCCGGTTGAGAGATTTGCTAGTTCACGAGTATGTAAGCGCTACGGTAGATATGGGAGAAGGCATGGTTGAGGAAGGGCTCAACGAACCCAGCGTTTCAGACGTGCAAGTGAGACTGGTCATTTTGTCGAGACCCGAGCTCCGAGATCAGTTCAGCGAGGCGAGTTTTGATTTGATTGGCGACATGTGGCATGTGGAACATGTTTTCACACAGGCGGCCAGTAGCTTGGAGAATATCTCACTGGAAAGTCTCTTCGATCTTGATAAAGAACAGATGCTGGAGTTCTCTAGCGGTGGTCGAACCTATCGCATCTTGGTTGTTGCCTGTGCTGGCTGCGGCAAAACATTCGCCTTGACGAAAGTGGCTCCATTGAAATGTGTACGGAATGAAATGTGGACGTCGCTTGACCTGGTGGTAGCGCGAAAGCTGCGACACGAGGAGGTGAGAAAAGCAACGAATATATGCTCTCTGCTTGGTGTGGAAGAGCAGGGAGAGTTTACGAGCGCAAGAGCATCGATGGCTTTGTACGCCAGCAAGCACAGCGACTGTGCTTAATATTAGATGGTCTTGATGAGATCTGCCTTAGTGAGTGTAGTGGCTTTGTTCGTGGCATCATCAACGGGTCTAAAGTGAAGGGGCTTCGTCTGGTAGTAACGTCACGGCCCTGCGTTGAGCTACTGAGCCTGTGTGATCAAAAGCAGTTTGATCAGCGTGTGGAACTTGTTGGTTTCCGGCAGGAGTAGAGGAGTACATCGGAAAGGTGCTGAGATCAGCGGAAGAGGCATCAGCACTGGTAACGGCAGTACGGCGTGACCAGAACCTTGCTAGTATGATGGCTACACCATTCCTGGCCATGCAGACGTGCAAGATCTTCCACTGTCGTAAGCGCACACTGCCCCGTTGTCTCTCAGATATCTTTGAGATGATGACCATCCAAGTAGCAGAGCGTCACACCGGTGAGTCGTACAAGAATTGGAATGCGATCCCCGCTCGGGTGCGGTCCCTCATCCTGGATCCCGGAAAGTTCTCCTTCAGTATGCTGAGGAAGCAGCAGCTGATATTCTCTGATGCCGACGTGGAGGCACGTTCGATTGCCAGGGAAGCAAAGTCACTGGGCCTTCTTGTACTTGCCGACAACAGCAGCAGGGATAAGGACCGGTTATGGATGTTCAGTCATCTGACATTACAAGAGTCTCTGGCTGCTCGCTATGTTGCTGTACACAAGACAACAACATTGCCACATGTTGTTCGCCTGATTGAGTCACTGGGACCCAAAACCAGCCACTTACGCACGTTCTGGATGCTGCTGACGGCTCAGCTGGACTCGGAGAAGGCTGATTGCTTGATCAACGGTCTACTTACGCGGGTAAAGTCAGAAGAGAGAGAAGGGCGAAACTGGGACAGTGACAGTGAAGGTTTGGCTGACACGATGGCACTGAACATGTTCCCACTGGATATGCTTTGAAACCCCCTTCCAACCCCCCCCCCCCTGCTTTGTGTACATACTAGAGATGGTTAGCATTTTACCCTTCATGCTAAATCCAACGGTACTCGTACCCAACACTCAAAATACCATTGGTTTGGTATCGTTTCGACGATAGAAACCTCTGTTTAGCATGAGAACATATCAGAAACCGTAATACTAAACATGTTTTGAAACCCGTTACAGGACACACAAAACCAACCGGTACAGGACTACGGTCGAAGTTAGCGTGAACGAACTGTTGCAGGGTGCAAACTCGACTTACGTAATTGCATTTCAGTGAGCAGTAGCACTCTATGTTTTCTTGATGCAAAATGTGCAAAACGTATTCCAAAGTCGCGAGTTTCAATTTTCGCATTCCACTCTTCAGTGAGATTTTGCTAGTAAAGAGATGCAAGATTGGTTTTTCATTTTACACATCACACCGGGTCAACCCCATAGGATGGGTACTGTGAATGTTGCATAATGCTGCTTGCTTTCATACCATGACTTGTTAACATACGTTGCTCAAACGCTGAACTGCCTCACGTTGCATGGTCAGTGGGGAGTGAATTTGGAAGTGCATGTACATGTACAGTGGAACCTCAATTTCCGACCACCTCACTAAAGCGACCACTTCACCAAACAAGACCACTTGAAGACCTCCGGGTTTAGAATTTTCTCCACAAGCACGAATACCGACTATTCCTTTTCACAAATCCTCACACTTCCGGAAATCAGACCCCATATTGCTTGGTCTGAAAGTCGGTTGGAATTCCGGGATTCCCCCGAACAAGGATATTGAGCACAGCAAATGCAAGAGTACTGCTTTTCGAATGACAGAGATATGTATGTAGTGCTGGAATCTTACTCGAAGGTAAATGGTGCGCGGCTCACACTTTGGCCCTCGGGAGTTCTCCAGGCTGAAGGAGCCATTGAAGCGAAGGTGCCGGACGCTTGCGTCAGGATGTCCTAGAAGATTGTTGTCCATCACAATGTCAAATGCCACTTCTGTTGGCAGCACACAGCATAAGTACAGAACAGCAATATCGGGCTCGGAAGAACACACAGGCTGGAAAGTCGTCAATACTAGTGTTTAGAAGAACATGCCAGGCAGATAGCAAAGATATAGCTTTTATACCTCGACATGTAGGTACTTGTTTCCCTTCTTCCCATGCTTCATCTTCCACTCTCCTCTCCCCCATTTCCCCATTTTTCTTGCGATATTTATGTGGGAGACTTCCGTGATAAGCATCCATTTGCTTTTGGAGAATCCTTTTAAATAAATACAATACAAAATACAATACAATTTAGGAGCATCAGTGTGTTTTTCACGTAAGACCCGATTCCTCACATCCTCCATGGAACCGTTAACTATACAACAGCAGTGTGATGTCGCTACTCTCACTCATGCCCATTTACACCTGTATATCTTCTGCTTATCTTCTGCTTTATCACCGTCCGTATCCTGGCTTGAGGTTTACTTACCCAAAGAACTTTCACGAGGAAGCTCGCTAGTATTCGTTGCGCACACATGAACCTGAAAGCTGCATAGCACAGTGGAAACAAAGTACCCCATTCAGATATCCTTTATCGGTCTGGAGAGATTAGAACACAGCACGAATTCTACATCTGGATGATCCATAAATTATGACATATGTGAATAAAATACTATTCGGAAGATCTACACTATGTATTCAGATGATTCAGCTGATGCATTCTGAATCCAGATTATGTATTCTGAATCCAGATGATCCATTAGTAGAGACCCATCACAGATATGGATGGGAAATCTGCACAAAATATGAGAAATCCTGTCGAGGATCTATTTCAAATGTCCCACAACAGCAACATTATAGAAGATATTTGAGAATAAAAGTCTGTATCCACCATGCTACGATGGTTTCACTACACAATGCATACCGATGCCCAAACATCACACACATCATCCAGGCTATCGTACTCACCATGGCAAATTCGCAACCGAGTTGAAGGCGCAGTCAGAGTTAGCAATGTCGGCAACATAATCAGATGTCTCTCGGCCGCTCGCATCAGAACTGAAGAAGACCTTGACATCAACAACTGGCCTCGACCTGAAGGAAACAGTTTGGCCAGAGATACACTGAAGAGTTTTTATTCAAATTCACTGCCATTTTGAGAGAGGTACAAAACAAATATTTTCACAGCCAATTTCCCACCAAAGCACTGAAGATAATTATATCCAAAAGCATGGCAGAAATGTACAAAAATGTACACATCCATATTCATCGACCGTAATTTATTGTAAAAGAGCACAGCACAAACATCAGGCTTATTACAGCAAGACTAACGATGAACTTTGAGCTCTTCAGCACGGGCGTGGGATTTCAAGTAGATGAAAAAAAACTGGTATGTCACATCCTATGTCTAAATACTTTTCATATAGAGCTTTGACTTTGTCATTTTCTTGCCATTGATAAATTGTTAAATTTCCATAGGTAAGGCTCACCTTAGGGCTATGACGCGATTGGACTCAGGTGCTCCAATTATCACATCTACGATAAAAGCAGATCGCGTGCATTTCACTGTCAATTGAATCTCACACAAAATGGCTACTGACAAGGACTTTATGGCATCCAGAGATGTGGCTATGCGGGAAATCATCTACAAGTACTAAGTTGATACCTCCCTCGCAGGCTATGCTGGCACAAGAAAATGATCTTTTCCCCGGGCCTACTCTTTACACTCCAGTAGATCCATGTGGCTGGATTTTGGGACTGCAGAAAGACCAAGTCAGTGCAATGTGAATGTGGACAAACAATGGATACGGAATACATTTGTCAATGATATCTCCACTGCCATACAAACTTGTATTGCGTTAGGACCACTCCACAACACATAGCATTTTCCAAAGTATGCAGCTGCCAGTTCAGGTAGTAGGTAGTACGTACCATTGTAATTGTTTCCGTCCATGTCGAATCCTTTGCCAATGGCCAGTCCAAAGGTGGACAGACCAGGCAGGCCTAGGTCACTAGGGGTGATAACCTGTGCGCTGGTGGGTAGCAGTCCATCTCTGGAGCCGTAGTGGATGTGCACAGCACCCGTGCCGTCCTCATATGGTGCTCCTATGGCAACATCTGACCAGTACATGAAAAGAAAAACAGAAGAGAAATGCTGAGGCCGGTCTGGCTGCCTTTTGGTATGCATTTTAGAGAATGAATGCATCACATTAAGGGAAGTATTCCTGGATAGTGAAATTCCGGCTGCTGTAGAGTGCAGTAGTGAAAGCAAGAGGAGATGTGTTACTGAACACACCATAATTATTTTAGAGTGACACGGCACAATGAATGTCTTGGGCAATGGGTGCTTCCGCTAGTCAGTGAACAGACGCAGGATTGATCAGATAATAGAATTTTATAATGTCCTTGTCAGATCACAGCGCGGTAAAAACAGAACCAGAACTACTTCAGGACTTAACGCTTCTTCAGGTGTCATTTCCTTACCCTCGTAGCCATCCTGATCCAGATCGCCCAAGGCCGCAATTGCTCTGCCAAACTGTGCTCCAATCTTTCCCGTTATCTTCAGATTGGGCGGAACCTCAGTGGCACTGGACGCTGAGCCAAAATCTGGACCGGACACCCCAGCAGTAGAACCACTAATTGCCTGCAAGTATAATTGGAGATATAGAATAAAAACAATACAGCTGCACAGAGTTAGCACGGTGTAATGATTGTATGTTCACATAATGGCAAAGGCACGCCATAGTAGGTAGGGATGGGAGGAACTGGAGATGCTCTGCTGTCGATGAGCTAGATACAGTGAGGTTGGTTATCACCTCCAATCACTGTTCATCTTTTCAGCTCTGCGAGAAAGTGGTAAAGAACAAGTTGCTCACTAGTGAATACTCTCCGCACCGTGTTGAATCAGTATGACACCCACTTGCAACAGATACTTGGAACATGCATTAGTCATGTTACTGCACTGAAGAATCCGGTGCATGCTTGTCACAATCGCTCAAGAATTGGCCTAGTAAGCAGGCAGTCACAGACATGATTTCCACTTGTTATGAAGACATTACTGCCACTAGTAATTCCTATTAGATATGGGGGTCTTTTGACTATGGCTGAGTAGGAGGGGATAGAGGAGAGATACATTCCACAAATTTACTAGCTCAATGAAGCTAGATGTCTGGGCACTAAAGTACTTGCCCCAACTGATTACACTTGGTCTTTTTTATTCTTATTTTCATGCTTTTTCAAGCAAATGCCCCTGAGGCAGCTTGATAGGTGTGTCATGAATGACTGCATTAGAGTCTTGAACTAACATTGCTCAGGGATTCTCCATAGACATACACGCGCCCACTGACCACCTCCCCGTCCACTGAGCCAACGAGTCCATCACTGTACATCGGAGCCCCGACCAGTAGCTCATGAACTCTGCAAACAACAGGCAAAAAATGTGTGCTTGCTGTGTGCGTGTAACTAAAATTCTGTACAAACCTTTCAATTAGTGTTCAAAATACAAAGACAAAGTGCAGCTGGACAATCTGAGAAGCGCATGTTACATTATGAAGGATCACCTCTTTATTCATCTGGTGAGGGAGCTGGAAAAGAAACGTCTCAAGACAAATTGACTGTCACCACAAATACTTGAACTAGGGACCTTCACTCTAGGCTAGCAATGCCCTAGCCACTGAGGTACGGTGTAGCCGTCATCCCATCAGCCACCTCTACAATTGGAAGTAGTGGAACTCATTCATCACAAGCTACTTACCCATCACCATTTACATCAGCAGAGGCAAGTGCGAAGCCAAAGAATTCTCCATGCTATGCATTCAAACGACAAGAGAAAAAGACGACAACAAGAACACACGGAGACTTGTCGTTATCAAAATACATCCGGCAAAACGTGCCCTTGAGACTCGGCTACTATTGTTAGAGTAGGGGATGGAGATAGGTATTCCTTAGGTTCAAAAAATGTGTCTCTCCAATTTATCAACACCTCTTCCAACATTGGCCACTTTCACAGGTGTCTGACGGCAAACATACTGCACACAATATATGCAGAGAAACCTGTCCAAGACGACCACTCGAGTCAAGGGACCTTCAAAATGTGGAATCTGCTGACATTTGGTCTCCTTATCCAGGGACTAGGAATAGTATCCCTTGGTCCCGGTTGCAGTGGTCGTCTTGGACAGGTGGGTGCCTTATGCGAGTGGGCGCCATGACAGATTTTACTGTATCATACAAGTTGTTGCACATCGGACATGCGCATCATCACCCTCCCCGCTAGGCGCTGCATCTGCCACCTTGGCGCGGTATACCAGGCATGGTGGTGGCCTTACACAAGCAAGCAAAACTAAAGCTGGTTGTGTTCTTCAACGCAATTGTATAGCTGGTTATAACGCGAACGTGTGAACGTTACCTACCTAAACAATTCAGCATTGATAGGAAGGTTCACAATGGCTCAAAAAAAAGCGTGTCCACCAAATTCTACTTCCTGTTTATGATATCAGTTTTATGTAGCTACAATAGTCCAGCTTCAGTTCCTTACCTGTTGACCATGTAGCAAGGTGACGTCAGCGTCGGGGAGCCTGTCTTGCCATTTCAGGGCAAAGTTGAGATCGTACAGACCCAGAAGAGACCTGGCTCCATCAAGCGGGCTCACAAACACCTACAATACACACGAGTAGAACGAACATGCAATGATAAATTCTACTTAACGCATCTGTCAATGAAACCCAGGCAGAGGAGCAAGCAAAAGGCATCTCAATATTGTTAGAACGTATCACAGTAAGAACAACTACGCAAGCGCAGCACATTTTTCCACAAGCATCAGCCATTTTTCTTGTCTTCAGCCAGTTCAAAACAGTCAGAAATATCAATATTAAAAAACGGTGGAGACGATGTGCAATAAAACGATGAAAAGATGAAGAAATGGTGTAGGGAAAAAATATGGATTCAAACAAGTTTTCGTACAACACTCATCAGGAATCGTCGTTGTACTAAAGGACACTGAAACAAAAATCTATAATAGTTCAATATCAATATTGGCGTGCTTTATTTCATTTTTAATATTGTCAATCCATCCGAGATGGGATTGGCCACGTGGGCGCTTGATGTCCCGGTAATTAAGTGCCATCTTCAGTGCTTGGTAAGACGCTGAGTTAGGTGTACATTGTATAATTCATGAATTAATACGGCCTTTATTAAATCGCCAGTCTAAAACAGTAATTGTGAAAGAAGGGGGGGGGGAAAGAAGTGCCAAGGTGCTACATGACTTGACAACTATTTTCAAAGTTCCGGCCACTGATAAGCTGTGCTGACGAGAAAGACAGTCGGATGCCGGGTAAGAAATGTGCGATTATGGAACTAAACTATGCCATGGTCACTGCAAGAAGAAGAGCATGCCTGGGAAGTAGTCATTGCCAAACATTCTGGCCAATGGCATTTCCATGGATTCGGTGGTGTTGTACGCATTCTGAATTTCACGGCGCAGTGCTTCATGGTGCTATTGTAGCATGCATACATATACTGTCTGTACCATCACTGCACTGAGTATATGCAGGGACACATAGTCATTGCATGTGCAGTGCACTACATATAGTGCCAGTATCTGTAGTGGTAGTGCATGCAGCCCATGCACCATACAGCTAGCATAGCATTGGCCGGATTGTTTGGGTGACGACTGTCGTAATAGCCGCACTGGCACGTGCATACATGTACAAGCTAGGAAAGAAAAAAACTGGCTGAGCCCACCAGAGTACCAACCAAGGTCATGCGTTTCTAAAGTGAGCAGTTAAGTCTTTGGCAACGCGAGCATGTTGTTTGCGTTACTAGGTCTTCACAGTAAGGGAACAGGCACAGCACAGAACTGTCAAGGAATCATCACTTACCGCTCCATAGTAACGGTCATAGAGTGGAGCTGAGAATGCCACATCTGCAAGGCAGGAAACACAAACTAGTCTCTTGAACTAAGGTCTATTCTTTTGCAATCAAGTTTAATTTACATAGTTCTATTTCATCCTGGAACTTCTATAGTCAAACTCGAAGCCACATTATTAATTTACCAAAATGCAATGCATATCAATGCAAAAGAATTGATTAAAGCAGGCGACTAGCGGACATACATGCATGTTGTAGTACACAGTTACGTGTGTGCGCATGTGTGCGTGCATATGTGTGTACATGTGTGTGTGTGTGTGTGTGTGTGTGTGTGTGTGTGTGTGTGTGTGTGTGTGTGTGTGTGTGTGTGTGTGTACGTGTGGGGAGGGTACACGTGTGTGCTTGTGTGTGATGGGAGGGCATGTATGAGTGAGGGTGATTATGCATCCAAGTCATTCCGAGATAGGAGAAACCTAGCTTCGTCCTTCCTACCTTGTCTGCCTCTACTGTAATGTCCGTTTGTTACAGCAAATCCAGCACGAATGAACGGCGTCTTGACTTTCGTCACCAATCCGGGGTCGATGGGACTTGCACGGTATGTACGAGAAGTCTTTGCAACTGGGCCTGCACCGGTGGTATATACTCGACCTAGAAACATGGAAATGCATGCGCGCACATGCAAGCACATATCCACACATACACAGAGACACACACAGTCACATGCATGTATTTAGAAGCGCATGCACAACCACACGCACTTCCACCACGCACATGCGTACACATAAGAACACACACACAAATACAATCACATCCACCACGCACGTACATACACATACCAACACGCACGCAAACACACACGACACCGGTCTTTGTACTCCATCCATTTAGCACACCACAGAACAACTCAGACTATTATAGGTAGTGGCCGACACAATTCTGTTCCGGATACATAAGCAGGCCTCTGCGAAGTGAGGAAATTTCGCTTTGCTATGTCTGCACAACTGTAGATGCTTTCAAATTATCTTACGGCAGTTGGATTTTTCACTGCCAGAAACTGGTCACCTGGTGGAGGGGGGGGGGGAGGGGAGGAGTTGCTAGTTAACCAGATATTTTCACAAAAAAGCCTGGAAAATACAATAGTCGACATGGGGACAACAATTCTATAGTAGCAATGACGCGATAACGGCAGAATTCGTTCTCTTGATTGCTAATTCAAAAAATGTCTGCAGTTCTGCTCGAGTTTTGAATGTATATCAGTCGCTCTCACCTTGGATATAGCGAGAATCTGGTCCACCGATCAACGCGTCATGCGTATTAGATGATCTCTGCAAAAAAAAACACGGATCAGCCATGTGTCACCGTTGTCAGAATGGCGAGGCTATAGGTTATTACAATCTCATCCATTTCCTTCAGCACAATTTCAGCAGATCTTTTGGCCGACATGTCTAGTTCATGATAATATGCACAGCACTACTCAATGAAATCCGGTCGTGCCACTCAAGTATACGCCGGGCGTTGCACAGCCATAGTCCTGCGAATCCTCATAACGTCAGTCGATACTGTTACTACCTGAAGTTTTGTCATGCACAAAGCCTATTGTCTAAGCTCAATCGAGTCACCGCGTATATATTGGTATGCTGTGTGCTTGGTGAATCCTAGCCTGTTCTGTCTTCGGCGCCCGACCAGCAGCATTGCTGTCTGCATTTTGAGCGACATATTCAAACAGGGAAGACCGTGTCTGCTCTGAACGTCGGAGCTCGCGCTTCCTGCCGAAGACTTGGCACTTGACTGACTCACGACTGCGTCTGGAGCAGACGAGAAGCCAGTCGAACCCTCCACTTGGCAAACCTGTAAGGCAGCACCATTCCCTGCTCAATACGCAGTGTTTCGGTGAATTCAACCCTCATCGCAACATCTTAGTTCATACTGAGACAGGTCAGCACGACTGCCAGATCGTTGAGTTCTATGCAGCAGGTGCTTACGTTGACAAAGTCCAGGGAAATGCCCGTGGTACATGTGTAGAGCTGGGCAAACTTGCCGTATTGCTGTGTCTGAACTGCACATGCAGAGCAAAGAAACAAGATATGCTGAGTACTAGCAGGTGACAACTAGGGGTCCTACCAAACCAGAAGAGAACGTGCCACTGATCGCCCTGGATCTCCCTTCACTCAATTTGATGTACTCCTCGTGCACTGAGAATTCAAGAATTGGCAAATCCCACAAAAAATGCCCAGAAGCAGGCTCTCCATTAGCGCTCTTCTGAACAGTTCACAGTTGCTGCTACAAAAATACAATGCTGCTCAATGAAATCCAGTCGCGAGAGTCAAGTTGGCGCCGTGCACCTTTTCGCAGCCCAGTGTTCGCGGGTCTAGGGCTGCGCAACGCCCGGCATGGCGTACCGGAAACTCAATTGGATTTCACTGAGCGGTACTGTTTATTCCAGAGCGCATTCATTACCTGACATAGAAAACCTTCCTAGCACTGCTTGTGTGACCGTGACATTTTGAACATGAGAACTAAACTAAAAAGCAGATTATGTGAATGTGGATGCGATTGAAACAAGATTAACTTTCAGAAGTACATATCTACGCATACAATCTCCAGATAAAATGACTTACATCTGGCTTGAGATTCACATGGTTGCACAATGGCATCCTCTGCAAGTGGAAATTTGCTAGCATCCAAGTCTCCCGGAAGCGAGTAGCACCTGCCGACAGGATCCCATCTTTTCTGTGCTCCGCGCCGCTCTTTGGGTGGCAGATCAAATACGTCGTGATAATGCGGGGCGCATGCCTGGAATTTAGAAGACAATATGCATCCTGGGTGAGTCGTTACCATAGCTACTGCACTGCCAAATGTAATGTTGTCAGTGCCACCTAGACTAAAAACTCCAGATAGCACCATAAATCAATCTATTACACACCAAACACTTTGCACCGGGCATGGACCCCACTTTGCTGTCACATTCATGACAGTAGTGCGCTCACAAAGTTTTCCCCGACTTCGCAATGATATAGTGTGAAAAATGTTTGAATCAGTGGTGATAATATATTGCCCAATGCGATGCAGTGCTCATTGGGTTGTGAGCGCCACGGACCGAAACACTCAGCAAAAAGCCAGCCGAGCCTGTTTGTGCAGGAAACTAGAATGCCCATACAACAAGAACACTGCCCTCACTCACCCACACTGGCTTTCCTGGTCCCGAGCTGAGGACAGTTGCACCGAGTCTCATATAGGACTTAGCTTCAGAGTAGGAAGCTACCCTGTTATCGGGCGACCGGAACTCGGTTACCTCGTTGGCTACACCAAAAAAAACAAGAAGAACAGCATGGAGAAGCTCAGGAAATGTTAATTAACTATCTCGCAATGGTCAGAGGGGCAGTATTCCTTCCACCTCTTTTATTTCATTTTGCATTTCACTTTTTCCTTCTGTTTTTTTGGATTGGTTTATTTAACGTCGAATAACAAACAGGCAGTGTTGCCTTATTACATGAGCTCGACTAAAGTTACAGGCACACAAATGTAAGGAAAAGATTAAAAAAATAAAAATAAAAGGAAAATAATACTCATAAAAGGACACACTTCAGGCTCATTACAAACATCTTGAAAGTTTTTGTCTTCACAAGTATACTTTCAAGCCTTCTCGTCAGGTGAAATACAGGCAAGGGAAAAGGAACAGGAACGTTAGTTACATGTATGTCCAGTGGTTGTCTCTTGTTGTCGCACTACATGTCACGCGTATTGAGTTCTCGCATTTGCACCTTTGTGTCATTATTGCAATTTTCGCTGTTTACTTTAGCTATCTTCTTTATTTTTTTGCGCTGTTTTACCACCTTCTTACTGTATTTAATCCACTGTTCCTGTTCCTTTTCCCTTGCCTGTATTTCACCTGACGAGAAGGCTTGAAAGTATACTTGTGAAGACAAAAACTTTCAAGATGTTTGTAATGAGCCTGAAGTGTGTCCTTTTTATGAGTATTATCGCATTTTTGTCTCAGAGGAAACTGTTTACCTAAAAGGAAAATAGAGTAGGATTTAAGACAGCAGAGGAAAGATTGCATAATTATTTGATCAGTGAGCTATGTAAGTCAGTGAATTTTTCAGGTGGGGTAAGAGAGCGGTCCGGAATTGACCTGGTTTCTTCAGTGATCGTATAGATGCAGGCAATTTATTCCAGAGAGCGGGACATTGATATGAAGGGCTGTGTGTGGCAGCGGCAGATAAGATCCTCGGGAAAAGAAGCAGGGGAACATCTGTGCTCCTCGTTCGGCGGGTGTGTGACAGAGGTGTAACGAGGTCATGAAGAAGCACACTACAGTTATTATGAATTACACGAAAGGTTAGCAGGAGGAGTTTGCAGCAATACATTGATTGCAGGGGTTGAATGCTGAGGCGTTCAAAAAGAGGGGCAGTTGCAGACAGGAAGGGAGCAGAGCAGACAACACACACAGCTCTCCAGCTTCTGGTTCGTCCCTCTTCTTTTTAGTTGTATTGTGAGCAGTTGAAGCAATGCACTGAAATGATAGCCAAGTCCACAATCAAATTTTTTCTGAACTGCGACAAGACTTACAGCTACCAATTGTGACGAATGTGGTCCACTAGCTACCGCGGACAAGATAATATTGAACATCACTGCCCCAAAATATCATTGTTGCAGTGTTCGCTCCAGGATTTCAAACCAACCGGATACACGTGTACCTGGTACAACTCTAGCAACCTGGCCAAAGCTGGGTACGTTCAAGTGCGGCTGCGGCTATTAAGGAAGTCGTAACAAGTATTCAACATTATCTACAGTATATGACTCCCAACCGTCTCACAAGTGACAGGATGTTCATTTTCCAAATGGGTCCAAGTACCACTAACAATTACCTGCTGTATCAATCTCCAGCTGACTGCAAGACATATCGTCATAGCGGAGTGAGCACCGGTACACCGCCCCAGTCTCCCTGTGTCCGTTCGCAGCACTGTTGATCTGGGTGTCACGTGGTGCTCCCACAATGGCCACAGGTCTACGACATGAGAACAGAACGGCAAAGGCAGAGGTTATAGTCACGTTACAGTGAACCGGGTTTAGGCAAACAAGCGAAGGTGCGAGCAAAAGCGGTCGTTCAAACCAGGTGACCTTTAGGTTGTTGACTGATTTCCCCCCTTTCCTGCACCGCACTGTCAGCACACACTGCCCAAAGCAACCACAGGTCTGAGGGTAAAATGAGTCTGAAATGGGAAAGCAGTATACGCTCGAAAAGTAGACAATGCACGAAGACGAGAGAGAAAAGAGTTCATGACCGGCCAAACATCTCACCGCGGTCTAAACGCAACTAACTTAGATAACAAGGAAGAGGATATAGTCGTAAGCCATGGAAGCAGTGACCTATCAGAGCATTCCGCGTAACCGGCTCACAAAGGTGTGCCATCTAATGTATGGTAGTTCCTCGAACAGTTTCTACGCCGGAGGAAGAAAGGCACCTCTAAACTATGTGGGCAGTCATACATGCAAATGAGAACAATGAGTCAGCGACTAGCGGCAGCTACAGCATCTAATGTATTGGCAACCACTGACAAAAGGTTTCGGAGAGACCTTCTAGAAAGAACCAACGCATCTCGTCATAACGTGTAAACACAGCTTCTAACAGGCACATATACGCAGAGTACATTGCTGCTGAGTCAAACACAGCTGGCAGGCACTGTAGGCTAGGATTATCACCTCACTATTATGATTATGCAATATGTACTACAGAAGCAACTTGTAATCATCCACACCACGGAATACAATAAGACTAGCACTGATGGCATGTGACCTGCAGGTACTGCACGTTCCTATTAGTACAGAGCACAGTGCTAATACTTGAAGCAATAAGGGAGAAAAGCCACAAGAGGAAGTACAGTCACGCAATTCCACAACAAGGTGTTTAGGTTCCATATATGCCGGATCTTGCACATACTTACGTACATGCTAACGATCACATGAAAAGTATGGCAATGACCACAATCATATGCATGCGTACACGCACACTCTGGACTCTTGACCTTGACCTTGACTCACACGTTGCTTTGATAGGTTACACGGTCCCCGTCAGGGGAGAGGGGTGGAAGAGGCTGAGGAGCAGCACTTCTGATGGCGCACTAGATGGTGATGTAGTCGGAACTTCCTGTGGCATAGGCACTCGAATGGGAAGTCGGCCCTTTCAGACACTGTCCTGCGTTTCGTGCAGTTGCACTTGTGTCTGGCCAAGCCACGGCTGGACTTGAAACTGCGGTGACAGGTACTGCAATGCGGAGTTACTGGGCTGCCGAGGTTCTCGGTGTTGGGAGCAGGTCCGTGATTGCACCGATGGGTAGCCAATCCACCGGGACTGCGGAACCAACGTCGCCAGAGACAACACTGGCAAGCGCCAGCCTGTTTACACACTGGTCTCTGCCGTTCCGCCAAGCATTTGTGACGATTCTCATCTGATTGGCGAGAGAAGTACCGATTACGTATTTGGCAATGGACATTGGGAGTGGGCGGCTCGGGCTCGGAACAACGATACATGCTGCGCCAGTCGGGGCGAGAATCTGCCAGAGTGCCCCATCCCTCCACAGCATTCAGGGCCTTCAGGTCTGCATTAACACAGTCTTTCCAGCGTTTGTGTGGACCACCAGGCGGCTGGCGGGATGGGAGCAGACCGAACAGCGGAATCTTCGGGATGTGCTCCGATAGCATGCGAGCAACATGACCCAGTCACTCCAGTCGTCGTTTGCGAATCCGGACAGCGAGTGGGCGCTTGTCGTCCCACATTTTCAGCAGCTGATCATTGCAGATCAGCTCTTGCCAGGCATCTAATCTTGTTATGCCAAGAACAGTACGCAAACACTGCATGTAGAACGTGGAGAGCCTCCGGATGTCGGCTTGGAGGGGTACCCAGCACTCAGCTCTGTACAACAGGATGGTAACAACGCACGTATTGAAGGTAGAGAAATCCGGTATGCACTCGGTCTGGTTCGAACCAACACAAACAGGAACAAGGTATGAATCAGAAATGTTGCTGCCGATCATCATGAACTTGGTCTTGGCGAGACTAACTGTCAGTCCAAACTCGGAAGCGACTTCATCGAATGTCACTGCAGCTCGCTCGAGCCCAGATCGAGATGTCGCAAACAGTATGGAGTCATCCGCAAACTGGCGTTCAGTTCTGGTGTCTGGACACTGCTGTGCGACGGGGCTTCTGCATTAGCCGACCATTGATTTTGAAGCGGATATCGACACTGAAGCCAAAGACGCCTTCCATCCGCTGCTTCCAGGTTTGAAAGACAGCAGCCATGTACAGGTTGAAAAGGACCGGTATCATGGAGATGCCCTGGCGCAGGCCATTCTGTACCTCTAGCGGGGTACACACACACACACACACACACACACACACACACACACACACACACACACACACACACACACACACACACACACACACACACACACTCTCTCTCTCTCTCTCCCTCTCTCTCTCCCTCTCTCTCTCTCTCTCTCTCTCTCTCTCTCTCATAAACACGTGCAAAAGCACATCCATGCGCTTGTAGAGACACAGACTAGACAAACAACTGTGGCAGAAGACGACTGCCATGCCTAGCTGAGCGGCAAAGGGCTATAGTTACCGCATACGCAAGGAGAAACCTCAGCTAGTGGCAGCATTTCAATAATATGTTTAAAAATGCAAAGCTTAGGGCAAATAATGAAAGACTGCGTTACGTCAGAACCATGGACTACCTAATACGCCTTCTTCCTCTGCTTGCAAATCACGCTGAGGGCAAATCATAACAGACTCTCGGCTAAGTTATGGTGCTTTACGTCAACCACGCCGGCTACAATGGCCAAACAGGCCGCAACGAAGTTGGGGCCGACGAGAAACTGCATTTCGAAAACGCATGTACGCAAGTCACCACAGTTACACCTTGAGCCAAAACTGCCATAGCGGAATGCACATTCCGGTAACGTTGCTGAGTTTTGAATGTTTGGCATTAATTTTTTGTCTAAAACGCCACTATTCATAAGTTGAGGGAATGGAAAAGGGGAAAGTCGGAAGAAAAAAATCGACTGTCACCACCAGGAATCGAACTAGGGACCTTCGCTTGAGGCCAACGATGCTCTGACCACTGAGCTATAAAACACAACTCGAAGGCGTTTCCCTCTCGGATGGCGTTGCATGCCGGCAAAGGTAATAATCAAACATTGGTGTCAATTTGAATACTTTTCACGCTAGGGCGAACTGACGCCGGAAATCGAGTACGAAACATACGAGGAGGAGAAGTTTTTTTTGGTTTTTGGTTTTGTTTTGCTGACCATGTTTTATAGTTCTCTGCCCACGCGCAAGCAACTCACATATTCTTCACCAACACACTCAGCTGAGTTCTCAAGACTAAGTTATTTATCGTGACCATGGTGCACAGAGTCACAGGCAGACAAGTCATCATGTTACTCAAACGAACAACTCTCACCGATTGCCCTTGGTCGTGGAGTGGAACGACACGGAGTAGCCGAACATGCCCCTGCGACCATCTCCGACCACGATAGGGTTCAAGAGGTCAAGGTTGTAAGCACTTGCCGAGGCGGCCAACTGGCATAGAAGCACTACGACCACTGTCCATCGTGGCCGTGGTGCGGGCGTAGCCGGCCACTGCATACCTGTGGAAATACGCTTAGCTTGTTGTCCTTTCAGCTTCGGGGAGATGTAGCATAGAGCAGCAAGACGCAACTGACTTGTGCTGCTCAAGACAACAAAAAGGTAATGCGACCTGAACGGCTGAAGGCAAAGAAACAGGTCTTTCTGCACAAGTTCAAGTCAACGGTAAAAAAACTGCAGAAAACTTCACAATGACTCGGCTACATAGTTCGCCATAGAACAATGCCAACCCTGCGTGTGCAGCATTACCGTAACAAGTTAGTCAACGACTGGTGAAAAAGCGTCGGAGCTTACAACAGCACCCCGTTGTTTTCCGCGTCATTCTAGCGGGAAGTTGGTGATAGACTTTCCACTGGCTGGTGTATACGCTCTTGTTGTGGCACTTGTATTGTAACCAAGCGCTGTAGCTGTGTTGGCGTGTATGCAGTGAATACAGGGCATTGTCGCTGTGTCTTCGCAGAATTAGCCGCGCAGCAGTCTTCCCGGCTCGCGCGCTGCATATCTCACTTGCTGCTGTACTGGGTCGAGTGGCTTGGGCGATGGGTGTGGAGCATGGTGGCGCTGGGTTAGACTGGGTACTGTGGCCGACCAAGCCCTCACTCGCCCTGATCGTTCTGATACGCTCTGCGTGATCTACATGACCATGATGACTGTATCCTGTCTGTGCGGTCACATGCATGATAGTCTGACAAAAAATAATTATAATGGTGTGTGACACAGAGTGGAGCTTTTCGGCAATGCCGATTCCCTCTCCTCTGTACAGACCATAACATTACTGGTAAATCTACTAGGCGTATGGTCAATACGGGAAGGGGACGGATATCTGGATACGGGCACGTTGAGCATACTTGACAACTTGTATGTACTTCAAGCCAGGGTCGGCAAAGCAGACCCTACTAAAAAGAATTGAAATTTAGGGAGAAGTATACCAAGCTCATGGCGGGCATTTCCGTGGATTTTGCTCTTCTGTCATATCCGTATGCCAAAACACGCCTGAAACTGCCCGCAAACTAGGCAGTCGTGAAAGCCCCAGGGGCCAGGGCCTCACGACCCCGGCTAGGCTGGCCAACACAGTAGATCTAGTACTACGCGTCAGTAGTCTACGCTCCTGCTTCATATTCCATTTCACAACAGCTGGGGCAGCGACCGTTGAGCCAGACCCATACAAACATGTACAAAATTAAAAATAACATTATGGGTTGGCCAGTCTGGCAAGACAAGCATACGCGGATACGAGCAATAATAAGAATTACATGTATATCCTGCGAAAAAGATCTCCACTGCTCGCAAGTACCTTAGGGCGCGTTCGAATTGTCTTCATCAACTGTTTGCACAATAATTATTTTTAGAGATTAGTTGAAGTGTCCCAATAGATTCTGAATAGAACGGTTTCTACCATTTTAGAGTTTTTCAGTGGAATTGTCATGGCGATAATGACGTGTCGTCCGATCACATCGACCATCTTGACGTACATGTAGCTATTCCAAACTCTTCGAAACTAATCCATCTCTCCCATCGGATGAGGTTGTGGAGTTTCGATGAGTTTCAAGGAGTTCCGTTTTTGTGAAGAGGCCAATAAGCCACCTCTTCAGAAAAACGAAACTCCTCGAAAAGTCAAAGAGTGACAATTCGAACGCGCCCTTAGTTATGACCGGGGGGAGTAGTAAAATACACCACTCCCTGGTTATCACCGTGTCAAGTCGGATCCATACGTGTTGGAAAATCTTGCAAGACCGGTATAACAACAATACTTATTGTATACGCCCAGAAGGATTTCCACCGCTCACATGTTAGGCCACTTACATAATTATGGCTAGATCAATTCCGTACCAATTCTCCGTATGGAGTTTCTTCTCTTCACCTCCCGCTCTCTTCACTATCATGTAGAACTTAGAAGCAAGTAATTGACCTTCCCATAATATTGAATATTGTTGAATATTATTGAGAGCACTAGAAAAGGGAAAGGAGGGCGGTGGAGACGAGATGGTTCGTCAAAAGGTATCTGCAAAGGTAATCGAGCAGGGAACTACTGTACAGACCTAACATTTTACAGAGTGTATCCAGTCTAGGAAATCTCAATCAGGACCTGATCATTGTTCAAGGCCTAGCATCGTTACGTGTACGCAACTACAGTGAATGCAAGTTCATTATACTGAGTAACTCAGTGACACCGACTAGTACGAAACAATAAACGAAGGGAGCAAGTCAGTCCTTTTTCGGTCCACCTACTAATAACAGTGCAAATAGAGTGGATAAGAATAAAAAATTATAATAATACCATCTATTGTCGGAACATTGGTGGTACGGTGTTCCAGGGAAGAGCTCAGCAGTGCAGGATGTAAATGCAAGAATGTTCCCCATGAAATAAATGTTTACCTGGACGCCTGGGATGTTGACAGTGACTGGGCAAGTGACTGGAAGTAACTCTTTGGAGAAGCTCTCTGTAGCTAGACCGGGTTTGGTTTTCCCAGGAATCCATCGTCTGTGTCACAGAATGGGCATGTGATGTCCACTTGCGATGTCAGCTGAAACTGGTGGAGCTGCTTGTCCGTGAGAAGTCTGGAATCTCTCCAGCATCCTTCACATTGTAGCAGTCGGTCATTAGGTGGCTGCCTGAGGACCTCCCATTCAGGCGCGCAAGCTTGGATAGGCACTGGAAAGTACTTGGTGCATCTTGGGCGATGCGTACTCGGATGAAGCTGCAACTTTGTACCTGCTGAGCCCAACATCGTGTATATGTTTACTGGCAGGTACTCTAAGATAGTCATGTCGAGATGACTCCACCAAGCCTGTGTCCTCGACGAGTTGCTCCTTCTCCGATGTTTCTTTATCATGACAGACGTGATTCCGGCATTTTCAATGTACATAACAACAGCAGTTACCGTGTCAAGGCTATCCCCGACATGAAACATAAATGTCGTGGGAGTAGACGCTGATTTATCACAGCTGGACACAACAGAAATCTGAAGACCCTCCAGTTCGCCAGCGTAATCAGGTGAGAGGATGATCGGTGAGAAAGTTACCACTGACACGCCTGGAAACCAGTCGTTCATATCTCCGTGGATCTTTTTAAAGAGGTTCTTCAGGTGCTGGTAAATCTCGAAAGTCGAGCCGTCGGGAAGGAAAAGGCGAACTTCTCCCAAACGACGTCGGTCATACAGGACCCGGACTTGCTCTCGACTGGCGGGATCCAGATGGTGAAACGAGGAATGTGAACTCGACTTTCCATCTTCTTTTTCTACTAGGTTATTGCGAAGCGCCAGTCCCATTTCCAGCATAGTTGCAGGCACTGGAATAGTCCGAGCTATTCCGTGGGCCTGCTCATCCTGTTCATTCCTAGTGATGCAGATATCTTCCTTCATTATGGCTGTTCCGAAGCAGAGCAGAGTCAGTAGGGACACGATATTTCCCGCTGGTGCGGATTGGTCTGCTGACATTTCGCTGACCTTGGCGATATCTCCGAGGACTTGATCGACCATTTTCTGTTGATCCTCAGGACTTATTGCAGCTCGTGGCGACGAGGAGAAGGATTCTGCGAACACCTTGGAATCGACCTTGACGCGCAGAAGGATTGAGGTACTTGTAGCGTTTACACTCGCGTATAAGGATAGTCGCTTTGCGTCCCGTTGGCCTTTGCAGGAAGTCGGATTTGGCAACGTAAGCACTAGCTCGCTAGCTGAATCCATTTTCTCTTGAAGTGAGTCGTTGGTCCGAAACCGATTGATAGGAAAGATGTGAAGAAGACTAGTGGAAAATGACATTGAGTTCCCGTTGAAAATCCTTTTGTAGAACATTCAAGTTCATCTCGCACTACAGGTGATGAATCTCGAAATGCTATGATATCAACAAGTTGGGAACAAGTGAGGAAGTTGAACAAATTGTGTAATATGTCGTTTGTGTGACGTGAGGTCAGTTACGTGCGTGACATTTCATCGCCATTCACCTGAAGGTGGACAATTCATCGAGTAACTACATTGTTTCACGAGAAATTTCGCTCCTTCCAGGCCACCATCATGGCTGATTATACCAGGGTGGCAGATACAGCGCCATAAACGGCGAGGGTGAGGTGGCAAGTCTCACGACCAATGTCCAATAAGGGGGCGAACCTCGTTAACTGCATCTACGTTTCCCTCACTCCGAGTAGTCAGAACCCAGTTGACCGTGGGTGTCAGCGTAGGCATGTAAAGGTGATTTAAGCATGCGACAGCCTCTCTCAGCTGGCTGTATTTTTTTCTTTTAAAATGTGGAACCGCCTCTTGTCAGATCAAAACTTCAAACAATTCATTGAAATCCAGCACTGCACGTTCGGGCTGTCCGCCTTCTCCGTGAAAAAAAGAAGAAAAATACAGGAAATAGAAATGCCATACCACATGGATCAAAAACCAATGAGAGAGTAAAACACTATACACTTGATGACAAAAATCCGTTCAGTTCTCACACAATACTGCTCCTGAGCTGGATCAGATCACAATCTGATCTTCGACAACCGCCAGTGCGGCAGAAGCAGAGACAAGGTGGTGAAAGTGGCAGTGGATCGGTCCGCGGGCACCCCTAAGACAGGCAACACTTGCACGCAGGAGGGCGAAGCTCAACCGGCACGAATCCAGGCCATGAAGGAGGAGTAGGCTTCACGAGTCTTCTCGGACAACATGGAGGCAATGCGCTTGTAAAGAGAAAAGGCTGAGTTGCCCATGCCACCATGTGGCGAGAAAACCACAGGGATGAAGCCTGCCCACTCAACGTGTTGAATCCTTTCTCCGTAGACATTATGAGAGACGTGTCAGGGACGTGGAGCCTCTTTCGTTCCAGTGGTGATGTCGGCAAGCGGAGGGATGGGGAAGGCGGCATCGGCATTGTACGCAAGGGTGACCGCTCTTCTGGCAGCAAAGAAATCCGAGCAGTATTGTCACGTCATGGCCTATGTTTGATGTAAGTTGTCTTTCTCGCTACTTAGGTATTGTACTATGTGTCTCCGAGGCTGCAGGAAGCTGTTCGGACGTCCCGTGGTTCTGGAGTAGGCTCCGGCGGATTATGCTCGCGAAATCATGGAATTATGCTTTCATGGATTCTCGCATTATGCTCTCAAAATCCTCATATTATGCTTTGGCACGCAGGAATACATATTCACTTTGTTGTACTTATGGAGCCTCAAAGCTGGGAACATAGTGTGCCTTTTTCGTACTTTCAAGTGGCCATAAGTACAACAGAATACATGAGTATCCCATACCAAGTTGTCCATGCATGCTTGAGATCAACATGGAAAAGAGAAAACATTACTTCTTCTTTTCATTACTAGTAGTTTGAGTTAACTTTGAAAATTATCATGTTCAACTGTTTTCGTAATCGTCATACTCGTCCAACCGATGTCAACCTCACCCTGCGAATAATCAGCTAATCTCTCCCGTGAGAGATGCAGGAGAACACCGTAGCGCTTTCAAACGCGTACACGTGGATTACACTGGAAGTCATCGTGAGATCTCGAGTGAGGAAGACGAAAGTTTTCAGACTGTTGGGCGCCCCCCAGTCAAGCCCCCAGATAAAATCGTTCTGCCCAAGCGCTGATGAATCGTGGAAACTAGTATCCAAAGAACCCCACCAAACAAGGAAGGCAGTCGTGTATGTGGGAAATCTGAACGCTGATTGCACAGAGGAGCGAGGGACAGAGTTCACTCAGCAGCGATCTGTGGCCGTGGCCAAATCCGTTAAGGTCCATGAGTGCAGCATGCACACCACGGAAGACGGGAAAGTCTCCGCCCGATTGACGCTCGACGCCACTAGTGCACTGGCTTAGAAACAGTCACTGCTGCGAGCTATTACTTCTGGCCACGACCGCTTTACGCTCCAGCCTGGCGACACCGCAAACAGCCGCAGGGTGACAGCTCATCTGGTGCAACTGGCGCCGACAACGTGGGCAGCAGAGGCCATAGGGACAGTGAGGCAGAGGCTGCCTCAGCTGGAGCGATTCAGCCACACAAACACCAATGAACACTAGCTGCGCAAGGACATACCCAGTCATGAAGCTCTTGCTGACAAAATGCTTTTGGGCTGCTGTCAAAGTTTGGAGCCTTCCAGCATGCTGTTGCACGGAGCAGATCTGACATCGCCATCCTAACAGAGACTAAATGCACCCCGGAGAAAGCCTCACTCTCTGACTCCTCCATGCCAGGCTTCCACCCACCCCTCCGACTTGACCGATCTGCTCAAGGCGGCGGAGTTCCAGTCTGGGTCCGGGACTCCCTCTCCTTTGACCACCTGAGTGACATCAACTGCCATGGCCATGAGGTCATCTGGCTTCGCCTGCACCTGGACAATGGCCAGAAAGAAGTTGTATGTGCAGTGTACCGACCCGGGTCGTGCCCTGGACAAGATGTCTCTCTGCTTGAGTATGTTGTTGTTGTTGATTTTTATTTTGCTTCGCAAGGCCAAACGGGCAATGGTGCCCAATTCTATGGAAGCGAATTTCAAAAGGGAGAGAGCTACGGGGAGAGAGAGAGAGAGAGAGAGAGAGAGAGAGAGAGAGGGGGGGGGGAGGGAGGGAGGGAGATGATTAGCAATTTTGCAGCGTCAACAGAGCGATTTTGCAGTGTCAATAGAGCGATTTTGAAGCGTCAACAGAGGGAACACAAAAAGTTCATAAGCGCACAAGCACGCAGAGAAGAGTAAATGACGTGGTGTGTGGACGGGAAAAGTCAGACAGAGCATTCATTGCAAGGTGTAGGGGATGGAGGCAAGCTTAAATTGCTGGGCAGCCTTGATCTCCCTTACACTCCTTGGGAGAGCGTTCCAGGCCAAGGCTGCCTGAAAGGCCAGGCGAGATCTGCCGGCTTCTGACTGTGCCGAGGGGACAGTGAGGCCTCTGGAAACCTGGTGCCGGGTGGTGCTGCCAGCTGATGGTGAGAATAGGTCCTGGAAGACACTGCTGGCTTTCCCATTGACACAGCGCCACACCAGGACGAGCCGCTTCTGGGCGTAGCACTCGCGAACTCTGTACAGGGACATCCGTTCGAGCAGAGGCTGAGCCGAGGTGTGAGGCGGCAAACCGTATACCGCTCTCGCCGCTCGGTTCTGCAGGACCTGAAGGCGATCAAGCTGCGAAACCTTGAGGGAGGAAGAGAATGCGTTAGACCCATATAGGAGGTCAGGCATGATGACTGACCTCACATACTGGATGCGACTACTGAGGCTCAGACATCTGCGGGACCGCCACAATGCTCCAATCTTCTGCACAACTTTCTTCGCCATCGCGTCAACATGGGGTCCCACTTCACAGCGGCGTCAAGGGTCACGCCGAGGTACCTTGCTGTTGGGCTCAGGGGAAGCTCTGTCTGGTTGCAGCGGACAGCGACATGATGACCCGCATTGCGTTGTGGTACAATTGACCGGACCTGGCTCTTCTTGTCATTTAGAAGCAGATGTCGATGCTTGAGCCAGTCAGCGACGTTGGTGACGGCCCCTGACAGGCAGGCTGATGTGGCTAGCACTGATTTTCTGTGGCAGTGCACGGCAATGTCATCGGCAAATTGCAGAGATGGAGCAGGATGGGCTATGGCAGGGACATCACGGGTGTACATGCTAAACAGGATCGGTCCTAGGACCGAGCCCTGAGGTACACCAGATGAGCACTTAGCAGCAACACTGTAGGTGGGGCCAATGCGCACTTGCTGGGTTCGATCGCTTAAGTAGCTGCAGAACCAGCGAAGGGAGGCATTGTCCAGGCCGAGATCGAATAGGTCCCGGACCAGTTGGCTGTGATTGACCTTGTCAAAGGCTTTTGACATGTCGATTAGGCAGACGCCTGTGGTCAACTTGTCGTCCCGGGCCTTTAAGATGGCATCTGTTGCTACAACTAGGGCGTCCGTATCTTGACCCAGTCATGGACATGGATCAAGCTCGATCCCTCGGGAACAGCGTTGTGATAGCTGGGGATTTAAATGTTCATAATGAAAGCTGGCTATGCAGCACGAAGACTACACCAGCTGGTGAATACATGGATGAACTCTCTGCGTTCAACGGGCTCCACCAGCACGTTACTCAACCGCTCGTTGTCGCTATTGCTGTCTATGCTTCTGTGTGGCAGTATATGTGGAGCGAGAACTGCATGATAGAGGTAGAGGTGGTTGCAGACGCAACTGTGGTGCTGAAACTGGAGCATCTCCGCCGACCTGAGGTCTCCGCTTCAGCGACACTTCAGTGCACCAAAAACTGGGGAGGAGTAGGCACAGGGGAGGGGAGGGGGGAGTACATTTATATAGAGGAAGGAAAATGGGAAGATGATACATGTGATAGAGTAAAAATTTCCTTTTCCCTTCGGGAACGGACACGATAATTTTCTTTTTTTCTTTTTTTTACTTCAATTTGTCGATCTTCTAAGAAGCTCTTCAGCCATTTTACTGACGAAGCTGTAGCAATCTTACCGAATTTCTTTAGGAGTATAGAGTGGTCGACCCGGTCGAATGCTTTCCTGAAATCTAGAGATATCAGGTCAAAATTAGCGCCATTATCAATATTTGCAGCCATTGATTGGGTTAGCAAGATAAGTTGGTCCGTTGCAGACTTGTTGCGTACATACATGTATGCGAATTGACCTTTACAAATTACACCATGGGTCATCAAGTATCGAAGTAGGCGTTCCGAGAGAATCTTTTCCATCAGTTTTGCTATGCATGGGAGAAGGGATATAGGCCTGTAATTTGTAGGCTCTTTAGCGCAACCTCTATTCTTGTACACTGGTATTACGGTGGATGATTTCCAGGAGGACGGGAACACACCATCATCAAGGCTGTAGTTAAACAATACTGATAGTGATTGGGAGAGGATGTCTGCGAATTGATTTAGTATACGGTTTGTCAGGTTGATGTCTGATGATGATTTATGTTGTTGCAGCCTCCTTGCTGCATCGAAAACTTCAACAGGGCTTATCTTTCCCAATACAAATTTGTTTCCATTGAGTTCGGCTTCATTGATTGTCACACCAGTTGCTTCAGTATTCGGCGGCGTTGACTGAGTGGTACATTGGCGGGCAAAGAAGGTACATAGCGTTTCGGCCTTCGCTTGATCTGTTTTGTGAATTTCATTGTCGTTCTGCAGGTCTGGAATTGCTTTTTTATTTGATTGGTCAATGTTGCATATTGCTTTGGCACGTTTCCACCATGCATAGCCACCCTTTCTTTCTTTGCCAAGCATTGTGTATCCGAGCGTTGACAAGTATGTGTCCTTGGCGGCTCTTAATGACCGGTGATAAAGGTTGCGCGAGAGTTTGTATGCAGCTCGTAAGGAATCGTTCAGTGGCGCCTTTCGGTGGAGCACATAGAGGCGGTTAGTTGTTGTTGTTGTTTATTTTACTTCGCAGATTCTAACGGGCAAGTTGCCCAATAACAAGAAAGCGAAAGGCAAAGAAAATGATAATACTAATAATAATTTGAGACTCGGATGTTGAACCATAAATAAATGTAGAAAGGAAAAGGACATATGGATACGAGTTAACATCACTGTAACTGGATACTATATACAGTCAGAAAGTGCAATAACTAGGGACAAAACTAATAATAATACTAAAAGAAATAACCGGGGCAGCAGAAAATGAATAATAGCTCTAAGAACTCAGATGGTGAGCCAAGGAACAAATTTCCATGTTACAAATAATCGCTTTAAAAAGTAAAAAGAAAAGAGCGGGTGGTACAGCAGTCTTCCTATTCTGAATTCCCTTAACGAGTTCGCAGACGTTGAGTCTTAAGTTTGTTTGTGAACCATGGTTGGTTCGACTGGGTGGTTTTCCGGCATGTGATGGTCGTTGCTGCCTGAATTACCTGGTCCAGCAGTGCAGAGTAGACCATGAATCTGAAATTGATGTGCACGTTGGTGCCCTGCATGCATTCGTTCAACGGTAGTGTGCTCAGTTTCTGCCTGAGGAGGGGCATGTCAACCTTTCTGTGACATGAAGCGACAAGATGGGGCATATTAGTTAAAATCCGGTCTAGGGACGGATTAGAGTCTTTAGTTGGCCTCGTTCCAAGGTTCTTTGAGACGGTAGTAAAGCCATAGTCGTCAAAGGCGGACTGCATGTGTCTACCTGCAGTGTTCGTAGTGTCTGCGTTGTTCCACTCATTGTTCTCGGAGTTAAAGTCTCCTACGACTATTACTGGACGGTTGTCAACGAGGGGGTGAAGAGAACTGAATGAGTTGCAGAATGCAAGACTATCATGTCTTGGAGGACGGTACATACAGGAAGTGATTGTACATGTAGCTCCTGTTTCGACAGTTATCATCTCTGAATTGTTGCTCTCTAGATCCCGGCGGCGCATGGCACAAAGGGCTGACGAAGAGAAGACTGCGACCCCGCCACCACCCAAGTCGCTCCATGCAGTGCTGCACTGGGACCGGTCTCGACGGAACAGGTCATAAACCTGGTGTCTTAATGATCTCGTCTGGAATACTGTACACGAATTTAACCATGTTTCTACTCTATACTGTGAAACGAGAGGCAGAACACAATGTCAATAGTCTTGATTTTGTTTACCCCACCACATGTGCATTTAGGGTCAATAGAGAGATATTGAAACTCAAAGGAATGCTCGCAAGTACATGTAATTTTATATTTGCCAGACTGTCATATGCTGCAGCCGATTTTGAAATTGATGACGTTCTTCATCCTTTTTGGGGAAGAGTGTGTTGCTCCCTACATGGGAGCTCGCGGTTTTCCTGCCGACTTGAATTCTCACTTGACTGACTCACGACTGCCATCCAGAGCAAGTCGACAGGAAAACCGCGAGCTCCCATGTAGGGAGCAACACACTCTTCCCCTACTATCGCCGAAGTCGCACCAACCTCTTCTTCATCCTTTTTACCGACAATTGTCACTTTGGTTACGAGCTTAAAGTGCAGAACGAGCATTCAAATAAGCATTTTGCTGAGATGACTTGCGACATCTTGAACCGAGCTATTGAGACACATGACCCACTCGAAGTTGGCAGAGGAACCCTAATACTGCTGCAGAAGCCCGGTAAACCACTAGGGCCGCTTACTAGTACGCGCCCTATCGTACTGCTCTCGGCTTTGAGAAAAACGCTGTCCCTGATTGTGCTGAAGAGGATACAGCCAGCGGTTGATCAGTACCTGGCTACATCCCAAAGTGCTTTCCGCCGTGGCCACAGCACAAGTGATGTGGTGTGGTGCCATAGATTGCTATGCAGTATGACGCAGCGATTCAATGCGTCATGGCATGGACTTACCCTCCACCAGCCGCTAGATGCTGACGCAGTTCGCACAATGGCAGCGGACCGACTGGCAAGGCGTGGAGCCCGCCCCACCTAGCAGGACTGATTCTCGTGATCCACGTGATTCCGCCAGACATGTTGTATGCATATTCTATACTTTGGATGAAGTTTTCCATTAGTCCTATTGGTATTGTTGCTAACGGCTTTTGTTGACGTCACTTCTGTCATTTCATTGTATCATTGTATCGTATTACTCTTCAGACATCAATCCTGAATGGCATAAGCGAAAGTGGTTAGTTACGATAATGTGCATTCCCTTTTCCGTGCACTGCAACGATGTAGGATACATGCTGTACATGCACCAGGATACTGGCATTGTGTAAAGTGGTGATTCACAGCAAGAAGGGATGTACGAGTTTGACTTCTGCTATTTCTGCTCCTTTTTGGTGGTTTTTGCACAAGACCTCTCCAATTTTAGCTTTTTAAGTTGCGATATTAGCAACTTTTGAGCTTTTTCTGAAAATATGGATGCGATTTCAGCAACTAGCACCTGTTTTGGCACGGTTGCGAAATCATAAGTTGCGAAAAATCATAGCATCTTTGGGAAAGGACTACCGATGCCTTCACATGGCTACCGAGGAAATGTATAGTATAGCACCCAGCGGACCGCACGAACGACATACATGGTTTGCAAACACTTTTGAACTTACTCGCTTGTTCCCGGCTTGTTGACATTATAGCAAGCATTTCCAGATTTATCACCAGGAGTGCGAGATGAACGGGTATGTTGTACAAAAGGATTTTCAACGGGAACCCAATGTCATTTTCCACTAATCTTATTCAATACTTTCCTATCAATCGATTTCGGACCAACGACTCACTTCAAGAGAAAATGGATTCAGCTAGCGACCTGGTGCTCACATTGCCAAATCCAACTTCCTGCAATGAAAAACGGGACGCAAAGCGACGATCATTGTACTTGAGCATATACGTTACAAGTAATCCAATCTTCTTGCGTGTCAGGGTCGATTCCAAGGTGTTCGCAGAATCCTTCTCCTCGTCGCCACCAGCTGCTACACGTCCTGAAGAACAACAGAACATGGCCCGACAAGTCATCGAAGATCTCGCCAAGGTCAGCGCAATGTCTGCATACCCATCGTCACCAGCAGGAAATATCGTGTCTCTACTGACTCTGCTCTGCTTCGGAACAGCCACAATGGAGGAAGATATCTGCATCGCTACCAATGAGGCTGATGAACAGGCCCACGGAATAGCTCCGAATATTCCAATACCTGCATCTATGCTGGAAGTGTACCTGGCGCTTTACAATGACGTAGTAGAAGAAGAAGGTGGAAAGTCAAAGTCGCATTCTTCGTTTCACCATCTGGATCCCACCACTCGAGAACGAGTTCGAATTCTGTACAAGCGTCGTCGTTTGGTAGAAGTTCGCCTGCTCCTTCCCGGCGGCTCGACTTTCGAGATTTACCAGCACCTGAAGAACCTCTTTAAAAACATCCACGGAGATATGAACGACTGGTTTCCAGGCATGTCAGTGGTAACTTTCTCGCCGATTATTCTCTCACCTGATTACGCTGGTGAACTGGAGGGTCTTCAGATTTCTGTTGTGTCCAGCTGTGATAAATCAGCGTCTACTCCCACGACATTTATGTTTCATGTCGGTGATAGCCTTGACACAGTAACTGCTGTCGTTATGTACATTGAGAATGACGGAATCACATCTGTCATGATAAAGAAACATCGGAGAAGGAGCGACTCGTCGAGGACACAGGCTTGGTGGAGTCGTCTCGACATGACTATCTTGGAGTACCTGCCAGTACACAAATACACGATTTCCGGCCCAGCAGGTACACAGTTGCAGCTTTATCCGAGCACGTATCGCTCAAGACGCACCACGTACTTTCCAGTGCCTATTCAAGTTTGCGTGCCTGAATGGGAGGTCCTCACGCAGCCTCCTAAATTGAGTCCTAATGACCGACTGCTACAGTGTGAAGGATGCTGGAGACATTCCAGACTCCTCACGGACAAGCAGCTCCACCAGTTTCAGCTGACATCGCAAGTAGACGTCACATGCCCATACTGTAACACAGACTATGGAATCCTGGGATAACCAAACCCGGTCTAACTACGTAGAGCATCTCCAAAGAGTTACTTCAGTCACTTGCCTAGTCACTGGCAACACAGGATGGCCAGGTGATCCGTATTTATAGCAAACACTTTGCACTGTAGAGTTCTACACCAAAACACCAGACCACGAATGAACGCTCTGATTATTAATACGTTGTTTGTTTGTTTTTATTCTTTAATTTGCTTGCAGGCAACTCATCTACACTCAATGGAGCACTGGTTTTACACACATAGTGTGACAGTTTTTTTATTCAATATAGGATATCCCAATGGCCTGATGCTATCCAGGAGGCCAGAAACTGTGACGGATGCTTCTCCATATACAAAATTGCCTCTGTTACCCTACTGCTCAAGGCTGGGGATCCCTGTCAAGCCAGCAACTACAGACCAATTTCCCTTCTCCCGATAGTCTCAAAGCTCCTCGAAAAGATCGTTCGGAAACAGCTGAGAAAGTACATCGAAGACAACCCTGACCTCAACATTCTTCCTCTCCAGCAATTTGCCTATAGGTCCCACCATTCAACTGAGGCTGCGCTAAGCTGCGCCATAAATAGATGGCAGTGTAGCTTGGAAGAGCGGAACGTGGTCGGTGTGTTATTTTTAGACATGAGCAAAGCTTTCGATCGAATCCGCCATGACACCCTCCTGGATGATCTTTTCCGATGCGGCATCGGAGGCACAGCCTTGTCCTGGTTTGCAGGCTATCTGTGCGACCGACACCAACAGGTGTAATATCGCCAAACTGGTCAGACCGCTACTCCCGTCGCATGCACAAGAGGAGTTCCACAAGGATCAGTGTTGGGACCTGTCCTCTTCACGATATACACAAGAGAGGTACCGACACGTGTAAATAGTGACTCTCTGCTCTACGCCGACGACACCTGCCTATTAAAGGCCTGCAAAGTGCCCAACATATCGAGCATGCTGAGGGTTTTATCAGAAGATTTCGCCGCTCTTAAATCATATTTTGATGGTCGTGGCCTTCTGGTAAACCTAAAGAAAGCCGAACTCCTAATCATCCATCGTGCCAGAGACTCAATTCCGGTGACTGCATCAGTGCTGTGCGACACGACTGTCATCACCCCGTCACCCACATGTTCGTATCTTGAGCTCCACATCGATGAGCACCTGACCTTCCGAGCCCATATCTCCCACCTCCGTGATGACATTAATAAGAAGCTAGGTGCTTTTAGGCGAGGCGGAGACAACCTGGACAGTAAGGCCCGCCGAGCGTTCTATCTCGGAGTTATACAGAGCAAATTAGAGTACGCAAGCACATCATATGTTCATTCATTATACGCTGCAGAATACGATACGCTTCTAGGACTGAGCCGCCGAGCTGTTCGTATTGTATTTGCCTACTCTTCCCGTGCTGACGTTGAGCCCATTTTGCGTTGTCACAACCTCCACCCACTCAACCTCCGCCTCACTCTTAAGCTTTTCATTGTTACTTTTCGGTGCCTCAGGTCCCTTGCCAGTCCCCTCATCTCCCAAATCTTCACGACCCGAAATGATGCTACCCACACTACCTCCCAAACCAGAGGCCAAACATTCAGTAGTCTCTTTCTCCCCCCATTCATGTCCCGGCCAGGCCTTTACAGTCTCTCATTTCTTGGTGCTGACCGCTTTAATGCACTACCCGCTATCATTCGACCCCAGCGTACTTTGCCTGCTTTTCGCGCTAGCTGCTCACAATTTCCCCTTCGGCACCCTGTAAGAAGGCCATAGGCCTGCTGGGTATACCCAAGTAAAATAATAAATACTACTACTACTGCGCCGACATGAACCTTCTCTTCTCCACCGCCCCCATCCCCTCTCTCCTTTCTCCATTTGTTCATTGGACCCGCACCCTCCCAACAATACAGTTATTCTTCTGGCCGTTGTAGGCTTCTTCGCCTTCTCGTTGAATTGGATTGTACACGTACCTCGTGTTTAATGGATGTAAAAAAGTACTATAATTATACTAGTGCAGATGTTTTTCAGGGTGTGCGTTTGTTTCTTGTTTCTCTCATTCTTTCGCTCTCTCTCTCTCTCTCTCTCTCTCTCTCTCTCTCTCTCTCTCTCTCTCTCTCTCTCTCTCTCTCTCTCTCTCTCTCTCTCTCTCTCTCTCTCTCTCTCTCTCTCTCGCTCGCTCTCTCGCTCTATTTCTCTCTCTCTCTCTCTCCCTCTCTCTCTCTCTCTCTCTCTCTCTCTCTCTCTCTCTCTCTCTCTCTCTCTCTCTCTCTTCTCTCTCTCTCTCTCTCTCTCTCTCTCTCTCTCTCTCTCTCTCTCTCTCTCCTCTCGCTCGCTCTCTCGCTCTATTTCTCTCTCTCCCCCCCCCCCCTCTCTCTCTCTCTCTCTCTCTCTCTCTCTCTCTCTCTCTCTCTCTCTCTCTCTCTCTCTCTCTCTCTCTCTCTCTCTCTCTCTCTCTCTCTCTCTCTCTCTCTCTCTCTCTCTCTCTCTGTTTCTTTTGCTCCATTCTCCGTGTGGTGTCGTAAATGGCATAAGTGAAAGGCACCCTCGCCACACTTGCATGAATAACCATGTGCCCTACGCAACTGCTGATGAACATTAATGATCAATACTTGCAGCAATATCAAAGTAAACCTCGTGGAGTTACATTGAAATGAACAATGTGTGTGCAATTTAGAGTACGTACGTGAAGAAGATCAAAGAAGATGATACACAACAAATCATCTCAATTGTCGTTCAACAGGAAAACCTAACTACACAAGCGCAGTGCATTGTTTCCCGGTCACATAGAACGATGCAATATCCATTTTACCCTTGAGAAAGTTAAAGTGCTTGGTGGGGGGGGGGGGGCAACATACATTCTTCAATCCAGCAAGCACAAACTGGACTACGCTGGCTGGGTCAGGCTGTGCGAGCCAAGATGGCAGTAAACACCAAGGATGTCATGCTATCGCTCCATGTACTTGTTTATCTCAGTTTGATTTGATCAATGTTGAATTTTGATTTGAGCTCTTTTTATCCAAGCGCTATTAATATTCAGACCAACGTTCATCAGTAGTTATTCCATGTCAATCAAGTATGCAGCATCAGACTGCAACAAGCTGCTTCTTTCTTTATAAAACGAAAGATAAATCTAAACAAAATGGTGACAGTGTCACACGCTGCATGAGACTGCAAACGTCACAAGTCACATGTCCATATCTAGTGGTGTCATCCTTCATTCAACTCAATCTATGAACAACACTTTTTGATGACAAAATAGTTGATTATTGAAATTGGAATGACGATCAGAAAGAACAGGAAATAGATGTTTTCGTCGAATGCCTTTGCCTGGTGTTGTGAACCCTCTGGTTCTCTAAAGTATCAGGAACGAACGACCCCACACGGCACGAGGACAACTATTTATTCTCAACAGTATATTTCACTTCCATCGACTAATAACAATGAACAATGAATGACTGAATGAACAACTGAAACTAACTGAATAACACTAAAACCACCAGGTAGTTATAGCGTGAAAATGACAGCGTATATGAGAAAAGCATACACATACAACATACAACTACAGCGCACCCAGCAAACCGCACATAGTGCATGTAGCGTATACTACGTCGTAAACATCAGCGGTACGGCGGAGTCGGGATACAGCTGCATTGGAACGAACACAATGTCACAAGCGAGAAGGCCTTTCACTCTCGAGAACTTGTCGTTTCACAACATTCTCCCCACCAAAGGGCTTCTCACCGCCGTACAACAACTCACAAGTCAAACGATTTGGGGCTTACTACGCGTCATCTTATGCTGCGGTGGTGGCCATGGTAGAATATCACTAATGCCCACCACTTCAGCCATCTCGATTTCGCGAAGCTTGCCGCTGTGGGCTGTCGCACACGACACTGTCACCGATCCACTTCGACATGAGGCAGACGCTGGACCCGACAACACACAACCGATAATGTCATAAAGCTCGACGATGTGGGCTGTCACACACGACATGGTCACCGGTACACTGCTTCGACCCGGGGCGGGCGCGGAATCCGAGGACACACATCGGATCTCTGTGTTCCACACAGTCTCGCCGCTTACATCTTCCGTGCTAACCAGTAGTATCGCCCTTCTCATTTTCTCGGCTTCTACGCCTTGCGTTTCTAAGTCTTGCGCCTCTAAGTCTTGCGCCTCCAACTCTTGCGCCTCCAACTCTTGCGCCTCCAACTCTTGCGCCTCCAACTCTTGCGCCTCCAACTCTTGCGCCTCCAACTCTTGCGCCTCCAACTCTTGCGCCTCCAACTCTTGCGCCTCCAACTCTTGCGCCTCCAACTCGTTCGGCCGAGACTCCAGCTGCTTCTGAGCGTCTCCGACCGATGTCGCCATGCACTGTACCGACCCAGTGGGCCTCGGATCTGATCCTCCCACTGGCTTCGAATACTCTTCTGACCGCTGCTTGTCTGCAAGCAAAGTCTTACACGCCTTGTCCGGCGTCCTTCCGGGCGAGGCAAGCAAATCTCGCTCTGCTTCCTCATAATATGTACTGACGGCGATGCGCTCGGCCATCTTCTTGAGCTTTTCGTTAAACTCTGCGCGGAGCGCACACTCTTGCCGTCTAGCACTGCGCTCTTCAAACTCCTCGCTCTGTCGGAGCCTCTTCTCCACGTATTCTCTCAACCTATCGCCTTCAAATCCATACCGAATTCCGTTGGCGATAAAGCTGGCTTCAATGATCCATAGTTCCTGTGCCATGCTCGCTTCGTATCCTGGCGTGGTCGCCAAATGTTATGAACCCTCTGGTTCTCTAAAGTATCAGGAACGAACGACCCCACACGGCACGAGGACAACTATTTATTCTCAACAGTATATTTCACTTCCATCGACTAATAACAATGAACAATGAATGACTGAATGAACAACTGAAACTAACTGAATAACACTAAAACCACCAGGTAGTTATAGCGTGAAAATGACAGCGTATATGAGAAAAGCATACACATACAACATACAACTACAGCGCACCCAGCAAACCGCACATAGTGCATGTAGCGTATACTACGTCGTAAACATCAGCGGTACGGCGGAGTCGGGATACAGCTGCATTGGAACGAACACAATGTCACAAGCGAGAAGGCCTTTCACTCTCGAGAACTTGTCGTTTCACAACACCTGGGTTGATGGCGTGCAAGTTGGCGGAGGATCACCATGCACGTCCGAACCATTCTGCACGTATAGCTCAATAGCAGTCTTCAGTGTGTTACGAACCTGCTTCTGATAGGCAGGGTCATACGAGTCGTTAATCAGATTGATGTTGGCGTTTAGTAGTTCATAGAGTGGCGTTAGGGAGTTGTCCTCGGTGACGCTGATGGCGCTTTGCTTGGAGCGTAAGGACCTGACGTATTCGAAAAACGTACTGTCGTCTCCAGCCAGAGAGGCATCGCCTTCCAGAATCACGTCCATCTGAATGTCGACAATATCCGCCTCTGTCTCGCTGCTGGATGTGTTCGATGCTCCACCAACGTCTGTTTCCAGTCCCTTGGCTGGACATGTCGAAAGCTTTCGACAAAGGTTCGTCACCATGTCCTCATACAGGATCTGTTTGAGGTTGGCGTAACTGGCAGGGGATTGTCATGGATTGCCAGCCATCTCAGCATCCAAAGTGGCATGAAATCGTGCACATGTGGTGTTCCACAGGACTCAGTGCTTGCCCCCCTGATGTTCAGTGTCTATACCCGGGATGTCCCATCTGTTGTAGAGCCAGCAAAGTCAAGCCAATTTGCTGATGACATTGAGGTTCAATTCAGCCACAAGTCAACGGATGTCATCTCATCTAATCTCTCCACAGCATTCACAAAGCTCAGTGAGTGGCTATGTCAACGTGGCCTCATTCTCAATGAGACAACGAGTCATCTCCTAGCAGTGTATGCAGGATGCAAACAGGCAATACCACCGATCGAAGTCACCTGCGACAGAACACCCCTTCCGAAAGCCTCCTCAGTCAAGTATCTCGGAGTGACCCTGGACAACATGTTAACACTTTGACATTCAAGGAGCTCATTGATAGAATGGCAGCCAAGATGGCTCAGAAGATTGGAGCACTCTGGCGCGCACGCCGCTGCCTTAGTGAAGCTGCAAGGGCACGGTACGTGACCTCTGTAGTACTAGGCTATAGGGACCATTGGCAAGTCGTGAAAACCGTGAAACTTCAACGAGAACGGGTTCATCGGAACGCACGTGAAACACGGCGTGATTTAGAATTAGCTTCTCTTGTTAAAAACCTGTCTACGCGAGGAGGCTGCTTTCCAGATTCAAACAGTTTTCTGATATTTTTACTGGCACTGATTTTTGCGAACTTTTCCTTGACAACAATTCTCAGCTTGACTGACGATTTCCCGAACAAAAGTGGAAGAAACCCATGACACCCACTGGGCTACATCGCCGGTTGGATGGGTGCAGCAAGGTGGTGTGTTCGAGAGGTCCATGTCAAAACATTCTCCGAAAAACTTTGCAATGAAGCCAGTCAATTAAGAACATTTGAAAAAATGTACGTTTCGGAGCAGTCGACAAAAAATGGAGTGAGCTAGCTGAAGGTGGTCTTGAAAAAATCTAATTTCCGGCACTGTGGTTACCCTCGATCCTGTTCGAAACTTTGCAATGGAGCCAGTCAATTAAGAACATTTGAAAAAATGTACGTTTCGGAGCAGTCGACAAAAAATGGAGTGAGCTAGCTGAAGGTGGTCTTGAAAAAATCTAATTTTCGGCACTGTGGTTACCCTCGATCCTGTTCTGTTCCATGTTAGTATCAGTTATGCCAAAATAAATGGTCCTACTGGTTGTTTGGCTCGTTTCGCCATCATATTCTAACAAGAATGGATGTGACATTTTCGAAATTTGAGAAAAATGGTGAAGTCAAAAAGAGGCACGAGTTATGGTGCTATTCTCCGTATCATGGTTGAAATCGCACGTACTGGACTAAGACCTACTCAATAAAATTAGCTGAATCGACATTTGTGCACTTTATTCATGCAATGTAAAAACGGTGGAGACAATGGCGCATGTCCTAGCGGTGTATTTTTTCTCTACACCATTTCTTCATATTTTCATTGCTTTATTGCACATCGTCTCATATTTGTGCATTATTGTTAATCTTGCTTCCCTCTTCGCTACCTTGATATTGGGAAGAAATTCCCGTTTGGATTTTGCAAAGTAAGGCGAGACCAAAATAAAATCGAGATTCCAGGGCAGGACCCATGTGAAATTGGTGTGGGCGGGCGAATTATATTTTTTATTTTTTCCCCATGTATGTACATGTACAAGCCATGTTGAACTTTTTGTACAGCTTTTTCCGGTTATTTTATTCAATTTTTTTACAGACAACAGGTACGCGGTTTACCCGTTCAATTTTTCTATATTTCGGCCAACGATGGCTCTGATCTGTACATCAGGGAGTCGTACAAGCCCGGGTTTGTGTGACTCCACGTCACAGATCTACTCACACGATCAGTACTGTACATGTACATGTATGAACTGTTCAAAAAAAAATTGGCTTTGGCTCGATTTTGGTGCGGGAGGGCCCCGGAATCCCTTTTTTTTTTGGTCTCGCCTTAAAAGCAAAATATTTCTTCATAATTCCAAAAATCCATTGCAGCGTATTTCTTGCACTTGAAAATACCGCCATTCCGACAACAGGCTCTCAGCTGCACCAAATAGATACTAAGTAAATAAATAGCATTGCCAATATTTAAAAAGAGTAACCAGCGCAGACGGTGGTGGCGCCGACACAGAGCTATCAGAGCAACATGGCTGTGAAGTCGATAACCTTGTCCCTCAACAGCTCGCGGAACCGTCCCTCACCTTTGTCCGCCAGAGACATGTTAGAGTCTTGAAAGTATTTCGTTTGCCTACGAAATCCCGGTCAGCACTTTGGAAAACGCCCTTTCAGCTAACAAGATCTTGCTAGCTTAGTGTGTCTAACGCGACTTGTCACTGTGTTCCCTAAGACTGTAGACTGTGGAGTAAGACTAAGACTTAAAGTAAGAGTCTCACTCGGCGCGTTCCCCAGCGAAAACATCTACAATGACATCTCGCGTGTCCAGTCCTTGCCCTTGGACCTCGAGTCTTGTATAAAAGCTAGCTGGAAGCAGGCGTGTCGCTGGGAATCCCCATCACGGCTTGTATGAGTAAGCGCTCGTGCCTGTCGCTCACGCGATCAGACTTGCAAGTCTCCTTTGTACTGGGCCTGGGCCGCCCTGGGATGCGCTGGCGGGAGTGTCCCACGACGTAGCCTTTCAAGTGAACGACTGATGAAGACTATTATTTTTAGTTCTATAATACATGTTCGAAGTACATCACCTGCATACATATGACACTCTACTCTTAACACCACTCACACATGTTCTGTACATGACGATAACATTTTGACATCTTTATTGTTGAAATAGTGGCTACTACTTCGGCGATGATTTGTTGGGGGGGGGGGGGTATCGGTATTGTTGAACCAAAAATAGCAATACATTACGTACATGACATACATGTACATGTATGTCATGTCATGAACGTGTACTGGGGACTACTGGCACGAAAACTACTGTGTTTATGGCTAATACTCACATTCGTACTGAATTAGTGTTATGCTCTGGACTGTTGTGGCCATGCTTAGGGAGATACATGTAAATGTGCATATATCTACCAATATAGTGGGGTATGATCTCCGCCATGCACATTAGTTTGATTCACGATCGAAGAGGCTGCTCCGAACATCATTGACATCCGATCACAGCATTGGGGGGAATGACCCTTCGCGCACAGAATTGTCACCATGTCTTGATGGAATAACATAAAAGTTACAACAGATCCATGGCACTCTGAATGAAAATAAACTAAAGAAAGTTGGAAGATTTGACGCCCTTGAACTTTGGGATTGATCCTGTACGCTAGACGTCTAGAACACGAAGTACAAAAGCTACTGGAAATTCGACGAGGCATTAGCCATTACGCACCAATATTCTTCAATGTCGGATTTCCGCTGCTCGCATGTTTATAGGCCACTTGGGTAGATCAATACCGCACCAATTATCCTTGCGGAGTGTTCTTCTCTTCATTTCCAATTTCTTTATGTCTTACACATGTAGAAGCAAGTGGTACACTGTCTGAGACTACATGTACATGTATTGAAACAGGGGGGGGGGGGGGTGGAGGAGAGAAGGTTCGTGAAAAGGCATCTGTATAGGTAATATGTATTGCTTGGAATAAAAATAAATAACCTGATGAGCCGTCACGAACCATACGCCATGCAGTCGTATTTATTCAGCTTTTATTTCTTGTGGACTTGCATACTCTGCATTCCCAACTCATCACAACCACGCGCTCTTCAGCCGAACCATACAGACACCAGCAAGGACACTTCCGTTGAGAGATAATATTGCTCCACGCCTCTAGACAGCTGTTTCGCTCCCTGTCGGAGCTCATCAGTAGAGGATGATAATGATGATAATGGAGGAATGATCATTCTTATACACCAGAAATGGCGCAAGTGCGCGCTTTTCACATAATTATATCAATGGCATATGCAAGCTGCTAAAATGGTAAAGTGTGAGAACAGCGATAAATAATCATAGTACGCGCTCATTGGTGGAGAAACACACCACACAAGCGACGAAAATCTTACTCGGAATACTGATGCCAATGGAAAGTACATGTATGTTGTTTATTATTATGATGTTGCAATGTCCATGTATGCAGGCGAGGCGAGACTCACCGCCGAGATCCCCCAACGCGACAGGCTCGGTTGCCGTTCAGGATTCACACCGACCTGTCCGCCCGTCAACAGGATCGACAGCGGGAGGCCCCACTGATGCCGATGTCGATGCACACCAGGAAACTTGTAGTCGTGAGTGTGATACTAAACAGGTCTAGTGGGGGATCTCGGCGGTGAGTCTCGCCTCGCCTGCATACATGGACATTGCAACATCATAATAATAAACAACATTTTTTTTTTTTTTTTTTACGAGAAACCACGAACCTCGAGAACAGAATACTGCATGGTAGAGGTGGTTGCAGACGCAACTGTGGTGGTGAAAACTGGAGCATCTCCGCCGACCTGAGGTCTCGGCTTCAGCAACACTTCAGAGCACCAAAAACTGGGGAGGAGTAGGCACAGGGGGAGGGGAGGGGGGGGTACATTTATATAGAGGAAGGAAAAACGGAAAGATGATACATGTGAAAGAGGAAGAAAAAAAAATAAATAATAAATAAATAAAAAATAAATAAATAAATAAATAAAATAATAAAAAATAAATAAATAAATAAAAAAAGGGGGGAGCCAGGGTGCAAGCAGAGAGGGTGTTCAGCGAGTGTTCAGAGGGCATCTGTGGCTGAACGCCAGTCTCGGCTGCGGAGCGACTTGTAGGCGCCTTCCTTGAATGCCTGCATTCCCTTCTGCGTGGGAAGGTTGCGTAGCAGGGCAGATGGGAGACGATTCCAGTCTTGGATCGTGGCATGGGGGAATGATCGGAGAGCACTATTACGGGCTCCGGCGGGCAGTGTCGGTGCTAGTTGGTGCTGGTGCTGGTTCTTTTGCTGGTGGCGAGTGGAGCGCCGGTGCTGGTTTGCAACTGCCCTCGGTGGTGTCATGGAGGTCAGGATTGGGGGACCGTCGATCCAATGCAGCTTGTACAGGAATGTGAGTGCTGCGACTTGACGCCGAACAGTGAGGCTTGGGAGGTATGACCCTGGGCCGATGAGCTTTAGGGCTCGGTGCTGTACCCGGTCCAGCTGGTTCAGGGTAGACTGGGACGCACCCAACCATGAAAGCGGGCAGTATTCAAGTACTGGGCGGACGAAGCCGCAACATACATGTACTTTCCATTGGCATCAGTATTCCGAGTAAGATTTTCGTCGCTTGTGTGGTGTGTTTCTCCACCAATGAGCGCGTACTATGATTATTTATCGCTGTTCTCACACTTTACCATTTTAGCAGCTTGCATATGCCATTGATATAATTATGTGAAAAGCGCGCACTTGCGCCATTTCTGGTGTATAAGAATGATCATTCCTCCATTATCATCATTATCATCCTCTACTGATGAGCTCCGACAGGGAGCGAAACAGCTGTCTAGAGGCGTGGAGCAATATTATCTCTCAACGGAAGTGTCCTTGCTGGTGTCTGTATGGTTCGGCTGAAGAGCGCGTGGTTGTGATGAGTTGGGAATGCAATGAATTGAAAATATGGCCGAAAGCTCTGTCGCAATATTTAGTTCTGAAGACTTGCATACTGGTATTAGTTTAGTCCCACAACCTGCGATAAAATGATCAGCTGTAGCACCTACTCCACTTTTTGTTTATGTATCTATGTCATTCGGATCTTCCCAAGTTGTACAATGTACTGTTGAGATACCGAATTCAAATAAATCAATACCATACCATCAATACGCCGAAACGTACGTCGTGTGAAACAACTTGTTTTGTAGTCAACTAGTCCATCACAATGTCATGCATGAGGAGTACTGTAGGAGTTTGGCTTTCGGCTTGTACAATTCGTTTTCGCAAAGCTTCCCTTTCTTTACTTATCTTTGATATTTATGACCCACCCAAGTTGGGTGGTGTGCTGCTTTGCTGCTTCGAATTGTAGTTAGACCGCTTTGTCAAATATCGTACTGGTCTCGTCATCGTCCAGTAACAATCGACATTCTTTGTTCCGTTGGGACTGTAGCTTTTGCTCGTTTTCGTTGCGCTTGCCTTCCCCTCTTTGGTCTTTCCATAACCTTGAACCTTCCAAGTTGGAAGGCTGTCGGTTAGCGCTACGGAGATGTGTTGAAGCTACATGTAGGTGTCAGGACGTCGAATGTTTCAGTACTCTGTCAGTTTTGTGCCTAGTTATTGCACTTTCTGACTGTATATAGTATCATGTTACAGCGATGGAGAGTTACTCTTAACTCGTATCCATATGTCCTTTTCTCTTCTACATAAATAAATCTACATGTACATGTACCAGGAAAATACTCTGCAAACCTTTTTTGTAAGGAATGTCCTTTCGCTAAGAACCCTCAATCACAACCTGATCACTGTTCAAGGCCCAGCATCTTTACAGTCATGTGCGCAATTACAATGAAGGAAACTACCATAATGATACCGCGTGACTCAGTGACACTGACCCAAAACATGTCGTCACAGAATTAGACAGAATGCGACAACTTTTGTCGCAAGCAGCTAGGCTCTCGCGAAACCCGTCATGTAATTTCTCAACACTGAAAAAAGTCATTGGCGTACTATTACTAGTAGTACGTGTACTAGTACATGTTGTTTGTAGACAGCATGTAACAAGGCGGGGACCACATACACGCGCTGTCGACCGACAACATGGGTTTTTTTAAACGGTTTATCTAATACCAGTATTATACGATCATGTACAGTAGGTGACAAAAGACGATAGGTACTAGGTGTCACTAGTGCACTACTACTACTACTAGCCAGCTCAACCAACTACAATGTACTCTTACTAGTCTTAGTTCTAGCACCAAATTTCCGACTTTGAAGAATAATGGTGCGAAAGACCTCGTCGATACTCCCAGTTGCTTCTATAATTCGTGTTCTACTCGATGAAATTTTCCACCCCCACGGCCCCAGATGGCTAGCGAGGACATGCCTAGCACCTACATGTCCATGTACATGTAACTGATCGCATGAACGACATATTGAACACAACTTTGCAGGTACGTTTCCACTAACTTTTATTCTCCACCGCCCCCACCCGCTCTCTCCCCCCCCCCCCCCCCCCCCTCTGCATTTGTTCGGTGGACCCGCGCCCTCCACACAAGGTACTTTGCATATGCTCCATTCTCCGTGTGGTGTCGTGAATGACATAAGGGAGAGGCACCCTCGCCACACTTACTTGAACACACCTAAAACCATGCGCAATACGCAACTGCTGATGAACAATAATAGTCAATACTTGTAGCAATATCAAAATAAAACCTCGCGGAGTTACATTGAAATGGACATTGATTGGGAAATTGCCCAATACGTCCGTGAAGAAGATCAAGGCAGAGGATACACAACAAATCATCTCAATAAAATCGTTCAACAATAAAGATTAACTACACTGGCGTAGTGTATTGTTTTCCGGTCACATAGAAAGAAGCAACAGCCATTGTATCCTTGGGAAAGGTGGTGTTCTTAGGGGGCGACAACCATTATTCAATGCAGCAAGCACAAATTGGTATCATGTGCGGCAGATGTAGACTACGCTGGCTGGGCCAGGCTGTGCGAGCCAAGATGGCAGTAAACACCAAGGATGTCAAGCTATTGCTATACACGTATCTCAGTTGGATTTGATTAGAGCTGTTTTATATCCAGACGCTATTCAAATTAAGATCAACGTCCATCAGTAGGTATTCCATGTCAATCAAGTATGCAGCGGACTGCATAATTACACTGCTTCTGTCCAAGTAAAACGAAAGATAAATCTAAACAAATGGTGGCAGTGCCACACGCTGCATGAGACTGCTAACGTCACAAGTCACATGTCCATATCTAGTGGTGTCATCCTTCAACTCAGTCTAAAATTTTAATTTCTATACCACTTGATGACCACATAGATGATTATTACTAATGGAAGGACAAGCAGAAAGAACAGGAAATAGATGTTTTCGTTGAATGGCTTTACCTGAGTTGGCGTGCAAACTGGCGGAGGATCACCATCCACGTCCGAACCATTCTGCAGGTCTAGCTCAATAGCAGTCTTCAGGGTGTTCTGAACCTGCTTCCAATAGGTAGCATCATACGAGTCGTTAAGCAGGTTGATGTTGGCGTTTAGTAGCTCATAGAGTGGCGTTAGAGAGTTGTCCTCGGTGACGCTGATGGCGCTTTGCTTGGAGCGTACGGACCTGACGTATTCGAAAAACGTACTGTCGTCTCCAGCCAGAGAGGCATCGCCTCCCAGAATCGTGTCCTCCTGAATGTCGACACTGGCCGACTCTGTTTCGCTGCTGGATGTGTTCAATGCTCCACCAAGGTCTACTTTCAGTCCCTTGGCCAATGTCTGATAGGCAGACTCCTTAACGGACTGGCCCTTGGTCCTTGCATTGTACGCCTCGCACTTGTCCACGGTGGCCTTGGCGACGGCACGGCCTCCCAAATACACTTGAGCAACGAAAGCGTGACCATAGGCTGCAATGAAATACCCGTAGGAAGGATGAGTAGGATCTGTTGGATGCAAGCTCAGTAAGTGGCCCAGGAAACTGGGGGTGAATGGATAACAGCGCCAGTCATCGATCGATACGATGCCGTAGATCACTCGACGATCGTTCAGTGCGTAGTAGTTCTTGCCCTTGCTCAGACTCTGCACTCCGCTGGACTTTGAAAATCCGAATTTTGCAGTGATCCCATCGTAGTTTCCCGTCAAGCCCAATTCGCCCGATCTCAATCTAATGTACTGCTCGCTATTGGTGAACATACGAACATCTCTGTTCCACTCGACGATGGGAGGATTGAATTCGTCATACAGCGCTTCGCAGGGCAGATTGACGGGTGCAGACGGTGGTGGCGCCGACACAGAGCTAGCAGAGCAATATGTGAAGTCGAAAATCCGGTTCCTCAACTGCTCGCGGAACCGTCCCTCGCCTTTGTCGGTCTTGACATTGTAGCCAATTCCGATGCTGGCGGCCCTGGCCCGAAGGAACGGGGTACTCGGCAAGCGCGTGCAATATCGCTCCTGACAGGGACTAAGGGACTTGGCGCAGCTTAGCTGAAGCTCCGTAGCATTTAGTTGAGCAGACAGCTTCGCCAAGGAACTAAGTAACACAGCAAGACTTAGTATTAGTCGCGTGCCTGACGACACCATGATCCCGGTTTCCACCTACAGGCACCACCGGTTCGTCCGGGCTCCGTCTCTCAAAGCCGCTGGAATGGAACAACTTCAGAACTTTACTGATCGGACACAACCAGTGTCTAATCCGATCATTCAGAAAAACATGTCAGTTAGTTGTCCCGTAATGTAATGATGAAACACAAGACAGCTGCGGCCTCTTATACCATCGGTCCACTGTAGAACCGAGTGGTGAGACTGATCGCTCATGGCTAATTATCGTTCACTGGCCGACGTCGGCGCAAGGTTGGCGAAATCAAAATTCCCCGGTGACTCGCACTCGTAGTACACATGATGTAGAATACAAGTAGATCACACTACCTCATATCCTCTGCCAGAACATGATGTTTTCAGGTCAGAATGTTGATGACATAATACCTCCCCCCCAGTATCCATGTGTCATCGCCGATGTGGCGATGGTCGGGAATGCACAAAACAAATCCCATGTGAAACAGTACTATTAGAATCTCATGTACATGTACTGGTGGGCTTGCTTCTATCAAGATCATGATTGACTGACTCGGTCAGAGACATGTTAGAGTCTTGAAAGTATTTCGTTTGCCTACGAAACTACGGTCAGCACTTCGGAAAATATCTTCGGAAAATATATTTTTCAGCTAAAAAATTATCTTGCTTGCAATGTGTATCTCACTCGCAACTGATGTCACTGTGTTCCCTATTGTAGTATTGAAGACTGTACTGTAGTAAGAGTAAGACTCTGACACTCAGCTCAGCGCGTTCAGCAGCGAAAACATCGACAATGACATCTCGCGTGTCAAGTCCTTGCCTTGGACCTCGCGTCTTTTAGTAGTTTTACAGCTAGCTGGAAGCAGGCGTGTCATGTCGCCAGGAATCCCCATCACTGCTAGTATGAGTAAGCGCTCATACCTGTACCTGTCGCTCACCCGAACAGACTTGCAAGTCTCCTTTGCACGGCGTCGCGCCGCCGGGACTATCCCTTGAACTGTTGAAGTAGCCTTTGAAGTGAACAGAATGATGTATAACCTGCATACACATGAAACTCTTCTCTTGAGTCTTGTCTTGACACCACTCAGACATGTTCTGTACATGACGACGATCGATACTCGTACTAGTCGTAGTCAACTACATTGTATTGACATTAATTTTTTATAGTCAATTCTAGTACATTACGTGCACATTACGTGCATATGAACGTGCACTGGCAGGAAAACTATTGGGGTTATGACTAGTCATCTCACATTCGTATACCGAATTCGTGTAAGGCTCTGGGGCAGTCTGGGCTGTTTCATGCTTCGTACAATGACTTATGTCTACATCTACGACTGTGGTGGGGTATGATCTCCGCAGTGCGGCGTATTTTGATGAGCGATAGAACATTGACATCATTGACATTGAAGCTTTCCCAACACAATCCGGCTCTTACAACTTTACTTCTGCTTTCGTGAGTCGACCGTATAAAAGGCACCGATCAACTCGACCCCGTCACATTGCCAGCAGAAGCCAGTCATAATCATGTCCACTATTGGGCTCCTTCTGAGGACTGGAGCGATCATTCTTCTGGGGAGCGTCGTGGCTGCATCTGACATTTCTCAATGCGGTAACCAAATTGCTTCCTATCCTTGCCACAGCGACCAAGTAACGTGCCACGAGGAGCGACTGGGCAAGATCGCCAACACTCTGCCATTGGGGCGTGGTGTGGACGCAGCGCGCGCATCAGACCTGTACAGTACACGCAAGCCGCACGTATTCGACCTCTCTTACTGTGATAACAACCGGAGCGAAGTCGGCCGCTTCTTCAATGGTTACAGAGTGGCATGCGAAGCCGATTACGACGATTATGCTCCCCGCGAGTTCTTCAGGAAATCCGTGAAAGTCTATACGTCTGCTAAACAATATGGTAGCGATAAGGCAATGACTGCTGGCCTTTCCGCGACAGAGTCCAACTTCGCATTGCAAGGATCGTACGATAGTGTAGCTGCGGACATACGAGAGCAACGCGGGGCGGTGGCGGAGTTGGAGAGGACGGTGCAAATCGGCTCTGTGCGACTGGAGGGCCTAGAGTGTCTCAGATTCACCGAGAACTACAAACGTTGCTTTAACCAGCTGAACGAGACCGACCCGACGCATCCGGCCTACCACACAATCTTCACGGAGTTCGGCACTCATGTTGTGGTACGAGTCGGCATCGGTGCCACACAGAAGATCACGTCCACGATTAATCAATGTACGCTACAGTCCCTGCAGAAGGACAGGTTTGGCGTCAAGCTAGGTTTGGAGAAGTTCATCTCCATTGCCCTGGGCTCAACCTCCGCTAGCAGTGAGTTCGAATCTCTGGGAACCTCGGAGGTGAGCTTCAAGTTTATCGGTGGCGATGCATCCCTCTATCGAACCGACCAGTGGCAACAGTATGTGGCTTCGGTGAACGGTTCGGAGGCGGTGATTGCCTTTGAAATGCTCGTGCCGCTCTACTCGCTCGTGGACAACATCAACACCATTGATGACCCGCGTGACCAGGTCACATTCGGACAAACATACAAGACAGCTACTCTTCTACACATGGAGAACGCAGTTGTGCAAGATCCGCCACCAGTCGACTGCAACCAAATCTAGGCGTGAACAGTGGTTACAAAACCCACCACCACCTTGAAGATTCGAACCGTCGCTCTGTCCCACAATCATACTAGTAGGTTATGGACATACTACACCGTTACTTGTTCAGTTTTTTTATGTCTTTTGAAATTGAGGTTGACAAATACGAGTAATAGCCCATACAATGTATACATGTGCGTACACTATTGGTACTAGCTCTCAATACTACAATGTACATGGTATAATTATCGTTTCCCTAGATTATAATAATATCAAAATCAGATCTTGCCTGTTGAACCATTATCAGTTGTATGATGATTGCCTATTTAGGCGTGAAGCTATTGTAACAACGGTGATGCGTGCTGCCCTGTGACTAGTGGTTTTCGCCCAAATGAATAAGCATGCCATGTTGAACTACCGGTATGGGTAGCGTGTAGCAGCACTGGATTACTACCTACATCGTAGCTGGGATTGCCTGGGAATACTACAATAGATGGGGACAATGATTCAGATGACGCTGGAGACACCACGTCTCAATCACAGCCGCCTGCAGACTGCGCGTGTGACCAGTTTTCGCTCGTCTGCTAGTTCAGGAATTGGCATCAAAAGCACCCATATCGCCAGTTTGCTGCAGATATGCCACTTTAATGCTCGGCAGTGCTAGTTTGCTAAAACAAGCATCATAATGCTACACTTATACTGCTAGCATTAGCCGCCGATGCCTAGCCATGTGGAGTTGGAAAGTTCATCGCGTGACAATTCTCAAACAATTTTACATGCATAATTATGCCGTTCACGATCGTCGACCGTTGCCGCTGCTACCCAACAACGCAATAGCCTGTTACACGTGACGGTACACATGGTACAGTGAGTGCAATGATGGAGACATTATTTTATTACTACATGTAGACAGTCCCGACCCCGGCGGGGCGACGCAGTGCAAAGGAGACTTGCACGTCTGTTCGCGTGAGCGACAGCTGTCGACAGGTATGAGCGCTTACTCATACTAGCAGTGATGGGGATTCCCGGCGACAGGACACGCCTGCTTCCAGCTAGCTGTAAAAGACCCGAGGTCCAAGGACTTGACACGCGAGATGTCATTGTCGATGTTTTCGCTGCTGAACGCGCCGAGTGAGAGTCTTTCTCTTACTACAATCTTAGGGAACACAGTGACATCAGTTGCGAGGGAGATACACATAATTGCAAGCAAGATAATATTTTAGCTGAAAAAGACATTTTCCGAAGTGCTGACCATACTGTAGTTTCCATGGTTTCGTAGGCAAACGAAAATTATTAATTCTTTCAAGACTCTAACATGTCTCTGACCGAGTCAGTCAATCATGACCTTGATAGAAGCAAGCCCAGTACATGTACATGACACATGACACATGACACATGACATTGTAATTACGGTAAAATCCTGCCAGAGCGCCCCTACCTCCTCGACGCTTCAGGTGGGAGTGGCGGATGGGCGAGTTCTACTTGCCGCATTCAGTGCTACATGAAAAAGTACTCACCCTACGAAAACTATTGGTACTAGCTCTCAATACTACAATGTACATGGTATAATAATCATTTCCCTAGATTATAATAATATCAAAAATTTCCCATTTCACAAGCAATGGAAAATTGTGTAGTGAAGTGGGAATTGTATAAGGAGTTGGAGGTGAGATATAACTATGTCTAGCCCTCGCGATTTACGCGATTTCATGCTCGAACACAGCATTTTTTTAAAGTTCAATATTCTAATGAAGCTGTACTTGATGCAGCTCATCCAAGGCCCTTCAGGCCTATTTTCATGGAGAACAAACCCAAACAGGGTGGGTGGGACATAGTTATATCTCACCTCCAACTCCTTATACAATTCCCACTTCACTACACAATTTTCCATTGCTTGTGAAATGGGAAATTGCATGTCGGAGTTTCCGGTGAGATATAACTATGTCTTGTTTAAAGTCGGTTCCGCACCCTGAGCGGAAACAAGAAACTATCCCACTGTCCACACAAGGACTTAGTGAAAGTTCTAGTAAAAGGTGCGTGGCATGATAAACAAGCATAATCAGCCCACACTATGCCAGGCACAGACCACCGAATGACCATCACTGAGTACAGATGGAATTATCATAAAACTTACGCACGGAACGGCGAGTGGAGTAGATCATACCAAAATGGAATACAACTTAGCATTGTCAACTATGCAGAATTAACGGACAATGCAAACTCCAGAGTGGGAACACCTGGGAAAACTGGTGCACCAGGTATATACAGGACCTTTGGAAAGGAAAAGGTCTGAGAAAAACCCAAATGTGTAGGAGAAAAGAACACGGCGGACTGAAGCCGTGGACCCTATCGGCCGCAATCATGAGCGGCGGAATAACAGACTGTCAGCCAAGGACAGTCGCACCTAAGGTGGTGCCATCAGAAAAACGATGGTGTCCACACCAGCATCCGACATGGAAGTGAGGAACCACCTCAGCGGCAACGGTGCTCGGTGAGACCGGCCTGTGAGGCCGTCGGAGCGACAGCAGCAGAGGGTTGGCAGACGCGGCGGCAACGGGCGGGAAACTCTCTCTCTCTGTGCGAGCAGAATACTGCCTTAGAGCATCCACACACAACGGAGGGTGCTGAGGGCAAGCAGGGAAGACAAACTGCTTGGCTGGATCACCGACGCGCTGATTCTGGGTAAAAGTGGGGATCCCAAATAAAGCAGCGTTGACAATAATGTCCATAAAACGAACATCGAGCTTCTGCAGCTCAGAGCAACGCTGGGCACCCGTCAGAGCCAGCAGCATAGTCAACCTGAGAGTCAGTTCTTTGAGAGACTCATGCGTGAAGGACATGTTCCGGAACCAATCCAGGACTGCCTGTACATTCCACATCCTGCCATAGCACGGCTGAGAAGGACGGGAGTGGGATGCACCGGGGAGCATATGAGACACCAGAGGATGCGGGCCAACCACAACGCCATCGATGGGAGGAAGCGTCATTGACATGGCTGACCGGTACAACCCTAGCGTATGATACAGTCGAGCCAGACGGAATTGGGAGGTCAGAAAATCGAGGACCTCTGAGAGAACACCCAGGGAAGCAATTTGCTGTGTGGCACACCAATCACACCATTTGTTCCATGCCGACTGATACACACGGTCGGTGAGGGAACGCCATGATGCCAAGAGTAGGTTGGCAGTGTCGCCCGAAACTCCACTGCGGCTGTTGCTAGCCCGGAGAGTTTCCATGCGACCAGGGTGAAGTGAGCTGACTGTACTGACGGGTGAACTTTGTGATCTGGACCAGCGAACAAGACCGGAGAGGCTGACAGCACGCGCGGAATGTCCACCACTAGTGCCAAGAGAGCTGGAAACCAAGCCTGGCCGGGCCGAAGCGGAGTGACCATGACTATGGATGGGATCTCCTGTAGAACAACCCTGGCCGGGCATTTGCCAATCAGATAGATTGGAGGGAAGGCATAGACTTGCAGGCAGGACCAGTGGAGACGGAAGGCATGGGGGCTGTGTGCATATGGGCGCCAACTGACGTACGTGTGCAGTTGAAATTTAGTGCGAGATGCAAACAGGTCGCAGGCACTCGGTCGCATGATCTGGTGATCCTGGAAAACTGACCGGTCGAGCATCCAGGCGCTGGTATCCGTGTGATGGCGAGAGTGATAATCGGCAACTGTATTCACTGCATCAGGTAGATATTGGGAAGCAAAGTGATATCTCTGAGCAGACTGACACCACTCCCACAGCGTGGCAGCTATCCTGTCTAATGTCGGTGATGAACGGCTGCCAGTGCGGGGCAAACAGGGAACAGCCACACGTTAGTCGAGCTGCAGGAGAATACTGCCCTGGTATAGAGAAGGCGCTAGCGACTGGACAGCATACTGGGCTGTGAGCGGTTCCGGGACATTCATGTGAAGCTGCTTCTCGGCAGATGTCCATCAGCCGCCTGTGGTGACATTGGCACAATATGCACCGGGCCCCAACCCGAATGACCTGCACGGGATGCATCGGACTGGATGGCGAGGTTCGGTTCGGAAAGGCGTACAGGTCGCCCACTTCACAGCTGGAGATGCCGAATCCACTAATGAATCTCGGCATGGCACTCATGACTGAGAGTAAGCCGGTAAGTGTAAAAGGGACCCTGCCGTAGGAACGTAGTCTTCAAACACTGCAAGCGACGATAGTTAAGTGATGCAGGAACCACGGCAACCATGGTGGACACCATCATGCCCACAATTGACGCAATACCCCGAAGACATACGGTGTGAGCAGCCAGCAGACGCGCACATTGTTGTTGAAGCGTGGATGCTTTCGAGTCTGGCAATGAGAACGCCATGGTGACGGAGTTGACCTGAATACCCAGGTATTGTATCTGCCTGGTTGGAATCAGATACGACTGCATCCAGTTGATATCGAGCCCAAGACCAATCAGCAGATGAAGAATGGTAGCAACAGGGAGAAACAGGTCGGACGTTGTCCGTGCCATGATAAATACGTCGGCGAGGTAAATCACCAGGTGTAGGCCGAGCGAACGTACCATCTTCACTACAGGGTGCAGGAGCTAGTCTTGGTGGAGACTCTGGCCTCTGGGACCACTGCGCAAGCCAAACGGTAGACAGTTAAACTGGGAAATCTGTTGATACCACTGAAAACTAGAGAAACTGACGATCGAGCCGCTGGACTGGAGAAATAAGCATCTCTTAAGTCTATCCCGATCATCACATCCCCTAGCTGCAGGTGATCCGGCACTGTCTTCAATGACTCCAGCGCGAAGTGGTGATACTACAGATAATTGTTCAGCGCTCGGAGGTTGATAATTGTGGGGGCCGGGGTTTGCCATTATTAAAATTATTTCTTTTCTTTTTGTTTTGTCTTCTCACATTCGTCACTCTGTGAAATGTCACGAATGATTGCAAATTGCCATGTACCACAAAGAGCCATTGGCAAAACAAACCAATGCATGGCTCGTAATTATTATCGCCTTACTCAGGACCGCCGGATGCAGCGTTTGAGTGGTCCGGTAGTATCATGGCCGTTATACTTTCTGTAGGGTATGACGGGTACACCTGCCCTCCACAGTAGGAAACACGTGTTCGTGGCTGAAAAATTAGTCCGGTAATAACCTGACCAGCTCCGGCGGCCTGTTATTAATCGCACATCACGGCAGTATGCTACAAGCACAATTGACAAACATGTCACCCGGCAACAGCAAACGGGTGCGCGTTACAGGATTGGCCTGGCAACTTCAAACAGGCGCAATTGACAAACATGTTGCTCCGCTGGGCAACGTCAGCGGGAATGCACCAAAACAAACACAGCCCCGGCATCAGCAAACGGGAACGCCGTTACAAATATGGTGCCCCGGTAAACTCAACGGGAGCGCACTAATACAAGCTGGCCTGGTAGCTTCAAACAGGCACAACTGACAAACGTGGTGCTCCGCTCGGCAACTTCAGCGTGAGTGCACCAATACAAACACGGCCCCGGCAACAGCGAACGGGAAAGCCGTTATAAACATGGTGCCCGGAAAACTCAACGGGAACGCACCAATGCAAGCTGGCCTGGCAACTGTAAAGCGGCACAACAGACAAATGTGGTGCCCCGCTGGGCAACTTCAACGGGAAAGCACCAATACAAACACGGCCCCGGCAACAGCAGACGGGAACGCCGTTTCAAACATGGTGCCCCGGCAAACTCAACGGGAACGCACCAATACAAGCTGGCCTGGCAACTTCAAACAGGCACAACTGACAAACGTGGTGCCCGGCTGGGCAACTCAGTCAACGGGAATGCACCAATCATGTGACAAACACGGCCACGGCAACAGCAAACGGAATCGCCGTTACAAATATGGTGCCCTGGCAAACTCCACGGGAACGCACCAAGCTGGCCTAGCAAATGGGTACACTGTTACAACATCAGACCATCACATCAAGATGCCGCTGCGGCAACAATGTATATGTAGCAGCAATACAGCAGACATGTGAGGTGGATGTGATTGGGACCGTTTGGCCCGCGTGCTACGCCCGAGGTGGTGGCAAGTAACACTGTCCTGATGTGAGGACTCCGAGTCGGCACTAGCATCTGAGCTCTGACTAGAACTAGACTAGTCTAGAGACTTAGAGTAGTGCTCACCCTCATCTGAGTCGGAGTATGCCGGTCTTTGACTGAGAACAGTCAGACTCACACTTGGAGGCACTGGCAACAGTGTCCGCCGGACTCGTAGGCACTTAGGCCAAGCAGGTCGTGAGACCGTTCAGGCCGTTTAGGCCGTTAGTGCTCGTCACATTTAAGGACGCACTATGGTGCCGACAAGGTGCCGGGCTGGAGCCACTAGCCACTCGTGTCCTGGCTTCGCCAGAAACATCACACGACCCAAAGTCACGGCGTGACTCGCGTGGACGCAAAACACTCAAAGCACCCGGCCCATCTTGGGGTGTCATCACACGCCCGCATCCACGGCTCAGGGGGTTTCGACCGCATCGGCCGGCACTTGGGCAAGGCGGCGAGCCGCCTGATCATCGTCACGCAAAGACTCTAAAAGCTTCTCCCTCGCCGAGAGTCTAAGACGGTGAGAGGAAAATATCCAAGGCACTTCTTGTTCGAGCATGAAAAAAGGCCTGAAGGGCCTTGGATGAGCTGCATCAAGTACAGCTTCATTAGAATATTGAACTTTAAAAAAATGCTGTGTTCGAGCATGAAATCGCGTAAATCGCGAGGGCTAGACATTGTTATATCTCACCGGAAACTCCGACATGCAATCTGATCTTGCCCGTTGTATTGAACCATTATCAGTTGTATGATGATTGCCTATTTAGGCGTGAAGCTATTGTAACAACGGTGATGCGTGCTGCTCTGTGACTAGTGTGCACTGGGTGATGCGTCGAATGCTTAGGCCTTGACCATCTTGTTGACGGATTATGCTAATATTTTCGTGAAATTATGCTTTTCGCATTGCTGAAAAAATTGCAGAATTATGCTGTTTTTATGGTAAAAGTTACCATATTATGCCGCATTATGCTCACATACGCTGCTAATGCAAAATGGTTCTGTGCAAAATAACAAGGGAATTTTTTTGTAGAGTAGGTTGTACTGTAGTACTAGTAGCAAAAGTTCAACGGGGTCAATGCATCGTCCGACCTGGCTACGACCATCACTGATTGTAGTGGACTGGACATATCATCAAGGCCAAGGGAGTCGTAAACCTACTTCCTACTATCCTAGTGCATCTACTTGTACTTGTACTTGTAGAACATGTTCAACTGTATGGAATTTGATGCGAACAGGCGGATTATTACAATTTTATGCGATTCGTATGCAATTTGCCTCGAATTATGCGATTATTCGATTCTGGAAGGAATTATGCGAAAAATTATGCTAGCATAATCCGTCAAGGCCTACGAATGCTACATCCATAGTTACATTATCCTCAACTAACTATTTTATTTATAATTACTTCAAAGAAGTATTTTTATTTAAAGGATCTCCCAGAGGCGATGGCCTGTCGAGGGGATCTCCTGATGCAAATCATGCAATAGAAATAAACAGTGAGGAAAACTACACGTGTTACAGTATATGCTACATAATGAGCAATAAACTACTTAGTGTGTGCGGATTTTGGCTAGCCCACTTCGATGCCCTAACGCCTTGTGCATGCCCTATACAACAGGTATACTTGTACTGTGATCACTTTCTGTAAAAAAAATCTATTTTCCGCTTTGCCATGATTGCTGTGTTTGCTTTCTTTCTATATAAAATAACATGGCGAGCACGGAGACACATTTATATTTTCATGTCATGGTATGCATGCATGGTGAACGTATTAGAACTCAACTGGCACTTGGAACATTATTGTAAGTGAGATGTCTGGCTTAATCTGCATGTATCTACATAGAAGGAAACCAAACATTGGCTGAAGATGATGATACAGTGAAACTTGTCTAGTCGACTGCTCAAGGGACTTTCAAAGTGGGGTCTCTGTAGCAAGGTGGTCTCTTTATCCCAGTGGCATTTGACTGGAAATAGCATCCCTTGGTCCTGGCTGCAGTGATCTCCTGGGACAGGTGGTCGCCTTATCCGAGTGGTCGCCTTGACAGGTTTAATAACTGTACATGCGTCCAGGTGAAGACAAACAGAGAGCCAACATGTAACATGTGTAGCACGGGGACGACAACCCTTGACCTTGGCCTTGGCAGCAGTGATCAGTCGTCTACCTACCCACATACACATTCTCGTCTATGACACATGCAAGGCTGCATACTGGCGGCAAGACTCATTCGTCAAGGCAAACACAGTAAACCCAGTCGGTCACCTCAGCTATGCTGCAACTACACGACCAACGGTGTACTAGGAAAATCTCCACAGCGCTGGACAGCACTCTTGGTCTACTGTCAACAAAAGATCTGGAAAAATCTTTTTGAATATACCTATTTCAAGTACTAGAATAACCTTTGACTCAGATTTGAGCCATAAAATAAATAATACAATATTTGATGAAGTTGATTGTTCCAACTAGAAACACACGCTTCTTGCCGAACTTGACACTTGACTGACTTGACTGACTTCATGTTGATAGCCGCCGAAGTCGCAACGTCTAAGTTCGTACAATCTTTGATATTTAGAAAAACCGTCGATATCCTCAGCGCAAACGCTCCGCCTTTGGCAAAGGCCCTGATCACAATATAGTAGGTCTTGGCGGGGAGAAGAGGGTGCACAACACGCGGGTTACCATCCTCACCACCATCAGTGGCTGCAGCGATGAAACGTGTTTCAATGTCAGGACCATACAGGGTGAGTGCCAGGTCAGCTTCATCGCCAGTCGTCTAAGCAGTTAAAACAACAAACACCGGAAAATCGTCCAGAACACACCTTTAACGCCCCCCCCCCCCCCCCCCCCCCAACGGTTGCACATGCAATGCTCATTTCTCACCCGCATGAGACCCGGAAAGCGAGCTATTCCGCCTCCATCTGGGGTCGCGGGCATTCCTAGTGTGTTTACATACATCCAAGAAACTGACTGGGACCCTGAGTGAAGGCAGTCGAGAAACCTCCTGGCCGGGCCAGCCTGTTTGACACGTGAACGCACCACAACTTTCCGCCTTGGCAGCGTACATATCCCACATGCGCATTCATGACGATATTCCGCCTTGGCAGCGTACATTTCCGCAGTCCCAAATGCATGCTGCATCCCGTCATTCAATGAGGTTGTTAAACTGTCCGGGCAGGAGTGACTGTAGGTGCAGGTCGGGCTGAACTTCTCCATATAACCATGGTTTTATCCACCCATAACCTAGTTTTCAAAGCTGACGGGACTCTTTTATCGGAATTAACTTGTACTACCTCCGCGTCATTAAAATTGTCGCTTCGCACATCGCAATGTTTGTGAGTTTCTCGTCTTAGTCAGACAGTCAGAATCGCTGTTTTCTGTGTTCGAACATTAATGCGACCCTTCCTGCGCAATGTCTACGTTTTACTGAAGCCGTGGTGGTCTCAGACTTTGTCGGAGCTCTCTTCTGCACCAAACAAATCCATTGCTCTCCTCACTATTCCGCCCCAGAGCGCGTATCGTTTTTTTCTGGTTTTAGTGCCGTCCCACATTTTTCCCGTGTGCATATATCAAGACTGCAAGCTTGGGTATAATAATCCTGGTATCTCTCCTGAATTCTAAATTCTGAAGTTGACGATGGCAAGGACAAAGTGTTCTCAAATTCCTAAAATGCGCTACGTGTGGCGCATGTTGCTGGGAATGTAGTAGGTCTGAAAACACCAACAACATCAGTAAAGCGTTTGCCAAGGACAGAAGTTGCGAAACTGCTTACCCTATCTCGCTGGAAGGTCGTTGCAGTGTACTTGAAAAATTGCTACTTTGCCCTAATCGCCTGCCACCTGGAGGCATGGATCGCATGAAAACGAAGTTTCTAGACCTGAATTTGAACGCCCGTGCTGAAGGGTCTGCCTCAAACTCTGATGAAGACGTCAACCTTAGCTGCAAGTGCAGCGAAGCGGGAGGTCACAAACTAAAGCTTGGTCCGTCGACAATGCTCTGCCTCAATTTCTAGCTGATTTCTTTGCCCTTCGAGTGGACAAATTAAATTCGAAAAATCGCTCTGGGTAGGGACAATTTTAATGACGCGGAGGAAGTACCCAGAACGTCTAGAAGCACATCTCTCTCTCTTTCTCTCCCTCCCTTCCTCCCTACCTCTCTCTCTCTCTCTCCCCCTCCCCCCCCCCCCCCCATGAAAACACACATCTATCACACACATACCTCGATTGTGTACTTTCTTTTTTCTTTTGGATCACTTGTGAACGTGAATTTCATTTCCTCTCCAGGGCTGATGTGATCTAGAGGAAACAGCAAAGTGCAAAATAATAGGAAGTTGGGCCTTATGGCATCTCTCCGAGACTGGTGCGAATCACTCGCAAAGCTCCAGTCCTGGTTCGATGCAGTCAATCAGCATGTTGATATCGTACGTACGGAATTGAGCAAGCAGCTGATATACTCTATCAAGCCGCGGTGATGCAGCCAGCTGTTTTGTTCTACCATGTGCACAGGGACTGTGTGACATCATAGACTCATGAATATCAGGCACGTAGGAGCAAATTCACAAACACATTACAAAATTGTATATATAGGGACACTTCCCCCATCAATGCCTTTGTAAGATGTTCAGTTCATAGGCCAGCGAAACAAAAACTTCTTGGGACGATTTACGGCCATTGCAACGGAAAGTGCTTCTACTGCAAATATCAATGATTCACAGCTCAGCGCACTAAACCAGCATTGAGCGATGCGCAGCTAGTGCGTAAGATCTCATTCATGCTAAGCAAGGGATTTTGAAGACAGTGCCTATTGTCAAAGTTTCAAAAAATAGCAGTGCTGCTGCTGCTGCTGCTCAATGGCTGAACCTGACCATCCTGTAGTGCTATAAACTGCAAAACAGAGAGTGCCAGAATTCTGTCTGGTTTGCCTCAAAGTCATCTGCCTTTGTGGAAAGCCCCCGTCTCGCAGTTAAAAGACGCTGCCTTGGATGCTTTGTGCCGATATAGACATGCCTTGTTGTTGACTTGACCGCATAGGGATCAGTTCAGCCAATCAATCTGAGCTCTGGGTTAACTGGGTTATTCTTAGTGCCAGCAGTCGCCAGCAGTTGTCTCAGGAATGGAGATGAATGTTTTATTAAAAGGGAGGGTAATCTTACTCTTTGACTTGTCAGCATCTTCAGGCAGAGTCTGCGGTTCTTCCTTTGGTGGTGCTGGCTTTGTGCCAGGAGGACCGTAGAGTTTCCTCACAACGAGTTTGTCCGTCGGTGAAAGCTCTGATATCACGGGAAAATCAGAATCCTGTGTCGGCCTCCCATCAATGCTCAATATCAACCCTTTAGGAAATCTGTGCACGACAACCAACAGTTTACGTACAGAACACGGACAGAAGTCAAGAAATCAAACTACTAATAAGTTAAACAAACAATAAGAGAACTGAAAAAGTGTTTTTTTAAACTCTTGGACAGCCTGAAACCTCTCTGTTTTACTAATATGTTATAAATATAATAATATGTTCATCCTTGCATCGAGTCAAGAACTTGGTTTTAGCACTGAACTCCCACTACGATGCCTTTAGCCGATTGGCAAATGCTTTCACTTACTAATACTTGACTTCACCGCAATCTGTTCAACCAGACACTAAGAGCCCTGCTGATAATAAAGAACACGATTGAAACAGCTAGTTGTTCGAAGATTCAGTACCAATATATTTAGTATGATTTCACCTCGAAGCATGAACTTAATCCAGCCTATATGGTGCTTGGTCCTGCCGCTGATCCCGAGACCCATGGTCGGGGGAGGTAGGCCCAAATCACCACCCATGGTCGGAGGAGGTAGGCCCAATTCACCAACACGCTGCGCCGGTTTCCCGCTCTATAGTCATGTCTCCCCATTGGTTCAGTCTTCCCATTCCGTTCCCCGCTGGACTGTGTATTTCAGAAAGAAAAATAAAATAAAAAAATAAATAAAGAATGGACTCGGATGGAGAGCCAAGGATAAATATATATTAAATAAAAAATGGACCAAGGAACTACATGTAAAAGTTACGCTATAATGTCCACTAACACCACCAGTTACTAAACGGCTAGTTAGTTGTAGGACGTCAGTACCGTCGGTCAGTGTCGTGAGCTGATTGTTTCGTACCTGGTGGTGTTAGTGGACATTATAATTATAGCGTAACTCGTAGTTACTTGGTCCATTTTATATTTAATATAAATTTATCCTTGGCTCTCCATCCAAGTCCATTCTTTATTTTATTTTTTATACTGAAATACACAGTGCAGCACTTCATTTTTTTATTTACAGGTGGAATCCTGATAATTCGAATATGGCTTAATTCGAACATACCGCTTAATTAGAAGTGTTTCCAGGATTGATTTCTGTCAATTCGATTCCCACATAAAGTTTTCTGATAATTCGAACCTCGAACCGGACATGTCCGGTTAATTCGAAGTTCCACGGATTTCACTTTCATAGAAAATGTGTGGGATTTGTGCTGATAATTCGAAGTAAGCAAAGTGTAATTCGAAGTTCACTATACACTGTAATGATCAGTTCAGTTTGCATGAGCAGGCTGTGCTGGTCAGTTCAGTATCCGTGAAATCTGTATCTAAGGTCCATAGCGCAACTCTACGTGAACATGGGAGCATTTTGACATACATATTGTGTTGTGGGTTCATGTTTGGATAATTAGAATGTCCGGATAATCAGAAGATTTTTCCTGGCATTTGGAGATTCGAATTATCAGGATTACACCTGAAATATAAAAAGTAAAGCATTGAGTTACATGGAGACACTTACCTATAGTGCATGATGGACTGCATGTCGTATGTAGAGCCTGTAACATCATCCGCCTTGAACGGTTCCAGGATTTGTCTCTGGATCTGCTCCTCATCCCAGTAGTTTGGTGACCCCGTGAACTCTGCCATCACCTTGGGCACGTTCCAGAGCACAATGCCCTTGATGGGTGACTGGTGTTCGTGCAGTAGACCAAGCACGTGACCAAATTCGTGGAGTACAGTTGACTTGTCAATCACAGCAAGGTTCATCGTGCACTCATCTTTAGGAATCTGAAAACGCGCATGCCGGGGAAGGTGAACGAGAGAGAGAGAGAGAGAGAGAGAGAGAGAGAGAGAGACAGAGAGAGTGTCACAGTGTGCGTAATGCATGCATCTACGTGACTGGCGCTCGACCTACTGTTGTGGACATGGAAATCCGGTCGCACGTCTAGCGGCCCCAGGGTGCTGGCCATGCAGCCGTGGATAAGCGGTACACACATGCAATTTATGCGCTGCAGCGTGATAGTCGCATCGAATCAACATGTGCCCTTCACGCAGCGTTCTGTACGCGCTGAGGGCGCCGGCCCCGGTCAATCGACCGGATTTCCATGTCCATGACAGTACGTAGCTAACTGAGCTATACGTAACGTTGCGTTCAGGCACAGCCACTAGTCTACGGTACCGGCGCTAGTGACATGTCCACTCACGCGCGATGAAAATACAGTATTTTTTGCTGGACTCGACTACGCTGTACAGACTGTCAGTGTACTGTGCTTGTGCAAGGACATCAAAGACAAAGCGTGGACAGTAGGCATGTCGCATACATGTACATCAGGGGCGTGCTCGGCCCCCCAACTAGGGGGGTGCACGGGAGCCGAGGGGAGCCCCCCCCCCCCTCGGCAATTTTCTGCAATTTGTTTGCAACCTTTCTTGAATTTTAGAGCATATTTGCATACATTACAATTGCAATTACCCAGATTGAAAATGTTTGGGGGGTGCACGTGCCCCCCCCGTGCCCATCGCCGAGCACGCGCCTGTACATGTATGTATGTCCAAAGTGGAAACCAGTGTTTTCATCTTGGTCTTGAAGTGGGTGCTTTGGTCTTGGACTGGAGTACGAGCGGCTGTTTGTGTTGTTAGTAAAATTACTGTTCAGGTTTGTGGTTTTGAGGACAAAGGCAATGAGTTTTCAGCAGAAGACTTTGTCGGCTCTCTGGGAAAAAAACAGCGTGAAATTTCTGACGGAGAGTCGGATTCTTCCGCCACCGGCACTGCTGAAGGCAGCAGCCAAGTTGAAGTTCAAGACTGTGACGAGCCAAGTTTCACAATAGAGGACGAAACTGATGACGAGCCCGCTGCAAAAAGATTGACTTTTGGTGAAGATTATGACTTTTCCGACGTTGGCACACTCTATGATGACGAGAATTGTCGGTGGAAACTCTGTCCACGCACTGCCCCTTTATAAAACAAAGGTGGCGATCGCCAATCAACACTGGACACCCACCAAGTCCTTCCCTTATCCAGTCAGTAGCTTATTGCAAAATGGGGGTCGGAACTTTTTGGAAACCACCTTTTTTTGACCCGGTGCACGCGCCTGATGAAGAGTTCAAAGAGCACAAGCAAAGAAGACATCTGAGGGTGATAGCGTCCCTCATTGGGCACAACTCTACATGACTGCAGTGTTACCACTGCCCGTATTTGTCCGTATTTTTACGGAAAAAAGATGTTTTGTCCGCAGTACGGATTTCAATCGAATTATGCCGGAAAAAGCGTTTTTGTTTTCCACTCGGCGAAGTGTTTTGGTAGTCATAGAATGCTTTGGAGTTTGGACTGAAGTGTAAAAATGCAACGAAGTTTTGCTTAGCGGAGGAAGTATACAGGTGAGAAATTACAGGAAATTCAGCAAGTGCAGCCGGTGTGACAATGGACATGCATGTGCAAGTCTGTGTGTATTGTTTTTTTTCCAAATTACACTAATAATCAGTGAGAATATTGACCTGAAAAAACGAGTACGGAAAACGCTGAAAAATTCCGCAAAATGGCACTGGGCAATACGGATGGGGGTAGAGGGCACTTGGTAACACTGTGACTGTACCTGCTTGTATGTATGCATACATGATCACGTATCATTATTGCACACGGGAACTGTGGCATGACTTACCCTCAGTGCATCCGTCCCCACACGGGAGTACGAGCCCTCCTTTTCCTTGAAAGACACTCGCACTTCCGAGTCGCTTCGATCTGTCACTTCAACGAATGAAATACTACAATGTTGGCTCCATTCGCTGGCAATGGGTAGCACTCGATCACGTTTCGGATGATCTTCAGTAAAGTACACTTTTATAGCCTCGGACTTCTTTTTCGCCCAGAGGTTCTTTGTATCCTTGTTGGCCAATGCAAACTGGGGTTTCACCACATTCGTACTGTCCTGACTCGGTCGCCTTTCAGCTTGGGGCTCAGTCCCACCCGATGCGGCCACTTCGTCCTGTTCGTCCGACTCTTGCTTTGAAGAGTTAGCGGCACATTCAGCTTTGCGCTGTTCAACATCTTGTAGCTGATCGCGTTCATCGCCAACCTCGTCGCTAGGTAGAAACACTGGATTGCGGCACCACATGACCGCTTTCTTCACAGCACTCAACACGACTGACGTTGTATCCGTGCTATCGAAATGGAGCAGCAGTAAACTTATCTAGGTCGCTAATACTATGGGTAAAATGAATACTTGCTTTTACTATCAGTATCTGAAAGAGAAAAAAACTGTCTCTACAGTGATCATGTACATGACTAATTGAACTACATTATTTTTACAAACGCCAAAGGGCCAAAGGCAGGGCCGGGAGAGATTGAAGAAAATCCGAAAATGAGTCACCTTGTCACCACAAGGCGCTAATTCTAGTCTGTACTGACTGTAGACTACTAGTACTACTACCAAGAGTCCATAACGGCAAGAGTATGCAACTGTGATTATGGGTGCATGCGTACGCGTGGCGCGCTGCCTAGGCGCCTTCATTACCATGATTACGTAACTAAGTTACTTGCCTTCATCACGCTCTGAAAGCATGCATTCAAACTCTCAATTTCTCGCACGAGCCCATCCGTTTTTGCTCGATTCGTTCCAGTACCTACACAATCTCTGAATTCTGATGCGTCTAGCACATCTCAATTCTAAAATCCACCGGGAATCCACAGGAAAACTACACAGACTACCCTGTTATTATTCATTGCAAAAGAACACCGAAAGGCCAGACCGCATGGTGAAGACAAATGTCTAGACTACTGAAGGATTCTCTGAATCCTTGTGCCATTAACAAGAGGCAGGATGAGCGCGTTACGGGTTGAGTTTGTCGAAAACCAATTGTACTTCATCATGTGTGAAGGGGTTTTATGAAGAAATATTTTATGAACCAGTGTACAGAGATGGTGCTTATGACGAACGGAGAGAGGAGAAGTGTGTGCAAGTCGATAAAGGGCATCCGAAGGAAAACATCGATCCTTGTTGTAAAGAATTTTAAGTGTAAATCTATGGTGGACTTCTAATTGGTTCAGAGTTGTGTCAGAAAGGCCACACCAAGCGGTATCGCAATAGTCGAATATAGGGAGAATATAGCACTGATAAAATAATAGTTTACGCTGGATGGGCAAATGAGTGCAATGTGGTTGTAGTACCCCTTATGCTGAACTGGTTCGCTTGCATACACAGTTGACATGTGCAGCCCAAGAGAGTTTGCAGTCAAACATCACACCTAGATGTTTGTGCTGAGTAACAACACGGATAGGCATAGTCGAGTCAGGGAAGTATAATGGTTGATCAGGAGGGGATGAAGAAATATACATGGCTTCTGTCTTGTCTATATTGGGCTGGAGTTTCCACGTTTGCATCCACATGACAGTGCTGTTGATGCGATGCTGCATGGTAAAGAGTAATTGTGCAGGGGAGGAATCAGAACAGATAAGGCCAGTGTCATCCGCATACAAACTAACATCGGGGACAACTGAAGGTAGGTCATTAACGTAAAGCAAGAATAACAAAGGACCCAGAATGGAACCTTGGGGCACTCCAGACGTTACAGGGAGGGGATCAGACAAGAAATAGGACAAGCGAACAGCCTGAGAACGAGCAGACAGATACGAGGATATCCAACGCAAGGCAGCATCCTCCACCCGGAAGGTGACCTCCAACTTGGCAAGTAAGCCACGATGCCAAACGGTGTCGAATGCCTTAGCCAAGTCGAAAAACACCATTCCCACGTGCTCCCCACAGTTCCTCTTTGTCGCTATGTCTTGGACAAGTCGAGTCACCTGGTATTGAGTTGAGTCACCACGGCAGAATCCCGACTGAGCTGGTGAGAGAGCCGGAGCGATGTGCAGGTAGAGGGAATCGAATACAATACGCTCACAAAGTTTGGAAACTGTGCGCAGCAGAGAGATGGGGCGGTAGTTTGCCGGGCAAGCACGGGAGCCTTTATTCTTGTAAAGCGGTGTCACGATGGCGGATTTCCAATCCTGTGGGAATGTACCAGTTCGAAATGACATATTTAAAAAAAATAATGGCGAGAGGATAGGCTATTGATGGTGCAAGAGACTGCAGCACTTCATTCGGGATCCCATCTGAGCCGGGAGACTTTCCACATTTCAGGCGCTTCAGATATTTCCGAACTTGAAACGTAGTGACATGTCACGGCTGTTAGCTGCACTTGGATCGCGGCAACTTAGTTTTCTGCACGTGAACCCTGAAAAATCAATGCATGCTCATGCATGTTCATGCATAACCAGTCAGCTGGCCTGCTCGCCCACGCATTTGACAGGTAACAATTCCATCAAATTTGAGATATCGCTTCGTTCTAAGTCTCAAAACAGTTCTAAAGTCACCAAACCACGCTGGTAATCGATGGCTATTCAATGTTAACATCTTCAGGAAGACTTCAGCCGTTTCCCGAGAGTTTGGGCATCGTTGCCGTTATTTTTCACGGTGTTCTTCTTCGTCCTGTCTGGAGCTGCAATTGCATCCTGGAATTATTTGAAAGGTATTTCGTGCGGGCTGTGGGGGGTTCCAACAGGCATAAACTGACATCGCTATAGGATAACTGGTAACTTTCACCCTTCAAGGAGGTAGAGCAATGAGAATTTTTTTGTGGCGGTCGTCCAATTTTTGTGGCGGTCATGGCTGTATTTGTGCACTTCCAAGGCTTTCATTCTGCCTGATACTACTTCGGACTGTATGGGAATCGTTGTTTAGGCACATGTAGCTGTCTTATTTGGTAGATCTGCTGTTTTCAATCACTTGGGACACTTTGTCTAGCCTATTTGTCTTTCGTTCGTGCCATCTATCAGTTTTGTGGGGTGCCTTGACCTGTATTTGTGAAGTTCTCGAGTAAAGACCCTAATTCTTGACTGGAGTCACGTCTTGAATTGAATTTGCTTGGTGAGCCCTCGTTCACGCAGTTGTACTTATCGTAATAGTCAATATCTGCTTGCTGGACGGACTAGCGGCTAGAATAGGGATGACCAAATGGTCCAAGTGTGTACTAGTACACGATTATTGTTTCCATCATCGTGAAATGCTCGTTGTGGAATTGCAGCCGTCTGCCTTTGGCACTGAGGACATGAGGAGAGTTGATTGTTACTTCTGCTCAGCAATGAAGCGATCATCAGCTCTCTTTGTTCTAATTATTGAGAGGACATACCGGCATCGCAATCAAGTAAAGATTAGGCAAACCTCGCCAACCTCCAAAGAGAGTCGAAGATATTTTCTCCAAATGCAAAGACGATCTTTGTGAGTTTGTGACTTGCATTTGCGTGCATACATGAGCAAGTCATGGACCACGGCACGTGCGCGGTTACCATGCCATCTCGAACCGACGCCATCTTTCTAAGTTGCCGCTTCTTGACAGCCGTGGACAGTGATTGTACGGAACGGAACAGATATGAAAGGCGACTGGGGCAAAAGGGGGAATGCGCCACGAAGGATCATCAGCCAGCCCAAATGAGGTGAACTGAGTGTTCAGAATATCAGCTATGCTCTTGGGGGACGTGGCGACCGTACCGTCGGATGCTATCATCGTTTGGGGCATGACACGGCCGGAAGTGTGCCGCTGTGCTCGCACAAACTGAAAGAGTGTAGGTCGATTCGGTGACGTTAGTGATGCTTGGATGGAGCGTATATATTGACGATGTGCTTGCCGAGACAGGTGCTTTACAGCATTCCTTTGTCGGTTATAAGCTGCATGATTTACTGCTGTCGGATATTTTTTGTACACACTATATAGATCACGCTTGCGTTTTACAGCAGACCTGAGCCCAGCAGTAACCCATGGTGGAGATTGCATGCGGGGTCGTGGAGATGTCACAGTGTGGGTGGCTCCGAATGAGGTGAGGTGACGACGGAAGGCGGACTGGAGCTCACAATCAAAGTGATGAAGTGCGTCATTAACATCAGTGTACGAGTTCAGAGAGGACCAGTTGTAGCCAGCTAAATCAGCGTTGATTAATTGCCAAAGGTGCGAAGGTACTTGTTTGAAGCGATACAGTGAAGAGGGAGGACCAGTGGAAGAGTTGGGGAAGTAGTTCGAAATAGGGGCGTAACATAAAGTGCAAACAATCTGTATATGGTCAGACATACCCAAGGGAGGTGCTTGATCAATTGAGCGCATGAGGCGTGGTCGGTTGGTGATCACCAAGTCCAGACACGAAACAGAGCCATTAGGCGAGGAATGAGTGGGGAAGTCAACCATCTGGTGGAGCCCAAGAGCAGCAAATACTGTGCTAAGGAGATCACCAGCCTTCGAGGTAGACTCGGTGGGACACCAGCTTGAGTTGTGGGCGTTGAAATCGCCAGTCACTAACAGATCATAAGAATCTAAACAGACTGACTGTAATGCCTCAACAAACATGTCACAAAAGTACGACAATTGCATTGTGCTCTGTGAGGGTGGTCGATACATGCAGCATAGTAAGATGTGATTCTGAGATTGAGTAGAGGGGGAGCCAAGTTCAAGCCACACAGACTCGCAGCCAGGGCGTTGAAGGTCGGCACGAGGGGAGACGTAAGGAAAGGAGTCCGAACGGACAAGTACGGCAACACCCCCATACCCACGGCTACAATGTGCTTACCGATTGTCTTCCGGAGGTCGATCTCTGCGGATGCAGATATAGCCTGACAGTGAGAGCGGGTTCGAGGGACAGAGCCACGTCTCTGTTAGGCAGATTATGTCAGGCTTAGCACATTCGGCAATAACGCAGAGCTCAGACAACTTGTTGACAACAGAGCGACAATTCAGAGATACTAGGGTTAAATCACGCTGGGATTTAGGGAAAAAAGGGAACGCTGATGGATTTAGCGCAAGACCATTCGACTTAGCACCCCGAAGACTACAACTGGTGAAAAGTAGCAAAAGCCATGGCAACTAACGCACCATTCAACAGCTTGGAATCCTGACCGCCACTAGTGACTAGGCACTATTCAGCCTGGTCTACACCACACTGTGGCACACAGCTATGAAGTGACATTTTCTGTCCCAGGGGAAACTCGCGGAAAAAAAGGGCACATTTTCGGCCATAACTCTTGAACGGCTGGTCAGATAGGGACACAGTTTTCAGAGAATTTGCAGCTATTCATGCTCTTTCAACTGACGTAGCACTCAATATGAATTTACAAATTCGATTTTTCAGCGAATTTTTGGGTGATGTGCCCCCTTAAGGGGGCACATCACCCAAAAATTTCATATGGCATTCAATTGACCGTAACTTTGGTGTTTCTCAGTGGATTTGAGTGAAATTTTGACCACACACTCCTGCCACTATGCTGGCCCTCAGGACATGATTTACAAGTTCTTGCGCCTCACTGACAGGCTTTCCAGGCCGGAAAAACTCAAATTTCCGGCATAGTGCTACGGTGTGCGAGCCACCCAGGAGCCAAACAAATGCATTTACATTTTTTTCACATTTTCGTGCCCATTCTGTCCGTGCGCGGGACCCAAACCTAAAACAAGTCCAGAAGCAGCCATGGGTGGTGGGGTACGGCCCCTCAACGTGGCCCTGGAATCTGTCACAACGGAACGAGTGGGCGTTCTTTCACGGACTCCCACAGACCCAAGTCAATTTTTGAATTTTTTTAGGTTTGGCACGTGCTACGAGGTCGTACCTTTGATACAACATCCAGTGCTGGGACCTCCACAGCAAGCCATTTCCACAGCGCTGCACACCAAATCCAGGATGCCCTCAGAAACCGGCAAAGACTGCCACTAACGTTTCACTACTGCCTAGTACTGAATCCTACCTGACTTCTTGACACGACTCAAACTTGCCAAAGTCACTAAATCAACGTCAACTACAATAATCAAGCCACATATCTGGAACGTCACGAGGGTGCTGGCAAAAGTCCTGCTGCACGGCGGCGGGCTTCGCCCGCCGCCGTGCAGCCCAATACGTGGTTTTTTAACGTGATTTTTTGGACTTTTTTGGACAAATGACAGCATGCGACAAAAAAATCTTTCCTTGCAAGGGCACATTTTCGGCCATAACTCTTGAACGGCTGGTCAGATATCAGATAGGGACACAGTTTTCAGAGAATTTGCAGCTATTCATGCTCTTTCAACTGACGTAGCACTCAATATGAATAATTTACAAATTCGATTTTTCAGCGAATTTTTGGGTGATGTGCCCCCTTAAGGTGGCAGTCTGGGTTCAGAGGGTCAAAAAACAAAGTTTCGATTTTCTGTATTTTTTCACTGGCAGCGTCTTGTGTATAGTCCAAAGGGTTTATCCTGAAAATTTGAGCGTAATCGGGTGCTTCCTTCCGGAGATATAGCCGCGCAAAGTCTGCACAATTGTTTTTGAAATACTGAAATATCAGCAAATTTCTACAAAATTTAGGTTTGCACACTATTCCGATTTTTACCGTCAATCTTTGAGCGATTTCATTAAAATTTTCTGGAGCGACTCCTGGTACTCCTCTGCTGTCTGCGCTGCAGACTGACAGCCGCGCACGATCTTTGTCACCATGGCAACCAAGATAACTTTTGCGCATGCGCAAATTCAAAAAAATTCAAATTTCGACTCTCATGATCTCAGCTGATCGCTCTGCTGTTGAAACTAGTTACTTTTGGAGTAATTGTTTTGGAGTAATTGTTTCTTGGAGCTAACCCCTTCGTTGGCTACTATGGGGAAGTCTAGAGCCAAGGGAAAGCCCGGACGATCTAAGAAAAGGAAAAGAACGTTCTATGGAGTGTCTCAGGCGCCGAAGGCTCCCTCTGGTGAAATTTCGCCTGCAAAACAAATTCCTGACTTGCCACTGTCTGATGACGACCTTGAAGTGTCAGCTGAAGCCACGTCTTCAAACAGCGATAGTGATGGAAGTGGCGGTGAAGTCGACAGCAGTTCCTCCGACAGTGACTTGGATGAAGAGTGTGAGGAAGGGGCGCATGGATTTCGCCTGATTGATCTCGAGTGCCTTCAGCAGCTTTTGTCAGCTGCAGTTTGTTGCAGTGGCTGTAATGGCGCAGTCACGATCAGCGAATCGCAACGGGGAGGCCTTGCATCATGCCTGGAGCTTTCCTGTGTTAACTGCGGCGACATAGCAAGCGAATTTATGTCCAAGAAGTTCAATCGGGTCTGGGAGGTGAACAGACGAGCAGTATTCGGAATGCGACTGATTGGCCGTGGACGTCAATCAATGGTAAAGCTGGCGGGTGCACTGAATATGCCATCACCTATGAGTCGGTCGACATTTTACAGCCATGCTAAAGGCCTGCATTCCGCGTCCAAGAGCGTCGCTGAGCGTAGCATGACTGAGGCAGCTGAGAAAGCAGTGTCCGCAGCAGATGGGGGTAGCGATATCGCTGCTTCCTATGACGGTACCTGGATGCGCCGAGGATTCGCATCGCTCTTCGGAGCCTTCACTATAATTGCATATGATGTCGGCAAAGTGGTGGACTGCGAAGTGCTTTCAAAGTTTTGCCACAAGTGCACGCACTTGGCGTCTAGAAAAGAGAAGGGAGAGCTAACCAAAGATGACTATGATCGACAGATTGCCGAACACGATTGCTCAGTCAACACCACTGTATCAGCTCCTGCCATGGAGAGTGCAGCCGCCAAGACTCTGTGGGCCAGGTCCTTTGAGAGCCGCAAGCTGAGGTACACCACCTACATTGGTGATGGAGATACCAAGAGTTTTAAGGCTGTGCGTGACGCTTGTCCGTATGGGCCCGAGGTGCCTGTAGTCAAGGAGGAATGTGTCGGCCACGTTCAAAAACGCATCGGTACCAGCCTAAGAAAGCTGAAGAAAAACCTTGCGGGCAAGAAGCTTGCTGATGGGCGCACTATAGGCGGACGTGGTCGCCTCACGGATGCCATGATCGACAAGCTGCAAGCCTACTATGGCATGGCTGTGCGGAACAACAGCGGAGACTTGCAAGCCATGGCCAGGGCCATATGGGCATCCCTCATGCATCGTGCATCCAGCGACAGTAAACCTCAGCACCAGTATTGTCCGCCTGGAATTAACAGCTGGTGTAGATGGCAGCAGCAACAGGCAGGTGGTGATGTCTACGCCCACCACAATATCCTGCCAGAGGCAGTATGGAAGGAACTGAAGCCGGTCTACATTCGGTTGTCCGACCGGAGTTTGCTCGAGCGCTGCCAGAAGGGTGCTACGCAGAATCGCAACGAAGCGTTCAATGGACTCGTGTGGCAGTTGTGTCCAAAGACAGGCTTTGCATCCGCTCCCACTGTCCAGATGTGCGTCTACCTGGCCGTGGCCTGGTTCAATGATGGAGGTGTGGCAGTGAAACGCGTTCTGGACGAGATGGGCCTCCCTACTGGACACCATACGACACGTCTCATCAAGCTGCTAGACCGTGAGAGACAGGCACATGCTGCCAGAAAGAAGTCAGAAGAAGGGAAGAGGTCACGAAAGAAGCGAAGGAGGATCAGGAAAGGCATCCAGGATGAGCAGCAAGAGGAAGAAGGTTTGACATATGAAGCTGGTGGCTTCGACTAAGTTCTAGTAAGTTCTAGTTGGACAGACATACCTCCATCTGTACTTGCACAGAGCACTTTTTTTCTCCATTTTCCACTGAGTCCCGTACCTCTTAGACAGCGTAGCGAAGAACCTGTAAGTCACAGACCCCATAAACCATACATTTTTGGAAACTGTGAGCATTTATCAAGGTGCTAAGTGTCATGGATTTTTATATTTGTCTAGTAGCTTTGAGTAAAGTGCTACTGATCGAGGACCTAAATTTTGCGCGATTGCATGATTTTTGTTTGACAGCTTGAGTACTTTGTTCTGAATATGATTTCAAAATTCCGCTCCACTTAGCACCTAGGTATATGTGAAGGAAATCCTGTGGAGCACTCAGTTTCTACCCAGCTTCTTTCTGCGTTTGCATATTGCGTCTAAGGTATTGGTGGTACGGCATAATCGCAGATTTGACTATTGTGTCTGCGGATTCCCATGTGTGAGCTTGATTTATACTTCATTGGACTTAGTGAAATACACTGGGTATGTGGTCAAGATTTGAGCAAAATTCATCAATTATTATGGAAGTTACGGCTGTGTTCATGCGGTCGGGCCGCGAACCCAGACTGCCACCTTAAGGACGCGAGCACTATTGAACCATTATCAGTTGTATGATGATTGCCTATTTAGGCGTGAAGCTATTGTAACAACGGTGATGCGTGCTGCTCTGTGACTAGTGTGCACTGGGTGATGCGTCGAATGCTTAGGCCTTGACCATCTTGTTGACGGATTATGCTAATATTTTCGTGAAATTATGCTTTTCGCATTGCTGAAAAAATTGCAGAATTATGCTGTTTTTATGGTAAAAGTTACCATATTATGCCGCATTATGCTCACATACGCTGCTAATGCAAAATGGTTCTGTGCAAAATAACAAGGGAATTTTTTTGTAGAGTAGGTTGTACTGTAGTACTAGTAGCAAAAGTTCAACGGGGTCAATGCATCGTCCGACCTGGCTACGACCATCACTGATTGTAGTGGACTGGACATATCATCAAGGCCAAGGGAGTCGTAAACCTACTTCCTACTATCCTAGTGCATCTACTTGTACTTGTACTTGTAGAACATGTTCAACTGTATGGAATTTGATGCGAACAGGCGGATTATTACAATTTTATGCGATTCGTATGCAATTTGCCTCGAATTATGCGATTATTCGATTCTGGAAGGAATTATGCGAAAAATTATGCTAGCATAATCCGTCAAGGCCTACGAATGCTACATCCATAGTTACATTATCATCAACTAACTATTTTATTTATAATTACTTCAAAGAAGTATTTTTATTTAAAGGATCTCCCAGAGGCGATGGCCTGTCGAGGGGATCTCCTGATGCAAATCATGCAATAGAAATAAACAGTGAGGAAAACTACACGTGTTACAGTATATGCTACATAATGAGCAATAAACTACTTAGTGTGTGCGGATTTTGGCTAGCCCACTTCGATGCCCTAACGCCTTGTGCATGCCCTATACAACAGGTATACTTGTACTGTGATCACTTTCTGTAAAAAAAATCTATTTTCCGCTTTGCCATGATTGCTGTGTTTGCTTTCTTTCTATATAAAATAACATGGCGAGCACGGAGACACATTTATATTTTCATGTCATGGTATGCATGCATGGTGAACGTATTAGAACTCAACTGGCACTTGGAACATTATTGTAAGTGAGATGTCTGGCTTAATCTGCATGTATCTACATAGAAGGAAACCAAACATTGGCTGAAGATGATGATACAGTGAAACTTGTCTAGTCGACTGCTCAAGGGACTTTCAAAGTGGGGTCTCTGTAGCAAGGTGGTCTCTTTATCCCAGTGGCATTTGACTGGAAATAGCATCCCTTGGTCCTGGCTGCAGTGATCTCCTGGGACAGGTGGTCGCCTTATCCGAGTGGTCGCCTTGACAGGTTTAATAACTGTACATGCGTCCAGGTGAAGACAAACAGAGAGCCAACATGTAACATGTGTAGCACGGGGACGACAACCCTTGACCTTGGCCTTGGCAGCAGTGATCAGTCGTCTACCTACCCACATACACATTCTCGTCTATGACACATGCAAGGCTGCATACTGGCGGCAAGACTCATTCGTCAAGGCAAACACAGTAAACCCAGTCGGTCACCTCAGCTATGCTGCAACTACACGACCAACGGTGTACTAGGAAAATCTCCACAGCGCTGGACAGCACTCTTGGTCTACTGTCAACAAAAGATCTGGAAAAATCTTTTTGAATATACCTATTTCAAGTACTAGAATAACCTTTGACTCAGATTTGAGCCATAAAATAAATAATACAATATTTGATGAAGTTGATTGTTCCAACTAGAAACACACGCTTCTTGCCGAACTTGACACTTGACTGACTTGACTGACTTCATGACGATAACCGCCGAAGTCGCAACTTCTAAGTTCGTACAATCTTTGATATTTAGACAAACCGGCGATATCCTCAGCGCAAACGCTCCGCCTTTGGCAAAGGCCCTGATCACAATATAGTAGGTCTTGGCGGGTTGAAGATGGTCCACAACACGCGGGTTACCATCCTCACCACCATCAGTGGCTGCAGCGATGAAACGTGTTTCAATGTCAGGACCAGACAGGGTGAGTGCCAGGTCAGGTTCATCGCCAGTCGTCTAAGCAGTTAAAACAACAAACACCGGAAAATCGTCCAGAACACACATTTAACGCCCCCCCCCCCCCCCCAACGGTTGCACATGCAATGCTCATTTCTCACCCGCATGAGACCCGGAAAGCGAGCTATTCCGCCTCCATCTGGGGTCGCGGGCATTCCTAGTGTGTTAACATACATCCAAGAAGCTGACTGGGACCCTGAGTGAAGGCAGTCGAGAAACCTCCTGGCCGGGCCAGCCTGTTTGACACGTGAACGCACCACAACTTTCCGCCTTGGCAGCGTACATATCCCACATGCGCATTCATGACGATATTCCGCCTTGGCAGCGTACATTTCCGCAGTCCCAAATGCATGCTGCATCCCGTCATTCAATGAGGTTGTTAAACTGCCCGGGCAGGAGTGACTGTAGGTGCAGGTCGGGCTGAACTTCTCCATATAACCATGGTTTTATCCACCCATAACCTAGTTTTCAAAGCTGACGGGACTCTTTTATCGGAATTAACTTGTACTTCCTCCGCGTCATTAAAATTGTCGCTTCGCACATCGCAATTTTTGTGAGTTTCTCGTCTTAGTCAGACAGTCAGAATCGCTGTTTTCTGTGTTCGAACATTAATGCGACCCTTCCTGCGCAATGTCTACGTCGTTTTACTGAAGCCGTGGTGGTCTCAGACTTTGTCGGAGCTCTCTTCTGCACCAAACAAATCCATTGCTCTCCTCACTATTCCGCCCCAGAGCGCGTATCGTTTTTTTCTGGTTTTAGTGCCGTCCCACATTTTTCCCGTGTGCATATATCAAGACTGCAAGCTTGGGTATAATAATCCTGGTATCTCTCCTGAATTCTAAATTCTGAAGTTGACGATGGCAAGGACAAAGTGTTCTCAAATTCCTAAAATGCGCTACGTGTGGCGCATGTTGCTGGGAATGTAGTAGGTCTGAAAACACCAACAACATCAGTAAAGCGTTTGCCAAGGACAGAAGTTGCGAAACTGCTTACCCTATCTCGCTGGAAGGTCGTTGCAGTGTACTTGAAAAATTGCTACTTTGCCCTAATCGCCTGCCACCTGGAGGCATGGATCGCATGAAAACGAAGTTTCTAGACCTGAATTTGAACGCCCGTGCTGAAGGGTCTGCCTCAAACTCTGATGAAGACGTCAACCTTAGCTGCAAGTGCAGCGAAGCGGGAGGTCACAAACTAAAGCTTGGTCCGTCGACAATGCTCTGCCTCAATTTCTAGCTGATTTCTTTGCCCTTCGAGTGGACAAATTAAATTCGAAAAATCGCTCTGGGTAGGGACAATTTTAATGACGCGGAGGAAGTACCCAGAACGTCTAGAAGCACATCTCTCTCTCTTTCTCTCCCTCCCTTCCTCCCTACCTCTCTCTCTCTCTCTCTCTCTCTCTCTCTCTCTCTCTCTCTCTCTCCTCCCCCCCCCCCCCCATGAAAACACACATCTATCACACACATACCTCGATTGTGTACTTTCTTTTTTCTTTTGGATCACTTGTGAACGTGAATTTCATTTCCTCTCCAGGGCTGATGTGATCTAGAGGAAACAGCAAAGTGCAAAATAATAGGAAGTTGGGCCTTATGGCATCTCTCCGAGACTGGTGCGAATCACTCGCAAAGCTCCAGTCCTGGTTCGATGCAGTCAATCAGCATGTTGATATCGTACGTACGGAATTGAGCAAGCAGCTGATATACTCTATCAAGCCGCGGTGATGCAGCCAGCTGTTTTGTTCTACCATGTGCACAGGGACTGTGTGACATCATAGACTCATGAATATCAGGCACGTAGGAGCAAATTCACAAACACATTACAAAATTGTATATATAGGGACACTTCCCCCATCAATGCCTTTGTAAGATGTTCAGTTCATAGGCCAGCGAAACAAAAACTTCTTGGGACGATTTACGGCCATTGCAACGGAAAGTGCTTCTACTGCAAATATCAATGATTCACAGCTCAGCGCACTAAACCAGCATTGAGCGATGCGCAGCTAGTGCGTAAGATCTCATTCATGCTAAGCAAGGGATTTTGAAGACAGTGCCTATTGTCAAAGTTTCAAAAAATAGCAGTGCTGCTGCTGCTGCTCAATGGCTGAACCTGACCATCCTGTAGTGCTATAAACTGCAAAACAGAGAGTGCCAGAATTCTGTCTGGTTTGCCTCAAAGTCATCTGCCTTTGTGGAAAGCCCCCGTCTCGCAGTTAAAAGACGCTGCCTTGGATGCTTTGTGCCGATATAGACATGCCTTGTTGTTGACTTGACCGCATAGGGATCAGTTCAGCCAATCAATCTGAGCTCTGGGTTAACTGGGTTATTCTTAGTGCCAGCAGTCGCCAGCAGTTGTCTCAGGAATGGAGATGAATGTTTTATTAAAGGGGAGGGTAATCTTACTCTTTGACTTGTCAGCATCTTCAGGCAGAGTCTGCGGTTCTTCCTTTGGTGGTGCTGGCTTTGTGCCAGGAGGACCGTAGAGTTTCCCAACAACGAGTTTGTCCGTCGGTGAAAGCTCTGATATCACGGGAAAATCAGAATCCAGTGTCGGCCTCCCATCAATGCTCAATATCAACCCTTTAGCAAAGCTGTGCACGACAACCAACAGTTTACGTACAGAACACGGACAGAAGTCAAGAAATCAAACTACTAATAAGTTAAACAAACAATAAGAGAACTGAAAAAGTGTTTTTTTAAACTCTTGGACAGCCTGAAACCTCTCTGTTTTACTAATATGTTATAAATATAATAATATGTTCATCCTTGCATCGAGTCAAGAACTTGGTTTTAGCACTGGACTCCCACTACGATGCCTTTAGCCGATTGGCAAATGCTTTCACTTACTAATACTTGACTTCACCGCAATCTGTTCAACCAGACACTAAGAGCCCTGCTGATAATAAAGAACACGATTGAAACAGCTAGTTGTTCGAAGATTCAGTACCAATATATTTAGTATGATTTCACCTCGAAGCATGAACTTAATCCAGCCTATATGGTGCTTGGTCCTGCCGCTGATCCCGAGACCCATGGTCGGGGGAGGTAGGCCCAAATCACCACCCATGGTCGGAGGAGGTAGGCCCAATTCACCAACACGCTGCGCCGGTTTCCCGCTCTATAGTCATGTCTCCCCATTGGTTCAGTCTTCCCATTCCGTTCCCCGCTGGACTGTGTATTTCAGAAAGAAAAATAAAAAAATAAATAAATAAAGAATGGACTCGGATGGAGAGCCAAGGATAAATATATATTAAATATAAAATGGACCAAGGAACTACATGTAAAAGTTACGCTATAATGTCCACTAACACCACCAGTTACTAAACGGCTAGTTAGTTGTAGGACGTCAGTACCGTCGGTCAGTGTCGTGAGCTGATTGTTTCGTACCTGGTGGTGTTAGTGGACATTATAATTATAGCGTAACTCGTAGTTACTTGGTCCATTTTATATTTAATATAAATTTATCCTTGGCTCTCCATCCAAGTCCATTCTTTATTTTATTTTTTATACTGAAATACACAGTGCAGCACTTCATTTTTTTATTTACAGGTGGAATCCTGATAATTCGAATATGGCTTAATTCGAACATACCGCTTAATTAGAAGTGTTTCCAGGATTGATTTCTGTCAATTCGATTCCCACATAAAGTTTTCTGATAATTCGAACCTCGAACCGGACATGTCCGGTTAATTCGAAGTTCCACGGATTTCACTTTCATAGAAAATGTGTGGGATTTGTGCTGATAATTCGAAGTAAGCAAAGTGTAATTCGAAGTTCACTATACACTGTAATGATCAGTTCAGTTTGCATGAGCAGGCTGTGCTGGTCAGTTCAGTATCCGTGAAATCTGTATCTAAGGTCCATAGCGCAACTCTACGTGAACATGGGAGCATTTTGACATACATATTGTGTTGTGGGTTCATGTTTGGATAATTAGAATGTCCGGATAATCAGAAGATTTTTCCTGGCATTTGGAGATTCGAATTATCAGGATTACACCTGAAATATAAAAAGTAAAGCATTGAGTTACATGGAGACACTTACCTATAGTGCATGATGGACTGCATGTCGTATGTAGAGCCTGTAACATCATCCGCCTTGAACGGTTCCAGGATTTGTCTCTGGATCTGCTCCTCATCCCAGTAGTTTGGTGACCCCGTGAACTCTGCCATCACCTTGGGCACGTTCCAGAGCACAATGCCCTTGATGGGTGACTGGTGTTCGTGCAGTAGACCAAGCACGTGACCAAATTCGTGGAGTACAGTTGACTTGTCAATCACAGCAAGGTTCATCGTGCACTCATCTTTAGGAATCTGAAAACGCGCATGCCGGGGAAGGTGAACGAGAGAGAGAGAGAGAGAGAGAGAGAGAGAGAGAGAGAGAGAGAGAGAGAGAGAGAGAGAGACAGAGAGAGTGTCACAGTGTGCGTAATGCATGCATCTACGTGACTGGCGCTCGACCTACTGTTGTGGACATGGAAATCCGGTCGCACGTCTAGCGGCCCCAGGGTGCTGGCCATGCAGCCGTGGATAAGCGGTACACACATGCAATTTATGCGCTGCAGCGTGATAGTCGCATCGAATCAACATGTGCCCTTCACGCAGCGTTCTGTACGCGCTGAGGGCGCCGGCCCCGGTCAATCGACCGGATTTCCATGTCCATGACAGTACGTAGCTAACTGAGCTATACGTAACGTTGCGTTCAGGCACAGCCACTAGTCTACGGTACCGGCGCTAGTGACATGTCCACTCACGCGCGATGAAAATACAGTATTTTTTGCTGGACTCGACTACGCTGTACAGACTGTCAGTGTACTGTGCTTGTGCAAGGACATCAAAGACAAAGCGTGGACAGTAGGCATGTCGCATACATGTACATCAGGGGCGTGCTCGGCCCCCCAACTAGGGGGGTGCACGGGAGCCGAGGGGAGCCCCCCCCCCCCCTCGGCAATTTTCTGCAATTTGTTTGCAACCTTTCTTGAATTTTAGAGCATATTTGCATACATTACAATTGCAATTACCCAGATTGAAAATGTTTGGGGGGTGCACGTGCCCCCCCGTGCCCATCGCCGAGCACGCGCCTGTACATGTATGTATGTCCAAAGTGGAAACCAGTGTTTTCATCTTGGTCTTGAAGTGGGTGCTTTGGTCTTGGACTGGAGTACGAGCGGCTGTTTGTGTTGTTAGTAAAATTACTGTTCAGGTTTGTGGTTTTGAGGACAAAGGCAATGAGTTTTCAGCAGAAGACTTTGTCCGCTCTCTGGGGAAAAAAAACAGCGTGAAATTTCTGACGGAGAGTCGGATTCTTCCGCCACCGGCACTGCTGAAGGCAGCAGCCAAGTTGAAGTTCAAGACTGTGACGAGCCAAGTTTCACAATAGAGGACGAAACTGATGACGAGCCCGCTGCAAAAAGATTGACTTTTGGTGAAGATTATGACTTTTCCGACGTTGGCACACTCTATGATGACGAGAATTGTCGGTGGAAACTCTGTCCACGCACTGCCCCTTTATAAAACAAAGGTGGCGATCGCCAATCAACACTGGACACCCACCAAGTCCTTCCCTTATCCAGTCAGTAGCTTATTGCAAAATGGGGGTCGGAACCTTTTGGAAACCACCTTTTTTTGACTCGGTGCACGCGCCTGATGAAGAGTTCAAAGAGCACAAGCAAAGAAGACATCTGAGGGTGATAGCGTCCCTCATTGGGCACAACTCTACATGACTGTACCTACTTGTATGTATGCATACATGATCACGTATCATTATTGCACACGGGAACTGTGGCATGACTTACCGGCAGTGCATCCGTCCCCACATGGGAGTACGAGCCCTCCTTTTCCTTGAAAGACACTCGCACTTCCGAGTCGCTTCGATCTGTCACTTCAACGAATGAAATACTACAATGTTGGCTCCATTCGCTGGCAATGGGTAGCACTTGATCACGTTTCGGATGATCTTCAGTAAAGTACACTTTTATAGCCTCGGACTTCTTTTTCTCCCAGAGCTTCTTTCTATCCTTGTTGGTCAATGCAAACTGGGGTTTCACCACATTTGTACTGTCCTGACTCGGTCGCCTTTCAGCTTGGGGCTCAGTCCCACCCGATGCGGCCACTTCGTCCTGTTCGTCCGACTCTTGCTTTGAAGAGTTAGCGGCACATTCAGCTTTGCGCTGTTCAACATCTTGTAGCTGATCGCAGGCGCGTTCATCGCCAACCTCGTCGCCAGGTAGAAACACTTGATTGCGGCACCACATGACCGCTTTCTTCACAGCACTCAACACGACTGACGTTGTATCCGTGCTATCGAAATGGAGCAGCAGTAAACTTATCTAGTAAAAATGATTACTTGCTTTTACTATCAGTATCTGAAAGAGAAAAAAACTGTTTCTACAGTGATCATGTACATGACTAATTGAACTACATTATTTTTACAAACGCCAAAGGGCCAAAGGCAGGGCCGGGAGAGATTGAAGAAAATCCGAAAATGAGTCACCTTGTCACCACAAGGCGCTAATTCTAGTCTGTACTGACTGTAGACTACTAGTACTACTACCAAGAGTCCATAACGGCAAGAGTATGCAACTGTGATTATGGGTGCATGCGTACGCGTGGCGCGCTGCCTAGGCGCCTTCATTACCATGATTACGTAACTAAGTTACTTGCCTTCATCACGCTCTGAAAGCATGCATTCAAACTCTCAATTTCTCGCACGAGCCCATCCGTTTTTGCTCGATTCGTTCCAGTACCTACACAATCTCTGAATTCTGATGCGTCTAGCACATCTCAATTCTAAAATCCACCGGGAATCCACAGGAAAACTACACAGACTACCCTGTTATTATTCATTGCAAAAGAACACCGAAAGGCCAGACCGCATGGTGAAGACAAATGTCTAGACTACTGAAGGATTCTCTGAATCCTTGTGCCATTAACAAGAGGCAGGATGAGCGCGTTACGGGTTGAGTTTGTCGAAAACCAATTGTACTTCATCATGTGTGAAGGGGTTTTATGAAGAAATATTTTATGAACCAGTGTACAGAGATGGTGCTTATGACGAACGGAGAGAGGAGAAGTGTGTGCAAGTCGATAAAGGGCATCCGAAGGAAAACATCGATCCTTGTTGTAAAGAATTTTAAGTGTAAATCTATGGTGGACTTCTAATTGGTTCAGAGTTGTGTCAGAAAGGCCACACCAAGCGGTATCGCAATAGTCGAATATAGGGAGAATATAGCACTGATAAAATAATAGTTTACGCTGGATGGGCAAATGAGTGCAATGTGGTTGTAGTACCCCTTATGCTGAACTGGTTCGCTTGCATACACAGTTGACATGTGCAGCCCAAGAGAGTTTGCAGTCAAACATCACACCTAGATGTTTGTGCTGAGTAACAACACGGATAGGCATAGTCGAGTCAGGGAAGTATAATGGTTGATCAGGAGGGGATGAAGAAATATACATGGCTTCTGTCTTGTCTATATTGGGCTGGAGTTTCCACGTTTGCATCCACATGACAGTGCTGTTGATGCGATGCTGCATGGTAAAGAGTAATTGTGCAGGGGAGGAATCAGAACAGATAAGGCCAGTGTCATCCGCATACAAACTAACATCGGGGACAACTGAAGGTAGGTCATTAACGTAAAGCAAGAATAACAAAGGACCCAGAATGGAACCTTGGGGCACTCCAGACGTTACAGGGAGGGGATCAGACAAGAAATAGGACAAGCGAACAGCCTGAGAACGAGCAGACAGATACGAGGATATCCAACGCAAGGCAGCATCCTCCACCCGGAAGGTGACCTCCAACTTGGCAAGTAAGCCACGATGCCAAACGGTGTCGAATGCCTTAGCCAAGTCGAAAAACACCATTCCCACGTGCTCCCCACAGTTCCTCTTTGTCGCTATGTCTTGGACAAGTCGAGTCACCTGGTATTGAGTTGAGTCACCACGGCAGAATCCCGACTGAGCTGGTGAGAGAGCCGGAGCGATGTGCAGGTAGAGGGAATCGAATACAATACGCTCACAAAGTTTGGAAACTGTGCGCAGCAGAGAGATGGGGCGGTAGTTTGCCGGGCAAGCACGGGAGCCTTTATTCTTGTAAAGCGGTGTCACGATGGCGGATTTCCAATCCTGTGGGAATGTACCAGTTCGAAATGACATATTTAAAAAAATAATGGCGAGAGGATAGGCTATTGATGGTGCAAGAGACTGCAGCACTTCATTCGGGATCCCATCTGAGCCGGGAGACTTTCCACATTTCAGGCGCTTCGGATATTTCCGAACTTGAAACGTAGTGACATGTCGACAGTGATTGTACGGAACGGAACAGATATGAAAGGCGACTGGGGCAAAGGGGGAATGCGCCACGAAGGATCATCAGCCAGCCCAAATGAGGTGAACTGAGTGTTCAGAATATCAGCTATGCTCTTGGGGGACGTGGCGACCGTACCGTCGGATGCTATCATCGTTTGGGGCATGACACGGCCGGAAGTGTGCCGCTGTGCTCGCACAAACTGAAAGAGTGTAGGTCGATTCGGTGACGTTAGTGATGCTTGGATGGAGCGTATATATTGACGATGTGCTTGCCGAGACAGGTGCTTTACAGCATTCCTTTGTCGGTTATAAGCTGCATGATTTACTGCTGTCGGATATTTTTTGTACACACTATATAGATCACGCTTGCGTTTTACAGCAGACCTGAGCCCAGCAGTAACCCATGGTGGAGATTGCATGCGGGGTCGTGGAGATGTCACAGTGTGGGTGGCTCCGAATGAGGTGAGGTGACGACGGAAGGCGGACTGGAGCTCACAATCAAAGTGATGAAGTGCGTCATTAACATCAGTGTACGAGTTCAGAGAGGACCAGTTGTAGCCAGCTAAATCAGCGTTGATTAATTGCCAAAGGTGCGAAGGTACTTGTTTGAAGCGATACAGTGAAGAGGGAGGACCAGTGGAAGAGTTGGGGAAGTAGTTCGAAATAGGGGCGTAACATAAAGTGCAAACAATCTGTATATGGTCAGACATACCCAAGGGAGGTGCTTGATCAATTGAGCGCATGAGGCGTGGTCGGTTGGTGATCACCAAGTCCAGACACGAAACAGAGCCATTAGGCGAGGAATGAGTGGGGAAGTCAACCATCTGGTGGAGCCCAAGAGCAGCAAATACTGTGCTAAGGAGATCACCAGCCTTCGAGGTAGACTCGGTGGGACACCAGCTTGAGTTGTGGGCGTTGAAATCGCCAGTCACTAACAGATCATAAGAATCTAAACAGACTGACTGTAATGCCTCAACAAACATGTCACAAAAGTACGACAATTGCATTGTGCTCTGTGAGGGTGGTCGATACATGCAGCATAGTAAGATGTGATTCTGAGATTGAGTAGAGGGGGAGCCAAGTTCAAGCCACACAGACTCGCAGCCAGGGCGTTGAAGGTCGGCACGAGGGGAGACGTAAGGAAAGGAGTCCGAACGGACAAGTACGGCAACACCCCCATACCCACGGCTACAATGTGCTTACCGATTGTCTTCCGGAGGTCGATCTCTGCGGATGCAGATATAGCCTGACAGTGAGAGCGGGTTCGAGGGACAGAGCCACGTCTCTGTTAGGCAGATTATGTCAGGCTTAGCACATTCGGCAATAACGCAGAGCTCAGACAACTTGTTGACAACAGAGCGACAATTCAGAGATACTAGGGTTAAATCACGCTGGGATTTAGGGAAAAAAGGGAACGCTGATGGATTTAGCGCAAGACCATTCGACTTAGCACCCCGAAGACTACAACTGGTGAAAAGTAGCAAAAGCCATGGCAACTAACGCACCATTCAACAGCTTGGAATCCTGACCGCCACTAGTGACTAGGCACTATTCAGCCTGGTCTACACCACACTGTGGCACACAGCTATGAAGTGACATTTTCTGTCCCAGGGGAAACTCGCGGAAAAAAGGGCACATTTTCGGCCATAACTCTTGAACGGCTGGTCAGATAGGGACACAGTTTTCAGAGAATTTGCAGCTATTCATGCTCTTTCAACTGACGTAGCACTCAATATGAATTTACAAATTCGATTTTTCAGCGAATTTTTGGGTGATGTGCCCCCTTAAGGGGGCACATCACCCAAAAATTTCATATGGCATTCAATTGACCGTAACTTTGGTGTTTCTCAGTGGATTTGAGTGAAATTTTGACCACACACTCCTGCCACTATGCTGGCCCTCAGGACATGATTTACAAGTTCTTGCGCCTCACTGACAGGCTTTCCAGGCCGGAAAAACTCAAATTTCCGGCATAGTGCTACGGTGTGCGAGCCACCCAGGAGCCAAACAAATGCATTTACATTTTTTTCACATTTTCGTGCCCATTCTGTCCGTGCGCGGGACCCAAACCTAAAACAAGTCCAGAAGCAGCCATGGGTGGTGGGGTACGGCCCCTCAACGTGGCCCTGGAATCTGTCACAACGGAACGAGTGGGCGTTCTTTCACGGACTCCCACAGACCCAAGTCAATTTTTGAATTTTTTTAGGTTTGGCACGTGCTACGAGGTCGTACCTTTGATACAACATCCAGTGCTGGGACCTCCACAGCAAGCCATTTCCACAGCGCTGCACACCAAATCCAGGATGCCCTCAGAAACCGGCAAAGACTGCCACTAACGTTTCACTACTGCCTAGTACTGAATCCTACCTGACTTCTTGACACGACTCAAACTTGCCAAAGTCACTAAATCAACGTCAACTACAATAATCAAGCCACATATCTGGAACGTCACGAGGGTGCTGGCAAAAGTCCTGCTGCACGGCGGCGGGCTTCGCCCGCCGCCGTGCAGCCCAATACGTGGTTTTTTAACGTGATTTTTTGGACTTTTTTGGACAAATGACAGCATGCGACAAAAAAATCTTTCCTTGCAAGGGCACATTTTCGGCCATAACTCTTGAACGGCTGGTCAGATAGGGACACAGTTTTCAGAGAATTTGCAGCTATTCATGCTCTTTCAACTGACGTAGCACTCAATATGAATTTACAAATTCGATTTTTCAGCGAATTTTTGGGTGATGTGCCCCCTTAAGGTGGCGATCTACCTTCAGGGGTCAAAATTTTGTGAAATTTTCAACTTGCTCTAATTTCGTCCAATTCGGTGTCAAATTGCTCGTATAGATCCCAGACATCATCTCTGAAAATTTGAGTGAGATTGCTTTATCCATATGGCTGCTATGAGCTTGCAAAGACCGAATGTAACATATCTTTGACACGCACAATTGCAACTTTTTGGGGGAAAACGTAGAAATCAGTCTTTTCACGGTAAATCCTTGTGGATTTTGTTCAAATTTTCTGTGCTCGTCAGAAATACCACTGCTGACTCATGCCATACCAATACGCACATATTACGTCATCATGGACACAGTGCGCATGCGCAAATCAATAATTCGATAATTTGTGAAGAATTCAAACAATTGTGTTTGGAAAGTCTATTGGAGACGTCTCACGTCGTCGCCTGTCACCAAGATCGGGTGGAATGAGTACTGTCCGTCGTCTTGGATGCCCGAAGCAGCCTATATTACTGCCAGAAGCTCTCGATATCCATCTATCCGCTGAAAATATCCCTGACGTTGACGACGCTGTTCAAATTTATTGGCAAAAAAATTGCCAAGCGAAGACGTATTTCAACTTCATCTCCAACTCTGACTACTCTGACGATGACGATGTCAACAACAGTTCTAGCCATTGTGGTGATTAGTTTTTCTCTCTCTTTCGGCGTCAGGCAGTGAGTGCAAAATATAGCCTACTGGAGTTAGTCTGTGAAATATTGAGTGATTTCTGCTATTTCTGGTCAAATCAGTATGCTGTCAGCTGTACCAGTCCACATCCCATCGTAGATCTACTAAGCGAGCAGGCAAACCCAGATATTTGCCTTGGGATTTCATTGACGATTGTGTGTGGTGAGAAGAGAAGTCCATTCAGTTCTGAGAAATTCAATTTCAAATTGGAAGTCCACAGGCCTGCATTTAGTATGCGCCGAATTCATCACCGCCAGTGACGCTTTGCATAGTTTTCAATATTCTACTGCCCATATATACTAAGACCTGTGGCGGCAACGCGATCCTATTCAATCTGTGGTCATGTTCTCCGAGATGAGTTCAGAAGCAGACATGTGATCTGCTACGCTGGATCTGAGGCAATTTACCAAAGTGGCAGTGCTGCAACCGCATGCGATCGCCGTGATGTGTGACGGAAACGGCATGGCTGCACCCTGGATATGCCTCATTCATCAGCACCTATATTGCCATACGCATGGAGAGAGGCCACCAGTGAAGGCTGGGTTTCCGACTTGATTTTGCCTGCAATGATCCTGATTGAACAAGCCCTTAGAGAAGAAAAGAAGACTCTAGCTGAACACTGAAACCAGATAGCATCGCGTTTCTGCTCGGCACCGCACTAAGTAACACCATTGTGATACAACCAGGAAGAGCTGGGAACTTGTGGGAAGTGACAAAGAAGTCAAGGAAGAAGTAAAGAAGACTGAAGAAGAGCATTACTAATCATCAAGGAGACCAAAATGAGGTCACCTACGAGCCAGATGGCTTCTGATGTGAAGATTTGTAGGCAGGTAGGCTGGAATTGGATAGACCTTTTTTGTGTGTTTTTGGTAACTTTTTAGCCTATCCCGCATTTTTCTACCACGATTGCGGCAAAGTGGTAGGTGCTATACCCCTAAACCTATACATTTCTGAGCTCTGTGATGCATCAGCTAGTTCGTGAATGTCTTCGTTTAGCCATTTATCATTGCTTGTTCTCACATTGGTTGTGGACCCGATCATGACTTTTTTTGCGGATGCGCGCGTCAAAACGCTTTGTTGTGACATTGTGATCTAAAGGACTTTGCAACTGTTTCTTGATATTCAGTACCTAGAAATATATGTTAGGAACACTGTAGCAATTGGTTATTTTCTACTTGATGGATGCATATTTCAATTTTGCGGTTAAGAGGTGCGGGTGCGGCCAATTATCGCGATTCGGCGATAACAATGGACATGAGCGGAGTCTGTCCTCTATTTGTGCTGCTCCTTGTCCTTTGGTACATAATGAATGTCTCCAGAAAATTTGACCTAATTCCAAAGAGAATTGGCTGAGATGTTTGTATTTTACGGTGGACTATCCGCGAAGGTAGATCGCCACCTTAAGGACGCGAGCACTATTGAACCATTATCAGTTGTATGATGATTGCCTATTTAGGCGTGAAGCTATTGTAACAACGGTGATGCGTGCTGCTCTGTGACTAGTGTGCACTGGGTGATGCGTCGAATGCTTAGGCCTTGACCATCTTGTTGACGGATTATGCTAATATTTTCGTGAAATTATGCTTTTCGCATTGCTGAAAAAATTGCAGAATTATGCTGTTTTTATGGTAAAAGTTACCATATTATGCCGCATTATGCTCACATACGCTGCTAATGCAAAATGGTTCTGTGCAAAATAACAAGGGAATTTTTTTGTAGAGTAGGTTGTACTGTAGTACTAGTAGCAAAAGTTCAACGGGGTCAATGCATCGTCCGACCTGGCTACGACCATCACTGATTGTAGTGGACTGGACATATCATCAAGGCCAAGGGAGTCGTAAACCTACTTCCTACTATCCTAGTGCATCTACTTGTACTTGTACTTGTAGAACATGTTCAACTGTATGGAATTTGATGCGAACAGGCGGATTATTACAATTTTATGCGATTCGTATGCAATTTGCCTCGAATTATGCGATTATTCGATTCTGGAAGGAATTATGCGAAAAATTATGCTAGCATAATCCGTCAAGGCCTACGAATGCTACATCCATAGTTACATTATCATCAACTAACTATTTTATTTATAATTACTTCAAAGAAGTATTTTTATTTAAAGGATCTCCCAGAGGCGATGGCCTGTCGAGGGGATCTCCTGATGCAAATCATGCAATAGAAATAAACAGTGAGGAAAACTACACGTGTTACAGTATATGCTACATAATGAGCAATAAACTACTTAGTGTGTGCGGATTTTGGCTAGCCCACTTCGATGCCCTAACGCCTTGTGCATGCCCTATACAACAGGTATACTTGTACTGTGATCACTTTCTGTAAAAAAAATCTATTTTCCGCTTTGCCATGATTGCTGTGTTTGCTTTCTTTCTATATAAAATAACATGGCGAGCACGGAGACACATTTATATTTTCATGTCATGGTATGCATGCATGGTGAACGTATTAGAACTCAACTGGCACTTGGAACATTATTGTAAGTGAGATGTCTGGCTTAATCTGCATGTATCTACATAGAAGGAAACCAAACATTGGCTGAAGATGATGATACAGTGAAACTTGTCTAGTCGACTGCTCAAGGGACTTTCAAAGTGGGGTCTCTGTAGCAAGGTGGTCTCTTTATCCCAGTGGCATTTGACTGGAAATAGCATCCCTTGGTCCTGGCTGCAGTGATCTCCTGGGACAGGTGGTCGCCTTATCCGAGTGGTCGCCTTGACAGGTTTAATAACTGTACATGCGTCCAGGTGAAGACAAACAGAGAGCCAACATGTAACATGTGTAGCACGGGGACGACAACCCTTGACCTTGGCCTTGGCAGCAGTGATCAGTCGTCTACCTACCCACATACACATTCTCGTCTATGACACATGCAAGGCTGCATACTGGCGGCAAGACTCATTCGTCAAGGCAAACACAGTAAACCCAGTCGGTCACCTCAGCTATGCTGCAACTACACGACCAACGGTGTACTAGGAAAATCTCCACAGCGCTGGACAGCACTCTTGGTCTACTGTCAACAAAAGATCTGGAAAAATCTTTTTGAATATACCTATTTCAAGTACTAGAATAACCTTTGACTCAGATTTGAGCCATAAAATAAATAATACAATATTTGATGAAGTTGATTGTTCCAACTAGAAACACACGCTTCTTGCCGAACTTGACACTTGACTGACTTGACTGACTTCATGTTGATAGCCGCCGAAGTCGCAACGTCTAAGTTCGTACAATCTTTGATATTTAGAAAAACCGTCGATATCCTCAGCGCAAACGCTCCGCCTTTGGCAAAGGCCCTGATCACAATATAGTAGGTCTTGGCGGGGAGAAGAGGGTGCACAACACGCGGGTTACCATCCTCACCACCATCAGTGGCTGCAGCGATGAAACGTGTTTCAATGTCAGGACCATACAGGGTGAGTGCCAGGTCAGCTTCATCGCCAGTCGTCTAAGCAGTTAAAACAACAAACACCGGAAAATCGTCCAGAACACACCTTTAACGCCCCCCCCCCCCCCCCCCCCAACGGTTGCACATGCAATGCTCATTTCTCACCCGCATGAGACCCGGAAAGCGAGCTATTCCGCCTCCATCTGGGGTCGCGGGCATTCCTAGTGTGTTTACATACATCCAAGAAACTGACTGGGACCCTGAGTGAAGGCAGTCGAGAAACCTCCTGGCCGGGCCAGCCTGTTTGACACGTGAACGCACCACAACTTTCCGCCTTGGCAGCGTACATATCCCACATGCGCATTCATGACGATATTCCGCCTTGGCAGCGTACATTTCCGCAGTCCCAAATGCATGCTGCATCCCGTCATTCAATGAGGTTGTTAAACTGTCCGGGCAGGAGTGACTGTAGGTGCAGGTCGGGCTGAACTTCTCCATATAACCATGGTTTTATCCACCCATAACCTAGTTTTCAAAGCTGACGGGACTCTTTTATCGGAATTAACTTGTACTACCTCCGCGTCATTAAAATTGTCGCTTCGCACATCGCAATGTTTGTGAGTTTCTCGTCTTAGTCAGACAGTCAGAATCGCTGTTTTCTGTGTTCGAACATTAATGCGACCCTTCCTGCGCAATGTCTACGTTTTACTGAAGCCGTGGTGGTCTCAGACTTTGTCGGAGCTCTCTTCTGCACCAAACAAATCCATTGCTCTCCTCACTATTCCGCCCCAGAGCGCGTATCGTTTTTTTCTGGTTTTAGTGCCGTCCCACATTTTTCCCGTGTGCATATATCAAGACTGCAAGCTTGGGTATAATAATCCTGGTATCTCTCCTGAATTCTAAATTCTGAAGTTGACGATGGCAAGGACAAAGTGTTCTCAAATTCCTAAAATGCGCTACGTGTGGCGCATGTTGCTGGGAATGTAGTAGGTCTGAAAACACCAACAACATCAGTAAAGCGTTTGCCAAGGACAGAAGTTGCGAAACTGCTTACCCTATCTCGCTGGAAGGTCGTTGCAGTGTACTTGAAAAATTGCTACTTTGCCCTAATCGCCTGCCACCTGGAGGCATGGATCGCATGAAAACGAAGTTTCTAGACCTGAATTTGAACGCCCGTGCTGAAGGGTCTGCCTCAAACTCTGATGAAGACGTCAACCTTAGCTGCAAGTGCAGCGAAGCGGGAGGTCACAAACTAAAGCTTGGTCCGTCGACAATGCTCTGCCTCAATTTCTAGCTGATTTCTTTGCCCTTCGAGTGGACAAATTAAATTCGAAAAATCGCTCTGGGTAGGGACAATTTTAATGACGCGGAGGAAGTACCCAGAACGTCTAGAAGCACATCTCTCTCTCTTTCTCTCCCTCCCTTCCTCCCTACCTCTCTCTCTCTCTCTCCCCCTCCCCCCCCCCCCCCCATGAAAACACACATCTATCACACACATACCTCGATTGTGTACTTTCTTTTTTCTTTTGGATCACTTGTGAACGTGAATTTCATTTCCTCTCCAGGGCTGATGTGATCTAGAGGAAACAGCAAAGTGCAAAATAATAGGAAGTTGGGCCTTATGGCATCTCTCCGAGACTGGTGCGAATCACTCGCAAAGCTCCAGTCCTGGTTCGATGCAGTCAATCAGCATGTTGATATCGTACGTACGGAATTGAGCAAGCAGCTGATATACTCTATCAAGCCGCGGTGATGCAGCCAGCTGTTTTGTTCTACCATGTGCACAGGGACTGTGTGACATCATAGACTCATGAATATCAGGCACGTAGGAGCAAATTCACAAACACATTACAAAATTGTATATATAGGGACACTTCCCCCATCAATGCCTTTGTAAGATGTTCAGTTCATAGGCCAGCGAAACAAAAACTTCTTGGGACGATTTACGGCCATTGCAACGGAAAGTGCTTCTACTGCAAATATCAATGATTCACAGCTCAGCGCACTAAACCAGCATTGAGCGATGCGCAGCTAGTGCGTAAGATCTCATTCATGCTAAGCAAGGGATTTTGAAGACAGTGCCTATTGTCAAAGTTTCAAAAAATAGCAGTGCTGCTGCTGCTGCTGCTCAATGGCTGAACCTGACCATCCTGTAGTGCTATAAACTGCAAAACAGAGAGTGCCAGAATTCTGTCTGGTTTGCCTCAAAGTCATCTGCCTTTGTGGAAAGCCCCCGTCTCGCAGTTAAAAGACGCTGCCTTGGATGCTTTGTGCCGATATAGACATGCCTTGTTGTTGACTTGACCGCATAGGGATCAGTTCAGCCAATCAATCTGAGCTCTGGGTTAACTGGGTTATTCTTAGTGCCAGCAGTCGCCAGCAGTTGTCTCAGGAATGGAGATGAATGTTTTATTAAAAGGGAGGGTAATCTTACTCTTTGACTTGTCAGCATCTTCAGGCAGAGTCTGCGGTTCTTCCTTTGGTGGTGCTGGCTTTGTGCCAGGAGGACCGTAGAGTTTCCTCACAACGAGTTTGTCCGTCGGTGAAAGCTCTGATATCACGGGAAAATCAGAATCCTGTGTCGGCCTCCCATCAATGCTCAATATCAACCCTTTAGGAAATCTGTGCACGACAACCAACAGTTTACGTACAGAACACGGACAGAAGTCAAGAAATCAAACTACTAATAAGTTAAACAAACAATAAGAGAACTGAAAAAGTGTTTTTTTAAACTCTTGGACAGCCTGAAACCTCTCTGTTTTACTAATATGTTATAAATATAATAATATGTTCATCCTTGCATCGAGTCAAGAACTTGGTTTTAGCACTGAACTCCCACTACGATGCCTTTAGCCGATTGGCAAATGCTTTCACTTACTAATACTTGACTTCACCGCAATCTGTTCAACCAGACACTAAGAGCCCTGCTGATAATAAAGAACACGATTGAAACAGCTAGTTGTTCGAAGATTCAGTACCAATATATTTAGTATGATTTCACCTCGAAGCATGAACTTAATCCAGCCTATATGGTGCTTGGTCCTGCCGCTGATCCCGAGACCCATGGTCGGGGGAGGTAGGCCCAAATCACCACCCATGGTCGGAGGAGGTAGGCCCAATTCACCAACACGCTGCGCCGGTTTCCCGCTCTATAGTCATGTCTCCCCATTGGTTCAGTCTTCCCATTCCGTTCCCCGCTGGACTGTGTATTTCAGAAAGAAAAATAAAATAAAAAAATAAATAAAGAATGGACTCGGATGGAGAGCCAAGGATAAATATATATTAAATAAAAAATGGACCAAGGAACTACATGTAAAAGTTACGCTATAATGTCCACTAACACCACCAGTTACTAAACGGCTAGTTAGTTGTAGGACGTCAGTACCGTCGGTCAGTGTCGTGAGCTGATTGTTTCGTACCTGGTGGTGTTAGTGGACATTATAATTATAGCGTAACTCGTAGTTACTTGGTCCATTTTATATTTAATATAAATTTATCCTTGGCTCTCCATCCAAGTCCATTCTTTATTTTATTTTTTATACTGAAATACACAGTGCAGCACTTCATTTTTTTATTTACAGGTGGAATCCTGATAATTCGAATATGGCTTAATTCGAACATACCGCTTAATTAGAAGTGTTTCCAGGATTGATTTCTGTCAATTCGATTCCCACATAAAGTTTTCTGATAATTCGAACCTCGAACCGGACATGTCCGGTTAATTCGAAGTTCCACGGATTTCACTTTCATAGAAAATGTGTGGGATTTGTGCTGATAATTCGAAGTAAGCAAAGTGTAATTCGAAGTTCACTATACACTGTAATGATCAGTTCAGTTTGCATGAGCAGGCTGTGCTGGTCAGTTCAGTATCCGTGAAATCTGTATCTAAGGTCCATAGCGCAACTCTACGTGAACATGGGAGCATTTTGACATACATATTGTGTTGTGGGTTCATGTTTGGATAATTAGAATGTCCGGATAATCAGAAGATTTTTCCTGGCATTTGGAGATTCGAATTATCAGGATTACACCTGAAATATAAAAAGTAAAGCATTGAGTTACATGGAGACACTTACCTATAGTGCATGATGGACTGCATGTCGTATGTAGAGCCTGTAACATCATCCGCCTTGAACGGTTCCAGGATTTGTCTCTGGATCTGCTCCTCATCCCAGTAGTTTGGTGACCCCGTGAACTCTGCCATCACCTTGGGCACGTTCCAGAGCACAATGCCCTTGATGGGTGACTGGTGTTCGTGCAGTAGACCAAGCACGTGACCAAATTCGTGGAGTACAGTTGACTTGTCAATCACAGCAAGGTTCATCGTGCACTCATCTTTAGGAATCTGAAAACGCGCATGCCGGGGAAGGTGAACGAGAGAGAGAGAGAGAGAGAGAGAGAGAGAGAGAGAGAGAGAGAGAGAGAGAGAGAGAGACAGAGAGAGTGTCACAGTGTGCGTAATGCATGCATCTACGTGACTGGCGCTCGACCTACTGTTGTGGACATGGAAATCCGGTCGCACGTCTAGCGGCCCCAGGGTGCTGGCCATGCAGCCGTGGATAAGCGGTACACACATGCAATTTATGCGCTGCAGCGTGATAGTCGCATCGAATCAACATGTGCCCTTCACGCAGCGTTCTGTACGCGCTGAGGGCGCCGGCCCCGGTCAATCGACCGGATTTCCATGTCCATGACAGTACGTAGCTAACTGAGCTATACGTAACGTTGCGTTCAGGCACAGCCACTAGTCTACGGTACCGGCGCTAGTGACATGTCCACTCACGCGCGATGAAAATACAGTATTTTTTGCTGGACTCGACTACGCTGTACAGACTGTCAGTGTACTGTGCTTGTGCAAGGACATCAAAGACAAAGCGTGGACAGTAGGCATGTCGCATACATGTACATCAGGGGCGTGCTCGGCCCCCCAACTAGGGGGGTGCACGGGAGCCGAGGGGAGCCCCCCCCCCCCCTCGGCAATTTTCTGCAATTTGTTTGCAACCTTTCTTGAATTTTAGAGCATATTTGCATACATTACAATTGCAATTACCCAGATTGAAAATGTTTGGGGGGTGCACGTGCCCCCCCCGTGCCCATCGCCGAGCACGCGCCTGTACATGTATGTATGTCCAAAGTGGAAACCAGTGTTTTCATCTTGGTCTTGAAGTGGGTGCTTTGGTCTTGGACTGGAGTACGAGCGGCTGTTTGTGTTGTTAGTAAAATTACTGTTCAGGTTTGTGGTTTTGAGGACAAAGGCAATGAGTTTTCAGCAGAAGACTTTGTCGGCTCTCTGGGAAAAAAACAGCGTGAAATTTCTGACGGAGAGTCGGATTCTTCCGCCACCGGCACTGCTGAAGGCAGCAGCCAAGTTGAAGTTCAAGACTGTGACGAGCCAAGTTTCACAATAGAGGACGAAACTGATGACGAGCCCGCTGCAAAAAGATTGACTTTTGGTGAAGATTATGACTTTTCCGACGTTGGCACACTCTATGATGACGAGAATTGTCGGTGGAAACTCTGTCCACGCACTGCCCCTTTATAAAACAAAGGTGGCGATCGCCAATCAACACTGGACACCCACCAAGTCCTTCCCTTATCCAGTCAGTGGCTTATTGCAAAATGGGGGTCGGAACTTTTTGGAAACCACCTTTTTTTGACCCGGTGCACGCGCCTGATGAAGAGTTCAAAGAGCACAAGCAAAGAAGACATCTGAGGGTGATAGCGTCCCTCATTGGGCACAACTCTACATGACTGCAGTGTTACCACTGCCCGTATTTGTCCGTATTTTTACGGAAAAAAGATGTTTTGTCCGCAGTACGGATTTCAATCGAATTATGCCGGAAAAAGCGTTTTTGTTTTCCACTCGGCGAAGTGTTTTGGTAGTCATAGAATGCTTTGGAGTTTGGACTGAAGTGTAAAAATGCAACGAAGTTTTGCTTAGCGGAGGAAGTATACAGGTGAGAAATTACAGGAAATTCAGCAAGTGCAGCCGGTGTGACAATGGACATGCATGTGCAAGTCTGTGTGTATTGTTTTTTTTCCAAATTACACTAATAATCAGTGAGAATATTGACCTGAAAAAACGAGTACGGAAAACGCTGAAAAATTCCGCAAAATGGCACTGGGCAATACGGATGGGGGTAGAGGGCACTTGGTAACACTGTGACTGTACCTGCTTGTATGTATGCATACATGATCACGTATCATTATTGCACACGGGAACTGTGGCATGACTTACCCTCAGTGCATCCGTCCCCACACGGGAGTACGAGCCCTCCTTTTCCTTGAAAGACACTCGCACTTCCGAGTCGCTTCGATCTGTCACTTCAACGAATGAAATACTACAATGTTGGCTCCATTCGCTGGCAATGGGTAGCACTCGATCACGTTTCGGATGATCTTCAGTAAAGTACACTTTTATAGCCTCGGACTTCTTTTTCGCCCAGAGGTTCTTTGTATCCTTGTTGGCCAATGCAAACTGGGGTTTCACCACATTCGTACTGTCCTGACTCGGTCGCCTTTCAGCTTGGGGCTCAGTCCCACCCGATGCGGCCACTTCGTCCTGTTCGTCCGACTCTTGCTTTGAAGAGTTAGCGGCACATTCAGCTTTGCGCTGTTCAACATCTTGTAGCTGATCGCGTTCATCGCCAACCTCGTCGCTAGGTAGAAACACTGGATTGCGGCACCACATGACCGCTTTCTTCACAGCACTCAACACGACTGACGTTGTATCCGTGCTATCGAAATGGAGCAGCAGTAAACTTATCTAGGTCGCTAATACTATGGGTAAAATGAATACTTGCTTTTACTATCAGTATCTGAAAGAGAAAAAAACTGTTTCTACAGTGATCATGTACATGACTAATTGAACTACATTATTTTTACAAACGCCAAAGGGCCAAAGGCAGGGCCGGGAGAGATTGAAGAAAATCCGAAAATGAGTCACCTTGTCACCACAAGGCGCTAATTCTAGTCTGTACTGACTGTAGACTACTAGTACTACTACCAAGAGTCCATAACGGCAAGAGTATGCAACTGTGATTATGGGTGCATGCGTACGCGTGGCGCGCTGCCTAGGCGCCTTCATTACCATGATTACGTAACTAAGTTACTTGCCTTCATCACGCTCTGAAAGCATGCATTCAAACTCTCAATTTCTCGCACGAGCCCATCCGTTTTTGCTCGATTCGTTCCAGTACCTACACAATCTCTGAATTCTGATGCGTCTAGCACATCTCAATTCTAAAATCCACCGGGAATCCACAGGAAAACTACACAGACTACCCTGTTATTATTCATTGCAAAAGAACACCGAAAGGCCAGACCGCATGGTGAAGACAAATGTCTAGACTACTGAAGGATTCTCTGAATCCTTGTGCCATTAACAAGAGGCAGGATGAGCGCGTTACGGGTTGAGTTTGTCGAAAACCAATTGTACTTCATCATGTGTGAAGGGGTTTTATGAAGAAATATTTTATGAACCAGTGTACAGAGATGGTGCTTATGACGAACGGAGAGAGGAGAAGTGTGTGCAAGTCGATAAAGGGCATCCGAAGGAAAACATCGATCCTTGTTGTAAAGAATTTTAAGTGTAAATCTATGGTGGACTTCTAATTGGTTCAGAGTTGTGTCAGAAAGGCCACACCAAGCGGTATCGCAATAGTCGAATATAGGGAGAATATAGCACTGATAAAATAATAGTTTACGCTGGATGGGCAAATGAGTGCAATGTGGTTGTAGTACCCCTTATGCTGAACTGGTTCGCTTGCATACACAGTTGACATGTGCAGCCCAAGAGAGTTTGCAGTCAAACATCACACCTAGATGTTTGTGCTGAGTAACAACACGGATAGGCATAGTCGAGTCAGGGAAGTATAATGGTTGATCAGGAGGGGATGAAGAAATATACATGGCTTCTGTCTTGTCTATATTGGGCTGGAGTTTCCACGTTTGCATCCACATGACAGTGCTGTTGATGCGATGCTGCATGGTAAAGAGTAATTGTGCAGGGGAGGAATCAGAACAGATAAGGCCAGTGTCATCCGCATACAAACTAACATCGGGGACAACTGAAGGTAGGTCATTAACGTAAAGCAAGAATAACAAAGGACCCAGAATGGAACCTTGGGGCACTCCAGACGTTACAGGGAGGGGATCAGACAAGAAATAGGACAAGCGAACAGCCTGAGAACGAGCAGACAGATACGAGGATATCCAACGCAAGGCAGCATCCTCCACCCGGAAGGTGACCTCCAACTTGGCAAGTAAGCCACGATGCCAAACGGTGTCGAATGCCTTAGCCAAGTCGAAAAACACCATTCCCACGTGCTCCCCACAGTTCCTCTTTGTCGCTATGTCTTGGACAAGTCGAGTCACCTGGTATTGAGTTGAGTCACCACGGCAGAATCCCGACTGAGCTGGTGAGAGAGCCGGAGCGATGTGCAGGTAGAGGGAATCGAATACAATACGCTCACAAAGTTTGGAAACTGTGCGCAGCAGAGAGATGGGGCGGTAGTTTGCCGGGCAAGCACGGGAGCCTTTATTCTTGTAAAGCGGTGTCACGATGGCGGATTTCCAATCCTGTGGGAATGTACCAGTTCGAAATGACATATTTAAAAAAAATAATGGCGAGAGGATAGGCTATTGATGGTGCAAGAGACTGCAGCACTTCATTCGGGATCCCATCTGAGCCGGGAGACTTTCCACATTTCAGGCGCTTCAGATATTTCCGAACTTGAAACGTAGTGACATGTCACGGCTGTTAGCTGCACTTGGATCGCGGCAACTTAGTTTTCTGCACGTGAACCCTGAAAAATCAATGCATGCTCATGCATGTTCATGCATAACCAGTCAGCTGGCCTGCTCGCCCACGCATTTGACAGGTAACAATTCCATCAAATTTGAGATATCGCTTCGTTCTAAGTCTCAAAACAGTTCTAAAGTCACCAAACCACGCTGGTAATCGATGGCTATTCAATGTTAACATCTTCAGGAAGACTTCAGCCGTTTCCCGAGAGTTTGGGCATCGTTGCCGTTATTTTTCACGGTGTTCTTCTTCGTCCTGTCTGGAGCTGCAATTGCATCCTGGAATTATTTGAAAGGTATTTCGTGCGGGCTGTGGGGGGTTCCAACAGGCATAAACTGACATCGCTATAGGATAACTGGTAACTTTCACCCTTCAAGGAGGTAGAGCAATGAGAATTTTTTTGTGGCGGTCGTCCAATTTTTGTGGCGGTCATGGCTGTATTTGTGCACTTCCAAGGCTTTCATTCTGCCTGATACTACTTCGGACTGTATGGGAATCGTTGTTTAGGCACATGTAGCTGTCTTATTTGGTAGATCTGCTGTTTTCAATCACTTGGGACACTTTGTCTAGCCTATTTGTCTTTCGTTCGTGCCATCTATCAGTTTTGTGGGGTGCCTTGACCTGTATTTGTGAAGTTCTCGAGTAAAGACCCTAATTCTTGACTGGAGTCACGTCTTGAATTGAATTTGCTTGGTGAGCCCTCGTTCACGCAGTTGTACTTATCGTAATAGTCAATATCTGCTTGCTGGACGGACTAGCGGCTAGAATAGGGATGACCAAATGGTCCAAGTGTGTACTAGTACACGATTATTGTTTCCATCATCGTGAAATGCTCGTTGTGGAATTGCAGCCGTCTGCCTTTGGCACTGAGGACATGAGGAGAGTTGATTGTTACTTCTGCTCAGCAATGAAGCGATCATCAGCTCTCTTTGTTCTAATTATTGAGAGGACATACCGGCATCGCAATCAAGTAAAGATTAGGCAAACCTCGCCAACCTCCAAAGAGAGTCGAAGATATTTTCTCCAAATGCAAAGACGATCTTTGTGAGTTTGTGACTTGCATTTGCGTGCATACATGAGCAAGTCATGGACCACGGCACGTGCGCGGTTACCATGCCATCTCGAACCGACGCCATCTTTCTAAGTTGCCGCTTCTTGACAGCCGTGGACAGTGATTGTACGGAACGGAACAGATATGAAAGGCGACTGGGGCAAAAGGGGGAATGCGCCACGAAGGATCATCAGCCAGCCCAAATGAGGTGAACTGAGTGTTCAGAATATCAGCTATGCTCTTGGGGGACGTGGCGACCGTACCGTCGGATGCTATCATCGTTTGGGGCATGACACGGCCGGAAGTGTGCCGCTGTGCTCGCACAAACTGAAAGAGTGTAGGTCGATTCGGTGACGTTAGTGATGCTTGGATGGAGCGTATATATTGACGATGTGCTTGCCGAGACAGGTGCTTTACAGCATTCCTTTGTCGGTTATAAGCTGCATGATTTACTGCTGTCGGATATTTTTTGTACACACTATATAGATCACGCTTGCGTTTTACAGCAGACCTGAGCCCAGCAGTAACCCATGGTGGAGATTGCATGCGGGGTCGTGGAGATGTCACAGTGTGGGTGGCTCCGAATGAGGTGAGGTGACGACGGAAGGCGGACTGGAGCTCACAATCAAAGTGATGAAGTGCGTCATTAACATCAGTGTACGAGTTCAGAGAGGACCAGTTGTAGCCAGCTAAATCAGCGTTGATTAATTGCCAAAGGTGCGAAGGTACTTGTTTGAAGCGATACAGTGAAGAGGGAGGACCAGTGGAAGAGTTGGGGAAGTAGTTCGAAATAGGGGCGTAACATAAAGTGCAAACAATCTGTATATGGTCAGACATACCCAAGGGAGGTGCTTGATCAATTGAGCGCATGAGGCGTGGTCGGTTGGTGATCACCAAGTCCAGACACGAAACAGAGCCATTAGGCGAGGAATGAGTGGGGAAGTCAACCATCTGGTGGAGCCCAAGAGCAGCAAATACTGTGCTAAGGAGATCACCAGCCTTCGAGGTAGACTCGGTGGGACACCAGCTTGAGTTGTGGGCGTTGAAATCGCCAGTCACTAACAGATCATAAGAATCTAAACAGACTGACTGTAATGCCTCAACAAACATGTCACAAAAGTACGACAATTGCATTGTGCTCTGTGAGGGTGGTCGATACATGCAGCATAGTAAGATGTGATTCTGAGATTGAGTAGAGGGGGAGCCAAGTTCAAGCCACACAGACTCGCAGCCAGGGCGTTGAAGGTCGGCACGAGGGGAGACGTAAGGAAAGGAGTCCGAACGGACAAGTACGGCAACACCCCCATACCCACGGCTACAATGTGCTTACCGATTGTCTTCCGGAGGTCGATCTCTGCGGATGCAGATATAGCCTGACAGTGAGAGCGGGTTCGAGGGACAGAGCCACGTCTCTGTTAGGCAGATTATGTCAGGCTTAGCACATTCGGCAATAACGCAGAGCTCAGACAACTTGTTGACAACAGAGCGACAATTCAGAGATACTAGGGTTAAATCACGCTGGGATTTAGGGAAAAAAGGGAACGCTGATGGATTTAGCGCAAGACCATTCGACTTAGCACCCCGAAGACTACAACTGGTGAAAAGTAGCAAAAGCCATGGCAACTAACGCACCATTCAACAGCTTGGAATCCTGACCGCCACTAGTGACTAGGCACTATTCAGCCTGGTCTACACCACACTGTGGCACACAGCTATGAAGTGACATTTTCTGTCCCAGGGGAAACTCGCGGAAAAAAAGGGCACATTTTCGGCCATAACTCTTGAACGGCTGGTCAGATAGGGACACAGTTTTCAGAGAATTTGCAGCTATTCATGCTCTTTCAACTGACGTAGCACTCAATATGAATTTACAAATTCGATTTTTCAGCGAATTTTTGGGTGATGTGCCCCCTTAAGGGGGCACATCACCCAAAAATTTCATATGGCATTCAATTGACCGTAACTTTGGTGTTTCTCAGTGGATTTGAGTGAAATTTTGACCACACACTCCTGCCACTATGCTGGCCCTCAGGACATGATTTACAAGTTCTTGCGCCTCACTGACAGGCTTTCCAGGCCGGAAAAACTCAAATTTCCGGCATAGTGCTACGGTGTGCGAGCCACCCAGGAGCCAAACAAATGCATTTACATTTTTTTCACATTTTCGTGCCCATTCTGTCCGTGCGCGGGACCCAAACCTAAAACAAGTCCAGAAGCAGCCATGGGTGGTGGGGTACGGCCCCTCAACGTGGCCCTGGAATCTGTCACAAAGGAACGAGTGGGCGTTCTTTCACGGACTCCCACAGACCCAAGTCAATTTTTGAATTTTTTTAGGTTTGGCACGTGCTACGAGGTCGTACCTTTGATACAACATCCAGTGCTGGGACCTCCACAGCAAGCCATTTCCACAGCGCTGCACACCAAATCCAGGATGCCCTCAGAAACCGGCAAAGACTGCCACTAACGTTTCACTACTGCCTAGTACTGAATCCTACCTGACTTCTTGACACGACTCAAACTTGCCAAAGTCACTAAATCAACGTCAACTACAATAATCAAGCCACATATCTGGAACGTCACGAGGGTGCTGGCAAAAGTCCTGCTGCACGGCGGCGGGCTTCGCCCGCCGCCGTGCAGCCCAATACGTGGTTTTTTAACGTGATTTTTTGGACTTTTTTGGACAAATGACAGCATGCGACAAAAAAATCTTTCCTTGCAAGGGCACATTTTCGGCCATAACTCTTGAACGGCTGGTCAGATAGGGACACAGTTTTCAGAGAATTTGCAGCTATTCATGCTCTTTCAACTGACGTAGCACTCAATATGAATAATTTACAAATTCGATTTTTCAGCGAATTTTTGGGTGATGTGCCCCCTTAAGGTGGCAGATCCCCTTTTGGGTCCAAAAAAAGGACCAAAAAATGAAAGTTGTCAGAATGAGGCCATATCCGGCTCATTTTCCTCCTAAAGTGATGAACTTTCCGCTGGTGTAATTTTTTATGCGGTAAACAACACGACGGTTGGGAAATTTTGAAAATTCAAACCAACTCCCACTGCGAATTTGTAAAAAATCAGCTGATCTCCACTTTGAATGCAGTTCGCAAGCGCAATCAATCTTCGTTCCGGTTCACCGCGTGGATCGCGGAGGGTGCCAAGACCGCCAGCTATTTGTGTGTGTGTGCCGTGTTGGCTTTTAGTTGTACCCCGTACCGACCCGTACATCTACTCAGCTCTGCAGTACAGTCAGCTCAGCACTGGTACGGTGTCACTGTCAGCACGAACAAAAAAAATGCAAATCCGCGTCAAAGGAAGTACAGAAAAATTTGGAAATTGGCGTGGCCGCTGTTCTCTGTAGCTTTTGTCTTCTGGTCATTGGCAATTAGAGGAGATAGTCCGCTAACTACAGAGCCAAGAAGCGTGTTTTCTACGGGAACCAGTTCCAGAGCCCCAAGCGCAGAGATCTGGAGAAAGAAAACGAGTCTGCATCTCGTGCTCAAACTGAATGTGACTCTGAGCAATTGGGAGTACCTGACACGTCTCGTAGCTGTGAACCCTTGGCTGGCGATCTGAACTTACTTGCAGATGAGGATACCGAGAGCGCTGGTGACTCCAATGAAGACTCGAGTGAGGAGAGTGGTGAAGTCCTGGATTCTGACAAGCGGAATTTTAGTTTGCAGAAATTAAATTTAATTGCAGAATTTATTGTCCACATCAGCAGTTTGCAGAAAATGTAAGAGCTGGCCTAGTCTCCATAATTGAAGTTGCATGCAACTACTGCACTGCTGTTGCTTCACCGCCCGCAGTGGGAAAGACATCCAGTTATTTTGAATTGAATAGAAAGAGCGTACTGGCTATGCGCCTGCTTGAACGAGGCCGCGAGGATTTCCGGAAATTGTATGCATTCCTCGATTTGCCAACGCCGGTTGCAAAGAAGAACTACCAGCGCCACGTGAAGAATCTTCACCAAGCTGCTAAAGCTACTGCAAGTTTGAGCATGAATAATGCTGCTGAAGTTGGGTTCACACAACGAGTTGCAGCCGGGGAGGAATCGCCAGCCGAAATCGCCGTCACAGCGGACGGAACATGGATGCGACGAGGATACAGCTCCTTATATGGCATGCAGACTGTGATTGCTTGGGAGACACACACATTTTGTGGACGTGGAAGTGTTGACCCGCTATTGTACTTTCTGCACAAGGAAGGAGACTCCCTACGGAACTATTTTGGAAATGCTATCTGCAGGATTGCAGGCTTCGTCACAGCGATGGCCCGTGTTATTTGGGCATCTGTTTGCCACAACGTACAGTCCAAGGATGCCGAGAAATGCAATCAGTTCTGCCCAGAAGGACTCAGGGTGCAGGTGGCAGCAATAGAAGTGTGGATATGGCAATGTTTCTGTGGCAGTTTCTTCATCGTCAAACAACACTATCCCTGTTGCAGTCTTTGAAGAAATTAAACCTGTATATGTCCATCTTGCCGACAAATCCCTCCTACAGGGCTGTGTTCGCCGTGCCACACAGAATGCCAATGAAGCACTCAATGGCACTATTTGACATCTCTGTCCAAAGGAATCGTTCTGTAGCTCCATAACTGTTGAGACTGCTGTGTTCCTGGCAGTGATCGTGTTCAATGAAGACCACAGTGAGCTTGCCGAAGTAGTACAGCGTATGGGGTGCACTGTTAGTCCGTCGTTGGAGAGAAATCTAGGTGTCTTTCAAGAGGAAAACTGTACCACAAGCGTAGAAAGTCGTCAGAAGAGGAGCAAAAGGCAAGGAAGCATTGCAGAGCAATGAAGAAAGGGTTTCTGGATCAAGCACAGCACAAGGAAGAAGAAACATATGCTGCTGGTGGCTTTTGAAAGGTGAAACTGGAGTGTACTTTTTCCTGAATTTGACCCTCTTTTTCATGGACTCCGACAAGCTTGAGCCAACATATCTCAGGGCTTACTTGTCATGGAATCATAATCTTGGGCATTATTCACATCTACGTGAAATTTGCTAGGTGCTAAACTAAACAGAACTGTCAATATCCCAGCGAGGTTCTTCCAACTGGCATGCCTCTGAATTATCTGTAAACATCGCGTTTCTGATCTGTAAAATTGAAAATCACAATGCTCCACTGTACATATGTTTGCAAGGTTTAGTCTAGTTTAGCACCTCGAGCTGTCAGTCTGCATGAGTTCTGAGCAAATTAATACTGCTGGGTACCATTAGCCTCTGTTCTCTTTTGGCTCAATCCTTGCCCTCTACGTGCGATATGAACGCATTTTGGCTGAGAGCAAGTTCGGCACTTCAAGATATGTGAGATGTGTGAAAAATGATTCTGAACCTAGGTATGAACACCCTCAACATCACTGCCAAGTTTGGTTTGGATATTCCTAGCTGTTCATGACTTCTGGTCCAAAGAGTGTAGTATACGGAAAAGGGGAACTGCCACCTTAAGGACGCGAGCACTATTGAACCATTATCAGTTGTATGATGATTGCCTATTTAGGCGTGAAGCTATTGTAACAACGGTGATGCGTGCTGCTCTGTGACTAGTGTGCACTGGGTGATGCGTCGAATGCTTAGGCCTTGACCATCTTGTTGACGGATTATGCTAATATTTTCGTGAAATTATGCTTTTCGCATTGCTGAAAAAATTGCAGAATTATGCTGTTTTTATGGTAAAAGTTACCATATTATGCCGCATTATGCTCACATACGCTGCTAATGCAAAATGGTTCTGTGCAAAATAACAAGGGAATTTTTTTGTAGAGTAGGTTGTACTGTAGTACTAGTAGCAAAAGTTCAACGGGGTCAATGCATCGTCCGACCTGGCTACGACCATCACTGATTGTAGTGGACTGGACATATCATCAAGGCCAAGGGAGTCGTAAACCTACTTCCTACTATCCTAGTGCATCTACTTGTACTTGTACTTGTAGAACATGTTCAACTGTATGGAATTTGATGCGAACAGGCGGATTATTACAATTTTATGCGATTCGTATGCAATTTGCCTCGAATTATGCGATTATTCGATTCTGGAAGGAATTATGCGAAAAATTATGCTAGCATAATCCGTCAAGGCCTACGAATGCTACATCCATAGTTACATTATCATCAACTAACTATTTTATTTATAATTACTTCAAAGAAGTATTTTTATTTAAAGGATCTCCCAGAGGCGATGGCCTGTCGAGGGGATCTCCTGATGCAAATCATGCAATAGAAATAAACAGTGAGGAAAACTACACGTGTTACAGTATATGCTACATAATGAGCAATAAACTACTTAGTGTGTGCGGATTTTGGCTAGCCCACTTCGATGCCCTAACGCCTTGTGCATGCCCTATACAACAGGTATACTTGTACTGTGATCACTTTCTGTAAAAAAAATCTATTTTCCGCTTTGCCATGATTGCTGTGTTTGCTTTCTTTCTATATAAAATAACATGGCGAGCACGGAGACACATTTATATTTTCATGTCATGGTATGCATGCATGGTGAACGTATTAGAACTCAACTGGCACTTGGAACATTATTGTAAGTGAGATGTCTGGCTTAATCTGCATGTATCTACATAGAAGGAAACCAAACATTGGCTGAAGATGATGATACAGTGAAACTTGTCTAGTCGACTGCTCAAGGGACTTTCAAAGTGGGGTCTCTGTAGCAAGGTGGTCTCTTTATCCCAGTGGCATTTGACTGGAAATAGCATCCCTTGGTCCTGGCTGCAGTGATCTCCTGGGACAGGTGGTCGCCTTATCCGAGTGGTCGCCTTGACAGGTTTAATAACTGTACATGCGTCCAGGTGAAGACAAACAGAGAGCCAACATGTAACATGTGTAGCACGGGGACGACAACCCTTGACCTTGGCCTTGGCAGCAGTGATCAGTCGTCTACCTACCCACATACACATTCTCGTCTATGACACATGCAAGGCTGCATACTGGCGGCAAGACTCATTCGTCAAGGCAAACACAGTAAACCCAGTCGGTCACCTCAGCTATGCTGCAACTACACGACCAACGGTGTACTAGGAAAATCTCCACAGCGCTGGACAGCACTCTTGGTCTACTGTCAACAAAAGATCTGGAAAAATCTTTTTGAATATACCTATTTCAAGTACTAGAATAACCTTTGACTCAGATTTGAGCCATAAAATAAATAATACAATATTTGATGAAGTTGATTGTTCCAACTAGAAACACACGCTTCTTGCCGAACTTGACACTTGACTGACTTGACTGACTTCATGTTGATAGCCGCCGAAGTCGCAACGTCTAAGTTCGTACAATCTTTGATATTTAGAAAAACCGTCGATATCCTCAGCGCAAACGCTCCGCCTTTGGCAAAGGCCCTGATCACAATATAGTAGGTCTTGGCGGGGAGAAGAGGGTGCACAACACGCGGGTTACCATCCTCACCACCATCAGTGGCTGCAGCGATGAAACGTGTTTCAATGTCAGGACCATACAGGGTGAGTGCCAGGTCAGCTTCATCGCCAGTCGTCTAAGCAGTTAAAACAACAAACACCGGAAAATCGTCCAGAACACACCTTTAACGCCCCCCCCCCCCCCCCCCCAACGGTTGCACATGCAATGCTCATTTCTCACCCGCATGAGACCCGGAAAGCGAGCTATTCCGCCTCCATCTGGGGTCGCGGGCATTCCTAGTGTGTTTACATACATCCAAGAAACTGACTGGGACCCTGAGTGAAGGCAGTCGAGAAACCTCCTGGCCGGGCCAGCCTGTTTGACACGTGAACGCACCACAACTTTCCGCCTTGGCAGCGTACATATCCCACATGCGCATTCATGACGATATTCCGCCTTGGCAGCGTACATTTCCGCAGTCCCAAATGCATGCTGCATCCCGTCATTCAATGAGGTTGTTAAACTGTCCGGGCAGGAGTGACTGTAGGTGCAGGTCGGGCTGAACTTCTCCATATAACCATGGTTTTATCCACCCATAACCTAGTTTTCAAAGCTGACGGGACTCTTTTATCGGAATTAACTTGTACTACCTCCGCGTCATTAAAATTGTCGCTTCGCACATCGCAATGTTTGTGAGTTTCTCGTCTTAGTCAGACAGTCAGAATCGCTGTTTTCTGTGTTCGAACATTAATGCGACCCTTCCTGCGCAATGTCTACGTTTTACTGAAGCCGTGGTGGTCTCAGACTTTGTCGGAGCTCTCTTCTGCACCAAACAAATCCATTGCTCTCCTCACTATTCCGCCCCAGAGCGCGTATCGTTTTTTTCTGGTTTTAGTGCCGTCCCACATTTTTCCCGTGTGCATATATCAAGACTGCAAGCTTGGGTATAATAATCCTGGTATCTCTCCTGAATTCTAAATTCTGAAGTTGACGATGGCAAGGACAAAGTGTTCTCAAATTCCTAAAATGCGCTACGTGTGGCGCATGTTGCTGGGAATGTAGTACAGTCAAACCTCGTTAGGACGAACTTCAAGGGACTGAACACATTTGTTTGTCTTATCGGGAGTTCTTCTTATCCAGATCTGACAAAAAATCGATATGCATATCATATGGATTGTATTTACATGTACGTGAAGGTGCATGCTGGTGTACATGGGAAGCATGTTATTCTTAGCATAAGCCAGAAACAGGTAAGTACAATGACAAAGTGCAATGAATCACGACTGTGTCGAAAGTTCGTACAACGCACTGATTATTTTGTTAAAAACACGCTTGAAAACAATTTGCACTGTACGTACAATATGACCTCGACTATTGAAAACAAAGAAGAAAAAAGGCAGCCAGCGCACGCGCACGCTCGTGGACCGAAAGTTTGTACTACATGTACATGACCACACTGATTTTGTTCAAATCACACTTGAAAATAGTTCGTCTTCGCGAAAGTTCGCTGTACAGAAGTTCGTCGTAAACGAATAATTTTGACTTGAATTGATGCCTGGCCAACCATAGGATTGGCCTTAGTTCGTACTAATGGAAAGTTCGCCTTATCAGTGTTCGTCCTAACGAGGTTTGACTGTAGGTCTGAAAACACCAACAACATCAGTAAAGCGTTTGCCAAGGACAGAAGTTGCGAAACTGCTTACCCTATCTCGCTGGAAGGTCGTTGCAGTGTACTTGAAAAATTGCTACTTTGCCCTAATCGCCTGCCACCTGGAGGCATGGATCGCATGAAAACGAAGTTTCTAGACCTGAATTTGAACGCCCGTGCTGAAGGGTCTGCCTCAAACTCTGATGAAGACGTCAACCTTAGCTGCAAGTGCAGCGAAGCGGGAGGTCACAAACTAAAGCTTGGTCCGTCGACAATGCTCTGCCTCAATTTCTAGCTGATTTCTTTGCCCTTCGAGTGGACAAATTAAATTCGAAAAATCGCTCTGGGTAGGGACAATTTTAATGACGCGGAGGAAGTACCCAGAACGTCTAGAAGCACATCTCTCTCTCTTTCTCTCCCTCCCTTCCTCCCTACCTCTCTCTCTCTCTCTCCCCCTCCCCCCCCCCCCCCATGAAAACACACATCTATCACACACATACCTCGATTGTGTACTTTCTTTTTTCTTTTGGATCACTTGTGAACGTGAATTTCATTTCCTCTCCAGGGCTGATGTGATCTAGAGGAAACAGCAAAGTGCAAAATAATAGGAAGTTGGGCCTTATGGCATCTCTCCGAGACTGGTGCGAATCACTCGCAAAGCTCCAGTCCTGGTTCGATGCAGTCAATCAGCATGTTGATATCGTACGTACGGAATTGAGCAAGCAGCTGATATACTCTATCAAGCCGCGGTGATGCAGCCAGCTGTTTTGTTCTACCATGTGCACAGGGACTGTGTGACATCATAGACTCATGAATATCAGGCACGTAGGAGCAAATTCACAAACACATTACAAAATTGTATATATAGGGACACTTCCCCCATCAATGCCTTTGTAAGATGTTCAGTTCATAGGCCAGCGAAACAAAAACTTCTTGGGACGATTTACGGCCATTGCAACGGAAAGTGCTTCTACTGCAAATATCAATGATTCACAGCTCAGCGCACTAAACCAGCATTGAGCGATGCGCAGCTAGTGCGTAAGATCTCATTCATGCTAAGCAAGGGATTTTGAAGACAGTGCCTATTGTCAAAGTTTCAAAAAATAGCAGTGCTGCTGCTGCTGCTGCTCAATGGCTGAACCTGACCATCCTGTAGTGCTATAAACTGCAAAACAGAGAGTGCCAGAATTCTGTCTGGTTTGCCTCAAAGTCATCTGCCTTTGTGGAAAGCCCCCGTCTCGCAGTTAAAAGACGCTGCCTTGGATGCTTTGTGCCGATATAGACATGCCTTGTTGTTGACTTGACCGCATAGGGATCAGTTCAGCCAATCAATCTGAGCTCTGGGTTAACTGGGTTATTCTTAGTGCCAGCAGTCGCCAGCAGTTGTCTCAGGAATGGAGATGAATGTTTTATTAAAAGGGAGGGTAATCTTACTCTTTGACTTGTCAGCATCTTCAGGCAGAGTCTGCGGTTCTTCCTTTGGTGGTGCTGGCTTTGTGCCAGGAGGACCGTAGAGTTTCCTCACAACGAGTTTGTCCGTCGGTGAAAGCTCTGATATCACGGGAAAATCAGAATCCTGTGTCGGCCTCCCATCAATGCTCAATATCAACCCTTTAGGAAATCTGTGCACGACAACCAACAGTTTACGTACAGAACACGGACAGAAGTCAAGAAATCAAACTACTAATAAGTTAAACAAACAATAAGAGAACTGAAAAAGTGTTTTTTTAAACTCTTGGACAGCCTGAAACCTCTCTGTTTTACTAATATGTTATAAATATAATAATATGTTCATCCTTGCATCGAGTCAAGAACTTGGTTTTAGCACTGAACTCCCACTACGATGCCTTTAGCCGATTGGCAAATGCTTTCACTTACTAATACTTGACTTCACCGCAATCTGTTCAACCAGACACTAAGAGCCCTGCTGATAATAAAGAACACGATTGAAACAGCTAGTTGTTCGAAGATTCAGTACCAATATATTTAGTATGATTTCACCTCGAAGCATGAACTTAATCCAGCCTATATGGTGCTTGGTCCTGCCGCTGATCCCGAGACCCATGGTCGGGGGAGGTAGGCCCAAATCACCACCCATGGTCGGAGGAGGTAGGCCCAATTCACCAACACGCTGCGCCGGTTTCCCGCTCTATAGTCATGTCTCCCCATTGGTTCAGTCTTCCCATTCCGTTCCCCGCTGGACTGTGTATTTCAGAAAGAAAAATAAAATAAAAAAATAAATAAAGAATGGACTCGGATGGAGAGCCAAGGATAAATATATATTAAATAAAAAATGGACCAAGGAACTACATGTAAAAGTTACGCTATAATGTCCACTAACACCACCAGTTACTAAACGGCTAGTTAGTTGTAGGACGTCAGTACCGTCGGTCAGTGTCGTGAGCTGATTGTTTCGTACCTGGTGGTGTTAGTGGACATTATAATTATAGCGTAACTCGTAGTTACTTGGTCCATTTTATATTTAATATAAATTTATCCTTGGCTCTCCATCCAAGTCCATTCTTTATTTTATTTTTTATACTGAAATACACAGTGCAGCACTTCATTTTTTTATTTACAGGTGGAATCCTGATAATTCGAATATGGCTTAATTCGAACATACCGCTTAATTAGAAGTGTTTCCAGGATTGATTTCTGTCAATTCGATTCCCACATAAAGTTTTCTGATAATTCGAACCTCGAACCGGACATGTCCGGTTAATTCGAAGTTCCACGGATTTCACTTTCATAGAAAATGTGTGGGATTTGTGCTGATAATTCGAAGTAAGCAAAGTGTAATTCGAAGTTCACTATACACTGTAATGATCAGTTCAGTTTGCATGAGCAGGCTGTGCTGGTCAGTTCAGTATCCGTGAAATCTGTATCTAAGGTCCATAGCGCAACTCTACGTGAACATGGGAGCATTTTGACATACATATTGTGTTGTGGGTTCATGTTTGGATAATTAGAATGTCCGGATAATCAGAAGATTTTTCCTGGCATTTGGAGATTCGAATTATCAGGATTACACCTGAAATATAAAAAGTAAAGCATTGAGTTACATGGAGACACTTACCTATAGTGCATGATGGACTGCATGTCGTATGTAGAGCCTGTAACATCATCCGCCTTGAACGGTTCCAGGATTTGTCTCTGGATCTGCTCCTCATCCCAGTAGTTTGGTGACCCCGTGAACTCTGCCATCACCTTGGGCACGTTCCAGAGCACAATGCCCTTGATGGGTGACTGGTGTTCGTGCAGTAGACCAAGCACGTGACCAAATTCGTGGAGTACAGTTGACTTGTCAATCACAGCAAGGTTCATCGTGCACTCATCTTTAGGAATCTGAAAACGCGCATGCCGGGGAAGGTGAACGAGAGAGAGAGAGAGAGAGAGAGAGAGAGAGAGAGAGACAGAGAGAGTGTCACAGTGTGCGTAATGCATGCATCTACGTGACTGGCGCTCGACCTACTGTTGTGGACATGGAAATCCGGTCGCACGTCTAGCGGCCCCAGGGTGCTGGCCATGCAGCCGTGGATAAGCGGTACACACATGCAATTTATGCGCTGCAGCGTGATAGTCGCATCGAATCAACATGTGCCCTTCACGCAGCGTTCTGTACGCGCTGAGGGCGCCGGCCCCGGTCAATCGACCGGATTTCCATGTCCATGACAGTACGTAGCTAACTGAGCTATACGTAACGTTGCGTTCAGGCACAGCCACTAGTCTACGGTACCGGCGCTAGTGACATGTCCACTCACGCGCGATGAAAATACAGTATTTTTTGCTGGACTCGACTACGCTGTACAGACTGTCAGTGTACTGTGCTTGTGCAAGGACATCAAAGACAAAGCGTGGACAGTAGGCATGTCGCATACATGTACATCAGGGGCGTGCTCGGCCCCCCAACTAGGGGGGTGCACGGGAGCCGAGGGGAGCCCCCCCCCCCCTCGGCAATTTTCTGCAATTTGTTTGCAACCTTTCTTGAATTTTAGAGCATATTTGCATACATTACAATTGCAATTACCCAGATTGAAAATGTTTGGGGGGTGCACGTGCCCCCCCCGTGCCCATCGCCGAGCACGCGCCTGTACATGTATGTATGTCCAAAGTGGAAACCAGTGTTTTCATCTTGGTCTTGAAGTGGGTGCTTTGGTCTTGGACTGGAGTACGAGCGGCTGTTTGTGTTGTTAGTAAAATTACTGTTCAGGTTTGTGGTTTTGAGGACAAAGGCAATGAGTTTTCAGCAGAAGACTTTGTCGGCTCTCTGGGAAAAAAACAGCGTGAAATTTCTGACGGAGAGTCGGATTCTTCCGCCACCGGCACTGCTGAAGGCAGCAGCCAAGTTGAAGTTCAAGACTGTGACGAGCCAAGTTTCACAATAGAGGACGAAACTGATGACGAGCCCGCTGCAAAAAGATTGACTTTTGGTGAAGATTATGACTTTTCCGACGTTGGCACACTCTATGATGACGAGAATTGTCGGTGGAAACTCTGTCCACGCACTGCCCCTTTATAAAACAAAGGTGGCGATCGCCAATCAACACTGGACACCCACCAAGTCCTTCCCTTATCCAGTCAGTAGCTTATTGCAAAATGGGGGTCGGAACTTTTTGGAAACCACCTTTTTTTGACCCGGTGCACGCGCCTGATGAAGAGTTCAAAGAGCACAAGCAAAGAAGACATCTGAGGGTGATAGCGTCCCTCATTGGGCACAACTCTACATGACTGCAGTGTTACCACTGCCCGTATTTGTCCGTATTTTTACGGAAAAAAGATGTTTTGTCCGCAGTACGGATTTCAATCGAATTATGCCGGAAAAAGCGTTTTTGTTTTCCACTCGGCGAAGTGTTTTGGTAGTCATAGAATGCTTTGGAGTTTGGACTGAAGTGTAAAAATGCAACGAAGTTTTGCTTAGCGGAGGAAGTATACAGGTGAGAAATTACAGGAAATTCAGCAAGTGCAGCCGGTGTGACAATGGACATGCATGTGCAAGTCTGTGTGTATTGTTTTTTTTCCAAATTACACTAATAATCAGTGAGAATATTGACCTGAAAAAACGAGTACGGAAAACGCTGAAAAATTCCGCAAAATGGCACTGGGCAATACGGATGGGGGTAGAGGGCACTTGGTAACACTGTGACTGTACCTGCTTGTATGTATGCATACATGATCACGTATCATTATTGCACACGGGAACTGTGGCATGACTTACCCTCAGTGCATCCGTCCCCACACGGGAGTACGAGCCCTCCTTTTCCTTGAAAGACACTCGCACTTCCGAGTCGCTTCGATCTGTCACTTCAACGAATGAAATACTACAATGTTGGCTCCATTCGCTGGCAATGGGTAGCACTCGATCACGTTTCGGATGATCTTCAGTAAAGTACACTTTTATAGCCTCGGACTTCTTTTTCGCCCAGAGGTTCTTTGTATCCTTGTTGGCCAATGCAAACTGGGGTTTCACCACATTCGTACTGTCCTGACTCGGTCGCCTTTCAGCTTGGGGCTCAGTCCCACCCGATGCGGCCACTTCGTCCTGTTCGTCCGACTCTTGCTTTGAAGAGTTAGCGGCACATTCAGCTTTGCGCTGTTCAACATCTTGTAGCTGATCGCGTTCATCGCCAACCTCGTCGCTAGGTAGAAACACTGGATTGCGGCACCACATGACCGCTTTCTTCACAGCACTCAACACGACTGACGTTGTATCCGTGCTATCGAAATGGAGCAGCAGTAAACTTATCTAGGTCGCTAATACTATGGGTAAAATGAATACTTGCTTTTACTATCAGTATCTGAAAGAGAAAAAAACTGTTTCTACAGTGATCATGTACATGACTAATTGAACTACATTATTTTTACAAACGCCAAAGGGCCAAAGGCAGGGCCGGGAGAGATTGAAGAAAATCCGAAAATGAGTCACCTTGTCACCACAAGGCGCTAATTCTAGTCTGTACTGACTGTAGACTACTAGTACTACTACCAAGAGTCCATAACGGCAAGAGTATGCAACTGTGATTATGGGTGCATGCGTACGCGTGGCGCGCTGCCTAGGCGCCTTCATTACCATGATTACGTAACTAAGTTACTTGCCTTCATCACGCTCTGAAAGCATGCATTCAAACTCTCAATTTCTCGCACGAGCCCATCCGTTTTTGCTCGATTCGTTCCAGTACCTACACAATCTCTGAATTCTGATGCGTCTAGCACATCTCAATTCTAAAATCCACCGGGAATCCACAGGAAAACTACACAGACTACCCTGTTATTATTCATTGCAAAAGAACACCGAAAGGCCAGACCGCATGGTGAAGACAAATGTCTAGACTACTGAAGGATTCTCTGAATCCTTGTGCCATTAACAAGAGGCAGGATGAGCGCGTTACGGGTTGAGTTTGTCGAAAACCAATTGTACTTCATCATGTGTGAAGGGGTTTTATGAAGAAATATTTTATGAACCAGTGTACAGAGATGGTGCTTATGACGAACGGAGAGAGGAGAAGTGTGTGCAAGTCGATAAAGGGCATCCGAAGGAAAACATCGATCCTTGTTGTAAAGAATTTTAAGTGTAAATCTATGGTGGACTTCTAATTGGTTCAGAGTTGTGTCAGAAAGGCCACACCAAGCGGTATCGCAATAGTCGAATATAGGGAGAATATAGCACTGATAAAATAATAGTTTACGCTGGATGGGCAAATGAGTGCAATGTGGTTGTAGTACCCCTTATGCTGAACTGGTTCGCTTGCATACACAGTTGACATGTGCAGCCCAAGAGAGTTTGCAGTCAAACATCACACCTAGATGTTTGTGCTGAGTAACAACACGGATAGGCATAGTCGAGTCAGGGAAGTATAATGGTTGATCAGGAGGGGATGAAGAAATATACATGGCTTCTGTCTTGTCTATATTGGGCTGGAGTTTCCACGTTTGCATCCACATGACAGTGCTGTTGATGCGATGCTGCATGGTAAAGAGTAATTGTGCAGGGGAGGAATCAGAACAGATAAGGCCAGTGTCATCCGCATACAAACTAACATCGGGGACAACTGAAGGTAGGTCATTAACGTAAAGCAAGAATAACAAAGGACCCAGAATGGAACCTTGGGGCACTCCAGACGTTACAGGGAGGGGATCAGACAAGAAATAGGACAAGCGAACAGCCTGAGAACGAGCAGACAGATACGAGGATATCCAACGCAAGGCAGCATCCTCCACCCGGAAGGTGACCTCCAACTTGGCAAGTAAGCCACGATGCCAAACGGTGTCGAATGCCTTAGCCAAGTCGAAAAACACCATTCCCACGTGCTCCCCACAGTTCCTCTTTGTCGCTATGTCTTGGACAAGTCGAGTCACCTGGTATTGAGTTGAGTCACCACGGCAGAATCCCGACTGAGCTGGTGAGAGAGCCGGAGCGATGTGCAGGTAGAGGGAATCGAATACAATACGCTCACAAAGTTTGGAAACTGTGCGCAGCAGAGAGATGGGGCGGTAGTTTGCCGGGCAAGCACGGGAGCCTTTATTCTTGTAAAGCGGTGTCACGATGGCGGATTTCCAATCCTGTGGGAATGTACCAGTTCGAAATGACATATTTAAAAAAAATAATGGCGAGAGGATAGGCTATTGATGGTGCAAGAGACTGCAGCACTTCATTCGGGATCCCATCTGAGCCGGGAGACTTTCCACATTTCAGGCGCTTCAGATATTTCCGAACTTGAAACGTAGTGACATGTCACGGCTGTTAGCTGCACTTGGATCGCGGCAACTTAGTTTTCTGCACGTGAACCCTGAAAAATCAATGCATGCTCATGCATGTTCATGCATAACCAGTCAGCTGGCCTGCTCGCCCACGCATTTGACAGGTAACAATTCCATCAAATTTGAGATATCGCTTCGTTCTAAGTCTCAAAACAGTTCTAAAGTCACCAAACCACGCTGGTAATCGATGGCTATTCAATGTTAACATCTTCAGGAAGACTTCAGCCGTTTCCCGAGAGTTTGGGCATCGTTGCCGTTATTTTTCACGGTGTTCTTCTTCGTCCTGTCTGGAGCTGCAATTGCATCCTGGAATTATTTGAAAGGTATTTCGTGCGGGCTGTGGGGGGTTCCAACAGGCATAAACTGACATCGCTATAGGATAACTGGTAACTTTCACCCTTCAAGGAGGTAGAGCAATGAGAATTTTTTTGTGGCGGTCGTCCAATTTTTGTGGCGGTCATGGCTGTATTTGTGCACTTCCAAGGCTTTCATTCTGCCTGATACTACTTCGGACTGTATGGGAATCGTTGTTTAGGCACATGTAGCTGTCTTATTTGGTAGATCTGCTGTTTTCAATCACTTGGGACACTTTGTCTAGCCTATTTGTCTTTCGTTCGTGCCATCTATCAGTTTTGTGGGGTGCCTTGACCTGTATTTGTGAAGTTCTCGAGTAAAGACCCTAATTCTTGACTGGAGTCACGTCTTGAATTGAATTTGCTTGGTGAGCCCTCGTTCACGCAGTTGTACTTATCGTAATAGTCAATATCTGCTTGCTGGACGGACTAGCGGCTAGAATAGGGATGACCAAATGGTCCAAGTGTGTACTAGTACACGATTATTGTTTCCATCATCGTGAAATGCTCGTTGTGGAATTGCAGCCGTCTGCCTTTGGCACTGAGGACATGAGGAGAGTTGATTGTTACTTCTGCTCAGCAATGAAGCGATCATCAGCTCTCTTTGTTCTAATTATTGAGAGGACATACCGGCATCGCAATCAAGTAAAGATTAGGCAAACCTCGCCAACCTCCAAAGAGAGTCGAAGATATTTTCTCCAAATGCAAAGACGATCTTTGTGAGTTTGTGACTTGCATTTGCGTGCATACATGAGCAAGTCATGGACCACGGCACGTGCGCGGTTACCATGCCATCTCGAACCGACGCCATCTTTCTAAGTTGCCGCTTCTTGACAGCCGTGGACAGTGATTGTACGGAACGGAACAGATATGAAAGGCGACTGGGGCAAAAGGGGGAATGCGCCACGAAGGATCATCAGCCAGCCCAAATGAGGTGAACTGAGTGTTCAGAATATCAGCTATGCTCTTGGGGGACGTGGCGACCGTACCGTCGGATGCTATCATCGTTTGGGGCATGACACGGCCGGAAGTGTGCCGCTGTGCTCGCACAAACTGAAAGAGTGTAGGTCGATTCGGTGACGTTAGTGATGCTTGGATGGAGCGTATATATTGACGATGTGCTTGCCGAGACAGGTGCTTTACAGCATTCCTTTGTCGGTTATAAGCTGCATGATTTACTGCTGTCGGATATTTTTTGTACACACTATATAGATCACGCTTGCGTTTTACAGCAGACCTGAGCCCAGCAGTAACCCATGGTGGAGATTGCATGCGGGGTCGTGGAGATGTCACAGTGTGGGTGGCTCCGAATGAGGTGAGGTGACGACGGAAGGCGGACTGGAGCTCACAATCAAAGTGATGAAGTGCGTCATTAACATCAGTGTACGAGTTCAGAGAGGACCAGTTGTAGCCAGCTAAATCAGCGTTGATTAATTGCCAAAGGTGCGAAGGTACTTGTTTGAAGCGATACAGTGAAGAGGGAGGACCAGTGGAAGAGTTGGGGAAGTAGTTCGAAATAGGGGCGTAACATAAAGTGCAAACAATCTGTATATGGTCAGACATACCCAAGGGAGGTGCTTGATCAATTGAGCGCATGAGGCGTGGTCGGTTGGTGATCACCAAGTCCAGACACGAAACAGAGCCATTAGGCGAGGAATGAGTGGGGAAGTCAACCATCTGGTGGAGCCCAAGAGCAGCAAATACTGTGCTAAGGAGATCACCAGCCTTCGAGGTAGACTCGGTGGGACACCAGCTTGAGTTGTGGGCGTTGAAATCGCCAGTCACTAACAGATCATAAGAATCTAAACAGACTGACTGTAATGCCTCAACAAACATGTCACAAAAGTACGACAATTGCATTGTGCTCTGTGAGGGTGGTCGATACATGCAGCATAGTAAGATGTGATTCTGAGATTGAGTAGAGGGGGAGCCAAGTTCAAGCCACACAGACTCGCAGCCAGGGCGTTGAAGGTCGGCACGAGGGGAGACGTAAGGAAAGGAGTCCGAACGGACAAGTACGGCAACACCCCCATACCCACGGCTACAATGTGCTTACCGATTGTCTTCCGGAGGTCGATCTCTGCGGATGCAGATATAGCCTGACAGTGAGAGCGGGTTCGAGGGACAGAGCCACGTCTCTGTTAGGCAGATTATGTCAGGCTTAGCACATTCGGCAATAACGCAGAGCTCAGACAACTTGTTGACAACAGAGCGACAATTCAGAGATACTAGGGTTAAATCACGCTGGGATTTAGGGAAAAAAGGGAACGCTGATGGATTTAGCGCAAGACCATTCGACTTAGCACCCCGAAGACTACAACTGGTGAAAAGTAGCAAAAGCCATGGCAACTAACGCACCATTCAACAGCTTGGAATCCTGACCGCCACTAGTGACTAGGCACTATTCAGCCTGGTCTACACCACACTGTGGCACACAGCTATGAAGTGACATTTTCTGTCCCAGGGGAAACTCGCGGAAAAAAGGGCACATTTTCGGCCATAACTCTTGAACGGCTGGTCAGATAGGGACACAGTTTTCAGAGAATTTGCAGCTATTCATGCTCTTTCAACTGACGTAGCACTCAATATGAATTTACAAATTCGATTTTTCAGCGAATTTTTGGGTGATGTGCCCCCTTAAGGGGGCACATCACCCAAAAATTTCATATGGCATTCAATTGACCGTAACTTTGGTGTTTCTCAGTGGATTTGAGTGAAATTTTGACCACACACTCCTGCCACTATGCTGGCCCTCAGGACATGATTTACAAGTTCTTGCGCCTCACTGACAGGCTTTCCAGGCCGGAAAAACTCAAATTTCCGGCATAGTGCTACGGTGTGCGAGCCACCCAGGAGCCAAACAAATGCATTTACATTTTTTTCACATTTTCGTGCCCATTCTGTCCGTGCGCGGGACCCAAACCTAAAACAAGTCCAGAAGCAGCCATGGGTGGTGGGGTACGGCCCCTCAACGTGGCCCTGGAATCTGTCACAAAGGAACGAGTGGGCGTTCTTTCACGGACTCCCACAGACCCAAGTCAATTTTTGAATTTTTTTAGGTTTGGCACGTGCTACGAGGTCGTACCTTTGATACAACATCCAGTGCTGGGACCTCCACAGCAAGCCATTTCCACAGCGCTGCACACCAAATCCAGGATGCCCTCAGAAACCGGCAAAGACTGCCACTAACGTTTCACTACTGCCTAGTACTGAATCCTACCTGACTTCTTGACACGACTCAAACTTGCCAAAGTCACTAAATCAACGTCAACTACAATAATCAAGCCACATATCTGGAACGTCACGAGGGTGCTGGCAAAAGTCCTGCTGCACGGCGGCGGGCTTCGCCCGCCGCCGTGCAGCCCAATACGTGGTTTTTTAACGTGATTTTTTGGACTTTTTTGGACAAATGACAGCATGCGACAAAAAAATCTTTCCTTGCAAGGGCACATTTTCGGCCATAACTCTTGAACGGCTGGTCAGATAGGGACACAGTTTTCAGAGAATTTGCAGCTATTCATGCTCTTTCAACTGACGTAGCACTCAATATGAATAATTTACAAATTCGATTTTTCAGCGAATTTTTGGGTGATGTGCCCCCTTAAGGTGGCAGATCCCCTTTTGGGTCCAAAAAAAGGACCAAAAAATGAAAGTTGTCAGAATGAGGCCATATCCGGCTCATTTTCCTCCTAAAGTGATGAACTTTCCGCTGGTGTAATTTTTTATGCGGTAAACAACACGACGGTTGGGAAATTTTGAAAATTCAAACCAACTCCCACTGCGAATTTGTAAAAAATCAGCTGATCTCCACTTTGAATGCAGTTCGCAAGCGCAATCAATCTTCGTTCCGGTTCACCGCGTGGATCGCGGAGGGTGCCAAGACCGCCAGCTATTTGTGTGTGTTAGTCCTAGGGCCCATTTGAAATTTCTCACTTTTACTTGACACATGTTTGCTAACATGGATTTTATGATCATTCCTGGATGGTTTTTGCCTCCTGAACACGATGGAATAGATTTCGATTGCCGAATTGTGTCCGAACATGGTGAAAAACATCAAAATAGAAAAAGGCCGTTATTACCATGGCAACCTAACTAAAATTGCTCCTATATCCATTTTTACTGACATGTATATGGCCAAGTAGCACCTCATTTTGCTCAGAATAAGCAGTAGATACAGTACGGCGACAAGTACTGTACTTTTACAGTGTCAAAACAAAATTTCCAAAGTGCAATAAAACTTGGCTATTGGACATGTACATGTACATGTACATGATTGTACATTACATGTCGCGTCGAATGTTAGCATTGAGGTACGTGTACATGGATGTGCAGCTAGCAGGTACATGAGACTATTTACAGGCATGCATTACGATAATTATCAGACTGCAAACACGAGAGAAGCACGAGAGAAGCGTCAGACGGTTCGGCGTTACACTTCAACTGAGAGAATAGGTATTGTAACCCAAGTACTAACAGGAGAAGGAAAAGAATGTAGGAAACTGTCAGAGTCTAAGGAAAGAAGTGCTATAGGACAGTTGCAACCTGAACTAATTTACTCGAAGTACGTGTAGATAATACGATAGATCTCGCAGCAATGTAAGAAGGACAACACTATTTGTATGCGATGGCAGTGCTGTAACGAAAAAATGATGAAAATGAAAATACCAAAATCCTTTGCATACTAGTAGATATTAAAACAGTCCAAACATTGGCTAGCTTGTCACTATACTTAAATGCTTTGAAAAGACTTCAAGGCTGCAGTTGGACAACGCTCACAGGTGAATAGCTGCAGTTTAAAAAGCTGATCGATCCCAACATTGGGATGCGAATACTTTCGCTTCCATGTGTTTCACTTTAACTGAAGTTGTTCTTCCGTCTGAGCTTTGGAAACTCTACGCCGTACAGCTGAGCCCATCTCTACTCCGCCACCTACACCATCACTGTTGGCTCTGCAGTCAGGGACAATTCTTTAGCCACTAGTACATGAGGTATTATATGAACATGTTTTCCCTCTTCACCGCCGCTCTTGAATCGCATCAACTACGTGCCGTGATCAGTTCAGGAGAGACAAGCCATGACATTGGACATCGGACTCTTTCTTGCAGTTAGTGTTTTATAAGTATAACTGTAGTTTCACACTGCCTAGGCCCAGCCATCAAATTCTGTGACAAGGAAATGATTCTTCTACTGCTGGTGTTGCATATTGGGATAGGTTACCTCCAGGTACTCGGATTTCGTTTTTGTAACACTACACACCACATAGCTACTCCCTCCCTCTCACTGCAGCATGGCACTCCTGAGGCAGTTGTCCTAGAGCTGTTGAGCTGGTAAATAGGCTTTGTGCAAATGGTAGCTGATCACCACGGTCGGTGTGTTCAAATCATGGTACTAACACTAGCCGCTCTTGTAGATTCGAATCAAATGCTCGTCCACTGTAACACCTCCTGTGCAGCAGTACTCACAAAGTAAATGCCTTCATTCCAGCCCGATGAAGTTAGCCAGGTCTGAAACTTTCCACGGTTGTACAAGTAGATTAGTCCTATGAATAGTTACAACTGGCTTGGCAAGCTATGATGACTTTCCCCTGCTTTCCACACATAATTGTTGTGCTGCTCCTTGTTGGAATCATGCCTACTTTTCCGGGGAGCCAAGATGACATTGTAATGAAGGTTCTGCTGAATTTAGCATCGATCCATTCGTGGACGTTCCGACAGCAAAAGCGCCAGCGAGTCAATGCAAAACTTTGAAGAAAGTGTCCAAACGAGGTAACACATTTCTGGTATGTCACAACTACACTACTTGATGCTCAATCTTTCCAACTCTCGCACAAAATCAGTGTACGCGTCGGTTCGCATCCTGTGTATGTACGGTGTTACTATAGCTCCTGGCACATAAAAGAGTAAAAACTCCCAGGTCCAGTCAATATAGTACCGAGAAAGTCTTGAAAATGCTTGAATATAGCCGATGAGAACTTAGTTTTTTCGGCAATTTTGTATTCCTATCGAGGGTGATTTCGGGACCTTTGGACGCGATTGGACACGCCATACTGGGCCAAGATACTCTTGAAGACATTATCTATCAAATAACACCGAAAAATCCTTGTTAGCCAACATGTGTCAAGGCATGTATTGTAGAGGTCGATTTTTTGAATTGGCCCCAGTACTATGTGTGCCGTGTTGGCTTTTAGTTGTACCCCGTACCGACCCGTACATCTACTCAGCTCTGCAGTACAGTCAGCTCAGCACTGGTACGGTGTCACTGTCAGCACGAACAAAAAAAATGCAAATCCGCGTCAAAGGAAGTACAGAAAAATTTGGAAATTGGCGTGGCCGCTGTTCTCTGTAGCTTTTGTCTTCTGGTCATTGGCAATTAGAGGAGATAGTCCGCTAACTACAGAGCCAAGAAGCGTGTTTTCTACGGGAACCAGTTCCAGAGCCCCAAGCGCAGAGATCTGGAGAAAGAAAACGAGTCTGCATCTCGTGCTCAAACTGAATGTGACTCTGAGCAATTGGGAGTACCTGACACGTCTCGTAGCTGTGAACCCTTGGCTGGCGATCTGAACTTACTTGCAGATGAGGATACCGAGAGCGCTGGTGACTCCAATGAAGACTCGAGTGAGGAGAGTGGTGAAGTCCTGGATTCTGACAAGCGGAATTTTAGTTTGCAGAAATTAAATTTAATTGCAGAATTTATTGTCCACATCAGCAGTTTGCAGAAAATGTAAGAGCTGGCCTAGTCTCCATAATTGAAGTTGCATGCAACTACTGCACTGCTGTTGCTTCACCGCCCGCAGTGGGAAAGACATCCAGTTATTTTGAATTGAATAGAAAGAGCGTACTGGCTATGCGCCTGCTTGAACGAGGCCGCGAGGATTTCCGGAAATTGTATGCATTCCTCGATTTGCCAACGCCGGTTGCAAAGAAGAACTACCAGCGCCACGTGAAGAATCTTCACCAAGCTGCTAAAGCTACTGCAAGTTTGAGCATGAATAATGCTGCTGAAGTTGGGTTCACACAACGAGTTGCAGCCGGGGAGGAATCGCCAGCCGAAATCGCCGTCACAGCGGACGGAACATGGATGCGACGAGGATACAGCTCCTTATATGGCATGCAGACTGTGATTGCTTGGGAGACACACACATTTTGTGGACGTGGAAGTGTTGACCCGCTATTGTACTTTCTGCACAAGGAAGGAGACTCCCTACGGAACTATTTTGGAAATGCTATCTGCAGGATTGCAGGCTTCGTCACAGCGATGGCCCGTGTTATTTGGGCATCTGTTTGCCACAACGTACAGTCCAAGGATGCCGAGAAATGCAATCAGTTCTGCCCAGAAGGACTCAGGGTGCAGGTGGCAGCAATAGAAGTGTGGATATGGCAATGTTTCTGTGGCAGTTTCTTCATCGTCAAACAACACTATCCCTGTTGCAGTCTTTGAAGAAATTAAACCTGTATATGTCCATCTTGCCGACAAATCCCTCCTACAGGGCTGTGTTCGCCGTGCCACACAGAATGCCAATGAAGCACTCAATGGCACTATTTGACATCTCTGTCCAAAGGAATCGTTCTGTAGCTCCATAACTGTTGAGACTGCTGTGTTCCTGGCAGTGATCGTGTTCAATGAAGACCACAGTGAGCTTGCCGAAGTAGTACAGCGTATGGGGTGCACTGTTAGTCCGTCGTTGGAGAGAAATCTAGGTGTCTTTCAAGAGGAAAACTGTACCACAAGCGTAGAAAGTCGTCAGAAGAGGAGCAAAAGGCAAGGAAGCATTGCAGAGCAATGAAGAAAGGGTTTCTGGATCAAGCACAGCACAAGGAAGAAGAAACATATGCTGCTGGTGGCTTTTGAAAGGTGAAACTGGAGTGTACTTTTTCCTGAATTTGACCCTCTTTTTCATGGACTCCGACAAGCTTGAGCCAACATATCTCAGGGCTTACTTGTCATGGAATCATAATCTTGGGCATTATTCACATCTACGTGAAATTTGCTAGGTGCTAAACTAAACAGAACTGTCAATATCCCAGCGAGGTTCTTCCAACTGGCATGCCTCTGAATTATCTGTAAACATCGCGTTTCTGATCTGTAAAATTGAAAATCACAATGCTCCACTGTACATATGTTTGCAAGGTTTAGTCTAGTTTAGCACCTCGAGCTGTCAGTCTGCATGAGTTCTGAGCAAATTAATACTGCTGGGTACCATTAGCCTCTGTTCTCTTTTGGCTCAATCCTTGCCCTCTACGTGCGATATGAACGCATTTTGGCTGAGAGCAAGTTCGGCACTTCAAGATATGTGAGATGTGTGAAAAATGATTCTGAACCTAGGTATGAACACCCTCAACATCACTGCCAAGTTTGGTTTGGATATTCCTAGCTGTTCATGACTTCTGGTCCAAAGAGTGTAGTATACGGAAAAGGGGAACTGCCACCTTAAGGACGCGAGCACTATTGAACCATTATCAGTTGTATGATGATTGCCTATTTAGGCGTGAAGCTATTGTAACAACGGTGATGCGTGCTGCTCTGTGACTAGTGTGCACTGGGTGATGCGTCGAATGCTTAGGCCTTGACCATCTTGTTGACGGATTATGCTAATATTTTCGTGAAATTATGCTTTTCGCATTGCTGAAAAAATTGCAGAATTATGCTGTTTTTATGGTAAAAGTTACCATATTATGCCGCATTATGCTCACATACGCTGCTAATGCAAAATGGTTCTGTGCAAAATAACAAGGGAATTTTTTTGTAGAGTAGGTTGTACTGTAGTACTAGTAGCAAAAGTTCAACGGGGTCAATGCATCGTCCGACCTGGCTACGACCATCACTGATTGTAGTGGACTGGACATATCATCAAGGCCAAGGGAGTCGTAAACCTACTTCCTACTATCCTAGTGCATCTACTTGTACTTGTACTTGTAGAACATGTTCAACTGTATGGAATTTGATGCGAACAGGCGGATTATTACAATTTTATGCGATTCGTATGCAATTTGCCTCGAATTATGCGATTATTCGATTCTGGAAGGAATTATGCGAAAAATTATGCTAGCATAATCCGTCAAGGCCTACGAATGCTACATCCATAGTTACATTATCATCAACTAACTATTTTATTTATAATTACTTCAAAGAAGTATTTTTATTTAAAGGATCTCCCAGAGGCGATGGCCTGTCGAGGGGATCTCCTGATGCAAATCATGCAATAGAAATAAACAGTGAGGAAAACTACACGTGTTACAGTATATGCTACATAATGAGCAATAAACTACTTAGTGTGTGCGGATTTTGGCTAGCCCACTTCGATGCCCTAACGCCTTGTGCATGCCCTATACAACAGGTATACTTGTACTGTGATCACTTTCTGTAAAAAAAATCTATTTTCCGCTTTGCCATGATTGCTGTGTTTGCTTTCTTTCTATATAAAATAACATGGCGAGCACGGAGACACATTTATATTTTCATGTCATGGTATGCATGCATGGTGAACGTATTAGAACTCAACTGGCACTTGGAACATTATTGTAAGTGAGATGTCTGGCTTAATCTGCATGTATCTACATAGAAGGAAACCAAACATTGGCTGAAGATGATGATACAGTGAAACTTGTCTAGTCGACTGCTCAAGGGACTTTCAAAGTGGGGTCTCTGTAGCAAGGTGGTCTCTTTATCCCAGTGGCATTTGACTGGAAATAGCATCCCTTGGTCCTGGCTGCAGTGATCTCCTGGGACAGGTGGTCGCCTTATCCGAGTGGTCGCCTTGACAGGTTTAATAACTGTACATGCGTCCAGGTGAAGACAAACAGAGAGCCAACATGTAACATGTGTAGCACGGGGACGACAACCCTTGACCTTGGCCTTGGCAGCAGTGATCAGTCGTCTACCTACCCACATACACATTCTCGTCTATGACACATGCAAGGCTGCATACTGGCGGCAAGACTCATTCGTCAAGGCAAACACAGTAAACCCAGTCGGTCACCTCAGCTATGCTGCAACTACACGACCAACGGTGTACTAGGAAAATCTCCACAGCGCTGGACAGCACTCTTGGTCTACTGTCAACAAAAGATCTGGAAAAATCTTTTTGAATATACCTATTTCAAGTACTAGAATAACCTTTGACTCAGATTTGAGCCATAAAATAAATAATACAATATTTGATGAAGTTGATTGTTCCAACTAGAAACACACGCTTCTTGCCGAACTTGACACTTGACTGACTTGACTGACTTCATGTTGATAGCCGCCGAAGTCGCAACGTCTAAGTTCGTACAATCTTTGATATTTAGAAAAACCGTCGATATCCTCAGCGCAAACGCTCCGCCTTTGGCAAAGGCCCTGATCACAATATAGTAGGTCTTGGCGGGGAGAAGAGGGTGCACAACACGCGGGTTACCATCCTCACCACCATCAGTGGCTGCAGCGATGAAACGTGTTTCAATGTCAGGACCATACAGGGTGAGTGCCAGGTCAGCTTCATCGCCAGTCGTCTAAGCAGTTAAAACAACAAACACCGGAAAATCGTCCAGAACACACCTTTAACGCCCCCCCCCCCCCCCCCCCAACGGTTGCACATGCAATGCTCATTTCTCACCCGCATGAGACCCGGAAAGCGAGCTATTCCGCCTCCATCTGGGGTCGCGGGCATTCCTAGTGTGTTTACATACATCCAAGAAACTGACTGGGACCCTGAGTGAAGGCAGTCGAGAAACCTCCTGGCCGGGCCAGCCTGTTTGACACGTGAACGCACCACAACTTTCCGCCTTGGCAGCGTACATATCCCACATGCGCATTCATGACGATATTCCGCCTTGGCAGCGTACATTTCCGCAGTCCCAAATGCATGCTGCATCCCGTCATTCAATGAGGTTGTTAAACTGTCCGGGCAGGAGTGACTGTAGGTGCAGGTCGGGCTGAACTTCTCCATATAACCATGGTTTTATCCACCCATAACCTAGTTTTCAAAGCTGACGGGACTCTTTTATCGGAATTAACTTGTACTACCTCCGCGTCATTAAAATTGTCGCTTCGCACATCGCAATGTTTGTGAGTTTCTCGTCTTAGTCAGACAGTCAGAATCGCTGTTTTCTGTGTTCGAACATTAATGCGACCCTTCCTGCGCAATGTCTACGTTTTACTGAAGCCGTGGTGGTCTCAGACTTTGTCGGAGCTCTCTTCTGCACCAAACAAATCCATTGCTCTCCTCACTATTCCGCCCCAGAGCGCGTATCGTTTTTTTCTGGTTTTAGTGCCGTCCCACATTTTTCCCGTGTGCATATATCAAGACTGCAAGCTTGGGTATAATAATCCTGGTATCTCTCCTGAATTCTAAATTCTGAAGTTGACGATGGCAAGGACAAAGTGTTCTCAAATTCCTAAAATGCGCTACGTGTGGCGCATGTTGCTGGGAATGTAGTAGGTCTGAAAACACCAACAACATCAGTAAAGCGTTTGCCAAGGACAGAAGTTGCGAAACTGCTTACCCTATCTCGCTGGAAGGTCGTTGCAGTGTACTTGAAAAATTGCTACTTTGCCCTAATCGCCTGCCACCTGGAGGCATGGATCGCATGAAAACGAAGTTTCTAGACCTGAATTTGAACGCCCGTGCTGAAGGGTCTGCCTCAAACTCTGATGAAGACGTCAACCTTAGCTGCAAGTGCAGCGAAGCGGGAGGTCACAAACTAAAGCTTGGTCCGTCGACAATGCTCTGCCTCAATTTCTAGCTGATTTCTTTGCCCTTCGAGTGGACAAATTAAATTCGAAAAATCGCTCTGGGTAGGGACAATTTTAATGACGCGGAGGAAGTACCCAGAACGTCTAGAAGCACATCTCTCTCTCTTTCTCTCCCTCCCTTCCTCCCTACCTCTCTCTCTCTCTCTCCCCCTCCCCCCCCCCCCCCCATGAAAACACACATCTATCACACACATACCTCGATTGTGTACTTTCTTTTTTCTTTTGGATCACTTGTGAACGTGAATTTCATTTCCTCTCCAGGGCTGATGTGATCTAGAGGAAACAGCAAAGTGCAAAATAATAGGAAGTTGGGCCTTATGGCATCTCTCCGAGACTGGTGCGAATCACTCGCAAAGCTCCAGTCCTGGTTCGATGCAGTCAATCAGCATGTTGATATCGTACGTACGGAATTGAGCAAGCAGCTGATATACTCTATCAAGCCGCGGTGATGCAGCCAGCTGTTTTGTTCTACCATGTGCACAGGGACTGTGTGACATCATAGACTCATGAATATCAGGCACGTAGGAGCAAATTCACAAACACATTACAAAATTGTATATATAGGGACACTTCCCCCATCAATGCCTTTGTAAGATGTTCAGTTCATAGGCCAGCGAAACAAAAACTTCTTGGGACGATTTACGGCCATTGCAACGGAAAGTGCTTCTACTGCAAATATCAATGATTCACAGCTCAGCGCACTAAACCAGCATTGAGCGATGCGCAGCTAGTGCGTAAGATCTCATTCATGCTAAGCAAGGGATTTTGAAGACAGTGCCTATTGTCAAAGTTTCAAAAAATAGCAGTGCTGCTGCTGCTGCTGCTCAATGGCTGAACCTGACCATCCTGTAGTGCTATAAACTGCAAAACAGAGAGTGCCAGAATTCTGTCTGGTTTGCCTCAAAGTCATCTGCCTTTGTGGAAAGCCCCCGTCTCGCAGTTAAAAGACGCTGCCTTGGATGCTTTGTGCCGATATAGACATGCCTTGTTGTTGACTTGACCGCATAGGGATCAGTTCAGCCAATCAATCTGAGCTCTGGGTTAACTGGGTTATTCTTAGTGCCAGCAGTCGCCAGCAGTTGTCTCAGGAATGGAGATGAATGTTTTATTAAAAGGGAGGGTAATCTTACTCTTTGACTTGTCAGCATCTTCAGGCAGAGTCTGCGGTTCTTCCTTTGGTGGTGCTGGCTTTGTGCCAGGAGGACCGTAGAGTTTCCTCACAACGAGTTTGTCCGTCGGTGAAAGCTCTGATATCACGGGAAAATCAGAATCCTGTGTCGGCCTCCCATCAATGCTCAATATCAACCCTTTAGGAAATCTGTGCACGACAACCAACAGTTTACGTACAGAACACGGACAGAAGTCAAGAAATCAAACTACTAATAAGTTAAACAAACAATAAGAGAACTGAAAAAGTGTTTTTTTAAACTCTTGGACAGCCTGAAACCTCTCTGTTTTACTAATATGTTATAAATATAATAATATGTTCATCCTTGCATCGAGTCAAGAACTTGGTTTTAGCACTGAACTCCCACTACGATGCCTTTAGCCGATTGGCAAATGCTTTCACTTACTAATACTTGACTTCACCGCAATCTGTTCAACCAGACACTAAGAGCCCTGCTGATAATAAAGAACACGATTGAAACAGCTAGTTGTTCGAAGATTCAGTACCAATATATTTAGTATGATTTCACCTCGAAGCATGAACTTAATCCAGCCTATATGGTGCTTGGTCCTGCCGCTGATCCCGAGACCCATGGTCGGGGGAGGTAGGCCCAAATCACCACCCATGGTCGGAGGAGGTAGGCCCAATTCACCAACACGCTGCGCCGGTTTCCCGCTCTATAGTCATGTCTCCCCATTGGTTCAGTCTTCCCATTCCGTTCCCCGCTGGACTGTGTATTTCAGAAAGAAAAATAAAATAAAAAAATAAATAAAGAATGGACTCGGATGGAGAGCCAAGGATAAATATATATTAAATAAAAAATGGACCAAGGAACTACATGTAAAAGTTACGCTATAATGTCCACTAACACCACCAGTTACTAAACGGCTAGTTAGTTGTAGGACGTCAGTACCGTCGGTCAGTGTCGTGAGCTGATTGTTTCGTACCTGGTGGTGTTAGTGGACATTATAATTATAGCGTAACTCGTAGTTACTTGGTCCATTTTATATTTAATATAAATTTATCCTTGGCTCTCCATCCAAGTCCATTCTTTATTTTATTTTTTATACTGAAATACACAGTGCAGCACTTCATTTTTTTATTTACAGGTGGAATCCTGATAATTCGAATATGGCTTAATTCGAACATACCGCTTAATTAGAAGTGTTTCCAGGATTGATTTCTGTCAATTCGATTCCCACATAAAGTTTTCTGATAATTCGAACCTCGAACCGGACATGTCCGGTTAATTCGAAGTTCCACGGATTTCACTTTCATAGAAAATGTGTGGGATTTGTGCTGATAATTCGAAGTAAGCAAAGTGTAATTCGAAGTTCACTATACACTGTAATGATCAGTTCAGTTTGCATGAGCAGGCTGTGCTGGTCAGTTCAGTATCCGTGAAATCTGTATCTAAGGTCCATAGCGCAACTCTACGTGAACATGGGAGCATTTTGACATACATATTGTGTTGTGGGTTCATGTTTGGATAATTAGAATGTCCGGATAATCAGAAGATTTTTCCTGGCATTTGGAGATTCGAATTATCAGGATTACACCTGAAATATAAAAAGTAAAGCATTGAGTTACATGGAGACACTTACCTATAGTGCATGATGGACTGCATGTCGTATGTAGAGCCTGTAACATCATCCGCCTTGAACGGTTCCAGGATTTGTCTCTGGATCTGCTCCTCATCCCAGTAGTTTGGTGACCCCGTGAACTCTGCCATCACCTTGGGCACGTTCCAGAGCACAATGCCCTTGATGGGTGACTGGTGTTCGTGCAGTAGACCAAGCACGTGACCAAATTCGTGGAGTACAGTTGACTTGTCAATCACAGCAAGGTTCATCGTGCACTCATCTTTAGGAATCTGAAAACGCGCATGCCGGGGAAGGTGAACGAGAGAGAGAGAGAGAGAGAGAGAGAGAGAGAGAGAGAGACAGAGAGAGTGTCACAGTGTGCGTAATGCATGCATCTACGTGACTGGCGCTCGACCTACTGTTGTGGACATGGAAATCCGGTCGCACGTCTAGCGGCCCCAGGGTGCTGGCCATGCAGCCGTGGATAAGCGGTACACACATGCAATTTATGCGCTGCAGCGTGATAGTCGCATCGAATCAACATGTGCCCTTCACGCAGCGTTCTGTACGCGCTGAGGGCGCCGGCCCCGGTCAATCGACCGGATTTCCATGTCCATGACAGTACGTAGCTAACTGAGCTATACGTAACGTTGCGTTCAGGCACAGCCACTAGTCTACGGTACCGGCGCTAGTGACATGTCCACTCACGCGCGATGAAAATACAGTATTTTTTGCTGGACTCGACTACGCTGTACAGACTGTCAGTGTACTGTGCTTGTGCAAGGACATCAAAGACAAAGCGTGGACAGTAGGCATGTCGCATACATGTACATCAGGGGCGTGCTCGGCCCCCCAACTAGGGGGGTGCACGGGAGCCGAGGGGAGCCCCCCCCCCCCTCGGCAATTTTCTGCAATTTGTTTGCAACCTTTCTTGAATTTTAGAGCATATTTGCATACATTACAATTGCAATTACCCAGATTGAAAATGTTTGGGGGGTGCACGTGCCCCCCCCGTGCCCATCGCCGAGCACGCGCCTGTACATGTATGTATGTCCAAAGTGGAAACCAGTGTTTTCATCTTGGTCTTGAAGTGGGTGCTTTGGTCTTGGACTGGAGTACGAGCGGCTGTTTGTGTTGTTAGTAAAATTACTGTTCAGGTTTGTGGTTTTGAGGACAAAGGCAATGAGTTTTCAGCAGAAGACTTTGTCGGCTCTCTGGGAAAAAAACAGCGTGAAATTTCTGACGGAGAGTCGGATTCTTCCGCCACCGGCACTGCTGAAGGCAGCAGCCAAGTTGAAGTTCAAGACTGTGACGAGCCAAGTTTCACAATAGAGGACGAAACTGATGACGAGCCCGCTGCAAAAAGATTGACTTTTGGTGAAGATTATGACTTTTCCGACGTTGGCACACTCTATGATGACGAGAATTGTCGGTGGAAACTCTGTCCACGCACTGCCCCTTTATAAAACAAAGGTGGCGATCGCCAATCAACACTGGACACCCACCAAGTCCTTCCCTTATCCAGTCAGTAGCTTATTGCAAAATGGGGGTCGGAACTTTTTGGAAACCACCTTTTTTTGACCCGGTGCACGCGCCTGATGAAGAGTTCAAAGAGCACAAGCAAAGAAGACATCTGAGGGTGATAGCGTCCCTCATTGGGCACAACTCTACATGACTGCAGTGTTACCACTGCCCGTATTTGTCCGTATTTTTACGGAAAAAAGATGTTTTGTCCGCAGTACGGATTTCAATCGAATTATGCCGGAAAAAGCGTTTTTGTTTTCCACTCGGCGAAGTGTTTTGGTAGTCATAGAATGCTTTGGAGTTTGGACTGAAGTGTAAAAATGCAACGAAGTTTTGCTTAGCGGAGGAAGTATACAGGTGAGAAATTACAGGAAATTCAGCAAGTGCAGCCGGTGTGACAATGGACATGCATGTGCAAGTCTGTGTGTATTGTTTTTTTTCCAAATTACACTAATAATCAGTGAGAATATTGACCTGAAAAAACGAGTACGGAAAACGCTGAAAAATTCCGCAAAATGGCACTGGGCAATACGGATGGGGGTAGAGGGCACTTGGTAACACTGTGACTGTACCTGCTTGTATGTATGCATACATGATCACGTATCATTATTGCACACGGGAACTGTGGCATGACTTACCCTCAGTGCATCCGTCCCCACACGGGAGTACGAGCCCTCCTTTTCCTTGAAAGACACTCGCACTTCCGAGTCGCTTCGATCTGTCACTTCAACGAATGAAATACTACAATGTTGGCTCCATTCGCTGGCAATGGGTAGCACTCGATCACGTTTCGGATGATCTTCAGTAAAGTACACTTTTATAGCCTCGGACTTCTTTTTCGCCCAGAGGTTCTTTGTATCCTTGTTGGCCAATGCAAACTGGGGTTTCACCACATTCGTACTGTCCTGACTCGGTCGCCTTTCAGCTTGGGGCTCAGTCCCACCCGATGCGGCCACTTCGTCCTGTTCGTCCGACTCTTGCTTTGAAGAGTTAGCGGCACATTCAGCTTTGCGCTGTTCAACATCTTGTAGCTGATCGCGTTCATCGCCAACCTCGTCGCTAGGTAGAAACACTGGATTGCGGCACCACATGACCGCTTTCTTCACAGCACTCAACACGACTGACGTTGTATCCGTGCTATCGAAATGGAGCAGCAGTAAACTTATCTAGGTCGCTAATACTATGGGTAAAATGAATACTTGCTTTTACTATCAGTATCTGAAAGAGAAAAAAACTGTCTCTACAGTGATCATGTACATGACTAATTGAACTACATTATTTTTACAAACGCCAAAGGGCCAAAGGCAGGGCCGGGAGAGATTGAAGAAAATCCGAAAATGAGTCACCTTGTCACCACAAGGCGCTAATTCTAGTCTGTACTGACTGTAGACTACTAGTACTACTACCAAGAGTCCATAACGGCAAGAGTATGCAACTGTGATTATGGGTGCATGCGTACGCGTGGCGCGCTGCCTAGGCGCCTTCATTACCATGATTACGTAACTAAGTTACTTGCCTTCATCACGCTCTGAAAGCATGCATTCAAACTCTCAATTTCTCGCACGAGCCCATCCGTTTTTGCTCGATTCGTTCCAGTACCTACACAATCTCTGAATTCTGATGCGTCTAGCACATCTCAATTCTAAAATCCACCGGGAATCCACAGGAAAACTACACAGACTACCCTGTTATTATTCATTGCAAAAGAACACCGAAAGGCCAGACCGCATGGTGAAGACAAATGTCTAGACTACTGAAGGATTCTCTGAATCCTTGTGCCATTAACAAGAGGCAGGATGAGCGCGTTACGGGTTGAGTTTGTCGAAAACCAATTGTACTTCATCATGTGTGAAGGGGTTTTATGAAGAAATATTTTATGAACCAGTGTACAGAGATGGTGCTTATGACGAACGGAGAGAGGAGAAGTGTGTGCAAGTCGATAAAGGGCATCCGAAGGAAAACATCGATCCTTGTTGTAAAGAATTTTAAGTGTAAATCTATGGTGGACTTCTAATTGGTTCAGAGTTGTGTCAGAAAGGCCACACCAAGCGGTATCGCAATAGTCGAATATAGGGAGAATATAGCACTGATAAAATAATAGTTTACGCTGGATGGGCAAATGAGTGCAATGTGGTTGTAGTACCCCTTATGCTGAACTGGTTCGCTTGCATACACAGTTGACATGTGCAGCCCAAGAGAGTTTGCAGTCAAACATCACACCTAGATGTTTGTGCTGAGTAACAACACGGATAGGCATAGTCGAGTCAGGGAAGTATAATGGTTGATCAGGAGGGGATGAAGAAATATACATGGCTTCTGTCTTGTCTATATTGGGCTGGAGTTTCCACGTTTGCATCCACATGACAGTGCTGTTGATGCGATGCTGCATGGTAAAGAGTAATTGTGCAGGGGAGGAATCAGAACAGATAAGGCCAGTGTCATCCGCATACAAACTAACATCGGGGACAACTGAAGGTAGGTCATTAACGTAAAGCAAGAATAACAAAGGACCCAGAATGGAACCTTGGGGCACTCCAGACGTTACAGGGAGGGGATCAGACAAGAAATAGGACAAGCGAACAGCCTGAGAACGAGCAGACAGATACGAGGATATCCAACGCAAGGCAGCATCCTCCACCCGGAAGGTGACCTCCAACTTGGCAAGTAAGCCACGATGCCAAACGGTGTCGAATGCCTTAGCCAAGTCGAAAAACACCATTCCCACGTGCTCCCCACAGTTCCTCTTTGTCGCTATGTCTTGGACAAGTCGAGTCACCTGGTATTGAGTTGAGTCACCACGGCAGAATCCCGACTGAGCTGGTGAGAGAGCCGGAGCGATGTGCAGGTAGAGGGAATCGAATACAATACGCTCACAAAGTTTGGAAACTGTGCGCAGCAGAGAGATGGGGCGGTAGTTTGCCGGGCAAGCACGGGAGCCTTTATTCTTGTAAAGCGGTGTCACGATGGCGGATTTCCAATCCTGTGGGAATGTACCAGTTCGAAATGACATATTTAAAAAAAATAATGGCGAGAGGATAGGCTATTGATGGTGCAAGAGACTGCAGCACTTCATTCGGGATCCCATCTGAGCCGGGAGACTTTCCACATTTCAGGCGCTTCAGATATTTCCGAACTTGAAACGTAGTGACATGTCACGGCTGTTAGCTGCACTTGGATCGCGGCAACTTAGTTTTCTGCACGTGAACCCTGAAAAATCAATGCATGCTCATGCATGTTCATGCATAACCAGTCAGCTGGCCTGCTCGCCCACGCATTTGACAGGTAACAATTCCATCAAATTTGAGATATCGCTTCGTTCTAAGTCTCAAAACAGTTCTAAAGTCACCAAACCACGCTGGTAATCGATGGCTATTCAATGTTAACATCTTCAGGAAGACTTCAGCCGTTTCCCGAGAGTTTGGGCATCGTTGCCGTTATTTTTCACGGTGTTCTTCTTCGTCCTGTCTGGAGCTGCAATTGCATCCTGGAATTATTTGAAAGGTATTTCGTGCGGGCTGTGGGGGGTTCCAACAGGCATAAACTGACATCGCTATAGGATAACTGGTAACTTTCACCCTTCAAGGAGGTAGAGCAATGAGAATTTTTTTGTGGCGGTCGTCCAATTTTTGTGGCGGTCATGGCTGTATTTGTGCACTTCCAAGGCTTTCATTCTGCCTGATACTACTTCGGACTGTATGGGAATCGTTGTTTAGGCACATGTAGCTGTCTTATTTGGTAGATCTGCTGTTTTCAATCACTTGGGACACTTTGTCTAGCCTATTTGTCTTTCGTTCGTGCCATCTATCAGTTTTGTGGGGTGCCTTGACCTGTATTTGTGAAGTTCTCGAGTAAAGACCCTAATTCTTGACTGGAGTCACGTCTTGAATTGAATTTGCTTGGTGAGCCCTCGTTCACGCAGTTGTACTTATCGTAATAGTCAATATCTGCTTGCTGGACGGACTAGCGGCTAGAATAGGGATGACCAAATGGTCCAAGTGTGTACTAGTACACGATTATTGTTTCCATCATCGTGAAATGCTCGTTGTGGAATTGCAGCCGTCTGCCTTTGGCACTGAGGACATGAGGAGAGTTGATTGTTACTTCTGCTCAGCAATGAAGCGATCATCAGCTCTCTTTGTTCTAATTATTGAGAGGACATACCGGCATCGCAATCAAGTAAAGATTAGGCAAACCTCGCCAACCTCCAAAGAGAGTCGAAGATATTTTCTCCAAATGCAAAGACGATCTTTGTGAGTTTGTGACTTGCATTTGCGTGCATACATGAGCAAGTCATGGACCACGGCACGTGCGCGGTTACCATGCCATCTCGAACCGACGCCATCTTTCTAAGTTGCCGCTTCTTGACAGCCGTGGACAGTGATTGTACGGAACGGAACAGATATGAAAGGCGACTGGGGCAAAAGGGGGAATGCGCCACGAAGGATCATCAGCCAGCCCAAATGAGGTGAACTGAGTGTTCAGAATATCAGCTATGCTCTTGGGGGACGTGGCGACCGTACCGTCGGATGCTATCATCGTTTGGGGCATGACACGGCCGGAAGTGTGCCGCTGTGCTCGCACAAACTGAAAGAGTGTAGGTCGATTCGGTGACGTTAGTGATGCTTGGATGGAGCGTATATATTGACGATGTGCTTGCCGAGACAGGTGCTTTACAGCATTCCTTTGTCGGTTATAAGCTGCATGATTTACTGCTGTCGGATATTTTTTGTACACACTATATAGATCACGCTTGCGTTTTACAGCAGACCTGAGCCCAGCAGTAACCCATGGTGGAGATTGCATGCGGGGTCGTGGAGATGTCACAGTGTGGGTGGCTCCGAATGAGGTGAGGTGACGACGGAAGGCGGACTGGAGCTCACAATCAAAGTGATGAAGTGCGTCATTAACATCAGTGTACGAGTTCAGAGAGGACCAGTTGTAGCCAGCTAAATCAGCGTTGATTAATTGCCAAAGGTGCGAAGGTACTTGTTTGAAGCGATACAGTGAAGAGGGAGGACCAGTGGAAGAGTTGGGGAAGTAGTTCGAAATAGGGGCGTAACATAAAGTGCAAACAATCTGTATATGGTCAGACATACCCAAGGGAGGTGCTTGATCAATTGAGCGCATGAGGCGTGGTCGGTTGGTGATCACCAAGTCCAGACACGAAACAGAGCCATTAGGCGAGGAATGAGTGGGGAAGTCAACCATCTGGTGGAGCCCAAGAGCAGCAAATACTGTGCTAAGGAGATCACCAGCCTTCGAGGTAGACTCGGTGGGACACCAGCTTGAGTTGTGGGCGTTGAAATCGCCAGTCACTAACAGATCATAAGAATCTAAACAGACTGACTGTAATGCCTCAACAAACATGTCACAAAAGTACGACAATTGCATTGTGCTCTGTGAGGGTGGTCGATACATGCAGCATAGTAAGATGTGATTCTGAGATTGAGTAGAGGGGGAGCCAAGTTCAAGCCACACAGACTCGCAGCCAGGGCGTTGAAGGTCGGCACGAGGGGAGACGTAAGGAAAGGAGTCCGAACGGACAAGTACGGCAACACCCCCATACCCACGGCTACAATGTGCTTACCGATTGTCTTCCGGAGGTCGATCTCTGCGGATGCAGATATAGCCTGACAGTGAGAGCGGGTTCGAGGGACAGAGCCACGTCTCTGTTAGGCAGATTATGTCAGGCTTAGCACATTCGGCAATAACGCAGAGCTCAGACAACTTGTTGACAACAGAGCGACAATTCAGAGATACTAGGGTTAAATCACGCTGGGATTTAGGGAAAAAAGGGAACGCTGATGGATTTAGCGCAAGACCATTCGACTTAGCACCCCGAAGACTACAACTGGTGAAAAGTAGCAAAAGCCATGGCAACTAACGCACCATTCAACAGCTTGGAATCCTGACCGCCACTAGTGACTAGGCACTATTCAGCCTGGTCTACACCACACTGTGGCACACAGCTATGAAGTGACATTTTCTGTCCCAGGGGAAACTCGCGGAAAAAAAGGGCACATTTTCGGCCATAACTCTTGAACGGCTGGTCAGATAGGGACACAGTTTTCAGAGAATTTGCAGCTATTCATGCTCTTTCAACTGACGTAGCACTCAATATGAATTTACAAATTCGATTTTTCAGCGAATTTTTGGGTGATGTGCCCCCTTAAGGGGGCACATCACCCAAAAATTTCATATGGCATTCAATTGACCGTAACTTTGGTGTTTCTCAGTGGATTTGAGTGAAATTTTGACCACACACTCCTGCCACTATGCTGGCCCTCAGGACATGATTTACAAGTTCTTGCGCCTCACTGACAGGCTTTCCAGGCCGGAAAAACTCAAATTTCCGGCATAGTGCTACGGTGTGCGAGCCACCCAGGAGCCAAACAAATGCATTTACATTTTTTTCACATTTTCGTGCCCATTCTGTCCGTGCGCGGGACCCAAACCTAAAACAAGTCCAGAAGCAGCCATGGGTGGTGGGGTACGGCCCCTCAACGTGGCCCTGGAATCTGTCACAACGGAACGAGTGGGCGTTCTTTCACGGACTCCCACAGACCCAAGTCAATTTTTGAATTTTTTTAGGTTTGGCACGTGCTACGAGGTCGTACCTTTGATACAACATCCAGTGCTGGGACCTCCACAGCAAGCCATTTCCACAGCGCTGCACACCAAATCCAGGATGCCCTCAGAAACCGGCAAAGACTGCCACTAACGTTTCACTACTGCCTAGTACTGAATCCTACCTGACTTCTTGACACGACTCAAACTTGCCAAAGTCACTAAATCAACGTCAACTACAATAATCAAGCCACATATCTGGAACGTCACGAGGGTGCTGGCAAAAGTCCTGCTGCACGGCGGCGGGCTTCGCCCGCCGCCGTGCAGCCCAATACGTGGTTTTTTAACGTGATTTTTTGGACTTTTTTGGACAAATGACAGCATGCGACAAAAAAATCTTTCCTTGCAAGGGCACATTTTCGGCCATAACTCTTGAACGGCTGGTCAGATATCAGATAGGGACACAGTTTTCAGAGAATTTGCAGCTATTCATGCTCTTTCAACTGACGTAGCACTCAATATGAATAATTTACAAATTCGATTTTTCAGCGAATTTTTGGGTGATGTGCCCCCTTAAGGTGGCAGTCTGGGTTCAGAGGGTCAAAAAACAAAGTTTCGATTTTCTGTATTTTTTCACTGGCAGCGTCTTGTGTATAGTCCAAAGGGTTTATCCTGAAAATTTGAGCGTAATCGGGTGCTTCCTTCCGGAGATATAGCCGCGCAAAGTCTGCACAATTGTTTTTGAAATACTGAAATATCAGCAAATTTCTACAAAATTTAGGTTTGCACACTATTCCGATTTTTACCGTCAATCTTTGAGCGATTTCATTAAAATTTTCTGGAGCGACTCCTGGTACTCCTCTGCTGTCTGCGCTGCAGACTGACAGCCGCGCACGATCTTTGTCACCATGGCAACCAAGATAACTTTTGCGCATGCGCAAATTCAAAAAAATTCAAATTTCGACTCTCATGATCTCAGCTGATCGCTCTGCTGTTGAAACTAGTTACTTTTGGAGTAATTGTTTTGGAGTAATTGTTTCTTGGAGCTAACCCCTTCGTTGGCTACTATGGGGAAGTCTAGAGCCAAGGGAAAGCCCGGACGATCTAAGAAAAGGAAAAGAACGTTCTATGGAGTGTCTCAGGCGCCGAAGGCTCCCTCTGGTGAAATTTCGCCTGCAAAACAAATTCCTGACTTGCCACTGTCTGATGACGACCTTGAAGTGTCAGCTGAAGCCACGTCTTCAAACAGCGATAGTGATGGAAGTGGCGGTGAAGTCGACAGCAGTTCCTCCGACAGTGACTTGGATGAAGAGTGTGAGGAAGGGGCGCATGGATTTCGCCTGATTGATCTCGAGTGCCTTCAGCAGCTTTTGTCAGCTGCAGTTTGTTGCAGTGGCTGTAATGGCGCAGTCACGATCAGCGAATCGCAACGGGGAGGCCTTGCATCATGCCTGGAGCTTTCCTGTGTTAACTGCGGCGACATAGCAAGCGAATTTATGTCCAAGAAGTTCAATCGGGTCTGGGAGGTGAACAGACGAGCAGTATTCGGAATGCGACTGATTGGCCGTGGACGTCAATCAATGGTAAAGCTGGCGGGTGCACTGAATATGCCATCACCTATGAGTCGGTCGACATTTTACAGCCATGCTAAAGGCCTGCATTCCGCGTCCAAGAGCGTCGCTGAGCGTAGCATGACTGAGGCAGCTGAGAAAGCAGTGTCCGCAGCAGATGGGGGTAGCGATATCGCTGCTTCCTATGACGGTACCTGGATGCGCCGAGGATTCGCATCGCTCTTCGGAGCCTTCACTATAATTGCATATGATGTCGGCAAAGTGGTGGACTGCGAAGTGCTTTCAAAGTTTTGCCACAAGTGCACGCACTTGGCGTCTAGAAAAGAGAAGGGAGAGCTAACCAAAGATGACTATGATCGACAGATTGCCGAACACGATTGCTCAGTCAACACCACTGTATCAGCTCCTGCCATGGAGAGTGCAGCCGCCAAGACTCTGTGGGCCAGGTCCTTTGAGAGCCGCAAGCTGAGGTACACCACCTACATTGGTGATGGAGATACCAAGAGTTTTAAGGCTGTGCGTGACGCTTGTCCGTATGGGCCCGAGGTGCCTGTAGTCAAGGAGGAATGTGTCGGCCACGTTCAAAAACGCATCGGTACCAGCCTAAGAAAGCTGAAGAAAAACCTTGCGGGCAAGAAGCTTGCTGATGGGCGCACTATAGGCGGACGTGGTCGCCTCACGGATGCCATGATCGACAAGCTGCAAGCCTACTATGGCATGGCTGTGCGGAACAACAGCGGAGACTTGCAAGCCATGGCCAGGGCCATATGGGCATCCCTCATGCATCGTGCATCCAGCGACAGTAAACCTCAGCACCAGTATTGTCCGCCTGGAATTAACAGCTGGTGTAGATGGCAGCAGCAACAGGCAGGTGGTGATGTCTACGCCCACCACAATATCCTGCCAGAGGCAGTATGGAAGGAACTGAAGCCGGTCTACATTCGGTTGTCCGACCGGAGTTTGCTCGAGCGCTGCCAGAAGGGTGCTACGCAGAATCGCAACGAAGCGTTCAATGGACTCGTGTGGCAGTTGTGTCCAAAGACAGGCTTTGCATCCGCTCCCACTGTCCAGATGTGCGTCTACCTGGCCGTGGCCTGGTTCAATGATGGAGGTGTGGCAGTGAAACGCGTTCTGGACGAGATGGGCCTCCCTACTGGACACCATACGACACGTCTCATCAAGCTGCTAGACCGTGAGAGACAGGCACATGCTGCCAGAAAGAAGTCAGAAGAAGGGAAGAGGTCACGAAAGAAGCGAAGGAGGATCAGGAAAGGCATCCAGGATGAGCAGCAAGAGGAAGAAGGTTTGACATATGAAGCTGGTGGCTTCGACTAAGTTCTAGTAAGTTCTAGTTGGACAGACATACCTCCATCTGTACTTGCACAGAGCACTTTTTTTCTCCATTTTCCACTGAGTCCCGTACCTCTTAGACAGCGTAGCGAAGAACCTGTAAGTCACAGACCCCATAAACCATACATTTTTGGAAACTGTGAGCATTTATCAAGGTGCTAAGTGTCATGGATTTTTATATTTGTCTAGTAGCTTTGAGTAAAGTGCTACTGATCGAGGACCTAAATTTTGCGCGATTGCATGATTTTTGTTTGACAGCTTGAGTACTTTGTTCTGAATATGATTTCAAAATTCCGCTCCACTTAGCACCTAGGTATATGTGAAGGAAATCCTGTGGAGCACTCAGTTTCTACCCAGCTTCTTTCTGCGTTTGCATATTGCGTCTAAGGTATTGGTGGTACGGCATAATCGCAGATTTGACTATTGTGTCTGCGGATTCCCATGTGTGAGCTTGATTTATACTTCATTGGACTTAGTGAAATACACTGGGTATGTGGTCAAGATTTGAGCAAAATTCATCAATTATTATGGAAGTTACGGCTGTGTTCATGCGGTCGGGCCGCGAACCCAGACTGCCACCTTAAGGACGCGAGCACTATTGAACCATTATCAGTTGTATGATGATTGCCTATTTAGGCGTGAAGCTATTGTAACAACGGTGATGCGTGCTGCTCTGTGACTAGTGTGCACTGGGTGATGCGTCGAATGCTTAGGCCTTGACCATCTTGTTGACGGATTATGCTAATATTTTCGTGAAATTATGCTTTTCGCATTGCTGAAAAAATTGCAGAATTATGCTGTTTTTATGGTAAAAGTTACCATATTATGCCGCATTATGCTCACATACGCTGCTAATGCAAAATGGTTCTGTGCAAAATAACAAGGGAATTTTTTTGTAGAGTAGGTTGTACTGTAGTACTAGTAGCAAAAGTTCAACGGGGTCAATGCATCGTCCGACCTGGCTACGACCATCACTGATTGTAGTGGACTGGACATATCATCAAGGCCAAGGGAGTCGTAAACCTACTTCCTACTATCCTAGTGCATCTACTTGTACTTGTACTTGTAGAACATGTTCAACTGTATGGAATTTGATGCGAACAGGCGGATTATTACAATTTTATGCGATTCGTATGCAATTTGCCTCGAATTATGCGATTATTCGATTCTGGAAGGAATTATGCGAAAAATTATGCTAGCATAATCCGTCAAGGCCTACGAATGCTACATCCATAGTTACATTATCATCAACTAACTATTTTATTTATAATTACTTCAAAGAAGTATTTTTATTTAAAGGATCTCCCAGAGGCGATGGCCTGTCGAGGGGATCTCCTGATGCAAATCATGCAATAGAAATAAACAGTGAGGAAAACTACACGTGTTACAGTATATGCTACATAATGAGCAATAAACTACTTAGTGTGTGCGGATTTTGGCTAGCCCACTTCGATGCCCTAACGCCTTGTGCATGCCCTATACAACAGGTATACTTGTACTGTGATCACTTTCTGTAAAAAAAATCTATTTTCCGCTTTGCCATGATTGCTGTGTTTGCTTTCTTTCTATATAAAATAACATGGCGAGCACGGAGACACATTTATATTTTCATGTCATGGTATGCATGCATGGTGAACGTATTAGAACTCAACTGGCACTTGGAACATTATTGTAAGTGAGATGTCTGGCTTAATCTGCATGTATCTACATAGAAGGAAACCAAACATTGGCTGAAGATGATGATACAGTGAAACTTGTCTAGTCGACTGCTCAAGGGACTTTCAAAGTGGGGTCTCTGTAGCAAGGTGGTCTCTTTATCCCAGTGGCATTTGACTGGAAATAGCATCCCTTGGTCCTGGCTGCAGTGATCTCCTGGGACAGGTGGTCGCCTTATCCGAGTGGTCGCCTTGACAGGTTTAATAACTGTACATGCGTCCAGGTGAAGACAAACAGAGAGCCAACATGTAACATGTGTAGCACGGGGACGACAACCCTTGACCTTGGCCTTGGCAGCAGTGATCAGTCGTCTACCTACCCACATACACATTCTCGTCTATGACACATGCAAGGCTGCATACTGGCGGCAAGACTCATTCGTCAAGGCAAACACAGTAAACCCAGTCGGTCACCTCAGCTATGCTGCAACTACACGACCAACGGTGTACTAGGAAAATCTCCACAGCGCTGGACAGCACTCTTGGTCTACTGTCAACAAAAGATCTGGAAAAATCTTTTTGAATATACCTATTTCAAGTACTAGAATAACCTTTGACTCAGATTTGAGCCATAAAATAAATAATACAATATTTGATGAAGTTGATTGTTCCAACTAGAAACACACGCTTCTTGCCGAACTTGACACTTGACTGACTTGACTGACTTCATGACGATAACCGCCGAAGTCGCAACTTCTAAGTTCGTACAATCTTTGATATTTAGACAAACCGGCGATATCCTCAGCGCAAACGCTCCGCCTTTGGCAAAGGCCCTGATCACAATATAGTAGGTCTTGGCGGGTTGAAGATGGTCCACAACACGCGGGTTACCATCCTCACCACCATCAGTGGCTGCAGCGATGAAACGTGTTTCAATGTCAGGACCAGACAGGGTGAGTGCCAGGTCAGGTTCATCGCCAGTCGTCTAAGCAGTTAAAACAACAAACACCGGAAAATCGTCCAGAACACACATTTAACGCCCCCCCCCCCCCCCCAACGGTTGCACATGCAATGCTCATTTCTCACCCGCATGAGACCCGGAAAGCGAGCTATTCCGCCTCCATCTGGGGTCGCGGGCATTCCTAGTGTGTTAACATACATCCAAGAAGCTGACTGGGACCCTGAGTGAAGGCAGTCGAGAAACCTCCTGGCCGGGCCAGCCTGTTTGACACGTGAACGCACCACAACTTTCCGCCTTGGCAGCGTACATATCCCACATGCGCATTCATGACGATATTCCGCCTTGGCAGCGTACATTTCCGCAGTCCCAAATGCATGCTGCATCCCGTCATTCAATGAGGTTGTTAAACTGCCCGGGCAGGAGTGACTGTAGGTGCAGGTCGGGCTGAACTTCTCCATATAACCATGGTTTTATCCACCCATAACCTAGTTTTCAAAGCTGACGGGACTCTTTTATCGGAATTAACTTGTACTTCCTCCGCGTCATTAAAATTGTCGCTTCGCACATCGCAATTTTTGTGAGTTTCTCGTCTTAGTCAGACAGTCAGAATCGCTGTTTTCTGTGTTCGAACATTAATGCGACCCTTCCTGCGCAATGTCTACGTTTTACTGAAGCCGTGGTGGTCTCAGACTTTGTCGGAGCTCTCTTCTGCACCAAACAAATCCATTGCTCTCCTCACTATTCCGCCCCAGAGCGCGTATCGTTTTTTTCTGGTTTTAGTGCCGTCCCACATTTTTCCCGTGTGCATATATCAAGACTGCAAGCTTGGGTATAATAATCCTGGTATCTCTCCTGAATTCTAAATTCTGAAGTTGACGATGGCAAGGACAAAGTGTTCTCAAATTCCTAAAATGCGCTACGTGTGGCGCATGTTGCTGGGAATGTAGTAGGTCTGAAAACACCAACAACATCAGTAAAGCGTTTGCCAAGGACAGAAGTTGCGAAACTGCTTACCCTATCTCGCTGGAAGGTCGTTGCAGTGTACTTGAAAAATTGCTACTTTGCCCTAATCGCCTGCCACCTGGAGGCATGGATCGCATGAAAACGAAGTTTCTAGACCTGAATTTGAACGCCCGTGCTGAAGGGTCTGCCTCAAACTCTGATGAAGACGTCAACCTTAGCTGCAAGTGCAGCGAAGCGGGAGGTCACAAACTAAAGCTTGGTCCGTCGACAATGCTCTGCCTCAATTTCTAGCTGATTTCTTTGCCCTTCGAGTGGACAAATTAAATTCGAAAAATCGCTCTGGGTAGGGACAATTTTAATGACGCGGAGGAAGTACCCAGAACGTCTAGAAGCACATCTCTCTCTCTTTCTCTCCCTCCCTTCCTCCCTACCTCTCTCTCTCTCTCTCTCTCTCTCTCTCTCTCTCTCTCTCTCTCTCCCCTCCCCCCCCCCCCCCATGAAAACACACATCTATCACACACATACCTCGATTGTGTACTTTCTTTTTTCTTTTGGATCACTTGTGAACGTGAATTTCATTTCCTCTCCAGGGCTGATGTGATCTAGAGGAAACAGCAAAGTGCAAAATAATAGGAAGTTGGGCCTTATGGCATCTCTCCGAGACTGGTGCGAATCACTCGCAAAGCTCCAGTCCTGGTTCGATGCAGTCAATCAGCATGTTGATATCGTACGTACGGAATTGAGCAAGCAGCTGATATACTCTATCAAGCCGCGGTGATGCAGCCAGCTGTTTTGTTCTACCATGTGCACAGGGACTGTGTGACATCATAGACTCATGAATATCAGGCACGTAGGAGCAAATTCACAAACACATTACAAAATTGTATATATAGGGACACTTCCCCCATCAATGCCTTTGTAAGATGTTCAGTTCATAGGCCAGCGAAACAAAAACTTCTTGGGACGATTTACGGCCATTGCAACGGAAAGTGCTTCTACTGCAAATATCAATGATTCACAGCTCAGCGCACTAAACCAGCATTGAGCGATGCGCAGCTAGTGCGTAAGATCTCATTCATGCTAAGCAAGGGATTTTGAAGACAGTGCCTATTGTCAAAGTTTCAAAAAATAGCAGTGCTGCTGCTGCTGCTCAATGGCTGAACCTGACCATCCTGTAGTGCTATAAACTGCAAAACAGAGAGTGCCAGAATTCTGTCTGGTTTGCCTCAAAGTCATCTGCCTTTGTGGAAAGCCCCCGTCTCGCAGTTAAAAGACGCTGCCTTGGATGCTTTGTGCCGATATAGACATGCCTTGTTGTTGACTTGACCGCATAGGGATCAGTTCAGCCAATCAATCTGAGCTCTGGGTTAACTGGGTTATTCTTAGTGCCAGCAGTCGCCAGCAGTTGTCTCAGGAATGGAGATGAATGTTTTATTAAAGGGGAGGGTAATCTTACTCTTTGACTTGTCAGCATCTTCAGGCAGAGTCTGCGGTTCTTCCTTTGGTGGTGCTGGCTTTGTGCCAGGAGGACCGTAGAGTTTCCCAACAACGAGTTTGTCCGTCGGTGAAAGCTCTGATATCACGGGAAAATCAGAATCCAGTGTCGGCCTCCCATCAATGCTCAATATCAACCCTTTAGCAAAGCTGTGCACGACAACCAACAGTTTACGTACAGAACACGGACAGAAGTCAAGAAATCAAACTACTAATAAGTTAAACAAACAATAAGAGAACTGAAAAAGTGTTTTTTTAAACTCTTGGACAGCCTGAAACCTCTCTGTTTTACTAATATGTTATAAATATAATAATATGTTCATCCTTGCATCGAGTCAAGAACTTGGTTTTAGCACTGGACTCCCACTACGATGCCTTTAGCCGATTGGCAAATGCTTTCACTTACTAATACTTGACTTCACCGCAATCTGTTCAACCAGACACTAAGAGCCCTGCTGATAATAAAGAACACGATTGAAACAGCTAGTTGTTCGAAGATTCAGTACCAATATATTTAGTATGATTTCACCTCGAAGCATGAACTTAATCCAGCCTATATGGTGCTTGGTCCTGCCGCTGATCCCGAGACCCATGGTCGGGGGAGGTAGGCCCAAATCACCACCCATGGTCGGAGGAGGTAGGCCCAATTCACCAACACGCTGCGCCGGTTTCCCGCTCTATAGTCATGTCTCCCCATTGGTTCAGTCTTCCCATTCCGTTCCCCGCTGGACTGTGTATTTCAGAAAGAAAAATAAAAAAATAAATAAATAAAGAATGGACTCGGATGGAGAGCCAAGGATAAATATATATTAAATATAAAATGGACCAAGGAACTACATGTAAAAGTTACGCTATAATGTCCACTAACACCACCAGTTACTAAACGGCTAGTTAGTTGTAGGACGTCAGTACCGTCGGTCAGTGTCGTGAGCTGATTGTTTCGTACCTGGTGGTGTTAGTGGACATTATAATTATAGCGTAACTCGTAGTTACTTGGTCCATTTTATATTTAATATAAATTTATCCTTGGCTCTCCATCCAAGTCCATTCTTTATTTTATTTTTTATACTGAAATACACAGTGCAGCACTTCATTTTTTTATTTACAGGTGGAATCCTGATAATTCGAATATGGCTTAATTCGAACATACCGCTTAATTAGAAGTGTTTCCAGGATTGATTTCTGTCAATTCGATTCCCACATAAAGTTTTCTGATAATTCGAACCTCGAACCGGACATGTCCGGTTAATTCGAAGTTCCACGGATTTCACTTTCATAGAAAATGTGTGGGATTTGTGCTGATAATTCGAAGTAAGCAAAGTGTAATTCGAAGTTCACTATACACTGTAATGATCAGTTCAGTTTGCATGAGCAGGCTGTGCTGGTCAGTTCAGTATCCGTGAAATCTGTATCTAAGGTCCATAGCGCAACTCTACGTGAACATGGGAGCATTTTGACATACATATTGTGTTGTGGGTTCATGTTTGGATAATTAGAATGTCCGGATAATCAGAAGATTTTTCCTGGCATTTGGAGATTCGAATTATCAGGATTACACCTGAAATATAAAAAGTAAAGCATTGAGTTACATGGAGACACTTACCTATAGTGCATGATGGACTGCATGTCGTATGTAGAGCCTGTAACATCATCCGCCTTGAACGGTTCCAGGATTTGTCTCTGGATCTGCTCCTCATCCCAGTAGTTTGGTGACCCCGTGAACTCTGCCATCACCTTGGGCACGTTCCAGAGCACAATGCCCTTGATGGGTGACTGGTGTTCGTGCAGTAGACCAAGCACGTGACCAAATTCGTGGAGTACAGTTGACTTGTCAATCACAGCAAGGTTCATCGTGCACTCATCTTTAGGAATCTGAAAACGCGCATGCCGGGGAAGGTGAACGAGAGAGAGAGAGAGAGAGAGAGAGAGAGAGAGAGAGAGAGAGAGAGAGAGAGAGAGAGAGACAGAGAGAGTGTCACAGTGTGCGTAATGCATGCATCTACGTGACTGGCGCTCGACCTACTGTTGTGGACATGGAAATCCGGTCGCACGTCTAGCGGCCCCAGGGTGCTGGCCATGCAGCCGTGGATAAGCGGTACACACATGCAATTTATGCGCTGCAGCGTGATAGTCGCATCGAATCAACATGTGCCCTTCACGCAGCGTTCTGTACGCGCTGAGGGCGCCGGCCCCGGTCAATCGACCGGATTTCCATGTCCATGACAGTACGTAGCTAACTGAGCTATACGTAACGTTGCGTTCAGGCACAGCCACTAGTCTACGGTACCGGCGCTAGTGACATGTCCACTCACGCGCGATGAAAATACAGTATTTTTTGCTGGACTCGACTACGCTGTACAGACTGTCAGTGTACTGTGCTTGTGCAAGGACATCAAAGACAAAGCGTGGACAGTAGGCATGTCGCATACATGTACATCAGGGGCGTGCTCGGCCCCCCAACTAGGGGGGTGCACGGGAGCCGAGGGGAGCCCCCCCCCCCCCTCGGCAATTTTCTGCAATTTGTTTGCAACCTTTCTTGAATTTTAGAGCATATTTGCATACATTACAATTGCAATTACCCAGATTGAAAATGTTTGGGGGGTGCACGTGCCCCCCCGTGCCCATCGCCGAGCACGCGCCTGTACATGTATGTATGTCCAAAGTGGAAACCAGTGTTTTCATCTTGGTCTTGAAGTGGGTGCTTTGGTCTTGGACTGGAGTACGAGCGGCTGTTTGTGTTGTTAGTAAAATTACTGTTCAGGTTTGTGGTTTTGAGGACAAAGGCAATGAGTTTTCAGCAGAAGACTTTGTCCGCTCTCTGGGGAAAAAAAACAGCGTGAAATTTCTGACGGAGAGTCGGATTCTTCCGCCACCGGCACTGCTGAAGGCAGCAGCCAAGTTGAAGTTCAAGACTGTGACGAGCCAAGTTTCACAATAGAGGACGAAACTGATGACGAGCCCGCTGCAAAAAGATTGACTTTTGGTGAAGATTATGACTTTTCCGACGTTGGCACACTCTATGATGACGAGAATTGTCGGTGGAAACTCTGTCCACGCACTGCCCCTTTATAAAACAAAGGTGGCGATCGCCAATCAACACTGGACACCCACCAAGTCCTTCCCTTATCCAGTCAGTAGCTTATTGCAAAATGGGGGTCGGAACCTTTTGGAAACCACCTTTTTTTGACTCGGTGCACGCGCCTGATGAAGAGTTCAAAGAGCACAAGCAAAGAAGACATCTGAGGGTGATAGCGTCCCTCATTGGGCACAACTCTACATGACTGTACCTACTTGTATGTATGCATACATGATCACGTATCATTATTGCACACGGGAACTGTGGCATGACTTACCGGCAGTGCATCCGTCCCCACATGGGAGTACGAGCCCTCCTTTTCCTTGAAAGACACTCGCACTTCCGAGTCGCTTCGATCTGTCACTTCAACGAATGAAATACTACAATGTTGGCTCCATTCGCTGGCAATGGGTAGCACTTGATCACGTTTCGGATGATCTTCAGTAAAGTACACTTTTATAGCCTCGGACTTCTTTTTCTCCCAGAGCTTCTTTCTATCCTTGTTGGTCAATGCAAACTGGGGTTTCACCACATTTGTACTGTCCTGACTCGGTCGCCTTTCAGCTTGGGGCTCAGTCCCACCCGATGCGGCCACTTCGTCCTGTTCGTCCGACTCTTGCTTTGAAGAGTTAGCGGCACATTCAGCTTTGCGCTGTTCAACATCTTGTAGCTGATCGCAGGCGCGTTCATCGCCAACCTCGTCGCCAGGTAGAAACACTTGATTGCGGCACCACATGACCGCTTTCTTCACAGCACTCAACACGACTGACGTTGTATCCGTGCTATCGAAATGGAGCAGCAGTAAACTTATCTAGTAAAAATGATTACTTGCTTTTACTATCAGTATCTGAAAGAGAAAAAAACTGTTTCTACAGTGATCATGTACATGACTAATTGAACTACATTATTTTTACAAACGCCAAAGGGCCAAAGGCAGGGCCGGGAGAGATTGAAGAAAATCCGAAAATGAGTCACCTTGTCACCACAAGGCGCTAATTCTAGTCTGTACTGACTGTAGACTACTAGTACTACTACCAAGAGTCCATAACGGCAAGAGTATGCAACTGTGATTATGGGTGCATGCGTACGCGTGGCGCGCTGCCTAGGCGCCTTCATTACCATGATTACGTAACTAAGTTACTTGCCTTCATCACGCTCTGAAAGCATGCATTCAAACTCTCAATTTCTCGCACGAGCCCATCCGTTTTTGCTCGATTCGTTCCAGTACCTACACAATCTCTGAATTCTGATGCGTCTAGCACATCTCAATTCTAAAATCCACCGGGAATCCACAGGAAAACTACACAGACTACCCTGTTATTATTCATTGCAAAAGAACACCGAAAGGCCAGACCGCATGGTGAAGACAAATGTCTAGACTACTGAAGGATTCTCTGAATCCTTGTGCCATTAACAAGAGGCAGGATGAGCGCGTTACGGGTTGAGTTTGTCGAAAACCAATTGTACTTCATCATGTGTGAAGGGGTTTTATGAAGAAATATTTTATGAACCAGTGTACAGAGATGGTGCTTATGACGAACGGAGAGAGGAGAAGTGTGTGCAAGTCGATAAAGGGCATCCGAAGGAAAACATCGATCCTTGTTGTAAAGAATTTTAAGTGTAAATCTATGGTGGACTTCTAATTGGTTCAGAGTTGTGTCAGAAAGGCCACACCAAGCGGTATCGCAATAGTCGAATATAGGGAGAATATAGCACTGATAAAATAATAGTTTACGCTGGATGGGCAAATGAGTGCAATGTGGTTGTAGTACCCCTTATGCTGAACTGGTTCGCTTGCATACACAGTTGACATGTGCAGCCCAAGAGAGTTTGCAGTCAAACATCACACCTAGATGTTTGTGCTGAGTAACAACACGGATAGGCATAGTCGAGTCAGGGAAGTATAATGGTTGATCAGGAGGGGATGAAGAAATATACATGGCTTCTGTCTTGTCTATATTGGGCTGGAGTTTCCACGTTTGCATCCACATGACAGTGCTGTTGATGCGATGCTGCATGGTAAAGAGTAATTGTGCAGGGGAGGAATCAGAACAGATAAGGCCAGTGTCATCCGCATACAAACTAACATCGGGGACAACTGAAGGTAGGTCATTAACGTAAAGCAAGAATAACAAAGGACCCAGAATGGAACCTTGGGGCACTCCAGACGTTACAGGGAGGGGATCAGACAAGAAATAGGACAAGCGAACAGCCTGAGAACGAGCAGACAGATACGAGGATATCCAACGCAAGGCAGCATCCTCCACCCGGAAGGTGACCTCCAACTTGGCAAGTAAGCCACGATGCCAAACGGTGTCGAATGCCTTAGCCAAGTCGAAAAACACCATTCCCACGTGCTCCCCACAGTTCCTCTTTGTCGCTATGTCTTGGACAAGTCGAGTCACCTGGTATTGAGTTGAGTCACCACGGCAGAATCCCGACTGAGCTGGTGAGAGAGCCGGAGCGATGTGCAGGTAGAGGGAATCGAATACAATACGCTCACAAAGTTTGGAAACTGTGCGCAGCAGAGAGATGGGGCGGTAGTTTGCCGGGCAAGCACGGGAGCCTTTATTCTTGTAAAGCGGTGTCACGATGGCGGATTTCCAATCCTGTGGGAATGTACCAGTTCGAAATGACATATTTAAAAAAATAATGGCGAGAGGATAGGCTATTGATGGTGCAAGAGACTGCAGCACTTCATTCGGGATCCCATCTGAGCCGGGAGACTTTCCACATTTCAGGCGCTTCGGATATTTCCGAACTTGAAACGTAGTGACATGTCGACAGTGATTGTACGGAACGGAACAGATATGAAAGGCGACTGGGGCAAAGGGGGAATGCGCCACGAAGGATCATCAGCCAGCCCAAATGAGGTGAACTGAGTGTTCAGAATATCAGCTATGCTCTTGGGGGACGTGGCGACCGTACCGTCGGATGCTATCATCGTTTGGGGCATGACACGGCCGGAAGTGTGCCGCTGTGCTCGCACAAACTGAAAGAGTGTAGGTCGATTCGGTGACGTTAGTGATGCTTGGATGGAGCGTATATATTGACGATGTGCTTGCCGAGACAGGTGCTTTACAGCATTCCTTTGTCGGTTATAAGCTGCATGATTTACTGCTGTCGGATATTTTTTGTACACACTATATAGATCACGCTTGCGTTTTACAGCAGACCTGAGCCCAGCAGTAACCCATGGTGGAGATTGCATGCGGGGTCGTGGAGATGTCACAGTGTGGGTGGCTCCGAATGAGGTGAGGTGACGACGGAAGGCGGACTGGAGCTCACAATCAAAGTGATGAAGTGCGTCATTAACATCAGTGTACGAGTTCAGAGAGGACCAGTTGTAGCCAGCTAAATCAGCGTTGATTAATTGCCAAAGGTGCGAAGGTACTTGTTTGAAGCGATACAGTGAAGAGGGAGGACCAGTGGAAGAGTTGGGGAAGTAGTTCGAAATAGGGGCGTAACATAAAGTGCAAACAATCTGTATATGGTCAGACATACCCAAGGGAGGTGCTTGATCAATTGAGCGCATGAGGCGTGGTCGGTTGGTGATCACCAAGTCCAGACACGAAACAGAGCCATTAGGCGAGGAATGAGTGGGGAAGTCAACCATCTGGTGGAGCCCAAGAGCAGCAAATACTGTGCTAAGGAGATCACCAGCCTTCGAGGTAGACTCGGTGGGACACCAGCTTGAGTTGTGGGCGTTGAAATCGCCAGTCACTAACAGATCATAAGAATCTAAACAGACTGACTGTAATGCCTCAACAAACATGTCACAAAAGTACGACAATTGCATTGTGCTCTGTGAGGGTGGTCGATACATGCAGCATAGTAAGATGTGATTCTGAGATTGAGTAGAGGGGGAGCCAAGTTCAAGCCACACAGACTCGCAGCCAGGGCGTTGAAGGTCGGCACGAGGGGAGACGTAAGGAAAGGAGTCCGAACGGACAAGTACGGCAACACCCCCATACCCACGGCTACAATGTGCTTACCGATTGTCTTCCGGAGGTCGATCTCTGCGGATGCAGATATAGCCTGACAGTGAGAGCGGGTTCGAGGGACAGAGCCACGTCTCTGTTAGGCAGATTATGTCAGGCTTAGCACATTCGGCAATAACGCAGAGCTCAGACAACTTGTTGACAACAGAGCGACAATTCAGAGATACTAGGGTTAAATCACGCTGGGATTTAGGGAAAAAAGGGAACGCTGATGGATTTAGCGCAAGACCATTCGACTTAGCACCCCGAAGACTACAACTGGTGAAAAGTAGCAAAAGCCATGGCAACTAACGCACCATTCAACAGCTTGGAATCCTGACCGCCACTAGTGACTAGGCACTATTCAGCCTGGTCTACACCACACTGTGGCACACAGCTATGAAGTGACATTTTCTGTCCCAGGGGAAACTCGCGGAAAAAAGGGCACATTTTCGGCCATAACTCTTGAACGGCTGGTCAGATAGGGACACAGTTTTCAGAGAATTTGCAGCTATTCATGCTCTTTCAACTGACGTAGCACTCAATATGAATTTACAAATTCGATTTTTCAGCGAATTTTTGGGTGATGTGCCCCCTTAAGGGGGCACATCACCCAAAAATTTCATATGGCATTCAATTGACCGTAACTTTGGTGTTTCTCAGTGGATTTGAGTGAAATTTTGACCACACACTCCTGCCACTATGCTGGCCCTCAGGACATGATTTACAAGTTCTTGCGCCTCACTGACAGGCTTTCCAGGCCGGAAAAACTCAAATTTCCGGCATAGTGCTACGGTGTGCGAGCCACCCAGGAGCCAAACAAATGCATTTACATTTTTTTCACATTTTCGTGCCCATTCTGTCCGTGCGCGGGACCCAAACCTAAAACAAGTCCAGAAGCAGCCATGGGTGGTGGGGTACGGCCCCTCAACGTGGCCCTGGAATCTGTCACAACGGAACGAGTGGGCGTTCTTTCACGGACTCCCACAGACCCAAGTCAATTTTTGAATTTTTTTAGGTTTGGCACGTGCTACGAGGTCGTACCTTTGATACAACATCCAGTGCTGGGACCTCCACAGCAAGCCATTTCCACAGCGCTGCACACCAAATCCAGGATGCCCTCAGAAACCGGCAAAGACTGCCACTAACGTTTCACTACTGCCTAGTACTGAATCCTACCTGACTTCTTGACACGACTCAAACTTGCCAAAGTCACTAAATCAACGTCAACTACAATAATCAAGCCACATATCTGGAACGTCACGAGGGTGCTGGCAAAAGTCCTGCTGCACGGCGGCGGGCTTCGCCCGCCGCCGTGCAGCCCAATACGTGGTTTTTTAACGTGATTTTTTGGACTTTTTTGGACAAATGACAGCATGCGACAAAAAAATCTTTCCTTGCAAGGGCACATTTTCGGCCATAACTCTTGAACGGCTGGTCAGATAGGGACACAGTTTTCAGAGAATTTGCAGCTATTCATGCTCTTTCAACTGACGTAGCACTCAATATGAATTTACAAATTCGATTTTTCAGCGAATTTTTGGGTGATGTGCCCCCTTAAGGACGCGAGCACTATTGAACCATTATCAGTTGTATGATGATTGCCTATTTAGGCGTGAAGCTATTGTAACAACGGTGATGCGTGCTGCTCTGTGACTAGTGTGCACTGGGTGATGCGTCGAATGCTTAGGCCTTGACCATCTTGTTGACGGATTATGCTAATATTTTCGTGAAATTATGCTTTTCGCATTGCTGAAAAAATTGCAGAATTGTAGTATCCCTGCCTTGCTAGTACTGAACTGTTATGTAGCTGACTACTACATCTACATTATTCTGCTGACCTCTAATCATGTCACATGTACACGTACACGCACTGCATGACTCTTGTCACTCCTTTGCTGACAAGCCTGCAAAGCTAATTATATCACTTCTCACCACTTGTGCTTCTCTTGCGCTTGCTGGATTGCATACTACATATCTTTGCTAGTTTAGATCATCGCACCTGTATGTACATGTAGAACTAACACCCACATGTTGTACTGTACCTCCCTGACCCTGACTGAGGTCATGCGGACAGTCATGACCCTTTCTAGATCCTGTTTGCATCCATTTGCTAATGCCCTCCCTGGCCTCTGTTCTCCTCCAAAGTTCCGTTTGCTTCTTTCATCCTTATACATTTAGATACTGTTGCTATGCCTTCCCAAGTTCTGTTTGGACTGACACAACAGACTTTTGCCCTTTTTCATGACTCATGGCTCATGCAGACGCTATGATGATCTCCTTCCTTTTCGCCCTATAAAAGCTGCCATGCTTTACTCATTTCTTCAGAGCAGAGCAGAACATAACAGAACAGAACAGAGTCCCTCCTGGCAGATTGAGCCGGAGCAGTTGTATTCCTTTCAGAGTCCCTCCAGGCAGATTGAGCCGGAGCAGTTGTATACATAACTTCAGGCAGATTGAGCCGAAGAACATAATATTAACCAGTCTTCTTGTGTGTGCCTCCTGATACCACTCGGCGACCTATTACACTGGTGGCAGCGGTGGTTCAATTTTATAATTGCTAGATTCGAACCCACCTAGTATCTGTATTACACTGGTGGCAGCGGTAAGATTCGAACCTACCTATTACACTGGTGGCAGCGGTGGTTAAAGTTAACGACGTTCCTTTGTAAGATTCGAACCTACCTATTACACTGGTGGCAGGCGTGGTTAAAGTTGTCCTTAGTCAATCGTTGTCGTCAGTTTCGTTATAAGTACCTATTACATTGATGGCAGCCTCGAACGATGAGCGGAAAGCACCGTTAATTGGCCCCCACCGCGGTTCTGAACCCATGACGATCTGACAACGATGCAGAATCTCGGTTCGCCAGTCCATCCGAACAGCAGATCGACGCTGCGACGCCCGCGTTCCGGCAAAGTGCATCACCATACTTCTCCAGCGAGCTCTCATGCCCTCCGGCATGTCCCTGTAGTACTACCGGTATATGTACGACCCAAGCGACGTCGGCCCTTTCGTCTTCGCCCATATTGTCGATACTGCAAGCAGATTGGCCATGCCATTGCGTATTGCTATCGTCGTCGCGATACACGGCACATCTTCCCTTCAACCCAGGTATGTCACCATTCCTGCTGTATCCCTACTCAATCATCAACCCGGTCAAATGCAACTGTTACTAGTACACATGCTACCCCTATCATGCCCGCTACGCCGCGTATCATGCAAGCTCCCCCATCCAGCAGTAGTGTCCATTCTGTTCTTATGCTCCTTGCTGCCATATTCCTCTCACTAACTCGTTCTGCTGCCAAAGTTGTTCCCCTGCTAACATCTCTCACATTTAGTGTGTTTGCTACACTACACGCGATACACAAGGCCCTCCACGTTCCTTCAGCCACTCCATCCCACAGACAATCCCACTCCCAGTCACCGTCCCACCATTCGATCAACAGCCTAGGACTCACAACTCTCCATAATATACCTTCATGTACGTGCAGATACATGCAGTACACAGTTCTAGATCACTCAACATTTCGCCGCACTGAAGCTCCCCTACAACCGCTTTCTCCCCGGTCTGACCACAAAGTGTCCTAGCCTTTTCGTTACCCATCCCGATCATGTCCACCCCGTAACGACCAAGCAATCAGTTTCAGACCCAAAATACTGTATACCCTGCAAGCACGCACTCAAATAACCAGTCCATGTAACAATGATATACCGCCACATGATGTGCGAGTCTACTTTTCCCGTTGTACCGTCCCAGAGAGACGCGAATGAAGAACTGTTACCGTCCACAGTGACGCGATTTTACACATCCTTTTTTTACCGTCCGAAATTTTTCCCGCTCCACAGAGAGACAGGTCCTTCACACATTATACACACAGGGTCCCTACTTTATTATCCGTCTACCAAGCCATGCTGTCTCACCATAATGATCATTCGTACTCCTGCTTTAATAAAAACTTAATACTTTTGAAAAATCACGAGGGCGTGATTATCTGTAGGAAGGGAGGGTGTAGTATCCCTGCCTTGCTAGTACTGAACTGTTATGTAGCTGACTACTACATCTACATTATTCTACTGACCTCTAATCATGTCACATGTACACGTACACGCACTGCATGACTCTTGTCACTCCTTTGCTGACAAGCCTGCAAAGCTAATTATATCACTTCTCACCACTTGTGCTTCTCTTGCGCTTGCTGGATTGCATACTACATATCTTTGCTAGTTTAGATCATCGCACCTGTATGTACATGTAGAACTAACACCCACATGTTGTACTGTACCTCCCTGACCCTGACTGAGGTCATGCGGACAGTCATGACCCTTTCTAGATCCTGTTTGCATCCATTTGCTAATGCCCTCCCTGGCCTCTGTTCTCCTCCAAAGTTCCGTTTGCTTCTTTCATCCTTATACATTTAGATACTGTTGCTATGCCTTCCCAAGTTCTGTTTGGACTGACACAACAGACTTTTGCCCTTTTTCATGACTCATGGCTCATGCAGACGCTATGATGATCTCCTTCCTTTTCGCCCTATAAAAGCTGCCATGCTTTACTCATTTCTTCAGAGCAGAGCAGAACATAACAGAACAGAACAGAGTCCCTCCTGGCAGATTGAGCCGGAGCAGTTGTATTCCTTTCAGAGTCCCTCCAGGCAGATTGAGCCGGAGCAGTTGTATACATAACTTCAGGCAGATTGAGCCGAAGAACATAATATTAACCAGTCTTCTTGTGTGTGCCTCCTGATACCACTCGGCGACCTATTACAGAATTATGCTGTTTTTATGGTAAAAGTTACCATATTATGCCGCATTATGCTCACATACGCTGCTAATGCAAAATGGTTCTGTGCAAAATAACAAGGGAATTTTTTTGTAGAGTAGGTTGTACTGTAGTACTAGTAGCAAAAGTTCAACGGGGTCAATGCATCGTCCGACCTGGCTACGACCATCACTGATTGTAGTGGACTGGACATATCATCAAGGCCAAGGGAGTCGTAAACCTACTTCCTACTATCCTAGTGCATCTACTTGTACTTGTACTTGTAGAACATGTTCAACTGTATGGAATTTGATGCGAACAGGCGGATTATTACAATTTTATGCGATTCGTATGCAATTTGCCTCGAATTATGCGATTATTCGATTCTGGAAGGAATTATGCGAAAAATTATGCTAGCATAATCCGTCAAGGCCTACGAATGCTACATCCATAGTTACATTATCATCAACTAACTATTTTATTTATAATTACTTCAAAGAAGTATTTTTATTTAAAGGATCTCCCAGAGGCGATGGCCTGTCGAGGGGATCTCCTGATGCAAATCATGCAATAGAAATAAACAGTGAGGAAAACTACACGTGTTACAGTATATGCTACATAATGAGCAATAAACTACTTAGTGTGTGCGGATTTTGGCTAGCCCACTTCGATGCCCTAACGCCTTGTGCATGCCCTATACAACAGGTATACTTGTACTGTGATCACTTTCTGTAAAAAAAATCTATTTTCCGCTTTGCCATGATTGCTGTGTTTGCTTTCTTTCTATATAAAATAACATGGCGAGCACGGAGACACATTTATATTTTCATGTCATGGTATGCATGCATGGTGAACGTATTAGAACTCAACTGGCACTTGGAACATTATTGTAAGTGAGATGTCTGGCTTAATCTGCATGTATCTACATAGAAGGAAACCAAACATTGGCTGAAGATGATGATACAGTGAAACTTGTCTAGTCGACTGCTCAAGGGACTTTCAAAGTGGGGTCTCTGTAGCAAGGTGGTCTCTTTATCCCAGTGGCATTTGACTGGAAATAGCATCCCTTGGTCCTGGCTGCAGTGATCTCCTGGGACAGGTGGTCGCCTTATCCGAGTGGTCGCCTTGACAGGTTTAATAACTGTACATGCGTCCAGGTGAAGACAAACAGAGAGCCAACATGTAACATGTGTAGCACGGGGACGACAACCCTTGACCTTGGCCTTGGCAGCAGTGATCAGTCGTCTACCTACCCACATACACATTCTCGTCTATGACACATGCAAGGCTGCATACTGGCGGCAAGACTCATTCGTCAAGGCAAACACAGTAAACCCAGTCGGTCACCTCAGCTATGCTGCAACTACACGACCAACGGTGTACTAGGAAAATCTCCACAGCGCTGGACAGCACTCTTGGTCTACTGTCAACAAAAGATCTGGAAAAATCTTTTTGAATATACCTATTTCAAGTACTAGAATAACCTTTGACTCAGATTTGAGCCATAAAATAAATAATACAATATTTGATGAAGTTGATTGTTCCAACTAGAAACACACGCTTCTTGCCGAACTTGACACTTGACTGACTTGACTGACTTCATGTTGATAGCCGCCGAAGTCGCAACGTCTAAGTTCGTACAATCTTTGATATTTAGAAAAACCGTCGATATCCTCAGCGCAAACGCTCCGCCTTTGGCAAAGGCCCTGATCACAATATAGTAGGTCTTGGCGGGGAGAAGAGGGTGCACAACACGCGGGTTACCATCCTCACCACCATCAGTGGCTGCAGCGATGAAACGTGTTTCAATGTCAGGACCATACAGGGTGAGTGCCAGGTCAGCTTCATCGCCAGTCGTCTAAGCAGTTAAAACAACAAACACCGGAAAATCGTCCAGAACACACCTTTAACGCCCCCCCCCCCCCCCCCCCCCCAACGGTTGCACATGCAATGCTCATTTCTCACCCGCATGAGACCCGGAAAGCGAGCTATTCCGCCTCCATCTGGGGTCGCGGGCATTCCTAGTGTGTTTACATACATCCAAGAAACTGACTGGGACCCTGAGTGAAGGCAGTCGAGAAACCTCCTGGCCGGGCCAGCCTGTTTGACACGTGAACGCACCACAACTTTCCGCCTTGGCAGCGTACATATCCCACATGCGCATTCATGACGATATTCCGCCTTGGCAGCGTACATTTCCGCAGTCCCAAATGCATGCTGCATCCCGTCATTCAATGAGGTTGTTAAACTGTCCGGGCAGGAGTGACTGTAGGTGCAGGTCGGGCTGAACTTCTCCATATAACCATGGTTTTATCCACCCATAACCTAGTTTTCAAAGCTGACGGGACTCTTTTATCGGAATTAACTTGTACTACCTCCGCGTCATTAAAATTGTCGCTTCGCACATCGCAATGTTTGTGAGTTTCTCGTCTTAGTCAGACAGTCAGAATCGCTGTTTTCTGTGTTCGAACATTAATGCGACCCTTCCTGCGCAATGTCTACGTTTTACTGAAGCCGTGGTGGTCTCAGACTTTGTCGGAGCTCTCTTCTGCACCAAACAAATCCATTGCTCTCCTCACTATTCCGCCCCAGAGCGCGTATCGTTTTTTTCTGGTTTTAGTGCCGTCCCACATTTTTCCCGTGTGCATATATCAAGACTGCAAGCTTGGGTATAATAATCCTGGTATCTCTCCTGAATTCTAAATTCTGAAGTTGACGATGGCAAGGACAAAGTGTTCTCAAATTCCTAAAATGCGCTACGTGTGGCGCATGTTGCTGGGAATGTAGTAGGTCTGAAAACACCAACAACATCAGTAAAGCGTTTGCCAAGGACAGAAGTTGCGAAACTGCTTACCCTATCTCGCTGGAAGGTCGTTGCAGTGTACTTGAAAAATTGCTACTTTGCCCTAATCGCCTGCCACCTGGAGGCATGGATCGCATGAAAACGAAGTTTCTAGACCTGAATTTGAACGCCCGTGCTGAAGGGTCTGCCTCAAACTCTGATGAAGACGTCAACCTTAGCTGCAAGTGCAGCGAAGCGGGAGGTCACAAACTAAAGCTTGGTCCGTCGACAATGCTCTGCCTCAATTTCTAGCTGATTTCTTTGCCCTTCGAGTGGACAAATTAAATTCGAAAAATCGCTCTGGGTAGGGACAATTTTAATGACGCGGAGGAAGTACCCAGAACGTCTAGAAGCACATCTCTCTCTCTTTCTCTCCCTCCCTTCCTCCCTACCTCTCTCTCTCTCTCTCCCCCTCCCCCCCCCCCCCCCATGAAAACACACATCTATCACACACATACCTCGATTGTGTACTTTCTTTTTTCTTTTGGATCACTTGTGAACGTGAATTTCATTTCCTCTCCAGGGCTGATGTGATCTAGAGGAAACAGCAAAGTGCAAAATAATAGGAAGTTGGGCCTTATGGCATCTCTCCGAGACTGGTGCGAATCACTCGCAAAGCTCCAGTCCTGGTTCGATGCAGTCAATCAGCATGTTGATATCGTACGTACGGAATTGAGCAAGCAGCTGATATACTCTATCAAGCCGCGGTGATGCAGCCAGCTGTTTTGTTCTACCATGTGCACAGGGACTGTGTGACATCATAGACTCATGAATATCAGGCACGTAGGAGCAAATTCACAAACACATTACAAAATTGTATATAATAGGGACACTTCCCCCATCAATGCCTTTGTAAGATGTTCAGTTCATAGGCCAGCGAAACAAAAACTTCTTGGGACGATTTACGGCCATTGCAACGGAAAGTGCTTCTACTGCAAATATCAATGATTCACAGCTCAGCGCACTAAACCAGCATTGAGCGATGCGCAGCTAGTGCGTAAGATCTCATTCATGCTAAGCAAGGGATTTTGAAGACAGTGCCTATTGTCAAAGTTTCAAAAAATAGCAGTGCTGCTGCTGCTGCTGCTCAATGGCTGAACCTGACCATCCTGTAGTGCTATAAACTGCAAAACAGAGAGTGCCAGAATTCTGTCTGGTTTGCCTCAAAGTCATCTGCCTTTGTGGAAAGCCCCCGTCTCGCAGTTAAAAGACGCTGCCTTGGATGCTTTGTGCCGATATAGACATGCCTTGTTGTTGACTTGACCGCATAGGGATCAGTTCAGCCAATCAATCTGAGCTCTGGGTTAACTGGGTTATTCTTAGTGCCAGCAGTCGCCAGCAGTTGTCTCAGGAATGGAGATGAATGTTTTATTAAAAGGGAGGGTAATCTTACTCTTTGACTTGTCAGCATCTTCAGGCAGAGTCTGCGGTTCTTCCTTTGGTGGTGCTGGCTTTGTGCCAGGAGGACCGTAGAGTTTCCTCACAACGAGTTTGTCCGTCGGTGAAAGCTCTGATATCACGGGAAAATCAGAATCCTGTGTCGGCCTCCCATCAATGCTCAATATCAACCCTTTAGGAAATCTGTGCACGACAACCAACAGTTTACGTACAGAACACGGACAGAAGTCAAGAAATCAAACTACTAATAAGTTAAACAAACAATAAGAGAACTGAAAAAGTGTTTTTTTAAACTCTTGGACAGCCTGAAACCTCTCTGTTTTACTAATATGTTATAAATATAATAATATGTTCATCCTTGCATCGAGTCAAGAACTTGGTTTTAGCACTGAACTCCCACTACGATGCCTTTAGCCGATTGGCAAATGCTTTCACTTACTAATACTTGACTTCACCGCACTCTGTTCAACCAGACACTAAGAGCCCTGCTGATAATAAAGAACACGATTGAAACAGCTAGTTGTTCGAAGATTCAGTACCAATATATTTAGTATGATTTCACCTCGAAGCATGAACTTAATCCAGCCTATATGGTGCTTGGTCCTGCCGCTGATCCCGAGACCCATGGTCGGGGGAGGTAGGCCCAAATCACCACCCATGGTCGGAGGAGGTAGGCCCAATTCACCAACACGCTGCGCCGGTTTCCCGCTCTATAGTCATGTCTCCCCATTGGTTCAGTCTTCCCATTCCGTTCCCCGCTGGACTGTGTATTTCAGAAAGAAAAATAAAATAAAAAAATAAATAAAGAATGGACTCGGATGGAGAGCCAAGGATAAAAAAAATTAATATATATTAAATAAAAAATGGACCAAGGAACTACATGTAAAAGTTACGCTATAATGTCCACTAACACCACCAGTTACTAAACGGCTAGTTAGTTGTAGGACGTCAGTACCGTCGGTCAGTGTCGTGAGCTGATTGTTTCGTACCTGGTGGTGTTAGTGGACATTATAATTATAGCGTAACTCGTAGTTACTTGGTCCATTTTATATTTAATATAAATTTATCCTTGGCTCTCCATCCAAGTCCATTCTTTATTTTATTTTTTATACTGAAATACACAGTGCAGCACTTCATTTTTTTATTTACAGGTGGAATCCTGATAATTCGAATATGGCTTAATTCGAACATACCGCTTAATTAGAAGTGTTTCCAGGATTGATTTCTGTCAATTCGATTCCCACATAAAGTTTTCTGATAATTCGAACCTCGAACCGGACATGTCCGGTTAATTCGAAGTTCCACGGATTTCACTTTCATAGAAAATGTGTGGGATTTGTGCTGATAATTCGAAGTAAGCAAAGTGTAATTCGAAGTTCACTATACACTGTAATGATCAGTTCAGTTTGCATGAGCAGGCTGTGCTGGTCAGTTCAGTATCCGTGAAATCTGTATCTAAGGTCCATAGCGCAACTCTACGTGAACATGGGAGCATTTTGACATACATATTGTGTTGTGGGTTCATGTTTGGATAATTAGAATGTCCGGATAATCAGAAGATTTTTCCTGGCATTTGGAGATTCGAATTATCAGGATTACACCTGAAATATAAAAAGTAAAGCATTGAGTTACATGGAGACACTTACCTATAGTGCATGATGGACTGCATGTCGTATGTAGAGCCTGTAACATCATCCGCCTTGAACGGTTCCAGGATTTGTCTCTGGATCTGCTCCTCATCCCAGTAGTTTGGTGACCCCGTGAACTCTGCCATCACCTTGGGCACGTTCCAGAGCACAATGCCCTTGATGGGTGACTGGTGTTCGTGCAGTAGACCAAGCACGTGACCAAATTCGTGGAGTACAGTTGACTTGTCAATCACAGCAAGGTTCATCGTGCACTCATCTTTAGGAATCTGAAAACGCGCATGCCGGGGAAGGTGAACGAGAGAGAGAGAGAGAGAGAGAGAGAGAGAGAGAGAGAGAGAGAGAGAGAGAGAGAGACAGAGAGAGTGTCACAGTGTGCGTAATGCATGCATCTACGTGACTGGCGCTCGACCTACTGTTGTGGACATGGAAATCCGGTCGCACGTCTAGCGGCCCCAGGGTGCTGGCCATGCAGCCGTGGATAAGCGGTACACACATGCAATTTATGCGCTGCAGCGTGATAGTCGCATCGAATCAACATGTGCCCTTCACGCAGCGTTCTGTACGCGCTGAGGGCGCCGGCCCCGGTCAATCGACCGGATTTCCATGTCCATGACAGTACGTAGCTAACTGAGCTATACGTAACGTTGCGTTCAGGCACAGCCACTAGTCTACGGTACCGGCGCTAGTGACATGTCCACTCACGCGCGATGAAAATACAGTATTTTTTGCTGGACTCGACTACGCTGTACAGACTGTCAGTGTACTGTGCTTGTGCAAGGACATCAAAGACAAAGCGTGGACAGTAGGCATGTCGCATACATGTACATCAGGGGCGTGCTCGGCCCCCCAACTAGGGGGGTGCACGGGAGCCGAGGGGAGCCCCCCCCCCCCTCGGCAATTTTCTGCAATTTGTTTGCAACCTTTCTTGAATTTTAGAGCATATTTGCATACATTACAATTGCAATTACCCAGATTGAAAATGTTTGGGGGGTGCACGTGCCCCCCCCGTGCCCATCGCCGAGCACGCGCCTGTACATGTATGTATGTCCAAAGTGGAAACCAGTGTTTTCATCTTGGTCTTGAAGTGGGTGCTTTGGTCTTGGACTGGAGTACGAGCGGCTGTTTGTGTTGTTAGTAAAATTACTGTTCAGGTTTGTGGTTTTGAGGACAAAGGCAATGAGTTTTCAGCAGAAGACTTTGTCGGCTCTCTGGGAAAAAAACAGCGTGAAATTTCTGACGGAGAGTCGGATTCTTCCGCCACCGGCACTGCTGAAGGCAGCAGCCAAGTTGAAGTTCAAGACTGTGACGAGCCAAGTTTCACAATAGAGGACGAAACTGATGACGAGCCCGCTGCAAAAAGATTGACTTTTGGTGAAGATTATGACTTTTCCGACGTTGGCACACTCTATGATGACGAGAATTGTCGGTGGAAACTCTGTCCACGCACTGCCCCTTTATAAAACAAAGGTGGCGATCGCCAATCAACACTGGACACCCACCAAGTCCTTCCCTTATCCAGTCAGTGGCTTATTGCAAAATGGGGGTCGGAACTTTTTGGAAACCACCTTTTTTTGACCCGGTGCACGCGCCTGATGAAGAGTTCAAAGAGCACAAGCAAAGAAGACATCTGAGGGTGATAGCGTCCCTCATTGGGCACAACTCTACATGACTGCAGTGTTACCACTGCCCGTATTTGTCCGTATTTTTACGGAAAAAAGATGTTTTGTCCGCAGTACGGATTTCAATCGAATTATGCCGGAAAAAGCGTTTTTGTTTTCCACTCGGCGAAGTGTTTTGGTAGTCATAGAATGCTTTGGAGTTTGGACTGAAGTGTAAAAATGCAACGAAGTTTTGCTTAGCGGAGGAAGTATACAGGTGAGAAATTACAGGAAATTCAGCAAGTGCAGCCGGTGTGACAATGGACATGCATGTGCAAGTCTGTGTGTATTGTTTTTTTTCCAAATTACACTAATAATCAGTGAGAATATTGACCTGAAAAAACGAGTACGGAAAACGCTGAAAAATTCCGCAAAATGGCACTGGGCAATACGGATGGGGGTAGAGGGCACTTGGTAACACTGTGACTGTACCTGCTTGTATGTATGCATACATGATCACGTATCATTATTGCACACGGGAACTGTGGCATGACTTACCCTCAGTGCATCCGTCCCCACACGGGAGTACGAGCCCTCCTTTTCCTTGAAAGACACTCGCACTTCCGAGTCGCTTCGATCTGTCACTTCAACGAATGAAATACTACAATGTTGGCTCCATTCGCTGGCAATGGGTAGCACTCGATCACGTTTCGGATGATCTTCAGTAAAGTACACTTTTATAGCCTCGGACTTCTTTTTCGCCCAGAGGTTCTTTGTATCCTTGTTGGCCAATGCAAACTGGGGTTTCACCACATTCGTACTGTCCTGACTCGGTCGCCTTTCAGCTTGGGGCTCAGTCCCACCCGATGCGGCCACTTCGTCCTGTTCGTCCGACTCTTGCTTTGAAGAGTTAGCGGCACATTCAGCTTTGCGCTGTTCAACATCTTGTAGCTGATCGCGTTCATCGCCAACCTCGTCGCTAGGTAGAAACACTGGATTGCGGCACCACATGACCGCTTTCTTCACAGCACTCAACACGACTGACGTTGTATCCGTGCTATCGAAATGGAGCAGCAGTAAACTTATCTAGGTCGCTAATACTATGGGTAAAATGAATACTTGCTTTTACTATCAGTATCTGAAAGAGAAAAAAACTGTTTCTACAGTGATCATGTACATGACTAATTGAACTACATTATTTTTACAAACGCCAAAGGGCCAAAGGCAGGGCCGGGAGAGATTGAAGAAAATCCGAAAATGAGTCACCTTGTCACCACAAGGCGCTAATTCTAGTCTGTACTGACTGTAGACTACTAGTACTACTACCAAGAGTCCATAACGGCAAGAGTATGCAACTGTGATTATGGGTGCATGCGTACGCGTGGCGCGCTGCCTAGGCGCCTTCATTACCATGATTACGTAACTAAGTTACTTGCCTTCATCACGCTCTGAAAGCATGCATTCAAACTCTCAATTTCTCGCACGAGCCCATCCGTTTTTGCTCGATTCGTTCCAGTACCTACACAATCTCTGAATTCTGATGCGTCTAGCACATCTCAATTCTAAAATCCACCGGGAATCCACAGGAAAACTACACAGACTACCCTGTTATTATTCATTGCAAAAGAACACCGAAAGGCCAGACCGCATGGTGAAGACAAATGTCTAGACTACTGAAGGATTCTCTGAATCCTTGTGCCATTAACAAGAGGCAGGATGAGCGCGTTACGGGTTGAGTTTGTCGAAAACCAATTGTACTTCATCATGTGTGAAGGGGTTTTATGAAGAAATATTTTATGAACCAGTGTACAGAGATGGTGCTTATGACGAACGGAGAGAGGAGAAGTGTGTGCAAGTCGATAAAGGGCATCCGAAGGAAAACATCGATCCTTGTTGTAAAGAATTTTAAGTGTAAATCTATGGTGGACTTCTAATTGGTTCAGAGTTGTGTCAGAAAGGCCACACCAAGCGGTATCGCAATAGTCGAATATAGGGAGAATATAGCACTGATAAAATAATAGTTTACGCTGGATGGGCAAATGAGTGCAATGTGGTTGTAGTACCCCTTATGCTGAACTGGTTCGCTTGCATACACAGTTGACATGTGCAGCCCAAGAGAGTTTGCAGTCAAACATCACACCTAGATGTTTGTGCTGAGTAACAACACGGATAGGCATAGTCGAGTCAGGGAAGTATAATGGTTGATCAGGAGGGGATGAAGAAATATACATGGCTTCTGTCTTGTCTATATTGGGCTGGAGTTTCCACGTTTGCATCCACATGACAGTGCTGTTGATGCGATGCTGCATGGTAAAGAGTAATTGTGCAGGGGAGGAATCAGAACAGATAAGGCCAGTGTCATCCGCATACAAACTAACATCGGGGACAACTGAAGGTAGGTCATTAACGTAAAGCAAGAATAACAAAGGACCCAGAATGGAACCTTGGGGCACTCCAGACGTTACAGGGAGGGGATCAGACAAGAAATAGGACAAGCGAACAGCCTGAGAACGAGCAGACAGATACGAGGATATCCAACGCAAGGCAGCATCCTCCACCCGGAAGGTGACCTCCAACTTGGCAAGTAAGCCACGATGCCAAACGGTGTCGAATGCCTTAGCCAAGTCGAAAAACACCATTCCCACGTGCTCCCCACAGTTCCTCTTTGTCGCTATGTCTTGGACAAGTCGAGTCACCTGGTATTGAGTTGAGTCACCACGGCAGAATCCCGACTGAGCTGGTGAGAGAGCCGGAGCGATGTGCAGGTAGAGGGAATCGAATACAATACGCTCACAAAGTTTGGAAACTGTGCGCAGCAGAGAGATGGGGCGGTAGTTTGCCGGGCAAGCACGGGAGCCTTTATTCTTGTAAAGCGGTGTCACGATGGCGGATTTCCAATCCTGTGGGAATGTACCAGTTCGAAATGACATATTTAAAAAAAATAATGGCGAGAGGATAGGCTATTGATGGTGCAAGAGACTGCAGCACTTCATTCGGGATCCCATCTGAGCCGGGAGACTTTCCACATTTCAGGCGCTTCAGATATTTCCGAACTTGAAACGTAGTGACATGTCACGGCTGTTAGCTGCACTTGGATCGCGGCAACTTAGTTTTCTGCACGTGAACCCTGAAAAATCAATGCATGCTCATGCATGTTCATGCATAACCAGTCAGCTGGCCTGCTCGCCCACGCATTTGACAGGTAACAATTCCATCAAATTTGAGATATCGCTTCGTTCTAAGTCTCAAAACAGTTCTAAAGTCACCAAACCACGCTGGTAATCGATGGCTATTCAATGTTAACATCTTCAGGAAGACTTCAGCCGTTTCCCGAGAGTTTGGGCATCGTTGCCGTTATTTTTCACGGTGTTCTTCTTCGTCCTGTCTGGAGCTGCAATTGCATCCTGGAATTATTTGAAAGGTATTTCGTGCGGGCTGTGGGGGGTTCCAACAGGCATAAACTGACATCGCTATAGGATAACTGGTAACTTTCACCCTTCAAGGAGGTAGAGCAATGAGAATTTTTTTGTGGCGGTCGTCCAATTTTTGTGGCGGTCATGGCTGTATTTGTGCACTTCCAAGGCTTTCATTCTGCCTGATACTACTTCGGACTGTATGGGAATCGTTGTTTAGGCACATGTAGCTGTCTTATTTGGTAGATCTGCTGTTTTCAATCACTTGGGACACTTTGTCTAGCCTATTTGTCTTTCGTTCGTGCCATCTATCAGTTTTGTGGGGTGCCTTGACCTGTATTTGTGAAGTTCTCGAGTAAAGACCCTAATTCTTGACTGGAGTCACGTCTTGAATTGAATTTGCTTGGTGAGCCCTCGTTCACGCAGTTGTACTTATCGTAATAGTCAATATCTGCTTGCTGGACGGACTAGCGGCTAGAATAGGGATGACCAAATGGTCCAAGTGTGTACTAGTACACGATTATTGTTTCCATCATCGTGAAATGCTCGTTGTGGAATTGCAGCCGTCTGCCTTTGGCACTGAGGACATGAGGAGAGTTGATTGTTACTTCTGCTCAGCAATGAAGCGATCATCAGCTCTCTTTGTTCTAATTATTGAGAGGACATACCGGCATCGCAATCAAGTAAAGATTAGGCAAACCTCGCCAACCTCCAAAGAGAGTCGAAGATATTTTCTCCAAATGCAAAGACGATCTTTGTGAGTTTGTGACTTGCATTTGCGTGCATACATGAGCAAGTCATGGACCACGGCACGTGCGCGGTTACCATGCCATCTCGAACCGACGCCATCTTTCTAAGTTGCCGCTTCTTGACAGCCGTGGACAGTGATTGTACGGAACGGAACAGATATGAAAGGCGACTGGGGCAAAAGGGGGAATGCGCCACGAAGGATCATCAGCCAGCCCAAATGAGGTGAACTGAGTGTTCAGAATATCAGCTATGCTCTTGGGGGACGTGGCGACCGTACCGTCGGATGCTATCATCGTTTGGGGCATGACACGGCCGGAAGTGTGCCGCTGTGCTCGCACAAACTGAAAGAGTGTAGGTCGATTCGGTGACGTTAGTGATGCTTGGATGGAGCGTATATATTGACGATGTGCTTGCCGAGACAGGTGCTTTACAGCATTCCTTTGTCGGTTATAAGCTGCATGATTTACTGCTGTCGGATATTTTTTGTACACACTATATAGATCACGCTTGCGTTTTACAGCAGACCTGAGCCCAGCAGTAACCCATGGTGGAGATTGCATGCGGGGTCGTGGAGATGTCACAGTGTGGGTGGCTCCGAATGAGGTGAGGTGACGACGGAAGGCGGACTGGAGCTCACAATCAAAGTGATGAAGTGCGTCATTAACATCAGTGTACGAGTTCAGAGAGGACCAGTTGTAGCCAGCTAAATCAGCGTTGATTAATTGCCAAAGGTGCGAAGGTACTTGTTTGAAGCGATACAGTGAAGAGGGAGGACCAGTGGAAGAGTTGGGGAAGTAGTTCGAAATAGGGGCGTAACATAAAGTGCAAACAATCTGTATATGGTCAGACATACCCAAGGGAGGTGCTTGATCAATTGAGCGCATGAGGCGTGGTCGGTTGGTGATCACCAAGTCCAGACACGAAACAGAGCCATTAGGCGAGGAATGAGTGGGGAAGTCAACCATCTGGTGGAGCCCAAGAGCAGCAAATACTGTGCTAAGGAGATCACCAGCCTTCGAGGTAGACTCGGTGGGACACCAGCTTGAGTTGTGGGCGTTGAAATCGCCAGTCACTAACAGATCATAAGAATCTAAACAGACTGACTGTAATGCCTCAACAAACATGTCACAAAAGTACGACAATTGCATTGTGCTCTGTGAGGGTGGTCGATACATGCAGCATAGTAAGATGTGATTCTGAGATTGAGTAGAGGGGGAGCCAAGTTCAAGCCACACAGACTCGCAGCCAGGGCGTTGAAGGTCGGCACGAGGGGAGACGTAAGGAAAGGAGTCCGAACGGACAAGTACGGCAACACCCCCATACCCACGGCTACAATGTGCTTACCGATTGTCTTCCGGAGGTCGATCTCTGCGGATGCAGATATAGCCTGACAGTGAGAGCGGGTTCGAGGGACAGAGCCACGTCTCTGTTAGGCAGATTATGTCAGGCTTAGCACATTCGGCAATAACGCAGAGCTCAGACAACTTGTTGACAACAGAGCGACAATTCAGAGATACTAGGGTTAAATCACGCTGGGATTTAGGGAAAAAAGGGAACGCTGATGGATTTAGCGCAAGACCATTCGACTTAGCACCCCGAAGACTACAACTGGTGAAAAGTAGCAAAAGCCATGGCAACTAACGCACCATTCAACAGCTTGGAATCCTGACCGCCACTAGTGACTAGGCACTATTCAGCCTGGTCTACACCACACTGTGGCACACAGCTATGAAGTGACATTTTCTGTCCCAGGGGAAACTCGCGGAAAAAAAGGGCACATTTTCGGCCATAACTCTTGAACGGCTGGTCAGATAGGGACACAGTTTTCAGAGAATTTGCAGCTATTCATGCTCTTTCAACTGACGTAGCACTCAATATGAATTTACAAATTCGATTTTTCAGCGAATTTTTGGGTGATGTGCCCCCTTAAGGTAGCAGTACTGGAAAACGGGTGTCAGATTTAGCCAAAATATCAATTTCACGGGAACTGCTTCAAGTGTGATTTTTCTGAAAGAAGGAATACCAAAGGGTCTACAAATGAATTTTTTTGGCATTCGAACCAGCCAAAGCAGAGATATGGCCCTTCAAAAACTGAAAATACCCGTCAAAATTTCAAAATTGCACTGATCAGCTGATCGATGTCAATCTATTTCGAGAGGGTTTCTGTATAATATCAGCGCATCCTTGCCAATCTCGGCCTGATTCACACTATCTGTCCAGCTAAAACCAGTTTAGAGCTGGGCTGAGTGTCGCGATCGCCAGCGCCTGCCTGGCCCAAGCTAGCTGGCCTGGCTGGCCTGCACTCAACCCACGCATTTTCAAAAATGATAAAAAAATTCTTTGTTCTCAAACTGTTTGCCAATGCGACGAGCGTTTGTCAGCGACGTTGGAGCTCTGCACTTGAGTTTTGTGCTGGCGCTACTTGGTCAGGAGACGGGTGATGAACACAAACGAAGGTCGCTCAGCAGGCCAAGGAAAAGCAAATTTCCTAGAGTTACGTCCAAGCTCGTCTCAAATCCTGAAGTATTTGAGCCAATTGAGGGGAGTGAAAGCAAACACGAGTCGCAGGCTGATGGAGCTGGTGAGGGCGTAGAAGATGACTCTGATCTTCCAGCTGATTTTTTATCCAGTGATGCCTCGTGTGATAGCGATGGAGATTAGTCTGAAGAGGATTGCGATGATATTCCATCAGGAATTCGAATTGTTCACATGGAGAGCTTACAGCAATTGGTGACGTCAGCGTGTGTATGTAGTAATTATCAAGAGGGCAACCTGACTATCAAAGATAATTTTCGTCATGGCCTCGCCTCAACAATTAGTTTGCAGTGCGAATCGTGCTGCTCATCAACCAGTGTAGCCCTGGCAGAAAGACACCCACTTGCTAAATTGTACGATATAAACCGCCGCCGCAGTGTGCTTGCCATGCGCCTTATTGGTAGTGGACGAGAAGGTCTGAACAGTATCTGTGGGATATTGGATATGCTGCCTCCTGTTAGCAATTCTGGGCACAGCGATGCACTACACACTGCTGTGGAAACTGATGCTAGGGACAGCATGAAGAGTGCTGCACAGCGTCTTCTTGTTCGGCGAACAACAGTACAGCATTCCCACCCGGAGCATGTTGCAGTTAGCACCGATGGAACGTGGATGAAGCGCGGATTCTCATCAATGTTTGGTATGCCAACTGTTGTGTCCTATGAGACAGAAAAGGTTCCGGACGCGGAGGTGCTATCAAAACACTGCAGTGGATGTGAAACTTGGAAGAACAGATGGCAAGCAAGAAAGATTTCTAATGCTGAGTACGAACAATGGAAATGTTTTCGGCTGTGCTGGAAATGATGAGCTGCTATAAGTTTCACTTGCCAGCTCTGGTCTTCTCAAGTTGGATGAAGAGAAGCAGTATCACAGGAGGAGAAGGTCCAGTGAGGAGCAAAAGTCAGCCAGGAAGAGAAGAAGAGCCATTCGAAAGGGATTTGCTGACACGATACAGCAAGCAGAGGTAGTCACATACATTGCTGGAGGGTTTTCAGAGTGCCAAAAGTTAGTGTTTTTTGGCCTTCCGACCAAACTTTGGTACACTATATCTCCAGACTGGCTCATCACAGCCCAATAAACCTTATATGTAGATTGATCAGTGGAAAATTTCCCAGATGCTGAATATATTTATAAAGCCATAGTTTTTTGTTTGGCGGATGTTAGCTGCCTCAGTAGTAATAATCTTTTTCGACGGTGACGGGCGTCTTCACAGATGATGTTGACTGGGTGGTGCTATTTGTGTCCTATCTCCAATCTGTTCAATTCAGCATCTGCTACTATTGTAGACTGTCGCTTATGATGCATTTTTAACACTTCAGCTGATATTATGTTGCTGCTAGCATGTACCAAAAATCTGAGATGACGGCATTTTTTTACTCTCCAGTGCAGTGAACATTTGGGACGATGCGAAGTAAATAAGTTCAAGGTAGTACTTTTATTAGGTGGTGGCGTGAATCATGAATCTGTGCTCAAAATTTTGTGGGAAAAGATTCACAGACACCGAAGTAATACCCGATTTTAGTTGTGTGTATTTGCGAATGGCATATTCCAGTACTGCTACCTTAAGGGGGCACATCACCCAAAAATTTCATATGGCATTCAATTGACCGTAACTTTGGTGTTTCTCAGTGGATTTGAGTGAAATTTTGACCACACACTCCTGCCACTATGCTGGCCCTCAGGACATGATTTACAAGTTCTTGCGCCTCACTGACAGGCTTTCCAGGCCGGAAAAACTCAAATTTCCGGCATAGTGCTACGGTGTGCGAGCCACCCAGGAGCCAAACAAATGCATTTACATTTTTTTCACATTTTCGTGCCCATTCTGTCCGTGCGCGGGACCCAAACCTAAAACAAGTCCAGAAGCAGCCATGGGTGGTGGGGTACGGCCCCTCAACGTGGCCCTGGAATCTGTCACAAAGGAACGAGTGGGCGTTCTTTCACGGACTCCCACAGACCCAAGTCAATTTTTGAATTTTTTTAGGTTTGGCACGTGCTACGAGGTCGTACCTTTGATACAACATCCAGTGCTGGGACCTCCACAGCAAGCCATTTCCACAGCGCTGCACACCAAATCCAGGATGCCCTCAGAAACCGGCAAAGACTGCCACTAACGTTTCACTACTGCCTAGTACTGAATCCTACCTGACTTCTTGACACGACTCAAACTTGCCAAAGTCACTAAATCAACGTCAACTACAATAATCAAGCCACATATCTGGAACGTCACGAGGGTGCTGGCAAAAGTCCTGCTGCACGGCGGCGGGCTTCGCCCGCCGCCGTGCAGCCCAATACGTGGTTTTTTAACGTGATTTTTTGGACTTTTTTGGACAAATGACAGCATGCGACAAAAAAATCTTTCCTTGCAAGGGCACATTTTCGGCCATAACTCTTGAACGGCTGGTCAGATAGGGACACAGTTTTCAGAGAATTTGCAGCTATTCATGCTCTTTCAACTGACGTAGCACTCAATATGAATAATTTACAAATTCGATTTTTCAGCGAATTTTTGGGTGATGTGCCCCCTTAAGGTGGCAGATCCCCTTTTGGGTCCAAAAAAAGGACCAAAAAATGAAAGTTGTCAGAATGAGGCCATATCCGGCTCATTTTCCTCCTAAAGTGATGAACTTTCCGCTGGTGTAATTTTTTATGCGGTAAACAACACGACGGTTGGGAAATTTTGAAAATTCAAACCAACTCCCACTGCGAATTTGTAAAAAATCAGCTGATCTCCACTTTGAATGCAGTTCGCAAGCGCAATCAATCTTCGTTCCGGTTCACCGCGTGGATCGCGGAGGGTGCCAAGACCGCCAGCTATTTGTGTGTGTGTGCCGTGTTGGCTTTTAGTTGTACCCCGTACCGACCCGTACATCTACTCAGCTCTGCAGTACAGTCAGCTCAGCACTGGTACGGTGTCACTGTCAGCACGAACAAAAAAAATGCAAATCCGCGTCAAAGGAAGTACAGAAAAATTTGGAAATTGGCGTGGCCGCTGTTCTCTGTAGCTTTTGTCTTCTGGTCATTGGCAATTAGAGGAGATAGTCCGCTAACTACAGAGCCAAGAAGCGTGTTTTCTACGGGAACCAGTTCCAGAGCCCCAAGCGCAGAGATCTGGAGAAAGAAAACGAGTCTGCATCTCGTGCTCAAACTGAATGTGACTCTGAGCAATTGGGAGTACCTGACACGTCTCGTAGCTGTGAACCCTTGGCTGGCGATCTGAACTTACTTGCAGATGAGGATACCGAGAGCGCTGGTGACTCCAATGAAGACTCGAGTGAGGAGAGTGGTGAAGTCCTGGATTCTGACAAGCGGAATTTTAGTTTGCAGAAATTAAATTTAATTGCAGAATTTATTGTCCACATCAGCAGTTTGCAGAAAATGTAAGAGCTGGCCTAGTCTCCATAATTGAAGTTGCATGCAACTACTGCACTGCTGTTGCTTCACCGCCCGCAGTGGGAAAGACATCCAGTTATTTTGAATTGAATAGAAAGAGCGTACTGGCTATGCGCCTGCTTGAACGAGGCCGCGAGGATTTCCGGAAATTGTATGCATTCCTCGATTTGCCAACGCCGGTTGCAAAGAAGAACTACCAGCGCCACGTGAAGAATCTTCACCAAGCTGCTAAAGCTACTGCAAGTTTGAGCATGAATAATGCTGCTGAAGTTGGGTTCACACAACGAGTTGCAGCCGGGGAGGAATCGCCAGCCGAAATCGCCGTCACAGCGGACGGAACATGGATGCGACGAGGATACAGCTCCTTATATGGCATGCAGACTGTGATTGCTTGGGAGACACACACATTTTGTGGACGTGGAAGTGTTGACCCGCTATTGTACTTTCTGCACAAGGAAGGAGACTCCCTACGGAACTATTTTGGAAATGCTATCTGCAGGATTGCAGGCTTCGTCACAGCGATGGCCCGTGTTATTTGGGCATCTGTTTGCCACAACGTACAGTCCAAGGATGCCGAGAAATGCAATCAGTTCTGCCCAGAAGGACTCAGGGTGCAGGTGGCAGCAATAGAAGTGTGGATATGGCAATGTTTCTGTGGCAGTTTCTTCATCGTCAAACAACACTATCCCTGTTGCAGTCTTTGAAGAAATTAAACCTGTATATGTCCATCTTGCCGACAAATCCCTCCTACAGGGCTGTGTTCGCCGTGCCACACAGAATGCCAATGAAGCACTCAATGGCACTATTTGACATCTCTGTCCAAAGGAATCGTTCTGTAGCTCCATAACTGTTGAGACTGCTGTGTTCCTGGCAGTGATCGTGTTCAATGAAGACCACAGTGAGCTTGCCGAAGTAGTACAGCGTATGGGGTGCACTGTTAGTCCGTCGTTGGAGAGAAATCTAGGTGTCTTTCAAGAGGAAAACTGTACCACAAGCGTAGAAAGTCGTCAGAAGAGGAGCAAAAGGCAAGGAAGCATTGCAGAGCAATGAAGAAAGGGTTTCTGGATCAAGCACAGCACAAGGAAGAAGAAACATATGCTGCTGGTGGCTTTTGAAAGGTGAAACTGGAGTGTACTTTTTCCTGAATTTGACCCTCTTTTTCATGGACTCCGACAAGCTTGAGCCAACATATCTCAGGGCTTACTTGTCATGGAATCATAATCTTGGGCATTATTCACATCTACGTGAAATTTGCTAGGTGCTAAACTAAACAGAACTGTCAATATCCCAGCGAGGTTCTTCCAACTGGCATGCCTCTGAATTATCTGTAAACATCGCGTTTCTGATCTGTAAAATTGAAAATCACAATGCTCCACTGTACATATGTTTGCAAGGTTTAGTCTAGTTTAGCACCTCGAGCTGTCAGTCTGCATGAGTTCTGAGCAAATTAATACTGCTGGGTACCATTAGCCTCTGTTCTCTTTTGGCTCAATCCTTGCCCTCTACGTGCGATATGAACGCATTTTGGCTGAGAGCAAGTTCGGCACTTCAAGATATGTGAGATGTGTGAAAAATGATTCTGAACCTAGGTATGAACACCCTCAACATCACTGCCAAGTTTGGTTTGGATATTCCTAGCTGTTCATGACTTCTGGTCCAAAGAGTGTAGTATACGGAAAAGGGGAACTGCCACCTTAAGGACGCGAGCACTATTGAACCATTATCAGTTGTATGATGATTGCCTATTTAGGCGTGAAGCTATTGTAACAACGGTGATGCGTGCTGCTCTGTGACTAGTGTGCACTGGGTGATGCGTCGAATGCTTAGGCCTTGACCATCTTGTTGACGGATTATGCTAATATTTTCGTGAAATTATGCTTTTCGCATTGCTGAAAAAATTGCAGAATTATGCTGTTTTTATGGTAAAAGTTACCATATTATGCCGCATTATGCTCACATACGCTGCTAATGCAAAATGGTTCTGTGCAAAATAACAAGGGAATTTTTTTGTAGAGTAGGTTGTACTGTAGTACTAGTAGCAAAAGTTCAACGGGGTCAATGCATCGTCCGACCTGGCTACGACCATCACTGATTGTAGTGGACTGGACATATCATCAAGGCCAAGGGAGTCGTAAACCTACTTCCTACTATCCTAGTGCATCTACTTGTACTTGTACTTGTAGAACATGTTCAACTGTATGGAATTTGATGCGAACAGGCGGATTATTACAATTTTATGCGATTCGTATGCAATTTGCCTCGAATTATGCGATTATTCGATTCTGGAAGGAATTATGCGAAAAATTATGCTAGCATAATCCGTCAAGGCCTACGAATGCTACATCCATAGTTACATTATCATCAACTAACTATTTTATTTATAATTACTTCAAAGAAGTATTTTTATTTAAAGGATCTCCCAGAGGCGATGGCCTGTCGAGGGGATCTCCTGATGCAAATCATGCAATAGAAATAAACAGTGAGGAAAACTACACGTGTTACAGTATATGCTACATAATGAGCAATAAACTACTTAGTGTGTGCGGATTTTGGCTAGCCCACTTCGATGCCCTAACGCCTTGTGCATGCCCTATACAACAGGTATACTTGTACTGTGATCACTTTCTGTAAAAAAAATCTATTTTCCGCTTTGCCATGATTGCTGTGTTTGCTTTCTTTCTATATAAAATAACATGGCGAGCACGGAGACACATTTATATTTTCATGTCATGGTATGCATGCATGGTGAACGTATTAGAACTCAACTGGCACTTGGAACATTATTGTAAGTGAGATGTCTGGCTTAATCTGCATGTATCTACATAGAAGGAAACCAAACATTGGCTGAAGATGATGATACAGTGAAACTTGTCTAGTCGACTGCTCAAGGGACTTTCAAAGTGGGGTCTCTGTAGCAAGGTGGTCTCTTTATCCCAGTGGCATTTGACTGGAAATAGCATCCCTTGGTCCTGGCTGCAGTGATCTCCTGGGACAGGTGGTCGCCTTATCCGAGTGGTCGCCTTGACAGGTTTAATAACTGTACATGCGTCCAGGTGAAGACAAACAGAGAGCCAACATGTAACATGTGTAGCACGGGGACGACAACCCTTGACCTTGGCCTTGGCAGCAGTGATCAGTCGTCTACCTACCCACATACACATTCTCGTCTATGACACATGCAAGGCTGCATACTGGCGGCAAGACTCATTCGTCAAGGCAAACACAGTAAACCCAGTCGGTCACCTCAGCTATGCTGCAACTACACGACCAACGGTGTACTAGGAAAATCTCCACAGCGCTGGACAGCACTCTTGGTCTACTGTCAACAAAAGATCTGGAAAAATCTTTTTGAATATACCTATTTCAAGTACTAGAATAACCTTTGACTCAGATTTGAGCCATAAAATAAATAATACAATATTTGATGAAGTTGATTGTTCCAACTAGAAACACACGCTTCTTGCCGAACTTGACACTTGACTGACTTGACTGACTTCATGTTGATAGCCGCCGAAGTCGCAACGTCTAAGTTCGTACAATCTTTGATATTTAGAAAAACCGTCGATATCCTCAGCGCAAACGCTCCGCCTTTGGCAAAGGCCCTGATCACAATATAGTAGGTCTTGGCGGGGAGAAGAGGGTGCACAACACGCGGGTTACCATCCTCACCACCATCAGTGGCTGCAGCGATGAAACGTGTTTCAATGTCAGGACCATACAGGGTGAGTGCCAGGTCAGCTTCATCGCCAGTCGTCTAAGCAGTTAAAACAACAAACACCGGAAAATCGTCCAGAACACACCTTTAACGCCCCCCCCCCCCCCCCCCCAACGGTTGCACATGCAATGCTCATTTCTCACCCGCATGAGACCCGGAAAGCGAGCTATTCCGCCTCCATCTGGGGTCGCGGGCATTCCTAGTGTGTTTACATACATCCAAGAAACTGACTGGGACCCTGAGTGAAGGCAGTCGAGAAACCTCCTGGCCGGGCCAGCCTGTTTGACACGTGAACGCACCACAACTTTCCGCCTTGGCAGCGTACATATCCCACATGCGCATTCATGACGATATTCCGCCTTGGCAGCGTACATTTCCGCAGTCCCAAATGCATGCTGCATCCCGTCATTCAATGAGGTTGTTAAACTGTCCGGGCAGGAGTGACTGTAGGTGCAGGTCGGGCTGAACTTCTCCATATAACCATGGTTTTATCCACCCATAACCTAGTTTTCAAAGCTGACGGGACTCTTTTATCGGAATTAACTTGTACTACCTCCGCGTCATTAAAATTGTCGCTTCGCACATCGCAATGTTTGTGAGTTTCTCGTCTTAGTCAGACAGTCAGAATCGCTGTTTTCTGTGTTCGAACATTAATGCGACCCTTCCTGCGCAATGTCTACGTTTTACTGAAGCCGTGGTGGTCTCAGACTTTGTCGGAGCTCTCTTCTGCACCAAACAAATCCATTGCTCTCCTCACTATTCCGCCCCAGAGCGCGTATCGTTTTTTTCTGGTTTTAGTGCCGTCCCACATTTTTCCCGTGTGCATATATCAAGACTGCAAGCTTGGGTATAATAATCCTGGTATCTCTCCTGAATTCTAAATTCTGAAGTTGACGATGGCAAGGACAAAGTGTTCTCAAATTCCTAAAATGCGCTACGTGTGGCGCATGTTGCTGGGAATGTAGTAGGTCTGAAAACACCAACAACATCAGTAAAGCGTTTGCCAAGGACAGAAGTTGCGAAACTGCTTACCCTATCTCGCTGGAAGGTCGTTGCAGTGTACTTGAAAAATTGCTACTTTGCCCTAATCGCCTGCCACCTGGAGGCATGGATCGCATGAAAACGAAGTTTCTAGACCTGAATTTGAACGCCCGTGCTGAAGGGTCTGCCTCAAACTCTGATGAAGACGTCAACCTTAGCTGCAAGTGCAGCGAAGCGGGAGGTCACAAACTAAAGCTTGGTCCGTCGACAATGCTCTGCCTCAATTTCTAGCTGATTTCTTTGCCCTTCGAGTGGACAAATTAAATTCGAAAAATCGCTCTGGGTAGGGACAATTTTAATGACGCGGAGGAAGTACCCAGAACGTCTAGAAGCACATCTCTCTCTCTTTCTCTCCCTCCCTTCCTCCCTACCTCTCTCTCTCTCTCTCCCCCTCCCCCCCCCCCCCCCATGAAAACACACATCTATCACACACATACCTCGATTGTGTACTTTCTTTTTTCTTTTGGATCACTTGTGAACGTGAATTTCATTTCCTCTCCAGGGCTGATGTGATCTAGAGGAAACAGCAAAGTGCAAAATAATAGGAAGTTGGGCCTTATGGCATCTCTCCGAGACTGGTGCGAATCACTCGCAAAGCTCCAGTCCTGGTTCGATGCAGTCAATCAGCATGTTGATATCGTACGTACGGAATTGAGCAAGCAGCTGATATACTCTATCAAGCCGCGGTGATGCAGCCAGCTGTTTTGTTCTACCATGTGCACAGGGACTGTGTGACATCATAGACTCATGAATATCAGGCACGTAGGAGCAAATTCACAAACACATTACAAAATTGTATATATAGGGACACTTCCCCCATCAATGCCTTTGTAAGATGTTCAGTTCATAGGCCAGCGAAACAAAAACTTCTTGGGACGATTTACGGCCATTGCAACGGAAAGTGCTTCTACTGCAAATATCAATGATTCACAGCTCAGCGCACTAAACCAGCATTGAGCGATGCGCAGCTAGTGCGTAAGATCTCATTCATGCTAAGCAAGGGATTTTGAAGACAGTGCCTATTGTCAAAGTTTCAAAAAATAGCAGTGCTGCTGCTGCTGCTGCTCAATGGCTGAACCTGACCATCCTGTAGTGCTATAAACTGCAAAACAGAGAGTGCCAGAATTCTGTCTGGTTTGCCTCAAAGTCATCTGCCTTTGTGGAAAGCCCCCGTCTCGCAGTTAAAAGACGCTGCCTTGGATGCTTTGTGCCGATATAGACATGCCTTGTTGTTGACTTGACCGCATAGGGATCAGTTCAGCCAATCAATCTGAGCTCTGGGTTAACTGGGTTATTCTTAGTGCCAGCAGTCGCCAGCAGTTGTCTCAGGAATGGAGATGAATGTTTTATTAAAAGGGAGGGTAATCTTACTCTTTGACTTGTCAGCATCTTCAGGCAGAGTCTGCGGTTCTTCCTTTGGTGGTGCTGGCTTTGTGCCAGGAGGACCGTAGAGTTTCCTCACAACGAGTTTGTCCGTCGGTGAAAGCTCTGATATCACGGGAAAATCAGAATCCTGTGTCGGCCTCCCATCAATGCTCAATATCAACCCTTTAGGAAATCTGTGCACGACAACCAACAGTTTACGTACAGAACACGGACAGAAGTCAAGAAATCAAACTACTAATAAGTTAAACAAACAATAAGAGAACTGAAAAAGTGTTTTTTTAAACTCTTGGACAGCCTGAAACCTCTCTGTTTTACTAATATGTTATAAATATAATAATATGTTCATCCTTGCATCGAGTCAAGAACTTGGTTTTAGCACTGAACTCCCACTACGATGCCTTTAGCCGATTGGCAAATGCTTTCACTTACTAATACTTGACTTCACCGCAATCTGTTCAACCAGACACTAAGAGCCCTGCTGATAATAAAGAACACGATTGAAACAGCTAGTTGTTCGAAGATTCAGTACCAATATATTTAGTATGATTTCACCTCGAAGCATGAACTTAATCCAGCCTATATGGTGCTTGGTCCTGCCGCTGATCCCGAGACCCATGGTCGGGGGAGGTAGGCCCAAATCACCACCCATGGTCGGAGGAGGTAGGCCCAATTCACCAACACGCTGCGCCGGTTTCCCGCTCTATAGTCATGTCTCCCCATTGGTTCAGTCTTCCCATTCCGTTCCCCGCTGGACTGTGTATTTCAGAAAGAAAAATAAAATAAAAAAATAAATAAAGAATGGACTCGGATGGAGAGCCAAGGATAAATATATATTAAATAAAAAATGGACCAAGGAACTACATGTAAAAGTTACGCTATAATGTCCACTAACACCACCAGTTACTAAACGGCTAGTTAGTTGTAGGACGTCAGTACCGTCGGTCAGTGTCGTGAGCTGATTGTTTCGTACCTGGTGGTGTTAGTGGACATTATAATTATAGCGTAACTCGTAGTTACTTGGTCCATTTTATATTTAATATAAATTTATCCTTGGCTCTCCATCCAAGTCCATTCTTTATTTTATTTTTTATACTGAAATACACAGTGCAGCACTTCATTTTTTTATTTACAGGTGGAATCCTGATAATTCGAATATGGCTTAATTCGAACATACCGCTTAATTAGAAGTGTTTCCAGGATTGATTTCTGTCAATTCGATTCCCACATAAAGTTTTCTGATAATTCGAACCTCGAACCGGACATGTCCGGTTAATTCGAAGTTCCACGGATTTCACTTTCATAGAAAATGTGTGGGATTTGTGCTGATAATTCGAAGTAAGCAAAGTGTAATTCGAAGTTCACTATACACTGTAATGATCAGTTCAGTTTGCATGAGCAGGCTGTGCTGGTCAGTTCAGTATCCGTGAAATCTGTATCTAAGGTCCATAGCGCAACTCTACGTGAACATGGGAGCATTTTGACATACATATTGTGTTGTGGGTTCATGTTTGGATAATTAGAATGTCCGGATAATCAGAAGATTTTTCCTGGCATTTGGAGATTCGAATTATCAGGATTACACCTGAAATATAAAAAGTAAAGCATTGAGTTACATGGAGACACTTACCTATAGTGCATGATGGACTGCATGTCGTATGTAGAGCCTGTAACATCATCCGCCTTGAACGGTTCCAGGATTTGTCTCTGGATCTGCTCCTCATCCCAGTAGTTTGGTGACCCCGTGAACTCTGCCATCACCTTGGGCACGTTCCAGAGCACAATGCCCTTGATGGGTGACTGGTGTTCGTGCAGTAGACCAAGCACGTGACCAAATTCGTGGAGTACAGTTGACTTGTCAATCACAGCAAGGTTCATCGTGCACTCATCTTTAGGAATCTGAAAACGCGCATGCCGGGGAAGGTGAACGAGAGAGAGAGAGAGAGAGAGAGAGAGAGAGAGAGAGACAGAGAGAGTGTCACAGTGTGCGTAATGCATGCATCTACGTGACTGGCGCTCGACCTACTGTTGTGGACATGGAAATCCGGTCGCACGTCTAGCGGCCCCAGGGTGCTGGCCATGCAGCCGTGGATAAGCGGTACACACATGCAATTTATGCGCTGCAGCGTGATAGTCGCATCGAATCAACATGTGCCCTTCACGCAGCGTTCTGTACGCGCTGAGGGCGCCGGCCCCGGTCAATCGACCGGATTTCCATGTCCATGACAGTACGTAGCTAACTGAGCTATACGTAACGTTGCGTTCAGGCACAGCCACTAGTCTACGGTACCGGCGCTAGTGACATGTCCACTCACGCGCGATGAAAATACAGTATTTTTTGCTGGACTCGACTACGCTGTACAGACTGTCAGTGTACTGTGCTTGTGCAAGGACATCAAAGACAAAGCGTGGACAGTAGGCATGTCGCATACATGTACATCAGGGGCGTGCTCGGCCCCCCAACTAGGGGGGTGCACGGGAGCCGAGGGGAGCCCCCCCCCCCCTCGGCAATTTTCTGCAATTTGTTTGCAACCTTTCTTGAATTTTAGAGCATATTTGCATACATTACAATTGCAATTACCCAGATTGAAAATGTTTGGGGGGTGCACGTGCCCCCCCCGTGCCCATCGCCGAGCACGCGCCTGTACATGTATGTATGTCCAAAGTGGAAACCAGTGTTTTCATCTTGGTCTTGAAGTGGGTGCTTTGGTCTTGGACTGGAGTACGAGCGGCTGTTTGTGTTGTTAGTAAAATTACTGTTCAGGTTTGTGGTTTTGAGGACAAAGGCAATGAGTTTTCAGCAGAAGACTTTGTCGGCTCTCTGGGAAAAAAACAGCGTGAAATTTCTGACGGAGAGTCGGATTCTTCCGCCACCGGCACTGCTGAAGGCAGCAGCCAAGTTGAAGTTCAAGACTGTGACGAGCCAAGTTTCACAATAGAGGACGAAACTGATGACGAGCCCGCTGCAAAAAGATTGACTTTTGGTGAAGATTATGACTTTTCCGACGTTGGCACACTCTATGATGACGAGAATTGTCGGTGGAAACTCTGTCCACGCACTGCCCCTTTATAAAACAAAGGTGGCGATCGCCAATCAACACTGGACACCCACCAAGTCCTTCCCTTATCCAGTCAGTAGCTTATTGCAAAATGGGGGTCGGAACTTTTTGGAAACCACCTTTTTTTGACCCGGTGCACGCGCCTGATGAAGAGTTCAAAGAGCACAAGCAAAGAAGACATCTGAGGGTGATAGCGTCCCTCATTGGGCACAACTCTACATGACTGCAGTGTTACCACTGCCCGTATTTGTCCGTATTTTTACGGAAAAAAGATGTTTTGTCCGCAGTACGGATTTCAATCGAATTATGCCGGAAAAAGCGTTTTTGTTTTCCACTCGGCGAAGTGTTTTGGTAGTCATAGAATGCTTTGGAGTTTGGACTGAAGTGTAAAAATGCAACGAAGTTTTGCTTAGCGGAGGAAGTATACAGGTGAGAAATTACAGGAAATTCAGCAAGTGCAGCCGGTGTGACAATGGACATGCATGTGCAAGTCTGTGTGTATTGTTTTTTTTCCAAATTACACTAATAATCAGTGAGAATATTGACCTGAAAAAACGAGTACGGAAAACGCTGAAAAATTCCGCAAAATGGCACTGGGCAATACGGATGGGGGTAGAGGGCACTTGGTAACACTGTGACTGTACCTGCTTGTATGTATGCATACATGATCACGTATCATTATTGCACACGGGAACTGTGGCATGACTTACCCTCAGTGCATCCGTCCCCACACGGGAGTACGAGCCCTCCTTTTCCTTGAAAGACACTCGCACTTCCGAGTCGCTTCGATCTGTCACTTCAACGAATGAAATACTACAATGTTGGCTCCATTCGCTGGCAATGGGTAGCACTCGATCACGTTTCGGATGATCTTCAGTAAAGTACACTTTTATAGCCTCGGACTTCTTTTTCGCCCAGAGGTTCTTTGTATCCTTGTTGGCCAATGCAAACTGGGGTTTCACCACATTCGTACTGTCCTGACTCGGTCGCCTTTCAGCTTGGGGCTCAGTCCCACCCGATGCGGCCACTTCGTCCTGTTCGTCCGACTCTTGCTTTGAAGAGTTAGCGGCACATTCAGCTTTGCGCTGTTCAACATCTTGTAGCTGATCGCGTTCATCGCCAACCTCGTCGCTAGGTAGAAACACTGGATTGCGGCACCACATGACCGCTTTCTTCACAGCACTCAACACGACTGACGTTGTATCCGTGCTATCGAAATGGAGCAGCAGTAAACTTATCTAGGTCGCTAATACTATGGGTAAAATGAATACTTGCTTTTACTATCAGTATCTGAAAGAGAAAAAAACTGTCTCTACAGTGATCATGTACATGACTAATTGAACTACATTATTTTTACAAACGCCAAAGGGCCAAAGGCAGGGCCGGGAGAGATTGAAGAAAATCCGAAAATGAGTCACCTTGTCACCACAAGGCGCTAATTCTAGTCTGTACTGACTGTAGACTACTAGTACTACTACCAAGAGTCCATAACGGCAAGAGTATGCAACTGTGATTATGGGTGCATGCGTACGCGTGGCGCGCTGCCTAGGCGCCTTCATTACCATGATTACGTAACTAAGTTACTTGCCTTCATCACGCTCTGAAAGCATGCATTCAAACTCTCAATTTCTCGCACGAGCCCATCCGTTTTTGCTCGATTCGTTCCAGTACCTACACAATCTCTGAATTCTGATGCGTCTAGCACATCTCAATTCTAAAATCCACCGGGAATCCACAGGAAAACTACACAGACTACCCTGTTATTATTCATTGCAAAAGAACACCGAAAGGCCAGACCGCATGGTGAAGACAAATGTCTAGACTACTGAAGGATTCTCTGAATCCTTGTGCCATTAACAAGAGGCAGGATGAGCGCGTTACGGGTTGAGTTTGTCGAAAACCAATTGTACTTCATCATGTGTGAAGGGGTTTTATGAAGAAATATTTTATGAACCAGTGTACAGAGATGGTGCTTATGACGAACGGAGAGAGGAGAAGTGTGTGCAAGTCGATAAAGGGCATCCGAAGGAAAACATCGATCCTTGTTGTAAAGAATTTTAAGTGTAAATCTATGGTGGACTTCTAATTGGTTCAGAGTTGTGTCAGAAAGGCCACACCAAGCGGTATCGCAATAGTCGAATATAGGGAGAATATAGCACTGATAAAATAATAGTTTACGCTGGATGGGCAAATGAGTGCAATGTGGTTGTAGTACCCCTTATGCTGAACTGGTTCGCTTGCATACACAGTTGACATGTGCAGCCCAAGAGAGTTTGCAGTCAAACATCACACCTAGATGTTTGTGCTGAGTAACAACACGGATAGGCATAGTCGAGTCAGGGAAGTATAATGGTTGATCAGGAGGGGATGAAGAAATATACATGGCTTCTGTCTTGTCTATATTGGGCTGGAGTTTCCACGTTTGCATCCACATGACAGTGCTGTTGATGCGATGCTGCATGGTAAAGAGTAATTGTGCAGGGGAGGAATCAGAACAGATAAGGCCAGTGTCATCCGCATACAAACTAACATCGGGGACAACTGAAGGTAGGTCATTAACGTAAAGCAAGAATAACAAAGGACCCAGAATGGAACCTTGGGGCACTCCAGACGTTACAGGGAGGGGATCAGACAAGAAATAGGACAAGCGAACAGCCTGAGAACGAGCAGACAGATACGAGGATATCCAACGCAAGGCAGCATCCTCCACCCGGAAGGTGACCTCCAACTTGGCAAGTAAGCCACGATGCCAAACGGTGTCGAATGCCTTAGCCAAGTCGAAAAACACCATTCCCACGTGCTCCCCACAGTTCCTCTTTGTCGCTATGTCTTGGACAAGTCGAGTCACCTGGTATTGAGTTGAGTCACCACGGCAGAATCCCGACTGAGCTGGTGAGAGAGCCGGAGCGATGTGCAGGTAGAGGGAATCGAATACAATACGCTCACAAAGTTTGGAAACTGTGCGCAGCAGAGAGATGGGGCGGTAGTTTGCCGGGCAAGCACGGGAGCCTTTATTCTTGTAAAGCGGTGTCACGATGGCGGATTTCCAATCCTGTGGGAATGTACCAGTTCGAAATGACATATTTAAAAAAAATAATGGCGAGAGGATAGGCTATTGATGGTGCAAGAGACTGCAGCACTTCATTCGGGATCCCATCTGAGCCGGGAGACTTTCCACATTTCAGGCGCTTCAGATATTTCCGAACTTGAAACGTAGTGACATGTCACGGCTGTTAGCTGCACTTGGATCGCGGCAACTTAGTTTTCTGCACGTGAACCCTGAAAAATCAATGCATGCTCATGCATGTTCATGCATAACCAGTCAGCTGGCCTGCTCGCCCACGCATTTGACAGGTAACAATTCCATCAAATTTGAGATATCGCTTCGTTCTAAGTCTCAAAACAGTTCTAAAGTCACCAAACCACGCTGGTAATCGATGGCTATTCAATGTTAACATCTTCAGGAAGACTTCAGCCGTTTCCCGAGAGTTTGGGCATCGTTGCCGTTATTTTTCACGGTGTTCTTCTTCGTCCTGTCTGGAGCTGCAATTGCATCCTGGAATTATTTGAAAGGTATTTCGTGCGGGCTGTGGGGGGTTCCAACAGGCATAAACTGACATCGCTATAGGATAACTGGTAACTTTCACCCTTCAAGGAGGTAGAGCAATGAGAATTTTTTTGTGGCGGTCGTCCAATTTTTGTGGCGGTCATGGCTGTATTTGTGCACTTCCAAGGCTTTCATTCTGCCTGATACTACTTCGGACTGTATGGGAATCGTTGTTTAGGCACATGTAGCTGTCTTATTTGGTAGATCTGCTGTTTTCAATCACTTGGGACACTTTGTCTAGCCTATTTGTCTTTCGTTCGTGCCATCTATCAGTTTTGTGGGGTGCCTTGACCTGTATTTGTGAAGTTCTCGAGTAAAGACCCTAATTCTTGACTGGAGTCACGTCTTGAATTGAATTTGCTTGGTGAGCCCTCGTTCACGCAGTTGTACTTATCGTAATAGTCAATATCTGCTTGCTGGACGGACTAGCGGCTAGAATAGGGATGACCAAATGGTCCAAGTGTGTACTAGTACACGATTATTGTTTCCATCATCGTGAAATGCTCGTTGTGGAATTGCAGCCGTCTGCCTTTGGCACTGAGGACATGAGGAGAGTTGATTGTTACTTCTGCTCAGCAATGAAGCGATCATCAGCTCTCTTTGTTCTAATTATTGAGAGGACATACCGGCATCGCAATCAAGTAAAGATTAGGCAAACCTCGCCAACCTCCAAAGAGAGTCGAAGATATTTTCTCCAAATGCAAAGACGATCTTTGTGAGTTTGTGACTTGCATTTGCGTGCATACATGAGCAAGTCATGGACCACGGCACGTGCGCGGTTACCATGCCATCTCGAACCGACGCCATCTTTCTAAGTTGCCGCTTCTTGACAGCCGTGGACAGTGATTGTACGGAACGGAACAGATATGAAAGGCGACTGGGGCAAAAGGGGGAATGCGCCACGAAGGATCATCAGCCAGCCCAAATGAGGTGAACTGAGTGTTCAGAATATCAGCTATGCTCTTGGGGGACGTGGCGACCGTACCGTCGGATGCTATCATCGTTTGGGGCATGACACGGCCGGAAGTGTGCCGCTGTGCTCGCACAAACTGAAAGAGTGTAGGTCGATTCGGTGACGTTAGTGATGCTTGGATGGAGCGTATATATTGACGATGTGCTTGCCGAGACAGGTGCTTTACAGCATTCCTTTGTCGGTTATAAGCTGCATGATTTACTGCTGTCGGATATTTTTTGTACACACTATATAGATCACGCTTGCGTTTTACAGCAGACCTGAGCCCAGCAGTAACCCATGGTGGAGATTGCATGCGGGGTCGTGGAGATGTCACAGTGTGGGTGGCTCCGAATGAGGTGAGGTGACGACGGAAGGCGGACTGGAGCTCACAATCAAAGTGATGAAGTGCGTCATTAACATCAGTGTACGAGTTCAGAGAGGACCAGTTGTAGCCAGCTAAATCAGCGTTGATTAATTGCCAAAGGTGCGAAGGTACTTGTTTGAAGCGATACAGTGAAGAGGGAGGACCAGTGGAAGAGTTGGGGAAGTAGTTCGAAATAGGGGCGTAACATAAAGTGCAAACAATCTGTATATGGTCAGACATACCCAAGGGAGGTGCTTGATCAATTGAGCGCATGAGGCGTGGTCGGTTGGTGATCACCAAGTCCAGACACGAAACAGAGCCATTAGGCGAGGAATGAGTGGGGAAGTCAACCATCTGGTGGAGCCCAAGAGCAGCAAATACTGTGCTAAGGAGATCACCAGCCTTCGAGGTAGACTCGGTGGGACACCAGCTTGAGTTGTGGGCGTTGAAATCGCCAGTCACTAACAGATCATAAGAATCTAAACAGACTGACTGTAATGCCTCAACAAACATGTCACAAAAGTACGACAATTGCATTGTGCTCTGTGAGGGTGGTCGATACATGCAGCATAGTAAGATGTGATTCTGAGATTGAGTAGAGGGGGAGCCAAGTTCAAGCCACACAGACTCGCAGCCAGGGCGTTGAAGGTCGGCACGAGGGGAGACGTAAGGAAAGGAGTCCGAACGGACAAGTACGGCAACACCCCCATACCCACGGCTACAATGTGCTTACCGATTGTCTTCCGGAGGTCGATCTCTGCGGATGCAGATATAGCCTGACAGTGAGAGCGGGTTCGAGGGACAGAGCCACGTCTCTGTTAGGCAGATTATGTCAGGCTTAGCACATTCGGCAATAACGCAGAGCTCAGACAACTTGTTGACAACAGAGCGACAATTCAGAGATACTAGGGTTAAATCACGCTGGGATTTAGGGAAAAAAGGGAACGCTGATGGATTTAGCGCAAGACCATTCGACTTAGCACCCCGAAGACTACAACTGGTGAAAAGTAGCAAAAGCCATGGCAACTAACGCACCATTCAACAGCTTGGAATCCTGACCGCCACTAGTGACTAGGCACTATTCAGCCTGGTCTACACCACACTGTGGCACACAGCTATGAAGTGACATTTTCTGTCCCAGGGGAAACTCGCGGAAAAAAAGGGCACATTTTCGGCCATAACTCTTGAACGGCTGGTCAGATAGGGACACAGTTTTCAGAGAATTTGCAGCTATTCATGCTCTTTCAACTGACGTAGCACTCAATATGAATTTACAAATTCGATTTTTCAGCGAATTTTTGGGTGATGTGCCCCCTTAAGGGGGCACATCACCCAAAAATTTCATATGGCATTCAATTGACCGTAACTTTGGTGTTTCTCAGTGGATTTGAGTGAAATTTTGACCACACACTCCTGCCACTATGCTGGCCCTCAGGACATGATTTACAAGTTCTTGCGCCTCACTGACAGGCTTTCCAGGCCGGAAAAACTCAAATTTCCGGCATAGTGCTACGGTGTGCGAGCCACCCAGGAGCCAAACAAATGCATTTACATTTTTTTCACATTTTCGTGCCCATTCTGTCCGTGCGCGGGACCCAAACCTAAAACAAGTCCAGAAGCAGCCATGGGTGGTGGGGTACGGCCCCTCAACGTGGCCCTGGAATCTGTCACAACGGAACGAGTGGGCGTTCTTTCACGGACTCCCACAGACCCAAGTCAATTTTTGAATTTTTTTAGGTTTGGCACGTGCTACGAGGTCGTACCTTTGATACAACATCCAGTGCTGGGACCTCCACAGCAAGCCATTTCCACAGCGCTGCACACCAAATCCAGGATGCCCTCAGAAACCGGCAAAGACTGCCACTAACGTTTCACTACTGCCTAGTACTGAATCCTACCTGACTTCTTGACACGACTCAAACTTGCCAAAGTCACTAAATCAACGTCAACTACAATAATCAAGCCACATATCTGGAACGTCACGAGGGTGCTGGCAAAAGTCCTGCTGCACGGCGGCGGGCTTCGCCCGCCGCCGTGCAGCCCAATACGTGGTTTTTTTAACGTGATTTTTTGGACTTTTTTGGACAAATGACAGCATGCGACAAAAAAATCTTTCCTTGCAAGGGCACATTTTCGGCCATAAGGCCATCCTTTGTTAATTCATTGTTTAACGTCCTTTTTTTCGCGAAAAGGTACGCGGGAGGGCGGAAAAAAAACAAAAGCCCATTCCAAAAACTAGAAACCCCAATCAAACATTTTGACCAGTAAAGCATGTGATATATACAATATTTCTGGGTCTAACGGCACTTGCAGGCATAGAACAACACTCTTTGATGGTACATTGGAGCACATGCCTGATGAATCCAACAAAACAGGTACATAGCATGGAGTTAGCATGTAATGAATTCATTACATCTGGAGTTTTACTAGGACGCACACCGTACGATATTTAAAAGCCAACAAAAAAAAGAAAAAGAACACAAGACAAAGGCATGCCGGCGCCCGGGAGGCAAGATTATAAGTTTAAGGTCATGATCGGCACACTGTGAAACTACACAATCATGTATTTACAACTTCGCATATTATTGGTACTACTACTTTCTTGTTTTTTTTTCCGGTCGGAGGCAAAAAGGTACGCGGGCGCGGACGTTAAACAACGAAAAAAGAAAGGGTGGCCTAACTCTTGAACGGCTGGTCAGATAGGGACACAGTTTTCAGAGAATTTGCAGCTATTCATGCTCTTTCAACTGACGTAGCACTCAATATGAATAATTTACAAATTCGATTTTTCAGCGAATTTTTGGGTGATGTGCCCCCTTAAGGACGCGAGCACTATTGAACCATTATCAGTTGTATGATGATTGCCTATTTAGGCGTGAAGCTATTGTAACAACGGTGATGCGTGCTGCTCTGTGACTAGTGTGCACTGGGTGATGCGTCGAATGCTTAGGCCTTGACCATCTTGTTGACGGATTATGCTAATATTTTCGTGAAATTATGCTTTTCGCATTGCTGAAAAAATTGCAGAATTATGCTGTTTTTATGGTAAAAGTTACCATATTATGCCGCATTATGCTCACATACGCTGCTAATGCAAAATGGTTCTGTGCAAAATAACAAGGGAATTTTTTTGTAGAGTAGGTTGTACTGTAGTACTAGTAGCAAAAGTTCAACGGGGTCAATGCATCGTCCGACCTGGCTACGACCATCACTGATTGTAGTGGACTGGACATATCATCAAGGCCAAGGGAGTCGTAAACCTACTTCCTACTATCCTAGTGCATCTACTTGTACTTGTACTTGTAGAACATGTTCAACTGTATGGAATTTGATGCGAACAGGCGGATTATTACAATTTTATGCGATTCGTATGCAATTTGCCTCGAATTATGCGATTATTCGATTCTGGAAGGAATTATGCGAAAAATTATGCTAGCATAATCCGTCAAGGCCTACGAATGCTACATCCATAGTTACATTATCATCAACTAACTATTTTATTTATAATTACTTCAAAGAAGTATTTTTATTTAAAGGATCTCCCAGAGGCGATGGCCTGTCGAGGGGATCTCCTGATGCAAATCATGCAATAGAAATAAACAGTGAGGAAAACTACACGTGTTACAGTATATGCTACATAATGAGCAATAAACTACTTAGTGTGTGCGGATTTTGGCTAGCCCACTTCGATGCCCTAACGCCTTGTGCATGCCCTATACAACAGGTATACTTGTACTGTGATCACTTTCTGTAAAAAAAATCTATTTTCCGCTTTGCCATGATTGCTGTGTTTGCTTTCTTTCTATATAAAATAACATGGCGAGCACGGAGACACATTTATATTTTCATGTCATGGTATGCATGCATGGTGAACGTATTAGAACTCAACTGGCACTTGGAACATTATTGTAAGTGAGATGTCTGGCTTAATCTGCATGTATCTACATAGAAGGAAACCAAACATTGGCTGAAGATGATGATACAGTGAAACTTGTCTAGTCGACTGCTCAAGGGACTTTCAAAGTGGGGTCTCTGTAGCAAGGTGGTCTCTTTATCCCAGTGGCATTTGACTGGAAATAGCATCCCTTGGTCCTGGCTGCAGTGATCTCCTGGGACAGGTGGTCGCCTTATCCGAGTGGTCGCCTTGACAGGTTTAATAACTGTACATGCGTCCAGGTGAAGACAAACAGAGAGCCAACATGTAACATGTGTAGCACGGGGACGACAACCCTTGACCTTGGCCTTGGCAGCAGTGATCAGTCGTCTACCTACCCACATACACATTCTCGTCTATGACACATGCAAGGCTGCATACTGGCGGCAAGACTCATTCGTCAAGGCAAACACAGTAAACCCAGTCGGTCACCTCAGCTATGCTGCAACTACACGACCAACGGTGTACTAGGAAAATCTCCACAGCGCTGGACAGCACTCTTGGTCTACTGTCAACAAAAGATCTGGAAAAATCTTTTTGAATATACCTATTTCAAGTACTAGAATAACCTTTGACTCAGATTTGAGCCATAAAATAAATAATACAATCTTTGATGAAGTTGATTGTTCTAGGAACACACGCTTCTTGCCGAACTTGACACTTGACTGACTTGACTGACTTCATGACGATAACCGCCGAAGTCGCAACTTCTAAGTTCGTACAATCTTTGATATTTAGACAAACCGGCGATATCCTCAGCGCAAACGCTCCGCCTTTGGCAAAGGCCCTGATCACAATATAGTAGGTCTTGGCGGGTTGAAGATGGTCCACAACACGCGGGTTACCATCCTCACCACCATCAGTGGCTGCAGCGATGAAACGTGTTTCAATGTCAGGACCAGACAGGGTGAGTGCCAGGTCAGGTTCATCGCCAGTCGTCTAAGCAGTTAAAACAACAAACACCGGAAAATCGTCCAGAACACACATTTAACGCCCCCCCCCCCCCCAACGGTTGCACATGCAATGCTCATTTCTCACCCGCATGAGACCCGGAAAGCGAGCTATTCCGCCTCCATCTGGGGTCGCGGGCATTCCTAGTGTGTTAACATACATCCAAGAAGCTGACTGGGACCCTGAGTGAAGGCAGTCGAGAAACCTCCTGGCCGGGCCAGCCTGTTTGACACGTGAACGCACCACAACTTTCCGCCTTGGCAGCGTACATATCCCACATGCGCATTCATGACGATATTCCGCCTTGGCAGCGTACATTTCCGCAGTCCCAAATGCATGCTGCATCCCGTCATTCAATGAGGTTGTTAAACTGCCCGGGCAGGAGTGACTGTAGGTGCAGGTCGGGCTGAACTTCTCCATATAACCATGGTTTTATCCACCCATAACCTAGTTTTCAAAGCTGACGGGACTCTTTTATCGGAATTAACTTGTACTTCCTCCGCGTCATTAAAATTGTCGCTTCGCACATCGCAATTTTTGTGAGTTTCTCGTCTTAGTCAGACAGTCAGAATCGCTGTTTTCTGTGTTCGAACATTAATGCGACCCTTCCTGCGCAATGTCTACGTTTTACTGAAGCCGTGGTGGTCTCAGACTTTGTCGGAGCTCTCTTCTGCACCAAACAAATCCATTGCTCTCCTCACTATTCCGCCCCAGAGCGCGTATCGTTTTTTTCTGGTTTTAGTGCCGTCCCACATTTTTCCCGTGTGCATATATCAAGACTGCAAGCTTGGGTATAATAATCCTGGTATCTCTCCTGAATTCTAAATTCTGAAGTTGACGATGGCAAGGACAAAGTGTTCTCAAATTCCTAAAATGCGCTACGTGTGGCGCATGTTGCTGGGAATGTAGTAGGTCTGAAAACACCAACAACATCAGTAAAGCGTTTGCCAAGGACAGAAGTTGCGAAACTGCTTACCCTATCTCGCTGGAAGGTCGTTGCAGTGTACTTGAAAAATTGCTACTTTGCCCTAATCGCCTGCCACCTGGAGGCATGGATCGCATGAAAACGAAGTTTCTAGACCTGAATTTGAACGCCCGTGCTGAAGGGTCTGCCTCAAACTCTGATGAAGACGTCAACCTTAGCTGCAAGTGCAGCGAAGCGGGAGGTCACAAACTAAAGCTTGGTCCGTCGACAATGCTCTGCCTCAATTTCTAGCTGATTTCTTTGCCCTTCGAGTGGACAAATTAAATTCGAAAAATCGCTCTGGGTAGGGACAATTTTAATGACGCGGAGGAAGTACCCAGAACGTCTAGAAGCACATCTCTCTCTCTTTCTCTCCCTCCCTTCCTCCCTACCTCTCTCTCTCTCTCTCTCTCTCTCTCTCTCTCTCTCTCTCTCTCTCCCCCTCCCCCCCCCCCCCCATGAAAACACACATCTATCACACACATACCTCGATTGTGTACTTTCTTTTTTCTTTTGGATCACTTGTGAACGTGAATTTCATTTCCTCTCCAGGGCTGATGTGATCTAGAGGAAACAGCAAAGTGCAAAATAATAGGAAGTTGGGCCTTATGGCATCTCTCCGAGACTGGTGCGAATCACTCGCAAAGCTCCAGTCCTGGTTCGATGCAGTCAATCAGCATGTTGATATCGTACGTACGGAATTGAGCAAGCAGCTGATATACTCTATCAAGCCGCGGTGATGCAGCCAGCTGTTTTGTTCTACCATGTGCACAGGGACTGTGTGACATCATAGACTCATGAATATCAGGCACGTAGGAGCAAATTCACAAACACATTACAAAATTGTATATATAGGGACACTTCCCCCATCAATGCCTTTGTAAGATGTTCAGTTCATAGGCCAGCGAAACAAAAACTTCTTGGGACGATTTACGGCCATTGCAACGGAAAGTGCTTCTACTGCAAATATCAATGATTCACAGCTCAGCGCACTAAACCAGCATTGAGCGATGCGCAGCTAGTGCGTAAGATCTCATTCATGCTAAGCAAGGGATTTTGAAGACAGTGCCTATTGTCAAAGTTTCAAAAAATAGCAGTGCTGCTGCTGCTGCTCAATGGCTGAACCTGACCATCCTGTAGTGCTATAAACTGCAAAACAGAGAGTGCCAGAATTCTGTCTGGTTTGCCTCAAAGTCATCTGCCTTTGTGGAAAGCCCCCGTCTCGCAGTTAAAAGACGCTGCCTTGGATGCTTTGTGCCGATATAGACATGCCTTGTTGTTGACTTGACCGCATAGGGATCAGTTCAGCCAATCAATCTGAGCTCTGGGTTAACTGGGTTATTCTTAGTGCCAGCAGTCGCCAGCAGTTGTCTCAGGAATGGAGATGAATGTTTTATTAAAGGGGAGGGTAATCTTACTCTTTGACTTGTCAGCATCTTCAGGCAGAGTCTGCGGTTCTTCCTTTGGTGGTGCTGGCTTTGTGCCAGGAGGACCGTAGAGTTTCCCAACAACGAGTTTGTCCGTCGGTGAAAGCTCTGATATCACGGGAAAATCAGAATCCAGTGTCGGCCTCCCATCAATGCTCAATATCAACCCTTTAGCAAAGCTGTGCACGACAACCAACAGTTTACGTACAGAACACGGACAGAAGTCAAGAAATCAAACTACTAATAAGTTAAACAAACAATAAGAGAACTGAAAAAGTGTTTTTTTAAACTCTTGGACAGCCTGAAACCTCTCTGTTTTACTAATATGTTATAAATATAATAATATGTTCATCCTTGCATCGAGTCAAGAACTTGGTTTTAGCACTGAACTCCCACTACGATGCCTTTAGCCGATTGGCAAATGCTTTCACTTACTAATACTTGACTTCACCGCAATCTGTTCAACCAGACACTAAGAGCCCTGCTGATAATAAAGAACACGATTGAAACAGCTAGTTGTTCGAAGATTCAGTACCAATATATTTAGTATGATTTCACCTCGAAGCATGAACTTAATCCAGCCTATATGGTGCTTGGTCCTGCCGCTGATCCCGAGACCCATGGTCGGGGGAGGTAGGCCCAAATCACCACCCATGGTCGGAGGAGGTAGGCCCAATTCACCAACACGCTGCGCCGGTTTCCCGCTCTATAGTCATGTCTCCCCATTGGTTCAGTCTTCCCATTCCGTTCCCCGCTGGACTGTGTATTTCAGAAAGAAAAATAAAAAAATAAATAAATAAAGAATGGACTCGGATGGAGAGCCAAGGATAAATATATATTAAATATAAAATGGACCAAGGAACTACATGTAAAAGTTACGCTATAATGTCCACTAACACCACCAGTTACTAAACGGCTAGTTAGTTGTAGGACGTCAGTACCGTCGGTCAGTGTCGTGAGCTGATTGTTTCGTACCTGGTGGTGTTAGTGGACATTATAATTATAGCGTAACTCGTAGTTACTTGGTCCATTTTATATTTAATATAAATTTATCCTTGGCTCTCCATCCAAGTCCATTCTTTATTTTATTTTTTATACTGAAATACACAGTGCAGCACTTCATTTTTTTATTTACAGGTGGAATCCTGATAATTCGAATATGGCTTAATTCGAACATACCGCTTAATTAGAAGTGTTTCCAGGATTGATTTCTGTCAATTCGATTCCCACATAAAGTTTTCTGATAATTCGAACCTCGAACCGGACATGTCCGGTTAATTCGAAGTTCCACGGATTTCACTTTCATAGAAAATGTGTGGGATTTGTGCTGATAATTCGAAGTAAGCAAAGTGTAATTCGAAGTTCACTATACACTGTAATGATCAGTTCAGTTTGCATGAGCAGGCTGTGCTGGTCAGTTCAGTATCCGTGAAATCTGTATCTAAGGTCCATAGCGCAACTCTACGTGAACATGGGAGCATTTTGACATACATATTGTGTTGTGGGTTCATGTTTGGATAATTAGAATGTCCGGATAATCAGAAGATTTTTCCTGGCATTTGGAGATTCGAATTATCAGGATTACACCTGAAATATAAAAAGTAAAGCATTGAGTTACATGGAGACACTTACCTATAGTGCATGATGGACTGCATGTCGTATGTAGAGCCTGTAACATCATCCGCCTTGAACGGTTCCAGGATTTGTCTCTGGATCTGCTCCTCATCCCAGTAGTTTGGTGACCCCGTGAACTCTGCCATCACCTTGGGCACGTTCCAGAGCACAATGCCCTTGATGGGTGACTGGTGTTCGTGCAGTAGACCAAGCACGTGACCAAATTCGTGGAGTACAGTTGACTTGTCAATCACAGCAAGGTTCATCGTGCACTCATCTTTAGGAATCTGAAAACGCGCATGCCGGGGAAGGTGAACGAGAGAGAGAGAGAGAGAGAGAGAGAGAGAGAGAGAGAGAGAGAGAGAGAGAGACAGAGAGAGTGTCACAGTGTGCGTAATGCATGCATCTACGTGACTGGCGCTCGACCTACTGTTGTGGACATGGAAATCCGGTCGCACGTCTAGCGGCCCCAGGGTGCTGGCCATGCAGCCGTGGATAAGCGGTACACACATGCAATTTATGCGCTGCAGCGTGATAGTCGCATCGAATCAACATGTGCCCTTCACGCAGCGTTCTGTACGCGCTGAGGGCGCCGGCCCCGGTCAATCGACCGGATTTCCATGTCCATGACAGTACGTAGCTAACTGAGCTATACGTAACGTTGCGTTCAGGCACAGCCACTAGTCTACGGTACCGGCGCTAGTGACATGTCCACTCACGCGCGATGAAAATACAGTATTTTTTGCTGGACTCGACTACGCTGTACAGACTGTCAGTGTACTGTGCTTGTGCAAGGACATCAAAGACAAAGCGTGGACAGTAGGCATGTCGCATACATGTACATCAGGGGCGTGCTCGGCCCCCCAACTAGGGGGGTGCACGGGAGCCGAGGGGAGCCCCCCCCCCCCCTCGGCAATTTTCTGCAATTTGTTTGCAACCTTTCTTGAATTTTAGAGCATATTTGCATACATTACAATTGCAATTACCCAGATTGAAAATGTTTGGGGGGTGCACGTGCCCCCCCGTGCCCATCGCCGAGCACGCGCCTGTACATGTATGTATGTCCAAAGTGGAAACCAGTGTTTTCATCTTGGTCTTGAAGTGGGTGCTTTGGTCTTGGACTGGAGTACGAGCGGCTGTTTGTGTTGTTAGTAAAATTACTGTTCAGGTTTGTGGTTTTGAGGACAAAGGCAATGAGTTTTCAGCAGAAGACTTTGTCCGCTCTCTGGGGAAAAAAAACAGCGTGAAATTTCTGACGGAGAGTCGGATTCTTCCGCCACCGGCACTGCTGAAGGCAGCAGCCAAGTTGAAGTTCAAGACTGTGACGAGCCAAGTTTCACAATAGAGGACGAAACTGATGACGAGCCCGCTGCAAAAAGATTGACTTTTGGTGAAGATTATGACTTTTCCGACGTTGGCACACTCTATGATGACGAGAATTGTCGGTGGAAACTCTGTCCACGCACTGCCCCTTTATAAAACAAAGGTGGCGATCGCCAATCAACACTGGACACCCACCAAGTCCTTCCCTTATCCAGTCAGTAGCTTATTGCAAAATGGGGGTCGGAACCTTTTGGAAACCACCTTTTTTTGACTCGGTGCACGCGCCTGATGAAGAGTTCAAAGAGCACAAGCAAAGAAGACATCTGAGGGTGATAGCGTCCCTCATTGGGCACAACTCTACATGACTGTACCTACTTGTATGTATGCATACATGATCACGTATCATTATTGCACACGGGAACTGTGGCATGACTTACCGGCAGTGCATCCGTCCCCACATGGGAGTACGAGCCCTCCTTTTCCTTGAAAGACACTCGCACTTCCGAGTCGCTTCGATCTGTCACTTCAACGAATGAAATACTACAATGTTGGCTCCATTCGCTGGCAATGGGTAGCACTTGATCACGTTTCGGATGATCTTCAGTAAAGTACACTTTTATAGCCTCGGACTTCTTTTTCTCCCAGAGCTTCTTTCTATCCTTGTTGGTCAATGCAAACTGGGGTTTCACCACATTTGTACTGTCCTGACTCGGTCGCCTTTCAGCTTGGGGCTCAGTCCCACCCGATGCGGCCACTTCGTCCTGTTCGTCCGACTCTTGCTTTGAAGAGTTAGCGGCACATTCAGCTTTGCGCTGTTCAACATCTTGTAGCTGATCGCAGGCGCGTTCATCGCCAACCTCGTCGCCAGGTAGAAACACTTGATTGCGGCACCACATGACCGCTTTCTTCACAGCACTCAACACGACTGACGTTGTATCCGTGCTATCGAAATGGAGCAGCAGTAAACTTATCTAGTAAAATGATTACTTGCTTTTACTATCAGTATCTGAAAGAGAAAAAAACTGTTTCTACAGTGATCATGTACATGACTAATTGAACTACATTATTTTTACAAACGCCAAAGGGCCAAAGGCAGGGCCGGGAGAGATTGAAGAAAATCCGAAAATGAGTCACCTTGTCACCACAAGGCGCTAATTCTAGTCTGTACTGACTGTAGACTACTAGTACTACTACCAAGAGTCCATAACGGCAAGAGTATGCAACTGTGATTATGGGTGCATGCGTACGCGTGGCGCGCTGCCTAGGCGCCTTCATTACCATGATTACGTAACTAAGTTACTTGCCTTCATCACGCTCTGAAAGCATGCATTCAAACTCTCAATTTCTCGCACGAGCCCATCCGTTTTTGCTCGATTCGTTCCAGTACCTACACAATCTCTGAATTCTGATGCGTCTAGCACATCTCAATTCTAAAATCCACCGGGAATCCACAGGAAAACTACACAGACTACCCTGTTATTATTCATTGCAAAAGAACACCGAAAGGCCAGACCGCATGGTGAAGACAAATGTCTAGACTACTGAAGGATTCTCTGAATCCTTGTGCCATTAACAAGAGGCAGGATGAGCGCGTTACGGGTTGAGTTTGTCGAAAACCAATTGTACTTCATCATGTGTGAAGGGGTTTTATGAAGAAATATTTTATGAACCAGTGTACAGAGATGGTGCTTATGACGAACGGAGAGAGGAGAAGTGTGTGCGAGTCGATAAAGGGCATCCGAAGGAAAACATCGATCCTTGTTGTAAAGAATTTTAAGTGTAAATCTATGGTGGACTTCTAATTGGTTCAGAGTTGTGTCAGAAAGGCCACACCAAGCGGTATCGCAATAGTCGAATATAGGGAGAATATAGCACTGATAAAATAATAGTTTACGCTGGATGGGCAAATGAGTGCAATGTGGTTGTAGTACCCCTTATGCTGAACTGGTTCGCTTGCATACACAGTTGACATGTGCAGCCCAAGAGAGTTTGCAGTCAAACATCACACCTAGATGTTTGTGCTGAGTAACAACACGGATAGGCATAGTCGAGTCAGGGAAGTATAATGGTTGATCAGGAGGGGATGAAGAAATATACATGGCTTCTGTCTTGTCTATATTGGGCTGGAGTTTCCACGTTTGCATCCACATGACAGTGCTGTTGATGCGATGCTGCATGGTAAAGAGTAATTGTGCAGGGGAGGAATCAGAACAGATAAGGCCAGTGTCATCCGCATACAAACTAACATCGGGGACAACTGAAGGTAGGTCATTAACGTAAAGCAAGAATAACAAAGGACCCAGAATGGAACCTTGGGGCACTCCAGACGTTACAGGGAGGGGATCAGACAAGAAATAGGACAAGCGAACAGCCTGAGAACGAGCAGACAGATACGAGGATATCCAACGCAAGGCAGCATCCTCCACCCGGAAGGTGACCTCCAACTTGGCAAGTAAGCCACGATGCCAAACGGTGTCGAATGCCTTAGCCAAGTCGAAAAACACCATTCCCACGTGCTCCCCACAGTTCCTCTTTGTCGCTATGTCTTGGACAAGTCGAGTCACCTGGTATTGAGTTGAGTCACCACGGCAGAATCCCGACTGAGCTGGTGAGAGAGCCGGAGCGATGTGCAGGTAGAGGGAATCGAATACAATACGCTCACAAAGTTTGGAAACTGTGCGCAGCAGAGAGATGGGGCGGTAGTTTGCCGGGCAAGCACGGGAGCCTTTATTCTTGTAAAGCGGTGTCACGATGGCGGATTTCCAATCCTGTGGGAATGTACCAGTTCGAAATGACATATTTAAAAAAATAATGGCGAGAGGATAGGCTATTGATGGTGCAAGAGACTGCAGCACTTCATTCGGGATCCCATCTGAGCCGGGAGACTTTCCACATTTCAGGCGCTTCGGATATTTCCGAACTTGAAACGTAGTGACATGTCGACAGTGATTGTACGGAACGGAACAGATATGAAAGGCGACTGGGGCAAAGGGGGAATGCGCCACGAAGGATCATCAGCCAGCCCAAATGAGGTGAACTGAGTGTTCAGAATATCAGCTATGCTCTTGGGGGACGTGGCGACCGTACCGTCGGATGCTATCATCGTTTGGGGCATGACACGGCCGGAAGTGTGCCGCTGTGCTCGCACAAACTGAAAGAGTGTAGGTCGATTCGGTGACGTTAGTGATGCTTGGATGGAGCGTATATATTGACGATGTGCTTGCCGAGACAGGTGCTTTACAGCATTCCTTTGTCGGTTATAAGCTGCATGATTTACTGCTGTCGGATATTTTTTGTACACACTATATAGATCACGCTTGCGTTTTACAGCAGACCTGAGCCCAGCAGTAACCCATGGTGGAGATTGCATGCGGGGTCGTGGAGATGTCACAGTGTGGGTGGCTCCGAATGAGGTGAGGTGACGACGGAAGGCGGACTGGAGCTCACAATCAAAGTGATGAAGTGCGTCATTAACATCAGTGTACGAGTTCAGAGAGGACCAGTTGTAGCCAGCTAAATCAGCGTTGATTAATTGCCAAAGGTGCGAAGGTACTTGTTTGAAGCGATACAGTGAAGAGGGAGGACCAGTGGAAGAGTTGGGGAAGTAGTTCGAAATAGGGGCGTAACATAAAGTGCAAACAATCTGTATATGGTCAGACATACCCAAGGGAGGTGCTTGATCAATTGAGCGCATGAGGCGTGGTCGGTTGGTGATCACCAAGTCCAGACACGAAACAGAGCCATTAGGCGAGGAATGAGTGGGGAAGTCAACCATCTGGTGGAGCCCAAGAGCAGCAAATACTGTGCTAAGGAGATCACCAGCCTTCGAGGTAGACTCGGTGGGACACCAGCTTGAGTTGTGGGCGTTGAAATCGCCAGTCACTAACAGATCATAAGAATCTAAACAGACTGACTGTAATGCCTCAACAAACATGTCACAAAAGTACGACAATTGCATTGTGCTCTGTGAGGGTGGTCGATACATGCAGCATAGTAAGATGTGATTCTGAGATTGAGTAGAGGGGGAGCCAAGTTCAAGCCACACAGACTCGCAGCCAGGGCGTTGAAGGTCGGCACGAGGGGAGACGTAAGGAAAGGAGTCCGAACGGACAAGTACGGCAACACCCCCATACCCACGGCTACAATGTGCTTACCGATTGTCTTCCGGAGGTCGATCTCTGCGGATGCAGATATAGCCTGACAGTGAGAGCGGGTTCGAGGGACAGAGCCACGTCTCTGTTAGGCAGATTATGTCAGGCTTAGCACATTCGGCAATAACGCAGAGCTCAGACAACTTGTTGACAACAGAGCGACAATTCAGAGATACTAGGGTTAAATCACGCTGGGATTTAGGGAAAAAAGGGAACGCTGATGGATTTAGCGCAAGACCATTCGACTTAGCACCCCGAAGACTACAACTGGTGAAAAGTAGCAAAAGCCATGGCAACTAACGCACCATTCAACAGCTTGGAATCCTGACCGCCACTAGTGACTAGGCACTATTCAGCCTGGTCTACACCACACTGTGGCACACAGCTATGAAGTGACATTTTCTGTCCCAGGGGAAACTCGCGGAAAAAAGGGCACATTTTCGGCCATAACTCTTGAACGGCTGGTCAGATAGGGACACAGTTTTCAGAGAATTTGCAGCTATTCATGCTCTTTCAACTGACGTAGCACTCAATATGAATTTACAAATTCGATTTTTCAGCGAATTTTTGGGTGATGTGCCCCCTTAAGGGGGCACATCACCCAAAAATTTCATATGGCATTCAATTGACCGTAACTTTGGTGTTTCTCAGTGGATTTGAGTGAAATTTTGACCACACACTCCTGCCACTATGCTGGCCCTCAGGACATGATTTACAAGTTCTTGCGCCTCACTGACAGGCTTTCCAGGCCGGAAAAACTCAAATTTCCGGCATAGTGCTACGGTGTGCGAGCCACCCAGGAGCCAAACAAATGCATTTACATTTTTTTCACATTTTCGTGCCCATTCTGTCCGTGCGCGGGACCCAAACCTAAAACAAGTCCAGAAGCAGCCATGGGTGGTGGGGTACGGCCCCTCAACGTGGCCCTGGAATCTGTCACAACGGAACGAGTGGGCGTTCTTTCACGGACTCCCACAGACCCAAGTCAATTTTTGAATTTTTTTAGGTTTGGCACGTGCTACGAGGTCGTACCTTTGATACAACATCCAGTGCTGGGACCTCCACAGCAAGCCATTTCCACAGCGCTGCACACCAAATCCAGGATGCCCTCAGAAACCGGCAAAGACTGCCACTAACGTTTCACTACTGCCTAGTACTGAATCCTACCTGACTTCTTGACACGACTCAAACTTGCCAAAGTCACTAAATCAACGTCAACTACAATAATCAAGCCACATATCTGGAACGTCACGAGGGTGCTGGCAAAAGTCCTACTGCACGGCGGCGGGCTTCGCCCGCCGCCGTGCAGCCCAATACGTGGTTTTTTAACGTGATTTTTTGGACTTTTTTGGACAAATGACAGCATGCGACAAAAAAATCTTTCCTTGCAAGGGCACATTTTCGGCCATAACTCTTGAACGGCTGGTCAGATAGGGACACAGTTTTCAGAGAATTTGCAGCTATTCATGCTCTTTCAACTGACGTAGCACTCAATATGAATTTACAAATTCGATTTTTCAGCGAATTTTTGGGTGATGTGCCCCCTTAAGGACGCGAGCACTATTGAACCATTATCAGTTGTATGATGATTGCCTATTTAGGCGTGAAGCTATTGTAACAACGGTGATGCGTGCTGCTCTGTGACTAGTGTGCACTGGGTGATGCGTCGAATGCTTAGGCCTTGACCATCTTGTTGACGGATTATGCTAATATTTTCGTGAAATTATGCTTTTCGCATTGCTGAAAAAATTGCAGAATTATGCTGTTTTTATGGTAAAAGTTACCATATTATGCCGCATTATGCTCACATACGCTGCTAATGCAAAATGGTTCTGTGCAAAATAACAAGGGAATTTTTTTGTAGAGTAGGTTGTACTGTAGTACTAGTAGCAAAAGTTCAACGGGGTCAATGCATCGTCCGACCTGGCTACGACCATCACTGATTGTAGTGGACTGGACATATCATCAAGGCCAAGGGAGTCGTAAACCTACTTCCTACTATCCTAGTGCATCTACTTGTACTTGTACTTGTAGAACATGTTCAACTGTATGGAATTTGATGCGAACAGGCGGATTATTACAATTTTATGCGATTCGTATGCAATTTGCCTCGAATTATGCGATTATTCGATTCTGGAAGGAATTATGCGAAAAATTATGCTAGCATAATCCGTCAAGGCCTACGAATGCTACATCCATAGTTACATTATCATCAACTAACTATTTTATTTATAATTACTTCAAAGAAGTATTTTTATTTAAAGGATCTCCCAGAGGCGATGGCCTGTCGAGGGGATCTCCTGATGCAAATCATGCAATAGAAATAAACAGTGAGGAAAACTACACGTGTTACAGTATATGCTACATAATGAGCAATAAACTACTTAGTGTGTGCGGATTTTGGCTAGCCCACTTCGATGCCCTAACGCCTTGTGCATGCCCTATACAACAGGTATACTTGTACTGTGATCACTTTCTGTAAAAAAAATCTATTTTCCGCTTTGCCATGATTGCTGTGTTTGCTTTCTTTCTATATAAAATAACATGGCGAGCACGGAGACACATTTATATTTTCATGTCATGGTATGCATGCATGGTGAACGTATTAGAACTCAACTGGCACTTGGAACATTATTGTAAGTGAGATGTCTGGCTTAATCTGCATGTATCTACATAGAAGGAAACCAAACATTGGCTGAAGATGATGATACAGTGAAACTTGTCTAGTCGACTGCTCAAGGGACTTTCAAAGTGGGGTCTCTGTAGCAAGGTGGTCTCTTTATCCCAGTGGCATTTGACTGGAAATAGCATCCCTTGGTCCTGGCTGCAGTGATCTCCTGGGACAGGTGGTCGCCTTATCCGAGTGGTCGCCTTGACAGGTTTAATAACTGTACATGCGTCCAGGTGAAGACAAACAGAGAGCCAACATGTAACATGTGTAGCACGGGGACGACAACCCTTGACCTTGGCCTTGGCAGCAGTGATCAGTCGTCTACCTACCCACATACACATTCTCGTCTATGACACATGCAAGGCTGCATACTGGCGGCAAGACTCATTCGTCAAGGCAAACACAGTAAACCCAGTCGGTCACCTCAGCTATGCTGCAACTACACGACCAACGGTGTACTAGGAAAATCTCCACAGCGCTGGACAGCACTCTTGGTCTACTGTCAACAAAAGATCTGGAAAAATCTTTTTGAATATACCTATTTCAAGTACTAGAATAACCTTTGACTCAGATTTGAGCCATAAAATAAATAATACAATATTTGATGAAGTTGATTGTTCCAACTAGAAACACACGCTTCTTGCCGAACTTGACACTTGACTGACTTGACTGACTTCATGTTGATAGCCGCCGAAGTCGCAACGTCTAAGTTCGTACAATCTTTGATATTTAGAAAAACCGTCGATATCCTCAGCGCAAACGCTCCGCCTTTGGCAAAGGCCCTGATCACAATATAGTAGGTCTTGGCGGGGAGAAGAGGGTGCACAACACGCGGGTTACCATCCTCACCACCATCAGTGGCTGCAGCGATGAAACGTGTTTCAATGTCAGGACCATACAGGGTGAGTGCCAGGTCAGCTTCATCGCCAGTCGTCTAAGCAGTTAAAACAACAAACACCGGAAAATCGTCCAGAACACACCTTTAACGCCCCCCCCCCCCCCCCCAACGGTTGCACATGCAATGCTCATTTCTCACCCGCATGAGACCCGGAAAGCGAGCTATTCCGCCTCCATCTGGGGTCGCGGGCATTCCTAGTGTGTTTACATACATCCAAGAAACTGACTGGGACCCTGAGTGAAGGCAGTCGAGAAACCTCCTGGCCGGGCCAGCCTGTTTGACACGTGAACGCACCACAACTTTCCGCCTTGGCAGCGTACATATCCCACATGCGCATTCATGACGATATTCCGCCTTGGCAGCGTACATTTCCGCAGTCCCAAATGCATGCTGCATCCCGTCATTCAATGAGGTTGTTAAACTGTCCGGGCAGGAGTGACTGTAGGTGCAGGTCGGGCTGAACTTCTCCATATAACCATGGTTTTATCCACCCATAACCTAGTTTTCAAAGCTGACGGGACTCTTTTATCGGAATTAACTTGTACTACCTCCGCGTCATTAAAATTGTCGCTTCGCACATCGCAATGTTTGTGAGTTTCTCGTCTTAGTCAGACAGTCAGAATCGCTGTTTTCTGTGTTCGAACATTAATGCGACCCTTCCTGCGCAATGTCTACGTTTTACTGAAGCCGTGGTGGTCTCAGACTTTGTCGGAGCTCTCTTCTGCACCAAACAAATCCATTGCTCTCCTCACTATTCCGCCCCAGAGCGCGTATCGTTTTTTTCTGGTTTTAGTGCCGTCCCACATTTTTCCCGTGTGCATATATCAAGACTGCAAGCTTGGGTATAATAATCCTGGTATCTCTCCTGAATTCTAAATTCTGAAGTTGACGATGGCAAGGACAAAGTGTTCTCAAATTCCTAAAATGCGCTACGTGTGGCGCATGTTGCTGGGAATGTAGTAGGTCTGAAAACACCAACAACATCAGTAAAGCGTTTGCCAAGGACAGAAGTTGCGAAACTGCTTACCCTATCTCGCTGGAAGGTCGTTGCAGTGTACTTGAAAAATTGCTACTTTGCCCTAATCGCCTGCCACCTGGAGGCATGGATCGCATGAAAACGAAGTTTCTAGACCTGAATTTGAACGCCCGTGCTGAAGGGTCTGCCTCAAACTCTGATGAAGACGTCAACCTTAGCTGCAAGTGCAGCGAAGCGGGAGGTCACAAACTAAAGCTTGGTCCGTCGACAATGCTCTGCCTCAATTTCTAGCTGATTTCTTTGCCCTTCGAGTGGACAAATTAAATTCGAAAAATCGCTCTGGGTAGGGACAATTTTAATGACGCGGAGGAAGTACCCAGAACGTCTAGAAGCACATCTCTCTCTCTTTCTCTCCCTCCCTTCCTCCCTACCTCTCTCTCTCTCTCTCCCCCTCCCCCCCCCCCCCCCATGAAAACACACATCTATCACACACATACCTCGATTGTGTACTTTCTTTTTTCTTTTGGATCACTTGTGAACGTGAATTTCATTTCCTCTCCAGGGCTGATGTGATCTAGAGGAAACAGCAAAGTGCAAAATAATAGGAAGTTGGGCCTTATGGCATCTCTCCGAGACTGGTGCGAATCACTCGCAAAGCTCCAGTCCTGGTTCGATGCAGTCAATCAGCATGTTGATATCGTACGTACGGAATTGAGCAAGCAGCTGATATACTCTATCAAGCCGCGGTGATGCAGCCAGCTGTTTTGTTCTACCATGTGCACAGGGACTGTGTGACATCATAGACTCATGAATATCAGGCACGTAGGAGCAAATTCACAAACACATTACAAAATTGTATATATAGGGACACTTCCCCCATCAATGCCTTTGTAAGATGTTCAGTTCATAGGCCAGCGAAACAAAAACTTCTTGGGACGATTTACGGCCATTGCAACGGAAAGTGCTTCTACTGCAAATATCAATGATTCACAGCTCAGCGCACTAAACCAGCATTGAGCGATGCGCAGCTAGTGCGTAAGATCTCATTCATGCTAAGCAAGGGATTTTGAAGACAGTGCCTATTGTCAAAGTTTCAAAAAATAGCAGTGCTGCTGCTGCTGCTGCTCAATGGCTGAACCTGACCATCCTGTAGTGCTATAAACTGCAAAACAGAGAGTGCCAGAATTCTGTCTGGTTTGCCTCAAAGTCATCTGCCTTTGTGGAAAGCCCCCGTCTCGCAGTTAAAAGACGCTGCCTTGGATGCTTTGTGCCGATATAGACATGCCTTGTTGTTGACTTGACCGCATAGGGATCAGTTCAGCCAATCAATCTGAGCTCTGGGTTAACTGGGTTATTCTTAGTGCCAGCAGTCGCCAGCAGTTGTCTCAGGAATGGAGATGAATGTTTTATTAAAAGGGAGGGTAATCTTACTCTTTGACTTGTCAGCATCTTCAGGCAGAGTCTGCGGTTCTTCCTTTGGTGGTGCTGGCTTTGTGCCAGGAGGACCGTAGAGTTTCCTCACAACGAGTTTGTCCGTCGGTGAAAGCTCTGATATCACGGGAAAATCAGAATCCTGTGTCGGCCTCCCATCAATGCTCAATATCAACCCTTTAGGAAATCTGTGCACGACAACCAACAGTTTACGTACAGAACACGGACAGAAGTCAAGAAATCAAACTACTAATAAGTTAAACAAACAATAAGAGAACTGAAAAAGTGTTTTTTTAAACTCTTGGACAGCCTGAAACCTCTCTGTTTTACTAATATGTTATAAATATAATAATATGTTCATCCTTGCATCGAGTCAAGAACTTGGTTTTAGCACTGAACTCCCACTACGATGCCTTTAGCCGATTGGCAAATGCTTTCACTTACTAATACTTGACTTCACCGCAATCTGTTCAACCAGACACTAAGAGCCCTGCTGATAATAAAGAACACGATTGAAACAGCTAGTTGTTCGAAGATTCAGTACCAATATATTTAGTATGATTTCACCTCGAAGCATGAACTTAATCCAGCCTATATGGTGCTTGGTCCTGCCGCTGATCCCGAGACCCATGGTCGGGGGAGGTAGGCCCAAATCACCACCCATGGTCGGAGGAGGTAGGCCCAATTCACCAACACGCTGCGCCGGTTTCCCGCTCTATAGTCATGTCTCCCCATTGGTTCAGTCTTCCCATTCCGTTCCCCGCTGGACTGTGTATTTCAGAAAGAAAAATAAAATAAAAAAATAAATAAAGAATGGACTCGGATGGAGAGCCAAGGATAAATATATATTAAATAAAAAATGGACCAAGGAACTACATGTAAAAGTTACGCTATAATGTCCACTAACACCACCAGTTACTAAACGGCTAGTTAGTTGTAGGACGTCAGTACCGTCGGTCAGTGTCGTGAGCTGATTGTTTCGTACCTGGTGGTGTTAGTGGACATTATAATTATAGCGTAACTCGTAGTTACTTGGTCCATTTTATATTTAATATAAATTTATCCTTGGCTCTCCATCCAAGTCCATTCTTTATTTTATTTTTTATACTGAAATACACAGTGCAGCACTTCATTTTTTTATTTACAGGTGGAATCCTGATAATTCGAATATGGCTTAATTCGAACATACCGCTTAATTAGAAGTGTTTCCAGGATTGATTTCTGTCAATTCGATTCCCACATAAAGTTTTCTGATAATTCGAACCTCGAACCGGACATGTCCGGTTAATTCGAAGTTCCACGGATTTCACTTTCATAGAAAATGTGTGGGATTTGTGCTGATAATTCGAAGTAAGCAAAGTGTAATTCGAAGTTCACTATACACTGTAATGATCAGTTCAGTTTGCATGAGCAGGCTGTGCTGGTCAGTTCAGTATCCGTGAAATCTGTATCTAAGGTCCATAGCGCAACTCTACGTGAACATGGGAGCATTTTGACATACATATTGTGTTGTGGGTTCATGTTTGGATAATTAGAATGTCCGGATAATCAGAAGATTTTTCCTGGCATTTGGAGATTCGAATTATCAGGATTACACCTGAAATATAAAAAGTAAAGCATTGAGTTACATGGAGACACTTACCTATAGTGCATGATGGACTGCATGTCGTATGTAGAGCCTGTAACATCATCCGCCTTGAACGGTTCCAGGATTTGTCTCTGGATCTGCTCCTCATCCCAGTAGTTTGGTGACCCCGTGAACTCTGCCATCACCTTGGGCACGTTCCAGAGCACAATGCCCTTGATGGGTGACTGGTGTTCGTGCAGTAGACCAAGCACGTGACCAAATTCGTGGAGTACAGTTGACTTGTCAATCACAGCAAGGTTCATCGTGCACTCATCTTTAGGAATCTGAAAACGCGCATGCCGGGGAAGGTGAACGAGAGAGAGAGAGAGAGAGAGAGAGAGAGAGAGAGAGAGAGAGAGAGAGAGAGAGAGAGAGACAGAGAGAGTGTCACAGTGTGCGTAATGCATGCATCTACGTGACTGGCGCTCGACCTACTGTTGTGGACATGGAAATCCGGTCGCACGTCTAGCGGCCCCAGGGTGCTGGCCATGCAGCCGTGGATAAGCGGTACACACATGCAATTTATGCGCTGCAGCGTGATAGTCGCATCGAATCAACATGTGCCCTTCACGCAGCGTTCTGTACGCGCTGAGGGCGCCGGCCCCGGTCAATCGACCGGATTTCCATGTCCATGACAGTACGTAGCTAACTGAGCTATACGTAACGTTGCGTTCAGGCACAGCCACTAGTCTACGGTACCGGCGCTAGTGACATGTCCACTCACGCGCGATGAAAATACAGTATTTTTTGCTGGACTCGACTACGCTGTACAGAGAGAGAGAGAGAGAGAGAGAGAGAGAGAGAGAGAGAGAGAGAGAGAGAGAGAGAGAGAGAGAGAGAGAGAGAGAGAGACAGAGAGAGTGTCACAGTGTGCGTAATGCATGCATCTACGTGACTGGCGCTCGACCTACTGTTGTGGACATGGAAATCCGGTCGCACGTCTAGCGGCCCCAGGGTGCTGGCCATGCAGCCGTGGATAAGCGGTACACACATGCAATTTATGCGCTGCAGCGTGATAGTCGCATCGAATCAACATGTGCCCTTCACGCAGCGTTCTGTACGCGCTGAGGGCGCCGGCCCCGGTCAATCGACCGGATTTCCATGTCCATGACAGTACGTAGCTAACTGAGCTATACGTAACGTTGCGTTCAGGCACAGCCACTAGTCTACGGTACCGGCGCTAGTGACATGTCCACTCACGCGCGATGAAAATACAGTATTTTTTGCTGGACTCGACTACGCTGTACAGACTGTCAGTGTACTGTGCTTGTGCAAGGACATCAAAGACAAAGCGTGGACAGTAGGCATGTCGCATACATGTACATCAGGGGCGTGCTCGGCCCCCCAACTAGGGGGGTGCACGGGAGCCGAGGGGAGCCCCCCCCCCCCCTCGGCAATTTTCTGCAATTTGTTTGCAACCTTTCTTGAATTTTAGAGCATATTTGCATACATTACAATTGCAATTACCCAGATTGAAAATGTTTGGGGGGTGCACGTGCCCCCCCGTGCCCATCGCCGAGCACGCGCCTGTACATGTATGTATGTCCAAAGTGGAAACCAGTGTTTTCATCTTGGTCTTGAAGTGGGTGCTTTGGTCTTGGACTGGAGTACGAGCGGCTGTTTGTGTTGTTAGTAAAATTACTGTTCAGGTTTGTGGTTTTGAGGACAAAGGCAATGAGTTTTCAGCAGAAGACTTTGTCGGCTCTCTGGGAAAAAAACAGCGTGAAATTTCTGACGGAGAGTCGGATTCTTCCGCCACCGGCACTGCTGAAGGCAGCAGCCAAGTTGAAGTTCAAGACTGTGACGAGCCAAGTTTCACAATAGAGGACGAAACTGATGACGAGCCCGCTGCAAAAAGATTGACTTTTGGTGAAGATTATGACTTTTCCGACGTTGGCACACTCTATGATGACGAGAATTGTCGGTGGAAACTCTGTCCACGCACTGCCCCTTTATAAAACAAAGGTGGCGATCGCCAATCAACACTGGACACCCACCAAGTCCTTCCCTTATCCAGTCAGTAGCTTATTGCAAAATGGGGGTCGGAACTTTTTGGAAACCACCTTTTTTTGACCCGGTGCACGCGCCTGATGAAGAGTTCAAAGAGCACAAGCAAAGAAGACATCTGAGGGTGATAGCGTCCCTCATTGGGCACAACTCTACATGACTGCAGTGTTACCACTGCCCGTATTTGTCCGTATTTTTACGGAAAAAAGATGTTTTGTCCGCAGTACGGATTTCAATCGAATTATGCCGGAAAAAGCGTTTTTGTTTTCCACTCGGCGAAGTGTTTTGGTAGTCATAGAATGCTTTGGAGTTTGGACTGAAGTGTAAAAATGCAACGAAGTTTTGCTTAGCGGAGGAAGTATACAGGTGAGAAATTACAGGAAATTCAGCAAGTGCAGCCGGTGTGACAATGGACATGCATGTGCAAGTCTGTGTGTATTGTTTTTTTTCCAAATTACACTAATAATCAGTGAGAATATTGACCTGAAAAAACGAGTACGGAAAACGCTGAAAAATTCCGCAAAATGGCACTGGGCAATACGGATGGGGGTAGAGGGCACTTGGTAACACTGTGACTGTACCTGCTTGTATGTATGCATACATGATCACGTATCATTATTGCACACGGGAACTGTGGCATGACTTACCCTCAGTGCATCCGTCCCCACACGGGAGTACGAGCCCTCCTTTTCCTTGAAAGACACTCGCACTTCCGAGTCGCTTCGATCTGTCACTTCAACGAATGAAATACTACAATGTTGGCTCCATTCGCTGGCAATGGGTAGCACTCGATCACGTTTCGGATGATCTTCAGTAAAGTACACTTTTATAGCCTCGGACTTCTTTTTCGCCCAGAGGTTCTTTCTATCCTTGTTGGCCAATGCAAACTGGGGTTTCACCACATTCGTACTGTCCTGACTCGGTCGCCTTTCAGCTTGGGGCTCAGTCCCACCCGATGCGGCCACTTCGTCCTGTTCGTCCGACTCTTGCTTTGAAGAGTTAGCGGCACATTCAGCTTTGCGCTGTTCAACATCTTGTAGCTGATCGCGTTCATCGCCAACCTCGTCGCTAGGTAGAAACACTGGATTGCGGCACCACATGACCGCTTTCTTCACAGCACTCAACACGACTGACGTTGTATCCGTGCTATCGAAATGGAGCAGCAGTAAACTTATCTAGGTCGCTAATACTATGGGTAAAATGAATACTTGCTTTTACTATCAGTATCTGAAAGAGAAAAAAACTGTTTCTACAGTGATCATGTACATGACTAATTGAACTACATTATTTTTACAAACGCCAAAGGGCCAAAGGCAGGGCCGGGAGAGATTGAAGAAAATCCGAAAATGAGTCACCTTGTCACCACAAGGCGCTAATTCTAGTCTGTACTGACTGTAGACTACTAGTACTACTACCAAGAGTCCATAACGGCAAGAGTATGCAACTGTGATTATGGGTGCATGCGTACGCGTGGCGCGCTGCCTAGGCGCCTTCATTACCATGATTACGTAACTAAGTTACTTGCCTTCATCACGCTCTGAAAGCATGCATTCAAACTCTCAATTTCTCGCACGAGCCCATCCGTTTTTGCTCGATTCGTTCCAGTACCTACACAATCTCTGAATTCTGATGCGTCTAGCACATCTCAATTCTAAAATCCACCGGGAATCCACAGGAAAACTACACAGACTACCCTGTTATTATTCATTGCAAAAGAACACCGAAAGGCCAGACCGCATGGTGAAGACAAATGTCTAGACTACTGAAGGATTCTCTGAATCCTTGTGCCATTAACAAGAGGCAGGATGAGCGCGTTACGGGTTGAGTTTGTCGAAAACCAATTGTACTTCATCATGTGTGAAGGGGTTTTATGAAGAAATATTTTATGAACCAGTGTACAGAGATGGTGCTTATGACGAACGGAGAGAGGAGAAGTGTGTGCAAGTCGATAAAGGGCATCCGAAGGAAAACATCGATCCTTGTTGTAAAGAATTTTAAGTGTAAATCTATGGTGGACTTCTAATTGGTTCAGAGTTGTGTCAGAAAGGCCACACCAAGCGGTATCGCAATAGTCGAATATAGGGAGAATATAGCACTGATAAAATAATAGTTTACGCTGGATGGGCAAATGAGTGCAATGTGGTTGTAGTACCCCTTATGCTGAACTGGTTCGCTTGCATACACAGTTGACATGTGCAGCCCAAGAGAGTTTGCAGTCAAACATCACACCTAGATGTTTGTGCTGAGTAACAACACGGATAGGCATAGTCGAGTCAGGGAAGTATAATGGTTGATCAGGAGGGGATGAAGAAATATACATGGCTTCTGTCTTGTCTATATTGGGCTGGAGTTTCCACGTTTGCATCCACATGACAGTGCTGTTGATGCGATGCTGCATGGTAAAGAGTAATTGTGCAGGGGAGGAATCAGAACAGATAAGGCCAGTGTCATCCGCATACAAACTAACATCGGGGACAACTGAAGGTAGGTCATTAACGTAAAGCAAGAATAACAAAGGACCCAGAATGGAACCTTGGGGCACTCCAGACGTTACAGGGAGGGGATCAGACAAGAAATAGGACAAGCGAACAGCCTGAGAACGAGCAGACAGATACGAGGATATCCAACGCAAGGCAGCATCCTCCACCCGGAAGGTGACCTCCAACTTGGCAAGTAAGCCACGATGCCAAACGGTGTCGAATGCCTTAGCCAAGTCGAAAAACACCATTCCCACGTGCTCCCCACAGTTCCTCTTTGTCGCTATGTCTTGGACAAGTCGAGTCACCTGGTATTGAGTTGAGTCACCACGGCAGAATCCCGACTGAGCTGGTGAGAGAGCCGGAGCGATGTGCAGGTAGAGGGAATCGAATACAATACGCTCACAAAGTTTGGAAACTGTGCGCAGCAGAGAGATGGGGCGGTAGTTTGCCGGGCAAGCACGGGAGCCTTTATTCTTGTAAAGCGGTGTCACGATGGCGGATTTCCAATCCTGTGGGAATGTACCAGTTCGAAATGACATATTTAAAAAAAATAATGGCGAGAGGATAGGCTATTGATGGTGCAAGAGACTGCAGCACTTCATTCGGGATCCCATCTGAGCCGGGAGACTTTCCACATTTCAGGCGCTTCAGATATTTCCGAACTTGAAACGTAGTGACATGTCACGGCTGTTAGCTGCACTTGGATCGCGGCAACTTAGTTTTCTGCACGTGAACCCTGAAAAATCAATGCATGCTCATGCATGTTCATGCATAACCAGTCAGCTGGCCTGCTCGCCCACGCATTTGACAGGTAACAATTCCATCAAATTTGAGATATCGCTTCGTTCTAAGTCTCAAAACAGTTCTAAAGTCACCAAACCACGCTGGTAATCGATGGCTATTCAATGTTAACATCTTCAGGAAGACTTCAGCCGTTTCCCGAGAGTTTGGGCATCGTTGCCGTTATTTTTCACGGTGTTCTTCTTCGTCCTGTCTGGAGCTGCAATTGCATCCTGGAATTATTTGAAAGGTATTTCGTGCGGGCTGTGGGGGGTTCCAACAGGCATAAACTGACATCGCTATAGGATAACTGGTAACTTTCACCCTTCAAGGAGGTAGAGCAATGAGAATTTTTTTGTGGCGGTCGTCCAATTTTTGTGGCGGTCATGGCTGTATTTGTGCACTTCCAAGGCTTTCATTCTGCCTGATACTACTTCGGACTGTATGGGAATCGTTGTTTAGGCACATGTAGCTGTCTTATTTGGTAGATCTGCTGTTTTCAATCACTTGGGACACTTTGTCTAGCCTATTTGTCTTTCGTTCGTGCCATCTATCAGTTTTGTGGGGTGCCTTGACCTGTATTTGTGAAGTTCTCGAGTAAAGACCCTAATTCTTGACTGGAGTCACGTCTTGAATTGAATTTGCTTGGTGAGCCCTCGTTCACGCAGTTGTACTTATCGTAATAGTCAATATCTGCTTGCTGGACGGACTAGCGGCTAGAATAGGGATGACCAAATGGTCCAAGTGTGTACTAGTACACGATTATTGTTTCCATCATCGTGAAATGCTCGTTGTGGAATTGCAGCCGTCTGCCTTTGGCACTGAGGACATGAGGAGAGTTGATTGTTACTTCTGCTCAGCAATGAAGCGATCATCAGCTCTCTTTGTTCTAATTATTGAGAGGACATACCGGCATCGCAATCAAGTAAAGATTAGGCAAACCTCGCCAACCTCCAAAGAGAGTCGAAGATATTTTCTCCAAATGCAAAGACGATCTTTGTGAGTTTGTGACTTGCATTTGCGTGCATACATGAGCAAGTCATGGACCACGGCACGTGCGCGGTTACCATGCCATCTCGAACCGACGCCATCTTTCTAAGTTGCCGCTTCTTGACAGCCGTGGACAGTGATTGTACGGAACGGAACAGATATGAAAGGCGACTGGGGCAAAAGGGGGAATGCGCCACGAAGGATCATCAGCCAGCCCAAATGAGGTGAACTGAGTGTTCAGAATATCAGCTATGCTCTTGGGGGACGTGGCGACCGTACCGTCGGATGCTATCATCGTTTGGGGCATGACACGGCCGGAAGTGTGCCGCTGTGCTCGCACAAACTGAAAGAGTGTAGGTCGATTCGGTGACGTTAGTGATGCTTGGATGGAGCGTATATATTGACGATGTGCTTGCCGAGACAGGTGCTTTACAGCATTCCTTTGTCGGTTATAAGCTGCATGATTTACTGCTGTCGGATATTTTTTGTACACACTATATAGATCACGCTTGCGTTTTACAGCAGACCTGAGCCCAGCAGTAACCCATGGTGGAGATTGCATGCGGGGTCGTGGAGATGTCACAGTGTGGGTGGCTCCGAATGAGGTGAGGTGACGACGGAAGGCGGACTGGAGCTCACAATCAAAGTGATGAAGTGCGTCATTAACATCAGTGTACGAGTTCAGAGAGGACCAGTTGTAGCCAGCTAAATCAGCGTTGATTAATTGCCAAAGGTGCGAAGGTACTTGTTTGAAGCGATACAGTGAAGAGGGAGGACCAGTGGAAGAGTTGGGGAAGTAGTTCGAAATAGGGGCGTAACATAAAGTGCAAACAATCTGTATATGGTCAGACATACCCAAGGGAGGTGCTTGATCAATTGAGCGCATGAGGCGTGGTCGGTTGGTGATCACCAAGTCCAGACACGAAACAGAGCCATTAGGCGAGGAATGAGTGGGGAAGTCAACCATCTGGTGGAGCCCAAGAGCAGCAAATACTGTGCTAAGGAGATCACCAGCCTTCGAGGTAGACTCGGTGGGACACCAGCTTGAGTTGTGGGCGTTGAAATCGCCAGTCACTAACAGATCATAAGAATCTAAACAGACTGACTGTAATGCCTCAACAAACATGTCACAAAAGTACGACAATTGCATTGTGCTCTGTGAGGGTGGTCGATACATGCAGCATAGTAAGATGTGATTCTGAGATTGAGTAGAGGGGGAGCCAAGTTCAAGCCACACAGACTCGCAGCCAGGGCGTTGAAGGTCGGCACGAGGGGAGACGTAAGGAAAGGAGTCCGAACGGACAAGTACGGCAACACCCCCATACCCACGGCTACAATGTGCTTACCGATTGTCTTCCGGAGGTCGATCTCTGCGGATGCAGATATAGCCTGACAGTGAGAGCGGGTTCGAGGGACAGAGCCACGTCTCTGTTAGGCAGATTATGTCAGGCTTAGCACATTCGGCAATAACGCAGAGCTCAGACAACTTGTTGACAACAGAGCGACAATTCAGAGATACTAGGGTTAAATCACGCTGGGATTTAGGGAAAAAAGGGAACGCTGATGGATTTAGCGCAAGACCATTCGACTTAGCACCCCGAAGACTACAACTGGTGAAAAGTAGCAAAAGCCATGGCAACTAACGCACCATTCAACAGCTTGGAATCCTGACCGCCACTAGTGACTAGGCACTATTCAGCCTGGTCTACACCACACTGTGGCACACAGCTATGAAGTGACATTTTCTGTCCCAGGGGAAACTCGCGGAAAAAAAGGGCACATTTTCGGCCATAACTCTTGAACGGCTGGTCAGATAGGGACACAGTTTTCAGAGAATTTGCAGCTATTCATGCTCTTTCAACTGACGTAGCACTCAATATGAATTTACAAATTCGATTTTTCAGCGAATTTTTGGGTGATGTGCCCCCTTAAGGGGGCACATCACCCAAAAATTTCATATGGCATTCAATTGACCGTAACTTTGGTGTTTCTCAGTGGATTTGAGTGAAATTTTGACCACACACTCCTGCCACTATGCTGGCCCTCAGGACATGATTTACAAGTTCTTGCGCCTCACTGACAGGCTTTCCAGGCCGGAAAAACTCAAATTTCCGGCATAGTGCTACGGTGTGCGAGCCACCCAGGAGCCAAACAAATGCATTTACATTTTTTTCACATTTTCGTGCCCATTCTGTCCGTGCGCGGGACCCAAACCTAAAACAAGTCCAGAAGCAGCCATGGGTGGTGGGGTACGGCCCCTCAACGTGGCCCTGGAATCTGTCACAACGGAACGAGTGGGCGTTCTTTCACGGACTCCCACAGACCCAAGTCAATTTTTGAATTTTTTTAGGTTTGGCACGTGCTACGAGGTCGTACCTTTGATACAACATCCAGTGCTGGGACCTCCACAGCAAGCCATTTCCACAGCGCTGCACACCAAATCCAGGATGCCCTCAGAAACCGGCAAAGACTGCCACTAACGTTTCACTACTGCCTAGTACTGAATCCTACCTGACTTCTTGACACGACTCAAACTTGCCAAAGTCACTAAATCAACGTCAACTACAATAATCAAGCCACATATCTGGAACGTCACGAGGGTGCTGGCAAAAGTCCTGCTGCACGGCGGCGGGCTTCGCCCGCCGCCGTGCAGCCCAATCGTGGTTTTTTAACGTGATTTTTTGGACTTTTTTGGACAAATGACAGCATGCGACAAAAAAATCTTTCCTTGCAAGGGCACATTTTCGGCCATAACTCTTGAACGGCTGGTCAGATAGCACGGCTGTTAGCTGCACTTGGATCGCGGCAACTTAGTTTTCTGCACGTGAACCATGAAAAATCAATGCATGCTCATGCATGTTCATGCATAACCAGTCAGCTGGCCTGCTCGCCCACGCATTTGACAGGTAACAATTCCATCAAATTTGAGATATCGCTTCGTTCTAAGTCTCAAAACAGTTCTAAAGTCACCAAACCACGCTGGTAATCGATGGCTATTCAATGTTAACATCTTCAGGAAGACTTCAGCCGTTTCCCGAGAGTTTGGGCATCGTTGCCGTTATTTTTCACGGTGTTCTTCTTCGTCCTGTCTGGAGCAGCAATTGCATCCTGGAATTATTTGAAAGGTATTTCGTGCGGGCTGTGGGGGGTTCCAACAGGCATAAACTGACATCGCTATAGGATAACTGGTAACTTTCACCCTTCAAGGAGGTAGAGCAATGAGAATTTTTTTGTGGCGGTCGTCCAATTTTTGTGGCGGTCGTGGCTGTATTTGTGCACTTCCAAGGCTTTCATTCTGCCTGATACTACTCTCTACTGTATGGGAATCGTTGTTTAGGCACATGTAGCTGTCTTATTTGGTAGATCTGCTGTTTTCAATCGCTTGGGACACTTTGTCTAGCCTATTTGTCTTTCGTTCGTGCCATCTATCAGTTTTGTGGGGTGCCTTGACCTGTATTTGTGAAGTTCTCGAGTAAAGACCCTAATTCTTGACTGGAGTCACGTCTTGAATTGAATTTGCTGGGTGAGCCCTCGTTCACGCAGTTGTACTTATCGTAATAGTCAATATCTGCTTGCTGGACGGACTAGCGGCTAGAATAGGGATGACCAAATGGTCCAAGTGTGTACTAATACACGATTATTGTTTCCATCATCGTGAAATCAGCGTTGTGGAATTACAGTCGTCTGCCTTTGGCACTGAGGACATGAGGAGAGTTGATTGTTACTTCTGCTCAGCAATGAAGCGATCATCAGCTCTCTTTGTTCTAATTATTGAGAGGACATACCAGCATCGCAATCAAGTAAAGATTAGGCGAACCTCGCCAACCTCCAAAGAGAGTCGAAGATACTTTCTCCAAATGCAAAGACGATCTTTGTGAGTTTATGACTTGCATTTGCGTGCATACATGAGCAAGTCACGGACCACGGCACGTGCGCGGTTACCATGCCATCTCGAACCGACGCCATCTTTCTAAGTTGCCGCTTCTTGACAGCCGTGATAGGGACACAGTTTTCAGAGAATTTGCAGCTATTCATGCTCTTTCAACTGACGTAGCACTCAATATGAATAATTTACAAATTCGATTTTTCAGCGAATTTTTGGGTGATGTGCCCCCTTAAGGACGCGAGCACTATTGAACCATTATCAGTTGTATGATGATTGCCTATTTAGGCGTGAAGCTATTGTAACAACGGTGATGCGTGCTGCTCTGTGACTAGTGTGCACTGGGTGATGCGTCGAATGCTTAGGCCTTGACCATCTTGTTGACGGATTATGCTAATATTTTCGTGAAATTATGCTTTTCGCATTGCTGAAAAAATTGCAGAATTATGCTGTTTTTATGGTAAAAGTTACCATATTATGCCGCATTATGCTCACATACGCTGCTAATGCAAAATGGTTCTGTGCAAAATAACAAGGGAATTTTTTTGTAGAGTAGGTTGTACTGTAGTACTAGTAGCAAAAGTTCAACGGGGTCAATGCATCGTCCGACCTGGCTACGACCATCACTGATTGTAGTGGACTGGACATATCATCAAGGCCAAGGGAGTCGTAAACCTACTTCCTACTATCCTAGTGCATCTACTTGTACTTGTACTTGTAGAACATGTTCAACTGTATGGAATTTGATGCGAACAGGCGGATTATTACAATTTTATGCGATTCGTATGCAATTTGCCTCGAATTATGCGATTATTCGATTCTGGAAGGAATTATGCGAAAAATTATGCTAGCATAATCCGTCAAGGCCTACGAATGCTACATCCATAGTTACATTATCATCAACTAACTATTTTATTTATAATTACTTCAAAGAAGTATTTTTATTTAAAGGATCTCCCAGAGGCGATGGCCTGTCGAGGGGATCTCCTGATGCAAATCATGCAATAGAAATAAACAGTGAGGAAAACTACACGTGTTACAGTATATGCTACATAATGAGCAATAAACTACTTAGTGTGTGCGGATTTTGGCTAGCCCACTTCGATGCCCTAACGCCTTGTGCATGCCCTATACAACAGGTATACTTGTACTGTGATCACTTTCTGTAAAAAAAATCTATTTTCCGCTTTGCCATGATTGCTGTGTTTGCTTTCTTTCTATATAAAATAACATGGCGAGCACGGAGACACATTTATATTTTCATGTCATGGTATGCATGCATGGTGAACGTATTAGAACTCAACTGGCACTTGGAACATTATTGTAAGTGAGATGTCTGGCTTAATCTGCATGTATCTACATAGAAGGAAACCAAACATTGGCTGAAGATGATGATACAGTGAAACTTGTCTAGTCGACTGCTCAAGGGACTTTCAAAGTGGGGTCTCTGTAGCAAGGTGGTCTCTTTATCCCAGTGGCATTTGACTGGAAATAGCATCCCTTGGTCCTGGCTGCAGTGATCTCCTGGGACAGGTGGTCGCCTTATCCGAGTGGTCGCCTTGACAGGTTTAATAACTGTACATGCGTCCAGGTGAAGACAAACAGAGAGCCAACATGTAACATGTGTAGCACGGGGACGACAACCCTTGACCTTGGCCTTGGCAGCAGTGATCAGTCGTCTACCTACCCACATACACATTCTCGTCTATGACACATGCAAGGCTGCATACTGGCGGCAAGACTCATTCGTCAAGGCAAACACAGTAAACCCAGTCGGTCACCTCAGCTATGCTGCAACTACACGACCAACGGTGTACTAGGAAAATCTCCACAGCGCTGGACAGCACTCTTGGTCTACTGTCAACAAAAGATCTGGAAAAATCTTTTTGAATATACCTATTTCAAGTACTAGAATAACCTTTGACTCAGATTTGAGCCATAAAATAAATAATACAATATTTGATGAAGTTGATTGTTCCAACTAGAAACACACGCTTCTTGCCGAACTTGACACTTGACTGACTTGACTGACTTCATGTTGATAGCCGCCGAAGTCGCAACGTCTAAGTTCGTACAATCTTTGATATTTAGAAAAACCGTCGATATCCTCAGCGCAAACGCTCCGCCTTTGGCAAAGGCCCTGATCACAATATAGTAGGTCTTGGCGGGGAGAAGAGGGTGCACAACACGCGGGTTACCATCCTCACCACCATCAGTGGCTGCAGCGATGAAACGTGTTTCAATGTCAGGACCATACAGGGTGAGTGCCAGGTCAGCTTCATCGCCAGTCGTCTAAGCAGTTAAAACAACAAACACCGGAAAATCGTCCAGAACACACCTTTAACGCCCCCCCCCCCCCCCCCCCCCAACGGTTGCACATGCAATGCTCATTTCTCACCCGCATGAGACCCGGAAAGCGAGCTATTCCGCCTCCATCTGGGGTCGCGGGCATTCCTAGTGTGTTTACATACATCCAAGAAACTGACTGGGACCCTGAGTGAAGGCAGTCGAGAAACCTCCTGGCCGGGCCAGCCTGTTTGACACGTGAACGCACCACAACTTTCCGCCTTGGCAGCGTACATATCCCACATGCGCATTCATGACGATATTCCGCCTTGGCAGCGTACATTTCCGCAGTCCCAAATGCATGCTGCATCCCGTCATTCAATGAGGTTGTTAAACTGTCCGGGCAGGAGTGACTGTAGGTGCAGGTCGGGCTGAACTTCTCCATATAACCATGGTTTTATCCACCCATAACCTAGTTTTCAAAGCTGACGGGACTCTTTTATCGGAATTAACTTGTACTACCTCCGCGTCATTAAAATTGTCGCTTCGCACATCGCAATGTTTGTGAGTTTCTCGTCTTAGTCAGACAGTCAGAATCGCTGTTTTCTGTGTTCGAACATTAATGCGACCCTTCCTGCGCAATGTCTACGTTTTACTGAAGCCGTGGTGGTCTCAGACTTTGTCGGAGCTCTCTTCTGCACCAAACAAATCCATTGCTCTCCTCACTATTCCGCCCCAGAGCGCGTATCGTTTTTTTCTGGTTTTAGTGCCGTCCCACATTTTTCCCGTGTGCATATATCAAGACTGCAAGCTTGGGTATAATAATCCTGGTATCTCTCCTGAATTCTAAATTCTGAAGTTGACGATGGCAAGGACAAAGTGTTCTCAAATTCCTAAAATGCGCTACGTGTGGCGCATGTTGCTGGGAATGTAGTACAGTCAAACCTCGTTAGGACGAACTTCAAGGGACTGAACACATTTGTTTGTCTTATCGGGAGTTCTTCTTATCCAGATCTGACAAAAAATCGATATGCATATCATATGGATTGTATTTACATGTACGTGAAGGTGCATGCTGGTGTACATGGGAAGCATGTTATTCTTAGCATAAGCCAGAAACAGGTAAGTACAATGACAAAGTGCAATGAATCACGACTGTGTCGAAAGTTCGTACAACGCACTGATTATTTTGTTAAAAACACGCTTGAAAACAATTTGCACTGTACGTACAATATGACCTCGACTATTGAAAACAAAGAAGAAAAAAGGCAGCCAGCGCACGCGCACGCTCGTGGACCGAAAGTTTGTACTACATGTACATGACCACACTGATTTTGTTCAAATCACACTTGAAAATAGTTCGTCTTCGCGAAAGTTCGCTGTACAGAAGTTCGTCGTAAACGAATAATTTTGACTTGAATTGATGCCTGGCCAACCATAGGATTGGCCTTAGTTCGTACTAATGGAAAGTTCGCCTTATCAGTGTTCGTCCTAACGAGGTTTGACTGTAGGTCTGAAAACACCAACAACATCAGTAAAGCGTTTGCCAAGGACAGAAGTTGCGAAACTGCTTACCCTATCTCGCTGGAAGGTCGTTGCAGTGTACTTGAAAAATTGCTACTTTGCCCTAATCGCCTGCCACCTGGAGGCATGGATCGCATGAAAACGAAGTTTCTAGACCTGAATTTGAACGCCCGTGCTGAAGGGTCTGCCTCAAACTCTGATGAAGACGTCAACCTTAGCTGCAAGTGCAGCGAAGCGGGAGGTCACAAACTAAAGCTTGGTCCGTCGACAATGCTCTGCCTCAATTTCTAGCTGATTTCTTTGCCCTTCGAGTGGACAAATTAAATTCGAAAAATCGCTCTGGGTAGGGACAATTTTAATGACGCGGAGGAAGTACCCAGAACGTCTAGAAGCACATCTCTCTCTCTTTCTCTCCCTCCCTTCCTCCCTACCTCTCTCTCTCTCTCTCCCCCTCCCCCCCCCCCCCCCCCATGAAAACACACATCTATCACACACATACCTCGATTGTGTACTTTCTTTTTTCTTTTGGATCACTTGTGAACGTGAATTTCATTTCCTCTCCAGGGCTGATGTGATCTAGAGGAAACAGCAAAGTGCAAAATAATAGGAAGTTGGGCCTTATGGCATCTCTCCGAGACTGGTGCGAATCACTCGCAAAGCTCCAGTCCTGGTTCGATGCAGTCAATCAGCATGTTGATATCGTACGTACGGAATTGAGCAAGCAGCTGATATACTCTATCAAGCCGCGGTGATGCAGCCAGCTGTTTTGTTCTACCATGTGCACAGGGACTGTGTGACATCATAGACTCATGAATATCAGGCACGTAGGAGCAAATTCACAAACACATTACAAAATTGTATATATAGGGACACTTCCCCCATCAATGCCTTTGTAAGATGTTCAGTTCATAGGCCAGCGAAACAAAAACTTCTTGGGACGATTTACGGCCATTGCAACGGAAAGTGCTTCTACTGCAAATATCAATGATTCACAGCTCAGCGCACTAAACCAGCATTGAGCGATGCGCAGCTAGTGCGTAAGATCTCATTCATGCTAAGCAAGGGATTTTGAAGACAGTGCCTATTGTCAAAGTTTCAAAAAATAGCAGTGCTGCTGCTGCTGCTGCTCAATGGCTGAACCTGACCATCCTGTAGTGCTATAAACTGCAAAACAGAGAGTGCCAGAATTCTGTCTGGTTTGCCTCAAAGTCATCTGCCTTTGTGGAAAGCCCCCGTCTCGCAGTTAAAAGACGCTGCCTTGGATGCTTTGTGCCGATATAGACATGCCTTGTTGTTGACTTGACCGCATAGGGATCAGTTCAGCCAATCAATCTGAGCTCTGGGTTAACTGGGTTATTCTTAGTGCCAGCAGTCGCCAGCAGTTGTCTCAGGAATGGAGATGAATGTTTTATTAAAAGGGAGGGTAATCTTACTCTTTGACTTGTCAGCATCTTCAGGCAGAGTCTGCGGTTCTTCCTTTGGTGGTGCTGGCTTTGTGCCAGGAGGACCGTAGAGTTTCCTCACAACGAGTTTGTCCGTCGGTGAAAGCTCTGATATCACGGGAAAATCAGAATCCTGTGTCGGCCTCCCATCAATGCTCAATATCAACCCTTTAGGAAATCTGTGCACGACAACCAACAGTTTACGTACAGAACACGGACAGAAGTCAAGAAATCAAACTACTAATAAGTTAAACAAACAATAAGAGAACTGAAAAAGTGTTTTTTTAAACTCTTGGACAGCCTGAAACCTCTCTGTTTTACTAATATGTTATAAATATAATAATATGTTCATCCTTGCATCGAGTCAAGAACTTGGTTTTAGCACTGGACTCCCACTACGATGCCTTTAGCCGATTGGCAAATGCTTTCACTTACTAATACTTGACTTCACCGCAATCTGTTCAACCAGACACTAAGAGCCCTGCTGATAATAAAGAACACGATTGAAACAGCTAGTTGTTCGAAGATTCAGTACCAATATATTTAGTATGATTTCACCTCGAAGCATGAACTTAATCCAGCCTATATGGTGCTTGGTCCTGCCGCTGATCCCGAGACCCATGGTCGGGGGAGGTAGGCCCAAATCACCACCCATGGTCGGAGGAGGTAGGCCCAATTCACCAACACGCTGCGCCGGTTTCCCGCTCTATAGTCATGTCTCCCCATTGGTTCAGTCTTCCCATTCCGTTCCCCGCTGGACTGTGTATTTCAGAAAGAAAAATAAAATAAAAAAATAAATAAAGAATGGACTCGGATGGAGAGCCAAGGATAAATATATATTAAATAAAAAATGGACCAAGGAACTACATGTAAAAGTTACGCTATAATGTCCACTAACACCACCAGTTACTAAACGGCTAGTTAGTTGTAGGACGTCAGTACCGTCGGTCAGTGTCGTGAGCTGATTGTTTCGTACCTGGTGGTGTTAGTGGACATTATAATTATAGCGTAACTCGTAGTTACTTGGTCCATTTTATATTTAATATAAATTTATCCTTGGCTCTCCATCCAAGTCCATTCTTTATTTTATTTTTTATACTGAAATACACAGTGCAGCACTTCATTTTTTTATTTACAGGTGGAATCCTGATAATTCGAATATGGCTTAATTCGAACATACCGCTTAATTAGAAGTGTTTCCAGGATTGATTTCTGTCAATTCGATTCCCACATAAAGTTTTCTGATAATTCGAACCTCGAACCGGACATGTCCGGTTAATTCGAAGTTCCACGGATTTCACTTTCATAGAAAATGTGTGGGATTTGTGCTGATAATTCGAAGTAAGCAAAGTGTAATTCGAAGTTCACTATACACTGTAATGATCAGTTCAGTTTGCATGAGCAGGCTGTGCTGGTCAGTTCAGTATCCGTGAAATCTGTATCTAAGGTCCATAGCGCAACTCTACGTGAACATGGGAGCATTTTGACATACATATTGTGTTGTGGGTTCATGTTTGGATAATTAGAATGTCCGGATAATCAGAAGATTTTTCCTGGCATTTGGAGATTCGAATTATCAGGATTACACCTGAAATATAAAAAGTAAAGCATTGAGTTACATGGAGACACTTACCTATAGTGCATGATGGACTGCATGTCGTATGTAGAGCCTGTAACATCATCCGCCTTGAACGGTTCCAGGATTTGTCTCTGGATCTGCTCCTCATCCCAGTAGTTTGGTGACCCCGTGAACTCTGCCATCACCTTGGGCACGTTCCAGAGCACAATGCCCTTGATGGGTGACTGGTGTTCGTGCAGTAGACCAAGCACGTGACCAAATTCGTGGAGTACAGTTGACTTGTCAATCACAGCAAGGTTCATCGTGCACTCATCTTTAGGAATCTGAAAACGCGCATGCCGGGGAAGGTGAACGAGAGAGAGAGAGAGAGAGAGAGAGAGAGAGAGAGAGAGAGAGACAGAGAGAGTGTCACAGTGTGCGTAATGCATGCATCTACGTGACTGGCGCTCGACCTACTGTTGTGGACATGGAAATCCGGTCGCACGTCTAGCGGCCCCAGGGTGCTGGCCATGCAGCCGTGGATAAGCGGTACACACATGCAATTTATGCGCTGCAGCGTGATAGTCGCATCGAATCAACATGTGCCCTTCACGCAGCGTTCTGTACGCGCTGAGGGCGCCGGCCCCGGTCAATCGACCGGATTTCCATGTCCATGACAGTACGTAGCTAACTGAGCTATACGTAACGTTGCGTTCAGGCACAGCCACTAGTCTACGGTACCGGCGCTAGTGACATGTCCACTCACGCGCGATGAAAATACAGTATTTTTTGCTGGACTCGACTACGCTGTACAGACTGTCAGTGTACTGTGCTTGTGCAAGGACATCAAAGACAAAGCGTGGACAGTAGGCATGTCGCATACATGTACATCAGGGGCGTGCTCGGCCCCCCAACTAGGGGGGTGCACGGGAGCCGAGGGGAGCCCCCCCCCCCCCCCTCGGCAATTTTCTGCAATTTGTTTGCAACCTTTCTTGAATTTTAGAGCATATTTGCATACATTACAATTGCAATTACCCAGATTGAAAATGTTTGGGGGGTGCACGTGCCCCCCCGTGCCCATCGCCGAGCACGCGCCTGTACATGTATGTATGTCCAAAGTGGAAACCAGTGTTTTCATCTTGGTCTTGAAGTGGGTGCTTTGGTCTTGGACTGGAGTACGAGCGGCTGTTTGTGTTGTTAGTAAAATTACTGTTCAGGTTTGTGGTTTTGAGGACAAAGGCAATGAGTTTTCAGCAGAAGACTTTGTCGGCTCTCTGGGAAAAAAACAGCGTGAAATTTCTGACGGAGAGTCGGATTCTTCCGCCACCGGCACTGCTGAAGGCAGCAGCCAAGTTGAAGTTCAAGACTGTGACGAGCCAAGTTTCACAATAGAGGACGAAACTGATGACGAGCCCGCTGCAAAAAGATTGACTTTTGGTGAAGATTATGACTTTTCCGACGTTGGCACACTCTATGATGACGAGAATTGTCGGTGGAAACTCTGTCCACGCACTGCCCCTTTATAAAACAAAGGTGGCGATCGCCAATCAACACTGGACACCCACCAAGTCCTTCCCTTATCCAGTCAGTAGCTTATTGCAAAATGGGGGTCGGAACTTTTTGGAAACCACCTTTTTTTGACCCGGTGCACGCGCCTGATGAAGAGTTCAAAGAGCACAAGCAAAGAAGACATCTGAGGGTGATAGCGTCCCTCATTGGGCACAACTCTACATGACTGCAGTGTTACCACTGCCCGTATTTGTCCGTATTTTTACGGAAAAAAGATGTTTTGTCCGCAGTACGGATTTCAATCGAATTATGCCGGAAAAAGCGTTTTTGTTTTCCACTCGGCGAAGTGTTTTGGTAGTCATAGAATGCTTTGGAGTTTGGACTGAAGTGTAAAAATGCAACGAAGTTTTGCTTAGCGGAGGAAGTATACAGGTGAGAAATTACAGGAAATTCAGCAAGTGCAGCCGGTGTGACAATGGACATGCATGTGCAAGTCTGTGTGTATTGTTTTTTTTCCAAATTACACTAATAATCAGTGAGAATATTGACCTGAAAAAACGAGTACGGAAAACGCTGAAAAATTCCGCAAAATGGCACTGGGCAATACGGATGGGGGTAGAGGGCACTTGGTAACACTGTGACTGTACCTGCTTGTATGTATGCATACATGATCACGTATCATTATTGCACACGGGAACTGTGGCATGACTTACCCTCAGTGCATCCGTCCCCACACGGGAGTACGAGCCCTCCTTTTCCTTGAAAGACACTCGCACTTCCGAGTCGCTTCGATCTGTCACTTCAACGAATGAAATACTACAATGTTGGCTCCATTCGCTGGCAATGGGTAGCACTCGATCACGTTTCGGATGATCTTCAGTAAAGTACACTTTTATAGCCTCGGACTTCTTTTTCGCCCAGAGGTTCTTTCTATCCTTGTTGGCCAATGCAAACTGGGGTTTCACCACATTCGTACTGTCCTGACTCGGTCGCCTTTCAGCTTGGGGCTCAGTCCCACCCGATGCGGCCACTTCGTCCTGTTCGTCCGACTCTTGCTTTGAAGAGTTAGCGGCACATTCAGCTTTGCGCTGTTCAACATCTTGTAGCTGATCGCGTTCATCGCCAACCTCGTCGCTAGGTAGAAACACTGGATTGCGGCACCACATGACCGCTTTCTTCACAGCACTCAACACGACTGACGTTGTATCCGTGCTATCGAAATGGAGCAGCAGTAAACTTATCTAGGTCGCTAATACTATGGGTAAAATGAATACTTGCTTTTACTATCAGTATCTGAAAGAGAAAAAAACTGTTTCTACAGTGATCATGTACATGACTAATTGAACTACATTATTTTTACAAACGCCAAAGGGCCAAAGGCAGGGCCGGGATCGGGACACGGCTGTTAGCTGCACTTGAATCGCGGCAACTTAGTTTTCTGCACGTGAACCATGAAAAATCAATGCATGCTCATGCATGTTCATGCATAACCAGTCAGCTGGCCTGCTCGCCCACGCATTTGACAGGTAACAATTCCATCAAATTTGAGATATCGCTTCGTTCTAAGTCTCAAAACAGTTCTAAAGTCACCAAACCACGCTGGTAATCGATGGCTATTCAATGTTAACATCTTCAGGAAGACTTCAGCCGTTTCCCGAGAGTTTGGGCATCGTTGCTGTTATTTTTCACGGTGTTCTTCTTCCTCCTGTCTGGAGCTGCAATTGCATCCTGGAATTATTTGAAAGGTATTTCGTGCGGGCGGTGGGGGGTTCCAACAGGCATAAACTGACATCGCTATAGGATAACTGGTAACTTTCACCCTTCAAGGAGGTAGAGCAATGAGAATTTTTTTGTGGCGGTCGTCCAATTTTTGTGGCGGTCGTGGCTGTATTTGTGCACTTCCAAGGCTTTCATTCTGCCTGATACTACTCTCTACTGTATGGGAATTGTTGTTTAGGCACATGTAGCTGTCTTATTTGGTAGATCTACTGTTTTCAATCACTTGGGACACTTTGTCTAGCCTATTTGTCTTTCGTTCATGCCATCTATCAGTTTTGTGGGGTGCCTTGGCCTGTATTTGTGAAGTTCTCGAGTAAAGACCCTAATTCTTGACTGGAGTCACGACTTGAATTGTATTTGCTGGGCGAGCCCTCGTTCACGCAGTTGTCCTTATCGTAATAGTCAATATCTGCTTGCTGGACGGACTAGCGGCTAGAATAGGGATGACCAAATGGTTCAAGTGTGTACTAGTACACGATTATTGTTTCCATCATCGTGAAATGAGCGTTGTGGAATTGCAGTCGTCTGCCTTTGGCACTGAGGACATGAGGAGAGTTGATTGTTACTTCTGCTCAGCAATGAAGCGATCATCAGCTCTCTTTGTTCTAATTATTGAGAGGACATACCGGCATCGCAATCAAGTAAAGATTAGGCAAACCTCACCAACCTCCAAAGAGAGTCGAAGATATTTTCTCCAAATGCAAAGACGATCTTTGTGAGTTTGTGACTTGCATTTGCGTGCATACATGAGCAAGTCACGGACCACGGCACGTGCGCGGTTACCATGCCATCTCGAACCGACGCCATCTTTCTAAGTTGCCGCTTCTTGACAGCCGTGGGGAGAGATTGAAGAAAATCCGAAAATGAGTCACCTTGTCACCACAAGGCGCTAATTCTAGTCTGTACTGACTGTAGACTACTAGTACTACTACCAAGAGTCCATAACGGCAAGAGTATGCAACTGTGATTATGGGTGCATGCGTACGCGTGGCGCGCTGCCTAGGCGCCTTCATTACCATGATTACGTAACTAAGTTACTTGCCTTCATCACGCTCTGAAAGCATGCATTCAAACTCTCAATTTCTCGCACGAGCCCATCCGTTTTTGCTCGATTCGTTCCAGTACCTACACAATCTCTGAATTCTGATGCGTCTAGCACATCTCAATTCTAAAATCCACCGGGAATCCACAGGAAAACTACACAGACTACCCTGTTATTATTCATTGCAAAAGAACACCGAAAGGCCAGACCGCATGGTGAAGACAAATGTCTAGACTACTGAAGGATTCTCTGAATCCTTGTGCCATTAACAAGAGGCAGGATGAGCGCGTTACGGGTTGAGTTTGTCGAAAACCAATTGTACTTCATCATGTGTGAAGGGGTTTTATGAAGAAATATTTTATGAACCAGTGTACAGAGATGGTGCTTATGACGAACGGAGAGAGGAGAAGTGTGTGCAAGTCGATAAAGGGCATCCGAAGGAAAACATCGATCCTTGTTGTAAAGAATTTTAAGTGTAAATCTATGGTGGACTTCTAATTGGTTCAGAGTTGTGTCAGAAAGGCCACACCAAGCGGTATCGCAATAGTCGAATATAGGGAGAATATAGCACTGATAAAATAATAGTTTACGCTGGATGGGCAAATGAGTGCAATGTGGTTGTAGTACCCCTTATGCTGAACTGGTTCGCTTGCATACACAGTTGACATGTGCAGCCCAAGAGAGTTTGCAGTCAAACATCACACCTAGATGTTTGTGCTGAGTAACAACACGGATAGGCATAGTCGAGTCAGGGAAGTATAATGGTTGATCAGGAGGGGATGAAGAAATATACATGGCTTCTGTCTTGTCTATATTGGGCTGGAGTTTCCACGTTTGCATCCACATGACAGTGCTGTTGATGCGATGCTGCATGGTAAAGAGTAATTGTGCAGGGGAGGAATCAGAACAGATAAGGCCAGTGTCATCCGCATACAAACTAACATCGGGGACAACTGAAGGTAGGTCATTAACGTAAAGCAAGAATAACAAAGGACCCAGAATGGAACCTTGGGGCACTCCAGACGTTACAGGGAGGGGATCAGACAAGAAATAGGACAAGCGAACAGCCTGAGAACGAGCAGACAGATACGAGGATATCCAACGCAAGGCAGCATCCTCCACCCGGAAGGTGACCTCCAACTTGGCAAGTAAGCCACGATGCCAAACGGTGTCGAATGCCTTAGCCAAGTCGAAAAACACCATTCCCACGTGCTCCCCACAGTTCCTCTTTGTCGCTATGTCTTGGACAAGTCGAGTCACCTGGTATTGAGTTGAGTCACCACGGCAGAATCCCGACTGAGCTGGTGAGAGAGCCGGAGCGATGTGCAGGTAGAGGGAATCGAATACAATACGCTCACAAAGTTTGGAAACTGTGCGCAGCAGAGAGATGGGGCGGTAGTTTGCCGGGCAAGCACGGGAGCCTTTATTCTTGTAAAGCGGTGTCACGATGGCGGATTTCCAATCCTGTGGGAATGTACCAGTTCGAAATGACATATTTAAAAAAAATAATGGCGAGAGGATAGGCTATTGATGGTGCAAGAGACTGCAGCACTTCATTCGGGATCCCATCTGAGCCGGGAGACTTTCCACATTTCAGGCGCTTCAGATATTTCCGAACTTGAAACGTAGTGACATGTCACGGCTGTTAGCTGCACTTGGATCGCGGCAACTTAGTTTTCTGCACGTGAACCCTGAAAAATCAATGCATGCTCATGCATGTTCATGCATAACCAGTCAGCTGGCCTGCTCGCCCACGCATTTGACAGGTAACAATTCCATCAAATTTGAGATATCGCTTCGTTCTAAGTCTCAAAACAGTTCTAAAGTCACCAAACCACGCTGGTAATCGATGGCTATTCAATGTTAACATCTTCAGGAAGACTTCAGCCGTTTCCCGAGAGTTTGGGCATCGTTGCCGTTATTTTTCACGGTGTTCTTCTTCGTCCTGTCTGGAGCTGCAATTGCATCCTGGAATTATTTGAAAGGTATTTCGTGCGGGCTGTGGGGGGTTCCAACAGGCATAAACTGACATCGCTATAGGATAACTGGTAACTTTCACCCTTCAAGGAGGTAGAGCAATGAGAATTTTTTTGTGGCGGTCGTCCAATTTTTGTGGCGGTCATGGCTGTATTTGTGCACTTCCAAGGCTTTCATTCTGCCTGATACTACTTCGGACTGTATGGGAATCGTTGTTTAGGCACATGTAGCTGTCTTATTTGGTAGATCTGCTGTTTTCAATCACTTGGGACACTTTGTCTAGCCTATTTGTCTTTCGTTCGTGCCATCTATCAGTTTTGTGGGGTGCCTTGACCTGTATTTGTGAAGTTCTCGAGTAAAGACCCTAATTCTTGACTGGAGTCACGTCTTGAATTGAATTTGCTTGGTGAGCCCTCGTTCACGCAGTTGTACTTATCGTAATAGTCAATATCTGCTTGCTGGACGGACTAGCGGCTAGAATAGGGATGACCAAATGGTCCAAGTGTGTACTAGTACACGATTATTGTTTCCATCATCGTGAAATGCTCGTTGTGGAATTGCAGCCGTCTGCCTTTGGCACTGAGGACATGAGGAGAGTTGATTGTTACTTCTGCTCAGCAATGAAGCGATCATCAGCTCTCTTTGTTCTAATTATTGAGAGGACATACCGGCATCGCAATCAAGTAAAGATTAGGCAAACCTCGCCAACCTCCAAAGAGAGTCGAAGATATTTTCTCCAAATGCAAAGACGATCTTTGTGAGTTTGTGACTTGCATTTGCGTGCATACATGAGCAAGTCATGGACCACGGCACGTGCGCGGTTACCATGCCATCTCGAACCGACGCCATCTTTCTAAGTTGCCGCTTCTTGACAGCCGTGGACAGTGATTGTACGGAACGGAACAGATATGAAAGGCGACTGGGGCAAAAGGGGGAATGCGCCACGAAGGATCATCAGCCAGCCCAAATGAGGTGAACTGAGTGTTCAGAATATCAGCTATGCTCTTGGGGGACGTGGCGACCGTACCGTCGGATGCTATCATCGTTTGGGGCATGACACGGCCGGAAGTGTGCCGCTGTGCTCGCACAAACTGAAAGAGTGTAGGTCGATTCGGTGACGTTAGTGATGCTTGGATGGAGCGTATATATTGACGATGTGCTTGCCGAGACAGGTGCTTTACAGCATTCCTTTGTCGGTTATAAGCTGCATGATTTACTGCTGTCGGATATTTTTTGTACACACTATATAGATCACGCTTGCGTTTTACAGCAGACCTGAGCCCAGCAGTAACCCATGGTGGAGATTGCATGCGGGGTCGTGGAGATGTCACAGTGTGGGTGGCTCCGAATGAGGTGAGGTGACGACGGAAGGCGGACTGGAGCTCACAATCAAAGTGATGAAGTGCGTCATTAACATCAGTGTACGAGTTCAGAGAGGACCAGTTGTAGCCAGCTAAATCAGCGTTGATTAATTGCCAAAGGTGCGAAGGTACTTGTTTGAAGCGATACAGTGAAGAGGGAGGACCAGTGGAAGAGTTGGGGAAGTAGTTCGAAATAGGGGCGTAACATAAAGTGCAAACAATCTGTATATGGTCAGACATACCCAAGGGAGGTGCTTGATCAATTGAGCGCATGAGGCGTGGTCGGTTGGTGATCACCAAGTCCAGACACGAAACAGAGCCATTAGGCGAGGAATGAGTGGGGAAGTCAACCATCTGGTGGAGCCCAAGAGCAGCAAATACTGTGCTAAGGAGATCACCAGCCTTCGAGGTAGACTCGGTGGGACACCAGCTTGAGTTGTGGGCGTTGAAATCGCCAGTCACTAACAGATCATAAGAATCTAAACAGACTGACTGTAATGCCTCAACAAACATGTCACAAAAGTACGACAATTGCATTGTGCTCTGTGAGGGTGGTCGATACATGCAGCATAGTAAGATGTGATTCTGAGATTGAGTAGAGGGGGAGCCAAGTTCAAGCCACACAGACTCGCAGCCAGGGCGTTGAAGGTCGGCACGAGGGGAGACGTAAGGAAAGGAGTCCGAACGGACAAGTACGGCAACACCCCCATACCCACGGCTACAATGTGCTTACCGATTGTCTTCCGGAGGTCGATCTCTGCGGATGCAGATATAGCCTGACAGTGAGAGCGGGTTCGAGGGACAGAGCCACGTCTCTGTTAGGCAGATTATGTCAGGCTTAGCACATTCGGCAATAACGCAGAGCTCAGACAACTTGTTGACAACAGAGCGACAATTCAGAGATACTAGGGTTAAATCACGCTGGGATTTAGGGAAAAAAGGGAACGCTGATGGATTTAGCGCAAGACCATTCGACTTAGCACCCCGAAGACTACAACTGGTGAAAAGTAGCAAAAGCCATGGCAACTAACGCACCATTCAACAGCTTGGAATCCTGACCGCCACTAGTGACTAGGCACTATTCAGCCTGGTCTACACCACACTGTGGCACACAGCTATGAAGTGACATTTTCTGTCCCAGGGGAAACTCGCGGAAAAAAAGGGCACATTTTCGGCCATAACTCTTGAACGGCTGGTCAGATAGGGACACAGTTTTCAGAGAATTTGCAGCTATTCATGCTCTTTCAACTGACGTAGCACTCAATATGAATTTACAAATTCGATTTTTCAGCGAATTTTTGGGTGATGTGCCCCCTTAAGGGGGCACATCACCCAAAAATTTCATATGGCATTCAATTGACCGTAACTTTGGTGTTTCTCAGTGGATTTGAGTGAAATTTTGACCACACACTCCTGCCACTATGCTGGCCCTCAGGACATGATTTACAAGTTCTTGCGCCTCACTGACAGGCTTTCCAGGCCGGAAAAACTCAAATTTCCGGCATAGTGCTACGGTGTGCGAGCCACCCAGGAGCCAAACAAATGCATTTACATTTTTTCACATTTTCGTGCCCATTCTGTCCGTGCGCGGGACCCAAACCTAAAACAAGTCCAGAAGCAGCCATGGGTGGTGGGGTACGGCCCCTCAACGTGGCCCTGGAATCTGTCACAACGGAACGAGTGGGCGTTCTTTCACGGACTCCCACAGACCCAAGTCAATTTTTGAATTTTTTTAGGTTTGGCACGTGCTACGAGGTCGTACCTTTGATACAACATCCAGTGCTGGGACCTCCACAGCAAGCCATTTCCACAGCGCTGCACACCAAATCCAGGATGCCCTCAGAAACCGGCAAAGACTGCCACTAACGTTTCACTACTGCCTAGTACTGAATCCTACCTGACTTCTTGACACGACTCAAACTTGCCAAAGTCACTAAATCAACGTCAACTACAATAATCAAGCCACATATCTGGAACGTCACGAGGGTGCTGGCAAAAGTCCTGCTGCACGGCGGCGGGCTTCGCCCGCCGCCGTGCAGCCCAATACGTGGTTTTTTAACGTGATTTTTTGGACTTTTTTGGACAAATGACAGCATGCGACAAAAAAATCTTTCCTTGCAAGGGCACATTTTCGGCCATAACTCTTGAACGGCTGGTCAGATAGGGACACAGTTTTCAGAGAATTTGCAGCTATTCATGCTCTTTCAACTGACGTAGCACTCAATATGAATTTACAAATTCGATTTTTCAGCGAATTTTTGGGTGATGTGCCCCCTTAAGGACGCGAGCACTATTGAACCATTATCAGTTGTATGATGATTGCCTATTTAGGCGTGAAGCTATTGTAACAACGGTGATGCGTGCTGCTCTGTGACTAGTGTGCACTGGGTGATGCGTCGAATGCTTAGGCCTTGACCATCTTGTTGACGGATTATGCTAATATTTTCGTGAAATTATGCTTTTCGCATTGCTGAAAAAATTGCAGAATTATGCTGTTTTTATGGTAAAAGTTACCATATTATGCCGCATTATGCTCACATACGCTGCTAATGCAAAATGGTTCTGTGCAAAATAACAAGGGAATTTTTTTGTAGAGTAGGTTGTACTGTAGTACTAGTAGCAAAAGTTCAACGGGGTCAATGCATCGTCCGACCTGGCTACGACCATCACTGATTGTAGTGGACTGGACATATCATCAAGGCCAAGGGAGTCGTAAACCTACTTCCTACTATCCTAGTGCATCTACTTGTACTTGTACTTGTAGAACATGTTCAACTGTATGGAATTTGATGCGAACAGGCGGATTATTACAATTTTATGCGATTCGTATGCAATTTGCCTCGAATTATGCGATTATTCGATTCTGGAAGGAATTATGCGAAAAATTATGCTAGCATAATCCGTCAAGGCCTACGAATGCTACATCCATAGTTACATTATCATCAACTAACTATTTTATTTATAATTACTTCAAAGAAGTATTTTTATTTAAAGGATCTCCCAGAGGCGATGGCCTGTCGAGGGGATCTCCTGATGCAAATCATGCAATAGAAATAAACAGTGAGGAAAACTACACGTGTTACAGTATATGCTACATAATGAGCAATAAACTACTTAGTGTGTGCGGATTTTGGCTAGCCCACTTCGATGCCCTAACGCCTTGTGCATGCCCTATACAACAGGTATACTTGTACTGTGATCACTTTCTGTAAAAAAAATCTATTTTCCGCTTTGCCATGATTGCTGTGTTTGCTTTCTTTCTATATAAAATAACATGGCGAGCACGGAGACACATTTATATTTTCATGTCATGGTATGCATGCATGGTGAACGTATTAGAACTCAACTGGCACTTGGAACATTATTGTAAGTGAGATGTCTGGCTTAATCTGCATGTATCTACATAGAAGGAAACCAAACATTGGCTGAAGATGATGATACAGTGAAACTTGTCTAGTCGACTGCTCAAGGGACTTTCAAAGTGGGGTCTCTGTAGCAAGGTGGTCTCTTTATCCCAGTGGCATTTGACTGGAAATAGCATCCCTTGGTCCTGGCTGCAGTGATCTCCTGGGACAGGTGGTCGCCTTATCCGAGTGGTCGCCTTGACAGGTTTAATAACTGTACATGCGTCCAGGTGAAGACAAACAGAGAGCCAACATGTAACATGTGTAGCACGGGGACGACAACCCTTGACCTTGGCCTTGGCAGCAGTGATCAGTCGTCTACCTACCCACATACACATTCTCGTCTATGACACATGCAAGGCTGCATACTGGCGGCAAGACTCATTCGTCAAGGCAAACACAGTAAACCCAGTCGGTCACCTCAGCTATGCTGCAACTACACGACCAACGGTGTACTAGGAAAATCTCCACAGCGCTGGACAGCACTCTTGGTCTACTGTCAACAAAAGATCTGGAAAAATCTTTTTGAATATACCTATTTCAAGTACTAGAATAACCTTTGACTCAGATTTGAGCCATAAAATAAATAATACAATCTTTGATGAAGTTGATTGTTCTAGGAACACACGCTTCTTGCCGAACTTGACACTTGACTGACTTGACTGACTTCATGACGATAACCGCCGAAGTCGCAACTTCTAAGTTCGTACAATCTTTGATATTTAGACAAACCGGCGATATCCTCAGCGCAAACGCTCCGCCTTTGGCAAAGGCCCTGATCACAATATAGTAGGTCTTGGCGGGTTGAAGATGGTCCACAACACGCGGGTTACCATCCTCACCACCATCAGTGGCTGCAGCGATGAAACGTGTTTCAATGTCAGGACCAGACAGGGTGAGTGCCAGGTCAGCTTCATCGCCAGTCGTCTAAGCAGTTAAAACAACAAACACCGGAAAATCGTCCAGAACACACATTTAACGCCCCCCCCCCCCCCCCCAACGGTTGCACATGCAATGCTCATTTCTCACCCGCATGAGACCCGGAAAGCGAGCTATTCCGCCTCCATCTGGGGTCGCGGGCATTCCTAGTGTGTTAACATACATCCAAGAAGCTGACTGGGACCCTGAGTGAAGGCAGTCGAGAAACCTCCTGGCCGGGCCAGCCTGTTTGACACGTGAACGCACCACAACTTTCCGCCTTGGCAGCGTACATATCCCACATGCGCATTCATGACGATATTCCGCCTTGGCAGCGTACATTTCCGCAGTCCCAAATGCATGCTGCATCCCGTCATTCAATGAGGTTGTTAAACTGCCCGGGCAGGAGTGACTGTAGGTGCAGGTCGGGCTGAACTTCTCCATATAACCATGGTTTTATCCACCCATAACCTAGTTTTCAAAGCTGACGGGACTCTTTTATCGGAATTAACTTGTACTTCCTCCGCGTCATTAAAATTGTCGCTTCGCACATCGCAATTTTTGTGAGTTTCTCGTCTTAGTCAGACAGTCAGAATCGCTGTTTTCTGTGTTCGAACATTAATGCGACCCTTCCTGCGCAATGTCTACGTTTTACTGAAGCCGTGGTGGTCTCAGACTTTGTCGGAGCTCTCTTCTGCACCAAACAAATCCATTGCTCTCCTCACTATTCCGCCCCAGAGCGCGTATCGTTTTTTTCTGGTTTTAGTGCCGTCCCACATTTTTCCCGTGTGCATATATCAAGACTGCAAGCTTGGGTATAATAATCCTGGTATCTCTCCTGAATTCTAAATTCTGAAGTTGACGATGGCAAGGACAAAGTGTTCTCAAATTCCTAAAATGCGCTACGTGTGGCGCATGTTGCTGGGAATGTAGTAGGTCTGAAAACACCAACAACATCAGTAAAGCGTTTGCCAAGGACAGAAGTTGCGAAACTGCTTACCCTATCTCGCTGGAAGGTCGTTGCAGTGTACTTGAAAAATTGCTACTTTGCCCTAATCGCCTGCCACCTGGAGGCATGGATCGCATGAAAACGAAGTTTCTAGACCTGAATTTGAACGCCCGTGCTGAAGGGTCTGCCTCAAACTCTGATGAAGACGTCAACCTTAGCTGCAAGTGCAGCGAAGCGGGAGGTCACAAACTAAAGCTTGGTCCGTCGACAATGCTCTGCCTCAATTTCTAGCTGATTTCTTTGCCCTTCGAGTGGACAAATTAAATTCGAAAAATCGCTCTGGGTAGGGACAATTTTAATGACGCGGAGGAAGTACCCAGAACGTCTAGAAGCACATCTCTCTCTCTTTCTCTCCCTCCCTTCCTCCCTACCTCTCTCTCTCTCTCTCTCTCTCTCTCTCCCCCTCCCCCCCCCCCCCCCCCATGAAAACACACATCTATCACACACATACCTCGATTGTGTACTTTCTGACTTCTTTTGGATCACTTGTGAACGTGAATTTCATTTCCTCTCCAGGGCTGATGTGATCTAGAGGAAACAGCAAAGTGCAAAATAATAGGAAGTTGGGCCTTATCATCTCTCCGAGACTGGTGCGAATCACTCGCAAAGCTCCAGTCCTGGTTCGATGCAGTCAATCAGCATGTTGATATCGTACGTACGGAATTGAGCAAGCAGCTGATATACTCTATCAAGCCGCGGTGATGCAGCCAGCTATTTTGTTCTACCATGTGCACAGGGACTGTGTGACATCATAGACTCATGAATATCAGGCACGTAGGAGCAAATTCACAAACACATTACAAAATTGTATATATAGGGACACTTCCCTCATCAATGCCTTTGTAAGATGTTCTGTTCATAGGCCAGCGAAACAAAAACTTCTTGGGACGATTTACGGCCATTGCAACGGAAAGTGCTTCTACTGCAAATATCAATGATTCACAGCTCAGCGCACTAAACCAGCATTGAGCGATGCGCAGCTAGTGCGTAAGATCTCATTCATGCTAAGCAAAGGATTTTGAAGACAGTGCCTATTGTCAAAGTTTCAAAAATTAGCAGTGCTGCTGCTGCTGCTGCTCAATGGCTGAACCTGACCATCCTGTAGAGCTATAAACTGCAATACAGAGAGTGCCAGAATTCTGTCTGGTTCGCCTCAAAGTCATCTGCCTTTGTGGAAAGCCCCCGTCTCGCAGTAAAAAGACGCTGACTTGGATGCTTTGTGCCGATATAGACATCCCTTTTTGTTGACTTGACTGCATAGGGATCAGTTCAACAAATCAATCTGAGCTCTGGGTTAACTGGGTTATTCTTAGTGCCAGCAGTCGCCATTAGTTGTCTCAGGAATGGAGATGAAAGTTTTATTAAAGGGGAGGGTAATCTTACTCTTTGACTTGTCAGCATCTTCAGGTAGAGTCTGCGGTTCTTCCTTTGGTGGTGCTGGCTTTGTGCCAGGAGGACCGTAGAGTTTCTCAACAACGAGTTTGTCCGTCGGTGAAAGCTCTGATATCACGGGAATATCAGAATCCAGTGGCGGCCTCCCATCAATGCTCAATATCAACTCTTTAGCAAAGCTGTGCACGACAACCAACAGTTTACGTACAGAACACGGACAGAAGTCAAGAAATCAAACTACTAATAAGTTATAAAAACAATAAGAGAACGGAAAAAGTGTTTTCACTCTTGGACAGCCTGCAACCTCTCTGTTTTACTAATATGTTATAAATATAATATAATTTGTTCATCCTTGCATCGAGTCAAGAACTTGGTTTTAGCACTGAACTCCCACTACGATGCCTTTAGCCGATTGGCAAATGCTTTGACTTACTAATACTTGACTTCACCGCAATCTGTTCAACCAGACACTAAGAGCCCTGCTGATAATAAAGAACACGATTGAAACAGCTAGTTATTCGAAGATTCAGTACCAATATATTTAGTATGATTTCACCTCGCAGCATGAACATAATCCAGCCTATATGGTGCTTGGTCCTGCCGCTGATCCCGAGACCCATGGTCGGGGGAGGTAGGCCCAATTCACCACCCATGGTCGGGGGAGGTAGGCCCAATTCACCAACACGCTGCGCCGGTTTCCCGCTGCATAGTCATGTCTCCCCATTGGTTCAGTCTTCCCATTCCGTTCCCCGCTGGACTGTGTATTTCAGAAAGAAAAATAAAATAAAAAAATAAATAAAGAATTGACTCGGATGGAGAGCCAAGGATAAATTTACATTAAATAAAAATGGACCAAGTAACTACATATAAAAGTTATGCTATAAATAATGTCCACTAACACCACCAATTACTAAACAATCAGCTAGTTAGTTGTAGAACGTCAGTACCGTCGGTCAGTGTCGTGCAATTCCATCGCATGAGCTGATTGTTTAGTACCTGGTGGTGTTAGTGGTCATTATAGCGTAACTTGGACATGTAGTTACTTGGTCCATTTTTTTAATTTAATTTAGATGTATCCTTGGCTCTCCATCCGAGTCCATTCTTTATTTTTTTTTTATACTGAAATACACAGTCCAGCACTTCTTTTTTTTATTTAATATAAAAAGTAAAGCATCGAGTTACATGGAGACACTTACCTATAGTGCATGATGGACTGCATATCGTATGTAGAGCCCGTAACACCGTCAGCCTCGTACCGGTCCAGGATTTGACTCTGGATCTGCTCCTCATCCCAGTAGTTTGGTGGCCCCTTGAACTCTGCCATCACCTGGGGCACGTTCCAGCGCACAATGCCCTTGATGGGTGACTGGTGTTCGTGCAGTAGACCGAGCACGTGACCAAATTCGTGGAGTACAGTTGACTTGTCAATCACAGCAAGGTTCATCGTGCGCTCACCTTTACCAACCTGAAAACAAATATGCCGGGGAAGGTGAGCGAGAGAGAGAGAGAGGAAGAGAGAGAAAGAGAAAGAGAGAGAGAGAGAGAGAGAGAGAGAGAGAGAGAGAGAGAGAGAGAGAGAGAGAATGAGAGAGAGAGAGAGAGAGAGAGAGAGAGAGAGAGTAAGTTACATTTATAAAGACAGGTAAGTTACATTATAAAGACAGGTAAGTCTAACAAATGAGGACTGAGACCTCTACAACAGGGTTTTTTACGCCTGAAAGCAGGTGCATGAATTAACAAGCAGGTTGTCAGTCTAGATTTTATGCGCAGATGGAGAAAAAGCGCAGAATTTTGTAATGAGATGAAAAGCAGAAATAATAAGAACTAATAAGAAAAGATGAAATGAAAGCCTGCTCACAACCGCCCAGCCTTGTGAACTGGGTATGGTGGATTAAGAACCCGGTTCAACGCTCGAGCAAGCGCTCTCCACTCAAGGTTCACAGCAACTGATAGGAACTCATATGGGGAAATTATAGAAAAGAATAATAAGATAAAGAGAATAAATTTCAACGCACCTCAATAAACGGAGCCCCACATACAGTACCTCAGAAAAGTGGATCTTCCGACCAGAGAGAGAGAGAGAGAGAGAGAGAGAGAGAGAGAGAGAGAGAGAGAGAGGGAGAGAGAGAGAGAGAGAGAGAGAAGAGAGAGAGAGAGAGAGAGAGAGAGAGAGAGAGAGAGAGAGAGAGAGAGAGAGAGAGAGAGAGAGAGAGAGGTGAGAGAGATGGGAAGGAGGGGGGTGAGCGATGTCGAGAGAGAGAGATGGAGAGAGAGAGAGAGAGAGAGAGAGAGAGAGAGAGAGAGAGAGAGAGAGAGAGAGAGAGAGAGAGAGAGAGAGAGAGAGAGAGAGAGAGAGAGAGAGAGAGAGGGAGAGAGAGAGTGAGTGAGAGAGATGGGGAGGAGGGGGGGGTGAGCGATGTCGGAGAGAGAGAGAGAGAGAGAGAGAGAGAGAGAGAGAGAGAGAGAGAGAGAGAGAGAGAGAGAGAGAGAGAGAGAGAGAGTGAAAGAGAGAATACATTAACGTACAGTCATATAATTATGCTGTGTGCATCATAGAAGTTGCCCAACAGAAATCTGTACATGGTACAATAGGATCACATCCTCTGGCACAATCTATATGCAGTGCAGTTATGAAGCACGAGAAACGTTTGCCAATGCAAATGTTAATGATCAGTGATGATATTTGTAACCGTTTTGAACGGCAGTGGCCACCGATATCCGGTATGATCTTTGTCATCCCCTCCGGCCTGACATGTCGACACACTGCAGCAACTTACGTCACCGATACGCAAATATGTGCCATGAATTCTGAGAAGTTTGACATTATTTGAAAACAAACTGGGTGTCGGAAACTGGGTAATGTACGGGATGAAGAAGTTGAAGAGCGCAAGCAAAGACGGCATCTGAGAGTGATAGGGACCCTCATTGGGCACTACAGGCAGACCTCGCTTATCCGGTCCTCTTCCATCCGGATCCCTCACCATCCGGAAGAAAATCGTTGGTTACCGATTTACAGCAAACGCCATGCATACATACAGTGTGTGTGTTCGACATCCAGTTCCCTCGCCGATCCGGATATTTTTGTGGAAAACGGATGTGCGCTGTTAAGCGAGGTCTGACTGTACTGTACTGCGAGGTCTGACTGTACTGTACTGCGAGGTCTGACTGTACTGTACTGCGAGGTCTAACTGTACTGTACTGCGAGGTCTGACTGTACTGTACTGCGAGGTCTAACTGTACTGTACTGCGAGGTCTGACTGTACTGTACTGCGAGGTCTGACTCTACTGTACTGCGAGGTCTAACTGTACTGTACTGCGAGGTCTAACTGTACTGTACTGCGAGGTCTGACTGTACTGTACTGCGAGGTCTGACTCTACTGTACTGCGAGGTCTGACTGTACTGTACTGCGAGGTCTGACTGTACTGTACTGTGAGGTCTGACTGTACTGTACTGCGAGGTCTGACTGTACTGTACTGCGAGGTCTGACTGTACTGTACTGCGAGGTCTAACTGTACTGTACTGCGAGGTCTGACTGTACTGTACTGCGAGGTCTGACTGTACTGTACTGCGAGGTCTAACTGTACTGTACTGCGAGGTCTGACTGTACTGTACTGCGAGGTCTGACTGTACTGTACTGCGAGGTCTAACTGTACTGTACTGCGAGGTCTAACTGTACTGTACTGCGAGGTCTGACTGTACTGTACTGCGAGGTCTGACTGTACTGTACTGCGAGGTCTGACTGTACTGTACTGCGAGGTCTGACTGTACTGTACTGCGAGGTCTGACTGTACTGTACTGCGAGGTCTGACTGTACTGTACTGCGAGGTCTGACTGTACTCTACATGACTGTACCTACTTGTATGTGTAACTGTTACATACATTTTTACGTATCATTATTGCACACGGGGAACTGTGGCATGACTTACCCTCAGTGCATCCGTCCCCACCAGGGAGTACGAGGCCATGTTTTCCTTGAAAGACACTCGCACTTCCGAGTCGCTTCGATCTTTCACTTCAACGAATGAAATACTACAATATCGGCTCCATTCACTGGCATAGTGTAGCACTTGATCACGTTTCGGATGACTACCAATAAAACACACTTTTACAGACTTCCCTTTTGGCCAGAGCTTCATTCCATACTTGGATTTATTCGTGTAGGTTAATCCAAACAGGGGTTTCACCACATCTGTACTGTCCTGGCTCGGTCGCCTTTTACATTGTGGCTCAATCCCACCCGATGCGGCCACTCCGTCCGGTTCGTCCGACTTGTGCTGTGAAGCGTTAGCGGCACATTGAGCTTTGCGCCGTTCAACATCTTCTAGCTGATCGCAGGCGTGTACAAGCTCGTCGCCAGGCAGAAACACTGGATGGCACCGCATGACCGCTTTCTCCACAGCACTCAACACGACTGACCTTGTATTCGTGCTATCGAAATGGAGCAGCAGTAAACTTATCTAGGTTGCTAATACATGTATTATGACTATGGGTACATGATTACTAACTTTTACTAACAGTATCTGAAAGAGAAAAATAATTGTTCTGTATGATGTAGCATTCTTCAGTTTCCACTGAAGCCAAACTAGTTACTTTTGCCAGTTTCGGCCCAAACGCCGAAGGCAAAGGCAGGAGAGATTGAAGAAAATCCGAAAAAGAGTCACAAGGCGTCACCATGGTCACGTGTATTTTACCTTGCTACCCGTACCCGTCCTTGCACCTGCACTGAAAAACGTGACCCAGGCCCAGTCGGCTGTCTAGCTAGCCTAACGCTAGCCAGTAGCCTGGTTTGTAGATCAGTGCTCGCTGAACTATGTACAAAAACTACAATGAATGGTGTACATGTGGCAGACCGTGCAAGAAGTTGAAGAACTGCCATGGTGTGTGGGTGTGGGGGGGGGGGGGGGGGGGCGGGGGGATTTACTGGGCAGAAAAACAACATAATAATTATTATTTATACTTACTTCATAATATAAATCATGGCTGTGTGGTGTAGACGAGGCTGAATAGCATTAGTGAATGGTGAAATCCCAGCACAAGTTAGTTGCTATGGCTTCTGTTGTAGCATCGCTAACATCGCCTCCGGCGATGGGCGTCAAGTGGTCAAATGGTGTGTGTGTGTATGTGCGTGTATGTGTGTGTGTGTGTGTTTTCTTATTCTTCACATACACAACTCGAAAATAAAATAATATTGAAACACAATAGTACTGAGACTAGGACAAGCATAGAGTCTACCAACTACTGAGTAGGGGCTGGTGTACATGAGTAGGGGCTGGTGTACGTCATGTACATGTACATGCCAGCGGGTCCAAGCCCCAGTAGATCTACAAACCAGGCCAAGGAACTACTTGATGTCCATGACCTATATGTACAGTCATGAGTTTGGAAAGGAACGCAGTGCATGTAGACATTGTCGAGCACTCTGTTACCTTGACGACACGGTCACTTTTTTTTAACGTGATCACAACCCTATGAAACCGACAACAGCATTCAAATGAAGTACGGAGTCATCGCAGACAACAGGCTCTTATTCATGCAATATTCTTGCGCTCAAAAACACGATGTTCACAGCACAAGTCGTTCTCTTGAAAGTGGTAATGAAACTAACTGTGACAATGATAACAGACAACAGAAAGCAATACACACTCAACTCGCTGGAAAATGAAACAGTGGAAATTTGTACAAAAATAATATAAGGAGCAGCACCCATGATCAGGAAAATTCTCATCGCTGCCTAGGGTGTGATTGTGCATAAATGTATACAGTTGCCAGGCTGTCAATGAAAATACAGAAACAAAAATAGACTGCACAAAACACTTCGCCTAGCAATGCCATGGAGCGAGGACGGTGTCTACATACATGGCCGAGGCTGTGCAATGGCCCTGCACACTGTACACTGGGGCACGGCCGCTGCATGAAGCGGAATTCTTCTGTCTCTATAATACATAGCAGCGTCTCCATCGTTGCACTCACTGTTCCGTCACGTGTAACAGGCTATTGCGTTGTTTGGTAGCAGCGGCAACGTTCGACGATTGTGAACGTCAAATTGTTTGAAGCTCGGCGTTAGTAAGATCCTTGGAAGCAGCAAGTAACTGGAAAAGGCTTCCATCGGCTGAACATTGCTCGCCGTGAGTCTGCCTCGGCGGTGCCCAGCCAACTGTTAACAGCTCACTGCGGTCTCTGCAGTACAATGGGGTCTTGACACGTTGCACCTGCACGGGATACAAGTAACGCAAGCCCAGAGTCCAGTGAGAACCAGTGCACTACACTTGCACCTGAACTATCAATACATGTATTAGAACAGACCCCAGTCAGCAGCGGAACAAGGTCACATTGAATAAATATACAAGCTTCGAGCCAAGTGAGAACCATAACACTACTGCACTTGCACTTCAAGTATCCATATATGACCAGTGCACAAGTCAGCAGCGGAACAAGGCTATAGGTTTGCTATAACTCTGTGCTGCATGGTTTGGCGCCGCCATTGCAGTATCGAGCACTTCTGGACATAATCGAGTAACTTAGCTTGTCACAGTACATTGGAATAGGCAAAGCATTCTATGGACAGTCTAAGTCTACTCCCTCAGACGTGTGACTACTTTTCAAGTACAGTTGTGGCAAGTGAAATCCGACACTTGCCATAGGGGACAGCGCCACAAATGGACACCAATGATGTAATGCACTGCACCTAATTTGTACTATAGAGCCGTATGCATCCCAAACAGATCGAAAGGTCACAGCGTAGATACACACAGTTCACAAAATAATATAGTACACATAAGGAGTATTGGTATCCAATCTCCATTCATTTTTGTCAGCACCTTTTGAACCTTGACTGTGATGAGTACGAGTTTTGTCATCAGACGGATAAAGTTGTATGTAACACATGTACTGCACGCATGCAGGGCTGCAGGGGCTGCAGACTGCATGGTGCAGTCCCTTATGCCAAGTGTCGGATTTCACTTGCCACAACTGTACATTGAAATATGGGATTACAATGCAGTGCTAGCACACTCACACCGAGAGCTTGTGGTCCAGAGTCACACCCAGTTTGCCAGAACTTACCGGTGATATTCGCCACGGCGTGGATTTCGCTGCGCTTCTCTGCCTCCGCATCTTGCTCAGCTTGCACTCTACTCTCCTCTTTTCCACGGAGTAGCGCTGCCAGTACAGAGTACAGGAGAGGTCTGGGGGAAATCAAAGCCGCATGAGAGTTTCATGGCCAATGCTGGTTACTTGTATTTCTGGGTTTATGACAGCAATCGATGTGATAATTCGGCCAGCAAACTAATAAACAAGAGCAAGGTGAAAAGAATACAAGTTCTGATGTTGAATTAATGTGCAGTGATTCCAGAACAGGTAAACTTTGCAACTGAAGTAGATATTGACCCTAAACTACTGCAGTAACACATGCAGAATTCGGCAAAATATTATTCCAAGACCACGTCCTTCTATGTTGGCAATAGAGGGCGCGCTCCTACGAAACCTTTCACAGCACATTTATTGCTTACATGGCTGTAGATGCACCATTGCCTTCTGCTTCTGCCATCTCGTCAGGGTAGCCTAACTCTCGGCAGAGCACTTTACGGTGCATCCTTTCCCCAGTGTGCCCACTCTCTACGGTACACAAACATAGCATCAGCATGCAGACAAACAGTACGCAAACATAGCATCAATAATAATAATAATAACAATAATAATAATAGTTACAGTTCGCATGTCACTCATGGAAGGATCCATGGGCTTAACGCATCTGTCAACGAAATCCAGGCAGAAGAGCCGACAAAAGGCATCTCATTATTGTTAGAACGTATCGCAGTAAGAACAACTACGCAAGCGCAGCACATTTTTCCACAAGCATCAGCCATTCTTTCTTGTCTCATAGCATCAGCATGCAGATAGACAGTACACAAACATAGCATCAGCATGCAGATAGACAGTAAACTCACTACGACAGCGATCGAGTACATTGCATGTCCACTTTCAAGTACACCCACAGTTAAATGCATCAACCCGGCATCATGCCTACATGTGTGCCTATATGTGGCGGATTTCTGTTCGATTATGATTTACGCATGTTGTTGTATTTGGTTCTTGTCTGGCAGAGTCCAGTGTCTGATGTCATATATGGTCTAAGTGTACGTGTGATGTGTGACGTTTATGGCATGTGGTGCAAGCAAGAGTACGCGTTGTCAGAGTGTGAGGATCTGCTTCCGTCTGTGTGAGAGTGACTGTCAAGTGAATGCTGTACATGGGCAGTGCTAGTTTGGTCTGGGAATGAGAGTCATGTGTGATTCGTTCGTGGTCTGGTTGTCTTGGTCTTGGTCATGTGTTCTGTACGTATTAGTCCCTGATTGGTCGTCCGGATTTGTCGTCGCTTTATGACTGCTTGTTCTTCTGTTGTTTCTTCGTGTCTTTTCCCGTCGTCGTTTTCAGTCTAGTCTTTTTGTCTCTCTCCTCCTGCGCCCTCGTCATTTGTTGGTATAATATAATATAAGACAGTATTGAAGATACAATCAAGAGTTTGCGTTGTTGTGTGGCGGGGGCCAGGGGGAGAACACTATTTCATATATGCGGTCGCTCTATCCTACAAACTGAATGTAACACACACACACACACACGCGTACACACACACATGTACACACACACACATACACACACATACACACACACACACACACATGCCACCTCCTCCTCTCCCCTCCCCCTTCAGCAACATAATTGGCAATTCATGATATCCCTAAACATGTCACTACTTGCTGCTGTGTTGAGCCTGCAGACAGTGACCATGAACCTGGAAGGAGTCCCAGGGCAAGAGGAAGCACTTCTTGCAATTTTCAAAAATAGGAAACACAGAGGATATGCTCACCAGCATCCAATACCACCGCTGTGTAGCTATATTGATTGAACTCCAGGTACTCGCGAATCAGCTCATTCAGGATGAGATTCTCCCTGCACACAGCAGGACAAGGCTTTGTCTGCATACAGAGTTTTACAACAGAACACGCCACTGAATCTCAGCAGTTTTGCCGAACCAACACGCAGGCAACAGAGCCTGGACTAAACAACGTTAACGATCACCCTCAAATACCACCGTGCAGCATTTTGCACACACACACACACACACATAAGCGAGAGTGCGTCTGTGCGTGCACACACACACATACACACACACACACATGCAAGTTGCAACTCCTGTTTTGAGTTGTTTTTCTTCTCTCTTTTTCTTTCCCTACTAGTTGCTGTTACACTCACTGATCCTTATGCACAGATATACAGCATTCCCTCACTAGTGGGACCATTGTTATTAGGCTAGGGCCTGTTTTGGACTTCCCACTCTAAATTAAGAATACAAACAAACAACAAGCAACACATACACCTACAAACATATACACGCACACACACACACACACCTCAGACCTCAGACCTGCCCATCGCGGAAGCGATGATAGCGAACAGCTATGTTAGACATAGCAACTTGTGCTGGGATTACACCATTCAACAGCTTGCAAGGCTGATGAATTGACCGCCACTATTAAAGGGGAAGTTAAGCCTAAAATCAAATTTTCACCAGTTGTAGTCTTCGGGGTGCTGAGTCGAATGGTCTTGGTCCGAGGAAGCTGAGACGCTCCCTTCCTCCTTTGTTCCCAATCGAACTCACGCACTTCCACCGAAACTGGGTGACTGCGCCCTACTAGATGGGGATTTGTATGCAAAATGTCACTAAAAGTGCCATTTTGTTCTTATAACAGCACAGATGACCGCGATTGGCCCATATGTTGTAGTCTTTTGGACGCTGAGTCGACTGGTTTTGGTCCGAAAAGGCTGCGATGTAGCGTTCGGCGCTTATTCCCAATCGAACATGGTTGAACAAGCGGTCACATCCTCCTGCGTACACCAGTCACCTGGTCACCACGACAGCAGGCGACAAATTTCACACCAAGATTCAACTCGAGTGACAGAAACTCGCCCAAATATGCTGTAAGTTGTAGCCTGCAGGCACAGTAACCAGGTGACTGGTGTACGCACGAGCACGTGACCGCTTGTCCAGCCATGTTCGATTGGGAATAACGGCTGAACGCCACATCGCAGCCTTTTCGGACCAAAACCAGTCGATTCCGCGTCCAGAAGACTACAACATATGGGCCAATCGTGGTCATCCGTGCTTTTATAAGAACGAAATGGCGCTTTTAGTGAGATTTTGCATCCAAATCCCCATCTAGTAGGGCGCAGTTGTTGTTGTTGTTGAAATTTTATTTTGTATCGCAGACCAAACGGGCAATGGTGCCCTATATTATGATGGCGATAAAGTAACGGCCGAGAGCCAAGGATACAACAAGCAAGCCTCCACGAAAGAGAGAAAAACACAGAAAACACAGACTGCAAATACTCAAAAAGAAAAAAGAGAAAGGGAAAAAAAGAAAAAGAAAGAAGAAGAAAGCACAGTTGAGTCACAGTTGAGTCACGTCTCCAAGTCCAAGCCTAGATGCTGGCTAACCATAAAAATAAACCTTTAAAAGTCTCTTGAATGATCTATGGCAGGCGAGGGACTTGAACTCTTGGGGCAGGGCGTTCCATAATTTAACAGCAGAAACGAGCGGCCGACAGTCACCAGAGACTCGCCTGGTGGCAGGGACAACATACGCATTTGGATCGTTGATCCTAGTGACGCCTTCAGTCTGGCGACGTAGGCGCTTGGACAGGAGATTACTAATTCTGGCGGTGTGGATACGAAGCATGAGGAGGCGGAGTTTACAGTGGGCGTTTTGGATGATGGGGATGAGGCCTAGACAGGTGTAGATGGGATCTGTGTGGGAGGGGAATGGCTGGTTGGCAACGCAGCGGATACATCGCTTGTCGAGGACCGAAAGCTGATGCCGTTGGTGCGCAGAGAGAACCGAGAAGAAGGCATTAGATCCATACAACATGTCCGGTAGTATTAACGATCTGTAAAATAGCAGGGCTTGTTGCTCAGCAGTCACCCAGTTTCGGTGGTAGTGCGCGAGTTCGATTGGGAATAAAGAAGGAAGGGAGCGTCTCAGTTTCCTCGGACCAAGGCCATTCGACTCAGCACCCCGAAGACTACAACTGGTGAAAATTTAATTTTAGGCTCAACTTCCCCTCTAAGCCTGGTCTACACCACACAGCTATAAAGTGGCTTTTTCGGGCAAGTGAATCCCTACTTTTTGGTCTTTTTCATTTTTTTTTACGCACACACATCACACCACATACTCCGGCATACACTGGCTGTTGGTAACCACCCAGGAGAATGAAAGAAAAGTCAGGAGGAGTCTGAGAAAGAGAAGAAAGACGTGTGTGACCATATTCGTCGGGAATCGAACCCGCAACCTCTTGGTTGGAAATCACTGCACATACCATTGCACCAAATGGGACTTACCCCCCCCCCCCCCGACCTGATCTTGACATTGCCCATTGCGTAGCAATGATAGCGCATTGTTATTTCTCCAGTCCACGACAGAATGCCTGATGGCGTTTCAGGTCGCAGCTTCGGTGGAACATGCGGCCGCAGGTGCAACCATAGCCAGCAGCAGAGGGTGCCTTGGGTGGTCGACGGGCAATGGTACGCCACTCCAGACGGTTCTGGGCTACATTGTAACATCCACACGCTCGTACCGATGGCTCAACCGATGCAAAGTCATCCATAGCGACATCCCTCCACGTCTTGCGTGGACCATGTGCCGGGCGCGGGGCAGGCAGTTCACCGAAGAAAACACAATTTGGAAACCGGTGATCTTCCATCCGTGACACGTGTCCGAGCCAGCGCAAACGCCGCCCACACACACACACTCTCTATTTCTCTCTCTCTCTCTCTCTCTCTCTTTCTTTCTCTCTCTCTCTCTCTCTCTCTCTCTCTCTTTCTCTCTCTCTCTCTCTCTCTCTCTCTCTCTCTCTCTCTCTCTCTCTCTCTCTCTCTCTCTCTCTCTCGGCTTTGCTAAGCAGACCCAGAAAGTGTAAAAAATATGTCAGCTTGTCGCAATCTCGGGACCATGTCTTAAACAGACTGGCACAGTGTATTGGTCTAAGACCATCATAGAATATCGAGAGGTACGAGATCCAAATTCTGCTTTGAAGTGGATGGGATTTGTTGAGCCGTGCTGCAATCCCCACAGTCAATTGAGAACTCAAGACCTGGACGGAGAGGTAACTTAGAAGAATGTGGCAAAGTCGGTTCAGAACTTTATGAAACCTGGCATGGGTCTAGTCCTTTCACCTCCATTATTCAGGCACCACATCGTCTTCTTTCATTGGGTGTGAGCAGCCACAAGCAACGCATGCTGTAAAATCCACACACCAACGCAGACTACTAGGATCTACATTTTTGTTTTAACATCATGCAGTCCAGGTTATGTAAGTCAACAAAATATTCGGCGCATTTCAATTTTCGGCAATATTCGGCCCGGGCATTTTTGGCCGAAAATTTGTTGTGGCTGAAATTTCGTTTTGCAAGGTTCAGTGTGACAGTGTATACAGGCAGCAGCAGTACATGCCGGAATTTAATGCGGCCGAAATTTCAACGAGGCAAAAATTTGTAGACATGCAGTATAGGGCTTTCATAGAAGATCTCCCCCCCCCCCCTTCCGATGCTAAGGCCTCGGTCACACTACGGCAAGTTTGAAGATGGACGCAGCGTCAAGTCGCAGCACTTGACGCAGACGCGGGGTCACACAGTGTTTTGTTTTTCTTGCAGCTCATGACTGCCGCGGCCTGGCGCATTTGTCTACGTCACAAAATCACCAGGGAAACTCAATGACGACACGGATTCCCACGGAAACCGGCCTTTTGCTTAATATACAAAAAAATTGTCGGACAAAGTTTTCAAAATTTTCATTGATTTTGATCACAAGAAGAAGACGGAAGGTCCACGCGTGCACGATCGTTGTTTCTTTCCGAATTTGAAGCCATTTTCAGCTGTAGTGTCATGGATCAGGCAAGAAAAGTCCGCATCGCAGCTGTGTTTCTCCTGACTTCGTCACACTGGTTGTCCTTTTTGGGGCTCTTGACGACAACACAACGCTCACAAGTCAACAGGCTCCAGTTGGCCGATGACCCACTCAAACAACTGGTCCTTTCTCGACATTATTTTCTTCTCAGAAAACGCCTCGCCCTTCCGCCAGGTTCGGAGCAGAGCAGCCTCGGCCTCGTAGGTCCACGGACTCATCTCGAAAAAAAAGAGGAAACAAAACAAGCCTTGAAGAGACGAATGTCGAATGACTGCATGCTCAACTCGAGCCTTGAAACTAATTTTACTTGAAAGATACTGTTTTTCCGCGAAGCGTCACTCCCATCAGCGGCAACGCAGCCGATTTCCCCACGTCAGACGCAGCAGCGTCTGACGCTCAAACTTGCCGCGTTTGCGTCAGTTGCCATGGAAAAGCTCATGATTCTGACGCTGACGCAGCATTTTTGCCGTAGTGTGACCGAGGCCTAACGCTGCACTTACAGTGTAGTATAAGCAAAATCTCAATGCCATTGATTGAATACACCCTACTCACCTTGTCGTTGAGTGCCAGAAAAGCCTCGGCGCGTATCCTTGCCTTCACCTCCGATAGCACGCCATTTCCGTGTAGCGCCGCTTCAAGTGCTGGGCTCGGTATAGGAAAGGGCAGTGTGCATGTTCACATCAGAACACAATCAGAGGCAGGCCAGCCGGAAACTGTCCGATTGCTCAGGTCATCACCGCACCACCTTTGTAGCTACCAACGCATGTTAACTGCTGAGGAGGGAATATGTCCCCCGCCATACTATACACAAACTGTATGAAAGAGTGTGGTACGACCGGACCAATAGAAACCTGTTTCCGGTGGTCCTGAGAGCCATTCGAGGAAGCTCGGAAGAATGGTCTATGCGTCAGAGCGCAGTTGCTTACACAACGTCAGGAGATGGGAGGCATGGAGCTGGGAATGCTCGAAGTACACATGGGGACTGCTCGCGTCCCAAGACCAACTTCATGTACGTTCAGTACTCGTACGTGTCAGACCTAGACTAGACAAAGTAGGCACATGATTTAAATTGATTTTACGTACAATCAACTTCGCTAATAACGACTGCGGATATAACGACAATTCGCGAATAACGACAGAATGTCCATGCCCAGAGCAAAGTCCCATCTAACTGTAATACATATAATGAGACTTCGGGTATAACGACACTTCGCGAATAAGGACACTTTTTTGATGCCCGGCCGCCGAGTGTCGTTATAAGCCAAGTTGACTGTACATGTATATTGATTGCACATCATGCGACAATTGCCAATACCTGGTAAATTTTTACAATTTTCCAGAACTGCCTCTGATCCCGAAGCTCTGCCAAACTGCATGCATGGGCCCAGATCACTTCAGGCAGGCGTGTACTAAAAAATGCTAGTATCAATAACTAAGTATTGTGCCCATTATAGATTCTAATGGGGTTTTTTTCTTGTGTTTTTTTCAGGCAATTCAACGAAAATGCAGTTGATGGTCACTAACAGAGGGTTCATAAAGGTACACTAGTCTGTGGTGAAGTAACATTAGTTAGTTGGGGGTTCGCTCCCATACCATACGTTGTATTTTGCATGGCAAGACAAGTTTCGGAAAATGGAAAAAATGTGTTACTGGGTAACTGTTTTCCCTGCCCACCCCCTACTGTTTTGACCCCGCTAGAACCCTGCTGACATACAGTAGTCAAAGAACAGCCAGTGTGACAAGCATTGATTACATGTAGCTACTCAGCATTCCAGTATCACTTTCACACAGACGGTAGCAACAAAACGTTTTTCACTTTACCGATCAAGGGCAGCTAAACAC
>NC_088644.1:35416550-35526550 GCF_964019385.1 Sycon ciliatum
CATGTACAGTCGACCTACCCTTATAACGATAACCTCCATAACGATATTGCCCTTATAACGATATTTTTCTGCCAAACCAAATCACTCCATTGACTTTTGTATACAACGCCTTACCCTTATAACAATATTGCTATAACGATATTACCCCTATAACAATATCCAGCAGGGGATATGTAGAGTCCACTGTCAATGTAGGGCAAGCTTCACTTGATAAGTCGCTGGGACATGACGAAATGCAATGGGGGCACCAGTGGGCACCTTGCTGTGTACGTAATGTGCATGTACATACGTTTTTGACGCTATGAAGAGTGTAAAAAATGAACTAAATTCATGCATTACGACGTATGTGTATGAAATGAGACAGTTACCCCTATAACAATATTACCCTATAATATAACAATATTTCTTGGTCAGACGAAAATATCGTTATTAGGGTAGGTCGACTGTAGTAGTACTGGTTACCTGATTTCAAGTCCGCCTCTTGAGCGCTAGACTCGGCCATACCGTCCGTCTAAATCCACTGGATGAGTGGCCTAATAACACATTATTATTAATTTATGGGTTGCATACCAATACGAATAACCTGCACCATCGAGAATGAAGTAGTTGACCCTGTCAAGAAAACTGAAAAGAATTTGATTGCACGCTGCATGCATGCAGCGCGTATACGCGCACCGAGAAACAAAATCATGTAAATGTTTTCCACGTGCACAGTGACTGCACTGTGCATGTATATGTGACAGAAAATTAATATTTTTTATTATGATTTGAAAGTAGGACGGCGCGGCCCGGAGGCAGAAAATAATATTAATTGTAATATTATTACAAAAAATGTATTATCTACGCATGCATGATGCATCTACCATGTACATGTAGATCTACCATGATCTACGCAAGAAGATTCACCACCATGTAGGTCTACCAGCCTGTCGATCAGATGCAGAGTGCTGTGCCACGTGACCTCCACGCTTGTCGCTGGATTCCCTAGCAACCAGCTGAAATGATGGCACAAAACTAAAAAAAAAAGGCCAGTACGGCAGAATGCCGGTCGCGGCTAGTGCGTGCAGGACTTGGCACGCGGGATATTCAAAATGTGACCTGAAGACGTCAGTGACCTGGTGACAAGCTTGGCGTGACCAGGTACTATTGCCACGAAAATAGAAGATGAACTTTCGTATCCGCGTTTGTGCGGGCGCGCTGCGCCTACGGAGCTGGGAGTATGGCCGCCGACAAGTAACATAGTTAGCGTATGTTCAGTCGCCTTTTTCATCTCTTGCGCTGCCTGATAGCGATACAGGTTTGATTTTAGTTCCATCGTGTTCCCCGTCGTCCAATTTAGTTTGCTGCCAAGTTTCATCGGCGTATCACGCCGCGCACCAGACTTGTAGTATTTTTCGCGACAGGTACTCCATTGCTGGATACAACGCCATCATGAGTGTACGTCCAGCAAAGGGACCGGCGGTGAAGATGTTTTGTCGAGTCTTGGACTCAAGGAGGAGCAGCTATTGCAGGATAAGCCCCTGCCTAGCATGATCGGAAACGTTTCAAATGCATTGGTGTTAGAACTGATGAAGTTCAAAGCGGACCACCACCAGGATCATAATCTACTTGTCGAACTCTTCTTGTCTCGGAGAATGGCCAAATCACAACTCATACTTCGGCTACTCTTCAACAGTCTTCTTGAATTTCTCCAAGAGTCTGTCCCCGGGGAAAATTGCGGAAAAATCGCAAAATACGCGGGGAAAACGCGGCATAATATGGCATAATTTGCGGTGAATTTGCGGTAAATGTGCGGTAAATATGCGGTGAACAATATTGATGTGCGGCATTTTTCAGTGAGCATGTAGTGAAATCAATCAGTTACAAGTCCCTGGTAAGCACTCGTCATATTTGAGTAAAAAGCCGCCACGATGAGACGTTGCTGACCGAACAGTGCACTGTGTGTACGTGTAGTGCAACAAAAAAGTTCAAAAAACGCGGGAAAATCGCGGAAAACGCGATCTTTTAAAAAATCGCAAAAAACGCGGAAAAAAACGCGGCCGCGGAATCGCAATTTTCCCCGGGGACAGAACAGTTTGCAGCAACAACAAAAAACAGTACAGCTAACCGATGTACATAATTTGTACAGTGCGCAAGATTATTCATGAGCCGCGATCCCTGTTGTCAAGACCGATGTTGTATTTGTATTGTATTGTATTTATTTAAAAGGATTCTCCAAAAGCAAATGGATGCTTATCACGGAAGTCTCCCACATAAATATCGCAAGAAAAATGGGGAAATGGGGGAGAGGAGAGTGGAAGATGAAGCATGGGAAGAAGGGCAACAAGTACCTAAATATCGAGGTATAAAAGTGTAACGAATCCCACCACTGGCACCAATTCTGTAACGGGCCGCAGTCCCTCTCTGAGGCAAATGCAGACGGGTCTCAGTGAACACACTGTTAATAATTATTCTTACTGAACTAAACGGAAGACTACATTGTAAACATTAACTCTGACTCTAACTCTAAACTGACATAAAGAAGGTTCTAACTGGTATCTCTAACTGGCCTTTCTAACTGGCCTTTCTAACTGTAGTTTCTAACTGGCGTATAGAGAATTGTGAACAGCAGCTTTTATAGGCAGACAGCATACGTGCTGCAACAGCAATGGTCACGGCAAAGGCTCAGCAGAGAGAAGAAGAAAGGTCAAAGTATGTTGTGTGGGCTACAGTCATTGCACAAGGAGTGCCATTTGATTCTATGCAGAAGAAGGAGCTGAATAGCAGTGTGGGCAATGGGCGTAAGAGAGGTGGTTGAAAGTGCAGCAAAAGGTCTAGACTAATATTTCTAAGGTCAATATGAAACATTGAACGCAGTGAGACTAGTTACTATTCATGTCATGGATCTGCAAGCACGGTACAGAGTTGCAAGTGCGGGGTACGGGTGCGGTGTAACACGCGTGACCAATACATTGAAAGTGATTCACGCTGCAGCTGTGTGAGTTACTAGCGTGCCAACGCTACAAAAGCAGGAAAGAAATCGACGAGGGAAGAAATCACCTCTGCAGAGCGCCGTGGTGAGATCTGGCCTGTCCCTGCGGGAATTTGCGGAAAAAACTCTCGAAAACTTGCGCAAGAAATTGCGGCAGAAAACAACAAAAAATGCGACGAAAAGTGCGGAATGATGCAGAACTTGCCAGGAATTCGCGGAATTATTTACAGAAAATTGCGGATCTGGGCGAAATCACGAAATTTGTTGCATCGTATATGTAGGACTCAGTGAGCAGTCACGTCTCGATGACCGATCACGATCCCCGTGACCAATCAAACAGTCACAAATCCCCGAAGAGCAGTCATAAAGTCACACACCAGTTTGAATCCCGATGACCAGTCAGAGACAGCCGCGACTTTCTCTGTGAACGGTCACAGGATCCACGTCAAAATATTACGACTCAACTGTAGGCATTCACGCGTTCAGCATACTTTTTTCCTTCACAGGTAGGTTTCAGAAGTGAGCAAGAAAGATTTCGATCAACTCTCGATCTCCGCGTAGTTTACTTGTAGCTCGAGTCTGGTGTGTGTGGGCTCCTCTCCAAAACGAAGGGGGGTCGAAAATCTTGCAGGCTTCAGATAGAATCTCTTTTGAGAGGACGTTCTGGCTAGTAGGTTGTGCTATTCATCATATTTGAAGAACAAACTTCGTCGTTCAGAAAAGCTATTTCGGAATATTTTCAGTCATGTGATTTTTGCATGCCGATCTTGCTAGAGCAGAGACTGACTTCAACTGATCCAGCATGCAAGCAGCACTCGATTTGTGTTTTTGGAGAGGATGGGTGACAAGATTACGGAGTCAGAAGTGGACATCGTCGACGATGCAGAGACGAAAATATAATGAAGATGGAAATGAAAATATGTTCATTTCCAAGAAGGTACTGAGTACATCAAGCACCTTCGTGTGTGTAGCTCTGTCTTTCTTGTGGAAGACTCCACAGAAAAACAATGTCCAGCTTGTTGAAACTGAAACTGCCTCTCAGTTGAAGTCGTTCAGGAAGACATCTATTCAAGACATCCTTGATCCATTCTCAAGGACCATCGTAAGAAATTAAATCAAGTCATGTTTATCGATAAGAATGGCGAACTAGACCAGAGAAGTGTGAGTGTCTTGTTTTGACTGCAGGAAACTGTATTTCATAATTCTGGCTCAACGCAGTGCTTGCGCAGTTTACTGCTTCGAACACATCTTCATTTCTACTCCCAAAATAACTCTGTAAAATTTTATTGATGCAACATTATGCATCATGGTCTTTCTCGTTGTGCTGCTATGACGTGTATAAGTACATGCATACGAGTACTGTGTACCGTTTACTGTGTCCTTGTCAGTGTTTTTGGGCGATCCTCCACACCTTCATTTGTCTTCCAATTATTTTTATAGAAATATTCACTCACTTCAACTTCTTTTCATTGCTGGTGCGAATGTAGCCTGCTATGCCTGCTTGTTAGTGAGAGTGCATCAGACATGTATCGATATGTATGTCTGACGAGATGTTCTTGAACTGGCATGCTGCTTTGCTTAGATAAGGTTTAGAATTGGGTGCTCAATGGCCTGGAGGAATTAATCATGTTTGCGATCAGTATCACCAAGAGTACGGTTCTTCCGTCTACGCATCTCTTCTTGGCTTGTAGATTGGTTGAAAAGAGATAAAATAATAATACAGAAGTACTTGTGTCCAAGTGTCGTCGTGAAAACAAGTTCTACCTCCGTAACTTTGTCCGCAAGGTCACGTGAATCTAGCTGGTAGTCCCGCTGCCTATTTGTGTGTGTGTGTGTGTGTGTGTGTGAGTAAGTGTGCGCGCGCATGTGTGAGTGTGTGTGTGTGTGTGTGTGTGTGCATGCGTGAGAAAGAGAATATGTGTGTGTGTGTGAGAGAGAGAATGTGTGTGTGTGTTTGTGTGTGCGTGCGTGGATGTGTGTGTGTGTGTGGATGTGTGTGTGTGTGTCTCAAACTCTCTCTTCTACTCCCCCCCTCCCCCCTGTCTCGGGGGCGGCGTGGCCAAGCATTTGGCAGCTGTACACCAGGCCAGGTGTGTGTGTGTGTGTGTGTGTGTGTGTGTGTGTGTGTGTGTGGATGTGTGTGTGTGTGTGTGTGTGTCTCAAACTCTCTCTCTTCTACTCTCCCCCTGTCTCCGGGGCGGCGTGGCTAAGCATTCGGCAGCTGTACACCAGGCCAGGTGTGTGTGTGTGTGTGATGTAGAGAATGAATGACATATGTGCGTGTGTGTGAGAGAGAGAGATTTAGAGAATGAGTGTGTGTGTGTGTGTGTGTGTGCGCGTGTGAGTGTATGTGAGAAAAGGGAGAGAGTGTGGGTGTATGTGTGTGTAATGGTGTGGGCATGTGTGGTCCCCAGCTCTATTCTATTAGTCCATCGGCCAAGTCTCAAAATCGAAAGTGGTGATGCACTGAGCTTCCAACTAAACGCGACCATACCCAGCACGTAGAGAATATATCAGAGAACACTATTCCGTTTGTTGGACGTGCCGAATTCAGTCCAGGGCGTCGATACGAAGCGTTCTTCGTCGCCGAGTTTTTTACTGTGCGCTCCATTTGAGAGTGCGCAGAGTTCTGATCGAGAGTTTTTTGAGCAGATTTTCAAATTTTTGAGGCTGTCAGCTGACAGCTGTCAACCCTAAATGGCGCTTAGTATGTGACAGGCAATAGGTTTTGGTGCCTCCGTATGCCTTCTAATAAGTTCTATCTTCCTTCGTTTCACTTCGCTGCTTCGCCCACCACCTCAGGAGATGACAGCGTACCTGCACTAGTCAGCTCTCGCTAACCCTGTCTCTCTTTCTCCGTCTTAGCGCTCGTCATTCGTGTCCTTCTGCTGGGGCGAGCTTGATACTGTTGTGTCGTAGTTTTAAGGCAATAGTGGCTGTTGTTCGCGTGACGATCAGGATTTATGGAGAAAGACGACGACTCGCCAAGTTCCCATGCAGCCACAGACGGCGTAGCAATTCTTACCGCCAACCCTTCGAGCAACGGAACCGGCCTGAGTTGGAAATCGTGTCTGTGTACTTGTGCCACGATACGGATGAAACACACAGGCTCACATGTGACGAGATGAAGATAATCTCAACAGGCTGACGGAAATCCAACAGGCTCATGGGAACGCTGCAGTTAAGTTATGGTCGGAGACGCGGAGTTATTTAGTCACTGGTAAATGTTGCATCGAGTGCTGTGTGCTCTAACACAATTGTAAAAATCATGAAAAACGAAAATAATGCAATGGTGGGGCTGAGTGGTGTTCTGTGGAGGAGACGTCGCTGTCTCAGTATTCAACGCCGGACCCTGTATTTCAAGTCTGTGGGCATGCTCGATCATAAGTTCCTGTATGGCTCCACTGCCTTCTCAGCATTGTTGGCGGGTAAGCACCTGGATCGTCTCCAAGTACTGCGGCTCTGGTGGCTTGAGGGATGTACGGGTGCTCGCCGTGCACCCCTGCCGATAATCTGCTAGTGAAGCTTGGTACCTACTGTGTCCGGGAGATTTTCATCCAGAAGCTGATCTTCCTAGGCTGGAGCTGCTGCTACTCTTGTGCTAGCCCTCAACCACTGGCGCTCCTACTCGGCTCCAGTGTGGGCCATTAACCACCCTGCCCGATTTCGCACTGTTGCTATTCCACACCGTCAGCATTTAACTCTGAGGTCAGACCTTGATCCCTCCCACCATATGCTATCTGTCTGTCTGCCTCTCTCTCACACACAGATGTGCGCGCATACACACAAACACACATGCACACACACACACACATGCACACACAGTGACACAAACATACACATAGCCAACTTCTCTGTGTTTGGTGATCATCATCTGTTTTCTGATGTGCAAGCTCACCTCTGATGCCGATTACTTCCTTGCTTAGACCCGGTCTGCTATTAGACCAGTCTGCTCTCCCTTCACTCGCTTGTAAATCCTACTTGGAGCAGTAAGGTTGTGTCACTGCTCCTACTGATGTCATTGTTGTGAAAGCAATATCATCGCCATTGGTGGTAATTTTCCACCGTGCATGAATTTACCAATCATCATCTATGTGTCACGGCCTAACCATCCTCGTAACTCCCCTCATCGTGACTAGTGCTGTACCGTTGAAACCTACTTTGCTTCAGTGTATATTCGCTCCAAAGCTCCTGTTTTGTTGCGTAGTGATCTGACGCAGTGTGCTATAGCCTGTCGGGTAATTTGGATAAGATTAGTACAGTCGGCACCGCCTATCGAGTGACCAGGTACATGTATAAGGATACTAGTACATGTATACCGGCTTAACGATATCGGAACACAAATAGCACTATGTGTGCAATATTCCTTTCTAAGCTCACGCTGTGCGGTGCAGATAGGTCATGTGTCGTTGCCAACTTGCCGCATGTGCATGTGCAGCAGGAAGGCACCACATGTCGACTACTACTTATACTGTACAGCATTGTGTGCTTACATGCATCTACGGCCTTGTGGATGCAATTGAGTCTCACATACATGTACATGAAATATTGCGTGTAGTGCGGCATCAGGTGTTAACATACAGTGCCTAAATATTTTTCTCGCAATAATGACCGTATTCACCACAAGTGTGTTTATGTCCAGAGCCAACTCAAGTCCTGTATTATTTATGACCATGACAACAAGACTTCCGGGCTGAAATTCTTCTATGACAGGCATGAACACTTGCCTTACAATTGTTCGTGATTGTACGAAGTAAGACCTGTATCCCTTCTCCCAATAGTGTCCAAGTTGCTGGAGAGGGTAGTGCAACACCAGTTAGTTCGTCATTTGGACTTGACCCAGGCATTACCCGAAACACAATTTGCCTTCCGCAAGAAATGTTCCACGGAAGACGCCCTCTGTGTGCTGACTGATAATCTGCAGAAGGCGAGAGACAGTGGCAAGACCACAGGGCTGTGCCTATTAGACATGTCGAAGGCTTTTGATAAAGTGCAGCACGACAAGTTAATTCAAGACCTCCTTGCGGTTGGAATTTCTGGAAAAGCCCTTAGTTGGTTCGTCGACTACTTGTCCGGCCGCAAGCAGCAGATCCTCATCTCGCCTTCAACCAGCCCTGCTCTGGCTTGCACCTGCGGAGTGCCCCAAGGCTCTGTTCTCGGCCCTGTCCTCTTCAGTATATACACACGCGATGTCCCTTTGGTTTCCTGGCCTGTGCCAAGTGTACAATTTGCAGATGACATAGCCCTGTACGACTCCCAGGCCTCAGCGGCGGAAGCGTCCAGAACCCTCACCACAGCGGCAACTGCTCTGGCCGGTTGGCTGAAGTCCCGAGGCCTCATCTTGAACGCCACCAAGAGCCAGGTTCTGACTATCTCTCCCCAGCAGCATGTACAGGAAGTAACAGTCAAAAGCGGCGACTGTCTCCTCCCCTCAGCGTCTTCTGCGCGCTACCTCGGCGTTCACCTTGACAATCGCCTAGATTGGGACACCCATGTAAACTATGTGGTCACCAAGGTTGCCAAGAAAATTGGCGCCTTGTGGCGGGCACGCCGAAGCCTATCAAGACGCTCTCGTCAGGTGTATGTGAAGGCGGTCATAATGCCCGACCTGCTTTATGGCTCCTGCTGTTTCTCAGCCGCAATGCGAGAGGGTCAACTGAAACGACTGCAAACCACGCAAAACAGAGCCATCCGCTGTATAGATGGCAACCCGCCCCGGACAGCCATGCAGCCGCTGCTCACTGCTCACTCCCTGTACCGTGTCAGCGAGCTCTACAGGCAGAAAATATTGATCACCATCTGGCGGTGCATCCACGCCCGCACCAGCCCTGTGCTCGCCCAGCTTCTGACCCCAGCACAAGGCACCCCTACCCGCCATCAGCAGTCAAATGGCCTACTAAGCCAGGCAAACCGTAGCCGCCGCGGTCAGCGTAGATTTTCTGTTGCTGGTGCTCTGCTGTGGAACGCTCTCCCTGGTGAGGTCCGCACAATTACCCGGCTACCTGAGTTTAAGCATGCATGTGTACCATACGCCTGTAGGGAGTAGTTGGAGTTGCTGCTGATCGCTCTGCTCTTCCTCCCCGTGCAGTTCAGTAACCCGCACGTAGTATCACAGATACATCGTATTCTCTCTCTCCCCCCGTTTACCCGCAGTTATTAGTATCCTATTCTCTTACTATGTGCTTCCATAGCTTTTACTATGTTCTTCCATAGCCACTTCTAGGCTAAGCCTTCGCCGTCATTTTATTGGGTCGTCATCCCGTTTGAATGTGCGAAGTGAAATAAAAACCAACCAACCAACCAAGTACATATTCGTTGTTGGATCAATTTTGCACCATTTACATTGCAGTGCCACTAGTGGTATCACCTGCATGCGTATTGAGTCAAACAAGGTTACCTCTGTATAATTATGCTTATCGTGGCTATCAAGAGCTTCGATGCAAATTCCCAGCTGACGAATGGTGTCCAGCTTGTGTTCAGCTCAGCTGGCACTCACACCTCATAATAATTGCGTTCTAGACGCCAGATGAGATGTTTCAGCTACAATGTAGACACAACGTCCGTGTTCAAGAAAGCCGTCACTTCATCTTCTGTCCATCCTCAATAGCACGTTCAAGCAAATACGTCTGAAACACAGTAGCGACAATCCGACAGCGGCGACACCCCGTCTTCTCCGAATGAGCTTCTACCGTTCTAATTCAGATTCCCCCAAAAATGTCAAAATAAAATAATAGATTTTCACCAAGCTCGCTAGAATCTTGCGAACCGTCAACATGCAGGCATTTCAAGTGTTCGAGCGTGCGTAGATTCTGCTCAGCGGCTCAAGAACATTCGCCAAGCGAAAAAAAGTCGATGAGAAAGATGTAATGGTGGACGAAATTACGAAAATCGGAAGAAGGTATTCGACCCAGTTCGACTATCCTGGACTGGATTGGCAACGTCCAACAATCGGATTCGTATTCTATGGGGTCTCATGCATGAGCTAGTGTGCCAAAGGGCGTTTAGTTGGAGCTTCAGTGCATCACCTTCGCCGAAAGAGGCCCTTTCTGAGATTTGGCCGATGGACTATTATTATGTCATTCACGCTGGAACTGCTGCTGCATAGCCCCAAGTCTGAAGACTTGGCAACTTCACGCCTGCACCTGACTCTTGCACTATGATGCCCGTCGCCTATGATAACCCTCAGAATTATTTCCCACCTTGCTCCCTCTTATGTTCAGGCTGCCCGTTTAGGAGCCATCAGTTGCCTGACGATCGTAGTAATACGTGAAACTCAGAGTTGTGACAAAGCCTCCAATCTCTCTTGTAATACAGAAATACCTATATTCTGCCTGTGACTACTCACAGAGAAAGAGTGGTCACAACTGTACATTCCGCATGTAACTGTTCGCATGGAATTATAGTGGTCACAACTGCATTCTGTGACCGCTCATAGGGAATTATAGTTTCCACAACAAATCCTGCAGTACGAAGCACCCTGCGAGCAGTCACGAACTGTGTACTTTACACATGTACATGTATGGTGATTTGTGACGCTTGTGGCTCAATGTAGCTGAACCATCGGACCTTATTTGTCAGCTTGGATCACGTGATCCATCCAGCTGCCGCGTGCGGCAAACAGCCCAAATAGCGCTAACTCTGGCCTGCGAGCGTTTGCTGCGACTAGCGCGCTAGCGCTCGTGACATACGCAAACGCGCTAGCCAGAATGCTTTGACTTTGATGGCTTTCAGCTTCTATTTTTTGAAAAGTAGCGCGCTCAGACCAGCTCGCTCACTCTTTTCCTCTTCCATTTTTTAGGGCAATTGTTTTGTTTGATAGACGAAGCTTAGGGTCTCTTTGGGTTTGCAACCCTTACCCTCCTGGAAAAAATCATAGTTGCTAGACTGCGACACTTCAGACCAGGTACTATTAGAGCCGCTAATGGACGACGAGCTATTTTCCGCTATCCGGAGCTCAAGCATTTGAGCAGCTAAATGGACGAGACTCCTGGGGTAAAGGATGCAGAGAATGAGGAGAAAACACTCGTATGGAGCAGGGAGTAGGTATTGTACTACTTCCTGGTATGGAGCACTGAGAAGCGGTAAGTCCTAGAGCAATTCTTAGCCAGTAATTACTTTCTCGCCATAATTATGTTCTCGTTTTTCGTGTCTTCTGTATTAATAAATGCCAGTACACTAGCAGTACGACTACACTGTAGGCGAGAGTCCATAAGCCAGAGTGTGCAGCTCTCCATCTATGCAGCATAAACAAATTAATAACAAATTTCCTTTGCCTAAGGGCTGGGTTCCACTGCCGCTCCGCCGCACATCATCCACGGCATGAAACGTCATCATTACGAGCTGGTCCAGCGAGGCCGCGGCTCATCACCAGCTTTCGCTTCGCTGCTTGATACAAAAAAATGCAAGCCGCGGTCACGGCTTGCATTGTTTCCCGCACTTAATTGTTTTATTGGGGGGGATTTTAATTCGTTGCACAGGCCAGAACACGAGGATTTTTTTGGATTTCACGCACGCGCAGGCAGGCTAAATGTCATCAAAAAACGTCGAGCACGATCGCGGTACCGTGAATGGCGAGTGTCACTGGAACCGCGCCGCTCTGCTGCATGCAGCCAAGTACCCGTGGAGCAGCAGAGCTGTGGAGCCGCAGTGGAACCCGGCCCTAACCAAACTTATAGCAATTTGAAAATGTTTGACAATTTTTCATAAAAAACTTGACGACATTGTTCTTCTGTAGAGTGCCGCTGGCAACTCCATCGATGAACTCCATCAATGAGCGCAGGGATAAAGTTTAGAAACCCTTCGAGCGAGAACGTGTTTTCAAAAAGGAAGCACAAATATGCCGCGTAACTTCCCCTCTAGTATGGCCCCATCAAAGCCACTCGCTGACTACTTACCAGTAAAATGGGGTTGGACGGTTGTCAGATAAGCTGACATGTTTTCTGCCAACACAACCATAAGCAGTTGTCAACTCTCAAGACTAAAAGAGCTTGCGAAGTAAGTGAGAAACCTTGGCTATGAAAGCACATGAAGCGTCAGAACATAATCGAGCAAACTTGGACCTAGATTACCAGTGTCTGCTCCAGAGCCAGGTCAGTGGCCCTGTTTGTGAGTACTTGGACCTTTTGGAAAAAGAACACTGGGTTACCTGCGACCCGGTCGGAAGTCCTGTCGAGTACTATACTTTTTTATACTTCGAGGGTATACCGCCACTGACAGGCTGCATACGCGTGCAGATGCGTGCGGCCAGAGTGCCCAGTGCGAGTACGTTCATACATGTACATGTACAATCATGTACATCAGGAAGTCGAAAGTAAGTTTACGACTCCCTGACACACAGTAGCCGCACTTGAACGCATCTGGCCCTGGCCCAGTGTTGCAGGAGTTGTGCCAGGTAGACGTGTACCCGGTTTGTGTTAAATCTTAGAGCAGGTACTGCATACCCTATCATATCTGTGTACATGGGTATACAGAGTCAGTGTTGTTGCGTCCCACTCAGCACCCTTCTGGTTCATTTCGGCACCAGCACTCTTTGCGTATGCAGAGCTGAGTAGAGTGCAAGTTCGGACCACAAGTACTCTGTAGCAGCTAGTTGCGAACCTAACCTGTGCCGTGATGCACGGCACTTGTGTGCATCTACTTTATCCCTGAGTAACCCACCAGGTATATGGTGCACAATAGGGCACAGTAAATAATCAGCATGCATCGCAGTTTTCTGCAACATACATGTATTCCTGAAGTCACTTTACACCTCAGAAGAATTGCGTCGCTAACTGTTAGTTATTCCCTAGGTCATTATGAATCGTAGAAAACCCGTCATACAATAGGTTCAAGCTAAAGTACCGTATCACCATGGTAATTACCTGGAAATTCGGTGTGTTTTCTACGTTTTTGTTAAACAAGCAGCAATGTGCCACAGAAATTACCATGGTGATAGAGTAGATGACCGTGTGAAGCGGTGTGAGATGCAGCAAAGGTGAGCCTGTTACTGCGAGTCTATGCCCTAAACAATTAACTTTGCCGTGGGATGATTCTCTTTGGGCTGCACACTCTGGTTAATGTACTCTTGCAGTCTTGGTGGCAGCATTCTGGTGCCAAAGATGATATTTTTTTCAGAAAAATAAGCACTAGAGAAATGGAGTGGGAGTAACCTGAATTATTCTATTAGCAGAGCAGCAATGCTTGGGATATGAGATTATTCCCGTAGCTATGCAAAAGACGCTATTCAGTTGTACTTTAGTAGCATCTGGCGCTAGCCAGTATCCACACCGCTGTAATTCGGTGCGTGTCACGGTGCCTGGTAGGGTGGTTCACGTGGCATGCCATGGTTGGTGCAGTATCCCGTATGTGTCCCGTACCGTAATTCGAGTATGTGGTGCGCACCGTAGCACAGATGTATCTGGAGCGCTGTACGAGCTAAGATGTCGCGGCAAATATGGGGACATTCACAACATGCAATGTGAATATGCACGTCAGTTTCGTTTTAAGAAGTGGGTTTGACGGAGTAAGAAAAGGCCCCAGCTTTGGCTGCTGCATGCTAGCCCAGTGGGTACCAATCTCCTGCCATCGGCCGAGTGCTGATGGAACGGAGTAGAAGAAAAAGAAAGAAGAATATTGCGTTCAAGAATACAATTTCGGTAAGGGATATACAGTAAAACCTGTAACTAAAGACCACCGTCACTAGCGACCAGCCTGGTACTACCGGCCACTTCGCCAGGCACGGAAGGTCTCACATTCAAAATGCACTGTGACTAGCGACTACCTTCTGAACGCGACCAGCAACCGCCTTTTCCTGTCCCAAACACAATTTTTGACCCGTAACTAGCGACCGCGATGTAGGAAATCAAATGTTGCTCGAAGCTCCTTCTTGAAATTTTACTGATTTTCCATGGTCCTGAAAAGAATCTTTCGATACTACAGCTGAACAAATGAATGCAGGTAATTTGGGCTGTGGAGTCGGTGTGGACTGCACTACACCTGTCAAAATTTCAAGCGCTGTCAAGAAAAAACATGATAGGAAACGTCTTGGAGAGCGCATCGAAAGCGCTCTCTGATCGATGTTACTACTCGGAGGAGAAACGAAGACTGGGCAGCTCTGTCACCCCAGTCATACAGACGGATCGACGATGGCATCAAGGAATCCAGAAACAAAGCAGCACCACAAGGTCCTGATGCTCAAGCAATCGAGAAGTCACAACAAGGACAGTCGGTATGATTGATCGCATGAACAAATTTGAAGCCCAGCGCGAAACGAAACTTCCCCAGGGAACGTTTGACTCCTGGCTTCAGAAGTAGCAGCTGAATTTGAAGTCTGCAAAAAATTAATCTTCTCTCTCTCTCTTTCTCTCTCTCTCTCTCTCTCTCTCTCTCTCTCTCTCTCCATCTCTTCGTCTTTCTGACATTGCGCAAGTCCTGGGGAATTGTATTAGCTGCATTTTGACATACATATCATATAATGGGATCCACATATGGTCACGCGGTGCAAACCTCTAACTAAAGACCACCTGCTACTAAAGACCGCTTTTGCTGGCACCAAGGGGTGGTCGGTAGGGCACAGTAAATAATCAGCATGCATCGCAGTTTTCTGCAACATATTCCTGAAGTCACTTTACACCTGAGAAGAATTGCGTCGCTGACAGGAATTCGATACCGGTTTAGTTTCTCTCTGGGTCATTATGAATCATAGAAAACCCGTCATACAATAGGTTCAAGCTAAAGTACCGTATCACCATGGTAATTCCTGGAAATTCGGTGTGTTTTCTGCCTTTTGTTAAACAAGCAGCAATGTGCAACAGAAATTACCATGGTGATACAGTAGATTACCGTGTGAAGCGGTGTGAGATGCAGCAAAGGTGAGCCTGTTACTGTGAGTCTATGCCCTAAACAATAAACTTTGCCGTGGGATGATTATCCTTGGGCTGCGTACTCTGCACACTTATTGCTAGGTATATCATTGGTCTTGTTCGGATCGTCCATTACGTTTGCAGCTGTTCAAACTTGTTTTGTTGTTTATTATTTTATTGATTTATTTATTCTACTTGCCTTTCCTATCTTCTTGTGTTTTACTTGTAGCATTAGGCGATTTGATCGCAGGACAAGAGAGGAGCTGATGGACGATCTCTCCAGTGTCCCTCTTGGTTCGGAGCAGCGCCGAGTGCTGACGTTGGGACTTGGGTAAGGATGAGTGTTCCCTCATGTTTACAAGTTATCCGTTTTGTCCAACACTAACGGTTATATGCAGAATACTGCTGAGTCAAAAATGTGCAACAATCAGCACAAAAACTGACTGATGAGATCATGACATTCAACGACCTGATGCTTAGCTGCATCACGTTTATATCCGTAAGTGTTGGACAAAACGGATAACTCGTAAACTTATGGTCCTCTTTTTCAATTTTAATCCTTGGCTCTCCATCCGAGTTCCCTCGTGTGTGTAGCTATTATTATTTTTTGGTGACAGTCAATTTTTTCTTCAGACTTTTCCCGTTTGTGTCTTTCCCTCAAACTTGTCAATATTTTTATTTACTTATTTTTTTGCCCAGGGTCTACATTCTACCTTTATTTTACTTAGACTAGGGTTAGCTATCCGTTTACCAGTACTCATCCACACATATGTGCACATAGGGTCTACACAGAACTCTATCAGTAGATATTTTGTGTATAGGGGGTTGTCTATCCACCGAGATAGCACTATATACTCCCATTCTGTGTGTTCTCTGGTAGCTATGTCCCTTTGAGACTATACGGTGCCAGTGTGGTGACCGAGGTCAGGCCGTGTCTGCACTGGCATCGTCAACTTTGCCTACTGCTACGTGCTCCCCAGTGCTCCATCTGTGTCCTGTAATTTGTTTGGGGAGGGGGGGGGGGGGGCAATACCGGTACTTCAGGTGCAGGGGGCAAGGGGGGGAATGGGGTGGGGGGACATCATGCCCCCAATGAACCTCTCCAGGCGTTGTTCTGGAGTAGACTAACCATAGGCGGAGTGTACACATGCAGCACATAGTTTGGGAGCTAGAACGCGATCGGACTCAGGCATATTCAAAGGCAGTCTATTGTGATAGTAGTCCTGGACGGATCTCACTATGATGATATAGGTTGTGCCCAGCATCACAATGCCAAACATTATAAATGACTGGTTTTTTTGCCTGAGGGGCTAGATGAGCATGCGGCTAGACTGCCGATGGCAACCAACAGGCTCAAGGCTGTGTTGAGACTTCGTGTGAGCGACCCGAGTCAATTGTTTACTCGCCATGACTAGGCATCGCATTGAGCATCGTATGCCCACTAATATATGTCACTGTTCTTAGTCGCACCGGGGGCGCATGCCCGTTTTCAGGTGACTTCTCAAAACACATAAGCCCTGGGTCCTGAAGGTTGGGCCTATTGTTAATCTAAATAGTCCTGGCTACTATCCCGCTGAGTTCACTGACTTTCTACTGAACCCGTATGTATGTGAGGAAAGTACTGTTCTGACCTCAACTGCGGATTTCATCAACTTGGTAGAAGGTTTGCCTGTGCGGGACGATCATTTATAATTGAGTATAGGTGTGACCAGCCTTTACTACACCAACATCCCCAACGGGCTCGGTTGTCGTGGTATATCACACACAGGTGTACAAGGTGGATGCCCTTCGCCCTTCGTACATGGTTATTAACAGCAGTGACTTCCTTGATGTCAGTCATTCGGAAGAAAAATGAGTTCGTGTATGGTAACGATGTGTTTCGGCAGATCCAAGGGACTGGCATGGGTTCGCCTGCAGCAGTGGTCTATGCCGACATTGTTATGCTGTATTTGGAGAAGCGGTACGTTTTGCCGATCTTAGAGGGGGAGGGTTTAGAGGTTCAGGTTTATAGGCGCTTTATCATTGCATGGTTTCGAAGGTCAAGTTCAGCGCACTTTAGATAGGAATAATAAGTGTTCGGCCCTCAAGTTTTCTCATGAACTGGCACATGATGGCATTGATTTCCTGGACACCACAGTTTTCCGTAGTAAGGGATACATGGCGGTGAAGCCTCATTTCAAGGTCACCAATCGTTTCCTGTATCTGCTTGTCGGTAGTAACCACCCCTGTAGTATGGGCAAAGGTGTGTTCACTGGGGAGTTGATCCGTATCCGTCGGTCTTCGACCCTTGACCACCACTACGAAGCTGCTGCCGAGCGGCCGAAGCAGGCTTTCCGGGCCCGTGTATACAAGCGCTCCATCTTTCATCTTTCAGACCCGTACACTAGGAATGGATGCGCAGGGAATGTATGTTGGTCAAATTGGCATGGGTTTGGGTTATTTCTGTAGTTGTATACAGTGCTCCTCATTGTATTTACCTGGGCCCGGCCTGCTGTCCTTCGCCCGTTGGCCTTGAGGTCCAGGTGTAATACCCCTACCATACAGTCCGGTGGCCAGCGCGGTTGTTACACGGTGGAACATCGGCAAGAGGTTGCTTGCTCGTTTGCCTCATGCTCAGTGTCCTCAGGGAGTTAGTATTTTCCTCCTGTTTGGATTTTGCAGTGTCTATGGTGTCGGTAATTGAGTTTTTGTTCTGTATGCTTTTCTGTGGTGTGTGGCTGTTGTTCACACATCTTTATTTGACTTGCTTCCTGGTGTGGTGTACCTTTTTGTTTTATATTGGTGTTGGTCTCACTCCGACTCACTCTGGCTGTAGAGTTCTAGCATCCGTAGCTGCCTCAGGGGGTGCCACTTCTTCCATCAGCGTCGACTAGTCCGCCGGTACGTGGTGCTATATTACGTTTAGTTGTCTGTTCCATCCTGTACGGGCTGTGTCCTGCTGACCACACAGTCTGGGTCTCCATACTTTGCATGTTCTCATCGTGTGTAGTGTTCACACGTACATATATGGACTGTCACACCCATATGTTGTACATGTGGCTGCACGTGTTGTCTCTTTGTCGTACCTGCTGCTGTATTTGTGTCTCTGTGCTGCTGACCCGTACATGCTGCTGCGCTGCTTTGTTGTATTGCTGACACGTGCACCTTTTTGTGCTGATATGATATCGAGTACGCCACTTTTTGTGCTGATGAGGGCACCACTTTCCGATATCATGTTTCCTTTCGCCATGTCAGTTGTCAGTTCTCCCGTCGTCTCCTGAAGTGTAGTAATGAATAGCTCTCTCTCTAGCTCTAGAGAAAAACCACTTGACTAGTCCGTTTGATGTGTGGCGTGGCGAGGGTATAGTAGAGGCATCTCGTTCTCCAACCGAGACGACATTTGGCGCCCAACATGGGGCTCAAACCCACGACCCTGAGATTAAGAGTCTCATGCTCTACCGACACATATATGCACGCGGCACCGTTTGTGCTCCTATCCATTTACATATGCTGCTTTCCACAGCTGTGCTGACAGTCGGTACGCACCGACTCTGTACGCATGCACGCACACCATTACATTCTGTTGGCATCATATTAGTGAGGTTTTGCATTCCGAAATTCGGCAAAAGATTCGGCACGCGGGAGCGAGGTCGAAAATGCACACGAAGATGCGGCATGTTTGTTCGGAAAAAGCTCACTTTGCCGAACATATTTTTCGGATGAATTTTCTTGTGGAAGAGCGCTAGCGCGTGATTTATTCAAAGAGGTTTCTTATCTTGGCATGGCTTCGCAGGCGTCTTTGACGACATCAGCATCGTCAGCTACCTCTGATTGCTCCTCTTCACTGCCTGTCTACTCTCTTTCGCCTGGAGTGTCCTCACCGTCATCTGTGTGGCTGAAAAGACTATGGCGATACCCATAAAATTTGACTTGGCCATGGAGTTGGTTTTTCTGAGGCGACTGAGGAGGCAGGTTTAGCCCTCGACTCTTTGGGCGCGATCAAAGTTTGTCGGAATCAGCAAGAAAAGGAGCACGGGACAGGACATTGCTGATGCTGGGGCTCACGAAATCAAAACACATCATTTTCGACTTGCAAAACAAATGTCGGTGCGAAAATTCGACATTTTGATGTTCGACAAATGACCAAAGAACGCCGAGCCGAAATTCGGAATGCAAAACCTCACTATTGCGGAACTTTCCGGAGCTCCGAGCTAGTTGTTGTTTGGAATACAGCAAGAGAACAACATTACATTGGCGCTGCGAGCAAACGCCTGATCCTCGCCATGTCCCTACTGTCACTACCGCCTCCGGAGCCATTCCCGATCTACAGCAGTCTCTACGACGCTGCTGCCCATTTTCTTGCCTGGGAACGGTGTTTCCAACTCTATGTCGCAGCAGCCGGCATCTCGGATGACACTCGCCAGAGAGACACTTTCCAGTATGTGGCCGGCAAGGACATCCAGCAGCTCGTCCCTACGTTAGCCAACACTGGCAACAATCTCGACGGCCTCATAACCGCCGCCGCCGACTACTTTCAGTCGAAGCAGAGCCCCAGCATGGCCCGCTTCCACTTCCGGCAGGTCACCCAGCAGCCTGGCGAAACGTTAGACACGTTTTATACTCGTTTGCTGGCATCGGCAACGACCTGCAGCTTCGCCGGCGATGCCCAGAAGAACGTGGCTCTCTGTGATCAAATTGTGGCAGGATGCACGTCCGATCCACTCCGCAGAAAACTGCTGGAGACTGCGTCCCTTGATCTCGCCAAGGCGCTCAAGGCCGCCAGAGCATTTGAAGCGTCAGTGGAACAGACGACGGCGTTCCGGCACACACAAGACTCGATCAATGCCCTCCGTCATCAGCCACCGTTCTACAAAAGGACACAGCCGCCTCCCGCTACTGTTTCAACTCCGTCGCGTCGACCGATGCAGTCTTCGCCACATCCAGCTGCAAACTCGTACCACCAGCCACCTGCCCCAGTCGCCACTCGCGCTCCAGGCCAGCGGGAATCCAGCACATCGCTCTCCTACCGCTGTGGAGAGCCAGGCCACCCTGAGTCACGTCGCTACGCAGTTTTGCACTGTAAACGTCTGCCCATGGGCGTATCGTCCGCATCCGAGATCCTACAGCGCACACTGGACGCCATGGCTCGCTGGCCTTGACGGTGTGAAGAACGTCCACGACAACATCTTCAACTTTGGTAAGAGCGTCGAAGAGCACAACCGACGACTCGCCGCCTGCCTCCAGCGGCTCCAAGATCACAACGTTACACTCAACCTAGCCAAATGTCACAAATGTCACATCCTCAAGCCTCGGCTCAAGTTCATGGCTAGCGTCTAATCCGACAAGGGCATCCGCGCCTCTCCCAGCCACCAGCAGTCTGTGGCTACATTCTCTACGCCATCTTGCGTCAGCGACATACAGAGTTTCCTGGGTCTCACCAACTTCCTCCGCCGTTACATTCGTAACATGGCCGATCTCACCACGCCACTCCCTGCTCTCACTAAAAAAGGTACTGTTTGGCGTTAAACTGATGTTGAGCAGCAATCATTTGATGCACTGAAGAAGGCCATCGCCGAAGACTGCATGCTGCAATACTTTGACCGCAAGCGATACACATCACTGTATGTCGACGCATCGCCCACCGGCCTCGGCGCAATCCTGTGTCAACACCAAGACAACGGCCACGATGCACCTGTAGCATTCGCCAGCCGTGCACTCTCCGGCGTTGAGCAGCAATATTATCAAACTGAACGGGAAGCATTGGGTGTCAAGTTTGGCTGCCTTCGCTTTCACCACTACTTGACAAGGTGATCCACAGTTCACCATTGTCACCGACCACAAGCCGCTCCTGCAACTCATGGCCGTCGGATCGAGACCTCCGCCACGAATTGAGCGCATGGTCCTCCGCCTGCAGGATCTCAGCTTCCAGCTCCAGTACAAGCCTGGCCCAGAAAACCCGGCCGACGTCGTCAGTCGCAATCTGCAGCCTCATCCCGACTTGCCAACCATCGGCGCACAGGAAGACACTGCGTACATACATGCCCTAGCTACAGCAGCTAAGCCGAATGCGTTGGCTCTGAAGGAGATTGCGGACGCCACCACCGCAGACACCACACTGCAAGCCATCCTTTCCTCTCTGCAATCTGGCCGCTGGGATTCCAACCACACCACGGTCCGCCCGTACTTTGCCCTCCGCCATGAACTGTCTGAGAGTGACGGTCTACTACTCCGCAACGACCGTCTCGTCATTCCCACGGCCCTCCAACGGCTTACCCTGCAGCTTACACATGCGGGCCACCAAGATATTGTCCGCACCAAGCAATGGCTTAACAGCAAGGTTTGGTGGCCCAACATGGCTACTGAAGCCGAAGCACTCTGCCGGCAATGTATTCCGTGCCAAGCAACTCTCTCAACGACACCGCTACGTCCGGGAGTCCGTGCCCACACCACCGTCCACCAAGCCGTGGCAACGAGTCTTCGTCGATTTGTATGGACCCATGCCTAACGGTCAGCACCTGCTTGCCCCTATCGACCAGTTGACTCGCTACCCGGTCATCAACGTGTTCAGCACGACACCCACTACGGCCGGTGTTGTTAAAGCTCTGCGCTCTACATTATCCAGGTTCGACTTGCCCGAAGAGCTAGTCTCGGACAACAGTCCTCAGTTCCGTTCTTCGGCTTTTGCTGATTTCCTCGCGCAACACGCTATCCAGCACCGCCACACCCCTCCTTTGTGGCCACAAGCAAACGGAGCAGTCGAGTGCCTCAACCGTACCATTGGCAAAGTTCTGCGAACTGCCAAACTAGCTGGCGAAGACATCAATGTTGCATTAGACCAATGGCTCCTAGCGTACCGCACCACGCCACACCCTGCCACTCACGAGGCACCGGCAACACTCATGTTTGGTCGCCCCATCCGCGACAGCCTACCCTGCATTACGGCAGCCGCACCAGACTTGCCTTCAGCTGCCCACCGTGACCAGCAATTCCGCCAATCCCAGTGCGACGCTGCCAATGCCACCCGCCGGTCAAACACCCCCATCCTCACTCCTGGTCAGCGCGTCTTACGCCGCAATGAGCAGGCACACAAGCTCTCACCACAGTGGGATCCCAACCCCTGGACCGTGGACCAGATCTCTGGGTCTACGGTGACAATCTCCAACTCAGCAACTGGCCAAAGATCGACTCGCCATAATTATGTCGTTCGTCAAGCCCGTAATTGTTGTCACACCGCCAGCCCATCACCCACTACCAGCTGAAAGTTCTGCCACCACACCTTACAAAATTACAACAAAATCACATGCAAGAAGTCCTTTCACTTTGACTACTGCTCGTTGCGTGACATCACTCCTCACCAAAGGACTTCCTGGGGATCACAATCCTAAACAGACAAATGTACGAATACCGCAACTGTCTCTGTTGTTCTGCACGCCACGTTCAACACGACTGCGTGCAAGACACAGCTGATCATCGTCGCTGTACTCTTCCCTGAGCACGTTACCCTGTCGCTGCAGCCTGCGACGGACATTCCATAGTTCCACCAACTTGATGGCTTGATGTTCCCATTGACGTCGACCATGCGGTGTTGCCATTGACGACCTTCAACTTCAGGTCCTTGCCGTGGTCCGCACCATTCAAGAGATGGGCCACATTTGGTGTACTTTCACCCAGTTGGTCACTTATTTTAACCTTGCCGACTTTCCACTGCCGGACTGTTGCTTCAACAACTGGCGGAGAGCATATACGCATATCATCACTCTTCCTTGCAAACATCATTTCCGTCTCCACCACGTCCTTATCAGCCTGATCCATGCCTGACACCCCCAAGGCACTGTCCACTGTGCCGCCGGGCTGGTGGAGCGACGGACCGATTCTCCAGTGACGGTCGTCGTCCACAAGGCTGTTGGAGTGCGCATCCAAGATGTGCTAGAGCTGTTCAGTGTCGTGCAATGCTATCGCATGAGCTGATTGTTTAGTAACTGGTGGTGTTAGTGGACAGTATAGCGTAACTTGTAGTTCCTTGGTCTTTCTCTTTTGTATAAACAAACTACAAGTAGTAAGCTAACGATAAACTAGTTACACTGAGACAATTCGACAGGCACAAATTACAACAAAATCACATGCAAAATGTGCTTTCACTTTTACTACTGCTCGTTGTGTGACAACCACCATCATCAGTGTGCGCATTGCGCCTGGTTTGGTGCATGCCTGGTGGAATCTGACATAGCGGCTGATGCAGTGGGCACGTCAGGTAACACCTAACGCAATGAAAATGACTCAACTATGACTTGGTTCGATTGCAACAAACCTAATGATAGTGGTACCGAAACATTCGGGTAACCGGAGTAAGTGCCAATTGATATTTTTGGCTCCAGTCAGTAAAGTGATTCAATTGCAATACAATTATATACGTACGGTGGAACTCACTTAGTACGTACCCGGGTAAGACATACACCTGCATAGCACGATCCTCTTTTGTCGCACGAATTTTCCTCCCATAAGCACATATTCAGATGTGTACGGATACCTTCTGTTCATGTGATTCATTGTCGCTGTGTTACTGTATGCAGATCTCACTCAGCTCTGCTCTCCGAGCATTCTGCTTCCAACACGACTTCCCGAAAGGTATGTATGGTGGCTAATAATGTGAGAGTCTTTACAGATTCCAGTGCTCTCATGCCTTTTGCAAGTTCCGTTTGTAAGTCAAATGGAACATGGTTTGTGGTCAATACTTCAGCAGTAGTGGTGCGAGAATATTCGGGTGTCAAATTGCTCGGAATTGATGTATGATAACGGAGAATATACCAACATGTGAATCACTTGGAGATATGGTTTGCCAGGTTCTGTTCACACTCACTAGGCTAGACCCTCTCGAGTATTGTACAACAGTTTTGGCCCAGGAGTGGTAAAGGGCACGGGGCAAGCTATGTCGGGACCTGCTGTAAAGTCTGCCATACACGAGCTGTACGTCTTATCGGATGGGATATACCCCTGATATTGCTGATAATGAATGGCCCAGTTTCATTGTACTGCTGTCCGCGATATTATATCCTTAGTGGCATTGTTAACTTCTCATTGCTTGTGGGGACGCATGGATCATATGTCCATCCAACACCTGCCAACCGGAACCCACCGACAACGCTGTCGGTTGGGGTGGACCACAATCGGTTGGTTTTTGAGTCCAAGATGCCACCTAGGTAGCACACAGCATTGCTAATCTGATTTTAAATTAGCTGCGCAAATCCTGGCATACTTCCCGTAAATGCATCTAACTCCCAGGGTACTTATGAGTTTTTAGGTCTATGTGGTACTTGTGTCGCATTGGCAGCCACTGTTCCGTTCTGTATTTTCTGGTCTATGTGTCGTTGAATCTCCACAGAAAATGTGCTCGCGCATTAGAAGGAGGTGAAAGATGCACCTGCAGGAGAATACATGCTTAAGAGAAGGCAGAAACATGCCCGGATCCACCAGAACTAGTGCTGGCAAGTCAACAGAGGCGAGTACTGATAATGTTCCAGATTGTGGTAGGATCACATAAGCAAAATTGACACTGGGAGGCACGGCGGTGGGTCAGCTCATGGCCAGCGCCAGCTCCAGTGGATATCACGTGCATCCAGTTCTAGTACTATAGTATGACTGCTACAAAGTAGTGCGGCCCAAATAGAACTCGGGTCAGGTGCCGAAGAACTGGGGGGGGGGGCATGTGTCAATGAATGGTAATAACTCCGGAAATCATGCTGGTGTATCGAGGGCGTGGGCCAATGAAGTGCTGGATTGATGGTGGACGACTGTACTGCAATCTTGGCTGGTCCCACTATCGCAGAAACAGCACTTCCTGGTGCAACCACCCTATCCTGCAATCTATATAATAATTATTATAAGAGATTTGTGTGAACGATTTTAGCATGATGCAAGTCAGCTTATTGTGCTGGGGGCCTGGCTACATGTCACTATAGCTTTTTATTGACTCGATCACCGCATTACGCTGCCTTGCGTTGACTTGATTGAGCACTCTTTTTGGTTAGTGTCAAAGGTATATGTAATATGTATCTGCCTTCGTGCAAAGCTCTCTTTGTGCGTGTCTTGCAGATAGCTCGCTGACTTTGATGCTTTGAGCCATTTTCAAATTGCTTTTTTGTTCATTTCATATAGACCGTATTGCCATTTGTTTAACCTCCCGCTCTGAGCTCCACTGATGGGACCTAAAAAGGCTGAAACAGCTGTCTGGAGATTGAGCGTCAGTATTATGGATTTAGAATACACGATCTGGGGACAGCACTAGTACTGTCTAGCTGTTTCGTCCTTTGTGGACTCATCAGCGAATCACGGAGAAATAACTCTTAACTAAGGATGAACCTAGCAGCCATGAAAATAGATAAATAATGCCTCCAAGCCAGAATTCAAGGCTACATGTGTAGGCCCGAATGTGCCTTGCCCGAGTGCTGAAACTGATAAGTCATTGAGATACGCATAGAACATCTGGCAAAGGAACTACTAAAGCCCCCACAAGCACGGTATTCTACTTCAACAAGGAAGAATTTTGAAAGCATGCACAGCCCTACATGTATAATGTTGGTATAGGTAAGCCTTGTTTGATAAATTAACATGACAAGGCGGGGGACGCACTGTGTTAAAAAACAGTGCTCCTGATACACTAGTGTGTCCTCGGCTTTGTCACATGCTGTCAACCGATCAACACATACAACGTTGCATGCAAAACGGCTGCAGCCTCGAAGTACGGAGTGCTATTTTGGAAAATGCTAGATATACAGCCTGTACTTATACAGGTGTTCTATCAACTAGTGCCATTATGACAACGGTAGCTGAATGATACATGTACATAAACCCGGGGTCATCATTGCAAGAACCTCTGGGTCTAAGCCCGAAGTAACATTCAACTACATGACTGTATACACCATCATGTATACACCATCTTCGTAGTAACTGAGTCTACCCCTCACCCACTACTGCCACTGTGACCACAATTGCGCACAAACAGAGGACCTTAGAGGACCTACTTCTAACTACAGTGCTGGCCAAAGAAATCCAACCTTATGAATAAAATTGCACCGGGCGCTACGCAGCCCTAGTAGTAAACATACTGGACCGGTCTGTGCTCTCGAACGCGGCGCTACTTTATTAACGAGGTTGGATTTCTCTGGCCAGCACTGTACAAAATACACACATGCACACACAACACTGCTAGGCTTTCCACCACCAAACTAGGTTTTGAAACCGAAGAGTGGCAAAATTCAGGGCCAGACTAGAAAATCTGGGGAGACCTGATGGTTTTTTAAAGCAAAACACAGCCAACACTCTGCAGCCTCACAGCCTCAGGCAGGTTTTCCCGAGTGCACAAAATTAAAAGTTGTTGAGGCACCACGAATACAGTCGGGCGTCACAGAACGTGGGACCCAGGAATGTACGTGTATAGTATACCTCTAGGAACACCACAGCCAATAACGTTTTAAAACGAAACGCAGTGTCAATAGACTCAAGTCTCTGCTTTTCTGGAATACAGATTCTGCTACACACGTATTGCTCACTATCCAGTGGGATGTGCATCTAAGAAGGTGGTACAAGAAGTCAAGGAACTAAGCCTAAGGCCAGATTGCTGAAAGGTTTTGTATAACTGACGAACCTGACCTTGGAAACAACAGCCGTGGATACGTGGCTTTACTGTAATAAATGTACAGGTACACAAACAATTTGAATGCAGAAATAACAACAACAAACAGGGAGAGATGTAGGAAAATATACTCGGCCCCTAGTGAATTTGCTTGTGTATTAGCTTGAAAACTTTGGGTACACTTGTTGAGAGACCTAACTGCATGCAGCTAAAATATGGAGTGCCGTTGTCACCGACGACTTTTCCAGTAAAGTTGCGGCTAACATCTTCTCAGGTATTCCCGGGTCTTCGCTAAGGCCGTAAGGGTGAATGATAATTATCATGTGCGTCTTCTATTGCTGATGTCGCTACACTCGATGGTGGTGCTGATGTACTGATTGTGGTGGAAGATATTGAGATGCCGTACGTCTCGAACCTTTTCGCCAAGTCTCCGCGGCCATCGCGCAAGAGGGTCGGGAGCACCACAACTGCAACGCCACAGATCCAAGGATCGATTCTCGGACAAAACATTCTTCAGATTGCCAAAGGTCCCCAGTGCTTGGCAATACTGGCCTGTACAGCATGAACACACCACACATACGCCCACACACCATGTACCATGTAAACGCCCGTTGCAGGAGAAGCACGCAAATCTGCAAATGAATTGGATGTGCACCCACAGATTTTCTCGTATAGGAACAATAGCTGATCTGAATCTGAATAAAACAGATCAAGACTAGTGCCAGATAACAGTCTAATCCGCACAAGGCAACTGGCGCAGCCATGTGAATCTCGAGCAAAATGGACAAACATGTCCCCAATTATCAGCAAACGGGTGTGCGTTACAGGATTGGCCTGGCAACTTCAAACAGGCACAATCCACTAACGTGGTGCCCCGTCAACTTCAACGGGAACACACCGATACAAACACAGCCCACAACAGCAAAACGGGAACGCCGTTACAAATATGGTGCCCTGGCAACTTAACGGGAACGCACCAACACAAGCTGGCCTGGCACCTTCAAACAGGCACAACTGACAAAACACGGCATCCGGCAACAGCAAATGGGTAGGTACACCGTTACAAGAACAGTCCATCGCACCAAAATGCTGCTGCCACAACATTATAGCAGCAGCACGCCAGACATGCATACATGGCATTCCCAAAAGCAGATACCTGGAGTCAAATTCATCCATCACACTGTTTGTTAGGGCTGAATTTTACAGTGACAATAGCAAATCCCACCTAAGGCACATGTGATGAGATCTGTACACCAACTATTGTCACAGAATCAATGCACATTAGTAGAGCATTAGAACTCACTTGCGCTCGTACCCTGTCACGTAGAGATGCTACTCTACGTGTACTGTTCCAATGTCCATTGGGGTGGTATGCCGGCCACTTGCCAGATGTAGAGCTTTTAAGCCGTACTTTGCCACCGTCTGCTTGCCGTATCATCACCTCACTTGCAACTCTGGATTCCAGGACTGTCGCTCCAACAATGGGCATGGAGCGGGAGCTAACCTGATAACAGTTGAGAGCGTGACAGAGTATCTTATTTAAATAAGGCCGAGTAAGGTGGATCCCTTTGGCAAAAGTGAACACAGGCTTGGTGCTACAGGCATGGGCTGTCATGTACCGGAATAGCCAATACCGGGCATGTTTCGTCGACAGTAGATGGAACTGCGACGGCTCCACCGTATATGGCCGCGTCTTAGTGACCTTCAGGCGCAACGTGACCAAGTCAGGTGCGAGACTCCCAGCCTCCCACACAAATACTCTTTGGCTGTCAAACGAGTGAATACTAGTAGATGATGCTAAATACTCGCTGGCAAACAATACGCCATACAAGGCCAGTAGTATACTTACCCACAGCATAGCCTGATCTACAATATGACTGATTGGATCGTTGTAAGTATTGCCGAAAATGGATTAAGTCGTCCACTAAAAGCTCTTTGAAACTCGGATGTTGAGCCAATATGGCAATAATAAAATTAATGTAGAAAGGAAAAGGAGGTATGGATATGAGTGTAGAGTAACTGTCACTATATACTAAATACAGTCAGAAAGTGCAACAACCAGGCACTAAAACATTTGACGACCCGACTCCTGGCTTCAACACATCTCCGTAGTGTTAAGGAGAGACCAAAGAGGGAAAGGTAATACTGGTTTCGTCATCGTCCAGTAACAATCAACATTTCTTGTTCTTGTGGGACTGTAGCTTCAACTACTAGCTTGTGCTCATTTTCGTTGCGCTTACCTTCCCCTCTTTGGTCTCTCCTCTTAACCTTGAACCTTCCAAGTTGGAAGGCTGTTGGTTAGCGCTACGGAGATGTGTTGAAGCTAGGAGTCAGGTCGTCGAATGTCTCAGCACTCTGTCAGTTTTGTGCCTAGTTGTTGCATTTTTTTTACTGTAGTAGCTAGTTACAGTGGTGGACAGTTACTCTTAACTCGTATCCATATGTCCTTTTCCTTTCTAATAAAAGCTCTATCCGCAAATATGCCGAGGCGGCTTGCCGTCTCTCCCTCTATGCCATGAAACACAACTGTTGAGCGAGCAGCTTTTAGGCCAGCCCCATTGCACAACAGGTAATAGGCTACTAATAGCGTAACGCAGCTAGGTAAACACGAATCGATGAAAGAGGCAGACTTCTTAGAACAAAGAGACTAGTTGTGAAGGACACAACATTTTCAGCAGTCAGCAGTAGGAGAAATTGCTCTTAAAATTATGCAGCAATACTAGGCTTACACGTTTGTGTCATGCGTTCCGAGACGGAGTCCTTGACTAGCTCGTCACTGGCCGCACTCAGAGCAGCAGTCGTCACTACACATGGGTTGGGAAGCAATGGACAAAATTAACACTTGCCATGCACATGCACTGCTTACCAGCTAAGTTAATATGTCATACTGTACTGCAGCAAGCAAGGAACTGGCAATACCTGCACCAGGCCTATCTACTGTGACCCATGCCATTGTGAATGAGAAGAGGCAGCATTTGACAGTATGAGCGGTGTGATGAACGGGAATGCATAATACAAGCCAGTCGAGTATAGGTACATGTACTTACGGACGCAAGTTGGCTGCACACCGCTCCACTGGCCGTTGATTTCACAAGTACGCACGGCCGAGCCCATAAGGACATAGGGAGATGTGCACACAAACGTGGTCGTGTTGCTGAACATCAAGCCGTTCACGGTCATTGAGCCCAGTGCCGGTGGTGACAGGACCTGGCAGTCGGTTTGACCTGCACAAGCACAGAGTGCACAGAGCACAGGCATTCAGTGCATGCATGTTTGGCCTAGTAGTGAAACGAGTGCCAAAATTGAGGACTTGAGTACTCTTTGAAAAAAAGAGCGAGTATTCGAGCGAGTACGAGTATTTTACTGACAACATAAAACAATGTACTGCACACACCCTCGTAACACTGAACGTATTACACCTGATACACATGTAGTCTTGCATGCAGCCTAGTGCAGGAAATAGTCTGAACTACGTCTTTCGCTGGTAAGTAGGGACAAGTAATAATTTCACACTTGCATGGGTTATCAGTACTGGTCAGAGTAACAGACGTGCTTGATGTACAAGCATACAGTACACTGTGCATAAGATACTTTGAGTATTTTGCGAAGCGAGTCCTCACTCCTTTCGAATTTTCGAGCAAGCGCTCGAGTATTCGATATACTCGTTTCATCCCTAACACGTTTGCGTATGTGTGCGTGGCACAGACGTTGGTTTTGAATACATTGTAGTACACGCATTGTGTAAAGGAAATTGATGCGAAGACTGCCTCAACATGGCCATGCAAAGTAATAAAATAAATACAGCAGTGAATAGCGGTCAACAGTAGCTCTACATTTTGCTTGTAATAGAAGTCATTAGCGTCAGAGCAAGAAGAGGGACAAGACGAGTCAAGGGACAATCCGGAGGACGCAATACCATACGACCAACTGTTTGTTTCTACCAGCGTTATTGTACCGTCGACACAGCTCTGACGACGATATACTGGGCGAATGCCGCGGGGCCTCCCAGCGTGTCAGCGGCAGTGGGTGATGGGTAGATAACAAGGTAGCTTGCGGACAACATCGGTGGCATGAAGCCTAGTGACTGCCAAGCGTCTTGGCGCGACGGGCGAGCAGTACAGTGTCATGCCCCAGGGGCTGCTGTGGCTGTCGACGTCGGCGGGTCGTGAGGTGCGTTTGCAGGCCTTCATGGCGCTCGGACAACTGCAATACTAGTACACAGACTCTCACTACTAGCTACATAGTACTCTGATTCTGGCACGTTATTTCTGCACTGAATAGTGATTGATTTTCCGCGCCGAATATCCGACGCTGCATGCATGTCCAATGCGCGTCAACAGTACTTCACACTTTCCTTTTCCCGCGTTATCACCTCAGCTATGCCAGTTTTGTATGTGGAAACCCCCTATATAATAGCAGTTTGGTCTATATCTTTAATCATTCAATATCTACCTTCACTGATGAGCTATGTATTAGCGAAGCAGCTGTCTGAAGGAGTTTATCAATATCGTGTACGGAAGTGTCCTCGCAATGGTGATGGTTGTGTGCAGGAGGGTCTAGTCGGCTAAAGAGCGCAGTGTGGTGGTGGAGGTGACTCAACATTTTCTTCAATGGCCGAGAGCTCTGTCGCACCCTGTAATAATAATAGAAGTCATGGTACTACTATCAGTGCTGCTGCTGGTGCTTACCTGGAGCTGGTGTGACCTTGCCTGGGCAGTACTGTGCATCAGAGCCATCAGCACAGTCGTACCAAACACCGTCGCAGCGCTGTGATGGCAGGATACAGCCACTGGAACGCAGGCAGGGCAGGTAGCCAGACTGGCACTGCAGTTGAATGGCTGGATACACGTACCCATACACACAACACACAAAGCAGTCAAGAGATGAAGAAAGTGTCTGCTCGGCACATCTTTTGTACAGTCAAGAGATATTAGCATATTTGGAGGAGGTGGTAGCCTAAAACAGGCTCGACAAAAGTTACCGGTTTATGCCAACAACTCTCAGTGTTCTGGTAGAGTAGACGGTTCGATACCGGAACGCCTTGACAGCCAAATTTGTATAGACCCAAACCGATCATCAGCATTGATTTTTCACTCGAAATATGTTTGTGGAAGGAAACTGGCATGTTGAAGTTTGCTCTGGGGCCAGAGTCAATCGAACTGAGCCACTCCTTTGTGTTGACCCATTGCCTCGAAGTTGCCCAATTTTTCGCTTCAAAAAAGTTCAAATCAGAGGTGGCTCCAAACCGGACACGTTTTAGAGTGCACGTCAAATTCACTCTGGGTCTGAAATTAGGTAATTGCTATCGCTCCACGACGGCCAGTACAGAGTAACAATAAGCCTTGTGTGTGCTTCCATTAGTTTTGATTGGTATGCGGTGCTTTATTGGCAAGAGGCGAGCCGCTGTTTACCTGCGACAAGAAGTTGATTTTTCGAAAGTCGTAAAACTCAAGTCGCAGTGCGAAGCAACACGTCAAAAACTCACCTGCTTGGTATGGCGCGTCTGGTCATCGCAGAGCCATGAAATTTTGGCTCGGAGTATAACACATCGTAGCCTCACTGTGACATATGTTTTCTAATCAAAATACCAAGAGAGAAAGTGAATATTGAGTCCGTTCCGGTTTGCAACCTGTGTCCTATTTGAAACCGTCGCCTCTACCCGGTGAAACACCCTAACCATACACCTACAAGTATAACATATATCCTAAGGACTCAGGCTGAGATGCCCGACTGATCCTGGGTCCTGTGATAAGCACGATCATCATTTGTGATGATGAAAAGTGGCAGGTAACACCCAGACTATTACATGCTCTGTAAATAGGAAAGATCAACGCCACCAGAATCTGCCTTCCTACAAGCCTGAAGCTTCTCTACACAAGAGGGATATATTGGCTCTCTTGAAATTCAACTTACGATTACATGAGGCAGCTGCCGCACTCCAGGAACCGTCAATCTGGCAGATGCGCACAATGCTTCCCTGCAGGTTGTATCCGGAATTTCAGCCGAAGACGACGCTGCCTCCAGCAGAATAGTTTGTGCCCTGGGAGTAGCCGTTGGTCGGTTTAGCTAGCGGTGCTGTACACGTCACAGGCACGTACACACACAGGCACGTACACACACAGGCACACACACACACACAGGCACACACACACACACAGGCACACACACACACACACACACACACACACACACACACACACCTTGACCTTGATACACAAGGATTCTTCATTATTTGCCACGTTTGAGCTGAGCTGCGATTATCGCGCTTTGTTGCAGTGTGCTAAAAACACAAGAACAAAAAAACGGCCAAAAAAGTGGGGCGGCTGAGGCCGCCCCAGCCACCCCAGCTGTGCCAGCCTTGCATGCCTGGTGTACGGTCTGAAAGATGAAAGATGGAGCTCTTGTATACACGGGCCCGGAAAGTCTGCTTCGCCTGCTCGGCAGCAGCTTTGTAGTGGTGGTCAAGGGTCGAAGACCGACGGATACGGATCAACTCCCCAGTGATCACACCTTTACCCATACTACGGGGGTGGTTACTACCGGCAAGCAGATACAGGAAACGATTGGTGACCTTGAAATGAGGCTTCACTGCCATGTATCCCTTACTACGGAAACCTGTGGTGTCCAGGAAATCAATGCCATCATGTGCCAGTTCATGCGCAAACTCGAGGGCCGAACACTTATTAATCCTGTCTAAAGCGCGCTGAACTTGACCTTCGTAACCATGCAATGAAACAAAAATGTCACTGATAAAGCGTCTATAAACCTGAACCTCTAAACCCTCCCCCACTAAGATCGGCAAAATGTACCGATTCTCCAAATACAGCATAACAATGTCGGCATAGACCACTGCTGCAGGCGAACCCATGGCAGTCCCTTGGATCTGCGGAAACAAATCGTTATCGTACACGAACCCCTTAGTCTTCCGAATGACTGACATCCAGGAAGTCACTGCTGTTGTTAACCGTGTACGAAGGGCCGGGGGCATCCACCTTGTATACCTGTGTGTGATATACCACGACAATGCCACGTGGGGCCGAGCTCGTTGGAGATGTTGGTGTAAAGGCTGGTCACATCTATACTCAAAAATAAATGATCGTCCCGCACAGGCAAACCTTCTACCAAGTTGATGAAATCCGTAGTTCAGGCCAGAACAGTACTTTCCTCACGTACATACAGGTTCAGTAGAAAGTCAATGAACTTAGCGGGATAGTAGCCAGGACTATTCAGACTAACAATAGGCCTAACCTTCAGGGCACAGGGCTTATGTGTTTTGATTAGTCTCCTGAAAACGGGCATGCGCCCCCGGTGCGACTAAGAACAGTGACATATAAAATGGTCATACGGTGCCCAATGCGATGCCTAGTCATGGTGAGTAAACAATTGACTCGGGTCGCAAACACGAAGTCTCAACACAGCCTTGAGCCTGTTGGTTGCCATCGGCAGTCTAGCCCCATGTTCATCTAGCCCCTCAGGAAAAAAAAACAGTCATTTATAATGTTTGGCATTGTGATGCTGGGCACGACCTATATCATCATAGTGAGATCCGTCCAGGACTACTATCACAATAGACTGCCTTTGAATATGCCCGAGTCTGATCGCGTTCTAATTCCCAAACTATGTGCTGCATGTGTACACTCCGCCTATGGTTAGTCTACTCCAGAACAACGCCTGGAGAGGTTCATTGGGGGCATGATGTCCCCCACCCCATCCCCCTTGCCCCCTGCACCTGAAGTACCGGTATTGCCCCTCCCCCCCCCCCCCCCCAAATAAAGTACAGGACACAGATGGAGCACTGGGGAGCACGTAGCAGTAGGCAAGTTGACGATGCCAGTGCAGACACACCTCACCTCGGTCACCACACTGGCACAGTCATATGGTCTCCAAGGAACATAGCTACCAGAGAACACACAGAATGGGAGTATATATGAGCGTTAGCATGCTAACGCAAGTTAGCAGCCAGCCCAGCGAGCTGGCCCGATTTACGCGCATGCGCAAACCTCTCGGGCGTGCGCCCAAAACGATCCCGTGCAAGGTCTCTTGCAGGATCATTGCTGTTGTTGACTTTTGAGCTTGTAACTCGCAGAACGTTTTTGTCACCAAGAAGAACGGGAAATTACGAATGATACACCATTTGTCCAGCCCGGAGGGTCAGAGTGTCAATGATTGTATCCCAGCAGACCCCTTTTCTCTCCATTATGTCACTATTGACGATGCTGTTAATCTTATCATGCAATTGCCTGCCCCAGTATATCTTGCTAAGCTCGATGTCAAAAGTGCATTCCGCCAAATTCCTGTCCGCCCGGAGGATTGGCCCCTGTTGGGCATCCGCTGGCAGGGTCAATACTTCTACGAGCGCGTTCTCCCCTTCGGACTACGCTCAAGCCCTGCCATATTTGACTCTGTCGCATCCGCCATAGAATGGATAATGCAAGAGCAGTTCGCTATCCCACACCTGCTGCACTATCTCGACGACTTTCTCAATGCATGCTCTGGATCTGTAGTAGCCCACCAGCAACTCGCTATTCTGCTGCGTGCTTTCACATACCTCGGCGTACCCCTGGCCCCAGCAAAAGTGGAGGGTCCAGCTCAAGTCCTGACTTTTCTCGGCATTATTCTTGACACCCGCCGCCTCGAAGCCCGCCTGCCTATGGACAAACTTTCCGAGCTTCGGGACCTCCTACGGGCCACTCTGTACTCTGTGTCAATTTCGCAACGTCAACTCGAGTCTCTTCTGGGAAAGCTCTCGTTTGCCGCGAGAGTGGTAGTCCCAGGACGCACATTCATGCGCAGACTGTGGTCAACTGCCAGCCGGTACCAGCAGCCCTATTACCGGATCAAGCTCTCTGAAGAGTGCCTCGAAGATTTGCGCTGGTGGCTCAAGCTCTTGGACCAGTGGAACGGCCGGTCGTTCTTCTTACATCCCAACTGGACGCCGTCCCCGGACTTGCAACTATACACCGATGCAAGTGGTGCCATTGGCTGGGGCGCGTACAATTCCGGCCGATGGATACAGGGCAGGTGGACAGACAGCCAAGCAGAGCATAGCATCGACTGGAAAGAGCTGTTTGCAGTTGTGGCAGCCTGCAGTACCTGGGGAAGCGAGTGGCCTCAGCTGCGAATATTAATTCACTGCGACAACATGGTGGTAGTGGAGTGTATCCGTTCCGGCACCTCCCGATCTCCAGCACTGATGGTTCTGCTGCGGGAGCTGTTCTTTGTATGCGCTGGGCACAATTTCACTGTTTCTGCTAAGCATATTCCAGGAGCCAATAACACTATCGCCGATCGTCTCTCTCGTTTCTGCATGCAGGACTTCCGCAAAGCAGCACCGTCAGCTCGCATGGAGGCAGACACGGCCCGTCTGCCGCACCAGCTGATGTAGCTTACTATGCATCACAGGCTATCGCCCCAAACACTCGGCGCACCTATCACGCAGGCGAAAGCCGCTACATACAATTTTGCTCTCTCAATCAATTCTCGTTATTTCCTGCCACTGATGTTATACTGAGCATGTTTGCTGCCTACCTAGCCAGGTCAGTCCAGCCCAGTACTATTCGTGTGTATCTGTCTGCTGTACGCAACCTACACCTAGAAGCGGGCCATGCGGACCCTCTGGGCGACACCTGGCTACTGGGCCGAGTTTTGAAAGGCATAGACCGTTGCCACGGGAACTCAGCCACTCGTCCCCGGTTGCCAATCACAGTGCGTATGGTGCACCAACTGGTTGATGCCTGTCATCGCTGCACTACCCTGAATGACAGTGATAAACGTCTTTATGTTGCAGCCATGCTGAGTGCTTTCTATGGGTTCCTGAGATGCGCGGAATTTACCAGCATAGTACGTCGTCGCGACGTCAAGTTCGAGCAGGGGGCAGCACTCATATTCCTCCGCACTTCCAAGACCGACCCGTCGGGCCGAGGGGTAACCATAACAATAGGCCCAGCATCGCCCCCGTATTGTGCAGTCTCCGCGCTGCTCCAATACCTGCTGGGAACTCGCAGCTCGGCCAGCCCGGACCGGCCCCTGTTTGTGCTGAGTAATGGTCAGCCTCTATCACGACCGGCATTTACGGCAACTGTGAGGATGCTGCTCACCAGTTGCGGCTTTGACTCGGCATTGTATGCTGGCCACTCATTCCGGATAGGTGCCGCCACCACAGCAGCGCTGGCCGGGCTGCCAGACTCCGTAATCAGAGAGGCGGGCAGATGGAAGAGCGATGCCTGCCTGAGGTACATTCGTACGCCGACTGCAGCCAAGGCACGGGTGGCTGCGGCAATGGCCTCAGCCCCTGATATCAAATTCTGACTAGCTTGAGCTGCTTACAGCCTGCACGGGTAACTGTTCTAACTTCTCTGGCCCGTTCCGGGAGTGCCGATTTATGGAATATATGCTCTCAACTGGTTTTCCGCATACCTATATATTAAGCATTTGGCGGCTCCATGCGGAGTCATTTGGCGGCTCCATGCGGAGTCAGTTGGCGGCTCAGCTGCGAGCCATCTAGCGGCTCCAAGCGGGGCCATCATACGCATGCTCGATAGTTTAACCAGTTGCTCGTATCGGCACTCCCGGCGTAACCCAACATACTGTTGCTCTGTTGTAAGGTGGGGGGATGCTAAATGAGCGTTAGCATGCTAACGCAAGTTAGCAGCCAGCCCAGCGAGCTGGCCCGATTTACGCGCATGCGCAAACCTCTCGGGCGTGCGCCCAAAACGATCCCGTGCAAGGTCTCTTGCAGGATCATTGCTGTTGTTGACTTTTGAGCTTGTAACTCGCAGAACGCTTTTGTTCCCACCCTCCCACCCTCTATCTCAACTCACGTTTCTGGCTCATACGTGAATATATGCTCTCAACTGGTTTTCCGCATACCTATATATTTAGCATTTGGCGGCTCCATGCGGAGTCATTTGGCGGCTCCATGCGGAGTCAGTTGGCGGCTCAGCTGCGAGCCATCTAGCGGCTCCAAGCGGGGCCATCATACGCATGCTCGATAGTTTAACCAGTTGCTCGTATCGGCACTCCCGGCGTAACCCAACATACTGTTGCTCTGTTGTAAGGTGGGGGGATGCTAAAGTGCTATCCCGGAGGATAGACAACCTCCTATACAAAAATACCTACTGATAGAGTTCTGTGTAGACCCTATGTGCACATATGTGTGGATGAGTACTGGTAAACGGACAGCTAACCCTAGTCTAAGTAAAATAAATGTAGAATGTAGACCCTGGGCAAAAAAATAAGTAAATAAAAATAATAGCAACACATGAGGGAACTCGGATGGAGAGCCAAGGATTAAAATTAAAAAGAGGACCATAAGTTTACGAGTTATCCGTTTTTTCCAACACTAACGGGTATAAACGTGATGCAGCTAAGCATCAGGTCGTTGAATGTCATGATCTCATCAGTCAGTTTTTGTGCTGATTGTTGCACATTTTTGACTCAGCAGTATTCTGCATATAACCGTTAGTGTTGGACAAAACGGATAACTTGTAAACATGAGGGAACACTCATCCTTACCCAAGTCCCAACGTCAGCACTCGGCGCCGCTCCGAACCAAGAGGAACATTGGAGAGATCGTCCATCAGCTCCTCTCTCGTCCTGCGATCAAATCGCCTAATGCTAAAACACAAGAAGATAGGAAAGGCAAGTAGAATAAATAAATCAATAATAAACAACAATACAAGTTTGAACAGCTGCAAACGTAATGGACGATCCGAACAAGACCAATGATATACCTAGAAATTCTAGAAGGCACTAGGAAACATCCATACCTGCTCAAACTGAAGAGGACAACATAGAAAAAGGTAAAAGAGGGCACTACTCATGTGTTCCTGGGATAGCTATGGTCTTTGCTATGCTATAGATTTGCAGTCTGATTCATCTGAAAAACGAAGTTTCAGCTTTCAAGCATTTAATTTACAGTCCTACCCTCGTTAGTATGACATCGGTTGCAAGACAAACCTCATTAGTAGACAACGATCCAAAATCCCATGAATCATTAGAAGTCGTACATGCAAGTCCTGATAAGAGATTAGACCAAATTCGTTATAACGTCCCCTTCAGCTGTCCCACAGGTTTGAATTCTCATTACAAGAAAAAGCGGATGGCCGAGGATAGCTCGATTGATATTTCATGTTGTCTTGTATCGGGGTCCGATGAAACATTGTCTGATAATGGGTTGTCTTGTACAGAGGTCTGGTGGAAAACACTGTCTAATAACAAGGAACCATCAGTTCTGACGTGGACACAATATGGATGATGCAAAGCAGCAGAAAAATGTACTCGTTATCAGACAAAAAAAGTTGATACCCCAGGGTTGTCTCCTAACAAGGGTAGACCTACGAAATAGTGGTTGCGACTTCAGCGAAGATTGTTAGGAAAGGGTTTGCTCTCGACACTGGAGCTCACGCTATTCCGCCGCCTTGACTTTACACTTGACTGACTGACAGCTGCCACCCAGAGCACACGAAAAGTCCATCCAACCTTCCACTCGGAAAACCTGCAAGAAGGGACCACTCCCTGCTCAATACACAGTGTTTCGGGAACATTTACCCTCATCAGTCGAGTTTGAGTAGGCTGAGGAAGATTGTGCCTGAGAAGCACCATTTATATAGTGCTCTCCATGTCCAAACATCACCAGGGATACAAACTTACAGAGACGCTCCGTTTGCAGCGCGACAAACACCTCGTGAGCACCAGATAGCAGTGCGAGTCAGTGTCGCTCCTGGACGGTGAAAGCTGTATATTGACACAGAGAGAGAGAGCGGGGAAAAGAGAGAGAGAGAGAGAGAGAGAGAGAGAGAGAGAGAGAGAGAGAGAGAGAGAGAGAGAGAGAGAGAGAGAGAGAGAGAGAGAGAGAGAGAGAGAGAGACACACACACACACACACACACAGACAGACAGGCAGACAGAAGGAGAAAAGACAGAGATCCGGGATGTGACATCATCATGACATCGGCCGTTGCTGTGTATGTTGGATCCAAGGTAACGAAAAGACGACACATGGGCAATCTCCATGGTTCGTGTCGCGAGCGGCTCTAGATCGTCGTTAGAGGTGTTGGGGCCAGAAACCATGAACTTGGTTTGGGTGGGGGGGGGGGCACACGCACACACACACACACACACACACACACACACACACACACACACACACACACACACACATGCATGCACACACTTGTACTTGTACTTGTTGCTCACTGCCAAAACTGGTCACGTGAGTCCCCCCGGGAGAGGGGAGAGAGACTCAAAAGGAATCTTGGAAAGATGACTCAATTGGTTATTGAACCGCCCAACGGCCGACACCCCTGAAATCCCCAAAACGCTGGGTGGACTTGAAAATGATCTCACTTATGGGCTCACCACACCTCAGTAAGTGGGTGAGGACAAGGTGCAGAAAAAAGGATTGACGGTATCAGGGTATCCGTCCCGGGATCCAACTGCAGTTACCCCTGCCCCCAGTGAAAGTAATACTTGCTACTAGTGTGAGTGGCTAAATCAGAGTGGATCTGATAAAAGCTTCACTAGCACCATTGATTACACAAGAGTTAATCTAGCCAGAAGCAGTCCATGGTTAACACGTATGCACACACCCACACACACACACACACACACACATACACACACACACACACACACACACACACACACACACACATACACACACCTTCCTTCCTTCCTTCTTACACTGCCATGACTGGCTATGTGGCCCCATACGGGGCAGACCAGGAGACGTGTTGTCCACCGGGCGGGGAACGCCGTACTCAGCGCGCGCGGGCCGCGCGAACAGCGTTACACTTGTGCGTCGCAATATCCTGTGGCCGACGAAAACTGCGCGCACAAGTGCCACAAATGAGGGGCTTCGCCACAGGCTCCATGCGGGACTGGACAATAGCGTTGACAGCGTCACGGCAGGTGACCCGCCATCCCTGTCGATCTTGGACGATGTCACCAAGCTGCTCCAGAGGATCGCCAACACACACACACACACACACACACAGACACACACAGACACACACAGACACACACACATACACACATACTTTGTACCATGTATATGCCCGTCACAAGAAAAGCACGCAAAGTTGTGGAAGTCAGGTCCCGCTGGACCAACCAGAATGGAGCTGCTACGGGCCTGAGCACGCAGCTTTCCCCATGTTGCAGAAGGCAATGCAGTGCTGCAAGTGGCAGGCAATCCTACGTGAAAAATTGGCACATACACCTCCATATTAATAATTCCAACGAGAGAGCTCAGTTGAAAGCTCAGGGCCCTCACTATCTTTTTTGCCTAGGTTATCATGCATTATGCGATAGCAATAAACAACAGTTTTATTCGGCTGAAATAAAGGATACCAATAGACCCCACTCGTACTTGGCTGAAATAAATTGTTCATCGTTGTTATTGCATTTAGTTTTTCATTTCGATATCGCACAAATAAAGAGCGCTTGGGCTTGAAGGCTAGAGAGGGCTTGACCGCCCAGGAGCTGTCGCTATGCTTAATATTTGCCTAGGTCATCATGTGTGTTGTTCGAACTGATAGAAACGTCTTTGCAATACAAAAACATGTGCATGACAATCAAAACTTTAGTTCATAAACGCACATCGATACATAACTCAAAACTCAAACTCTCAGACAGGTACATTCTACCAAGTAAAAGTAAATATAATAATAGATTACGCTTTGGTACTAGCTTATTTCATTTTTTTCAAGCCCTGTTTCAACATGTGGCCAGCAGTCTTTGCCAGAATGGTACGGAACATCAACGGAATAGGGCCAGGCTGGTGCGTAACATGATGATGGCCCCGCACACCGAACAAGTTCGAGCATGAGAGCATGTATTTTCTCCTGCTGAATGGATGCCTGTGCAGCGGTCTCTAGCTGTCAACGCGTCTTGTCACGAAGGCGGTGAGACTCCAAACGACGGGATATTTGCTCCGTCGTTTCTTGCTGTTGGCATAGCCTTTCGCAAGCACGGCGACTCTCGAGGCGGCGGGAGCTTTCTTCTCCCTTCTTCTACTCTCTGTGTAGGCACTACTGCCGACGCCGTCTGCTCAGAGCTTCAACACTGTCACCCCTGTCATTTTGCTCTTCCTCATAGTCCTCTTCTAATGATCTCAGCATTCTATTTATACAACAACTACGCCCATTAAAACACTACAATCCACCCGATCCGTACATTCCCGGCCCATCAGTACCACACCCCTAAACTTTCGAACGATAGCACGTCACTTTCTATGGTCTTTTGAAATCAAACCGCGGCCATTACAATAATGCGATCTAAACCATACCTAGGAAGGAGTTTGCTCCCCACACTGGAGCTCGCGCTATTCCGCCGACTTGACGCTTGACGGACTCACGACTGCCATCCAGAGTCGCAACCATTCTTTCTAAACCATACCGCTAATTATTTTAGTTAGCTATCCACTTACCGGTATATCCTTTACCGAAATTGTATTCTTTAACGCAATATTCTTCTTTCTTTTTCTTCTACTCCATTCCATCAGCACCCGGCCGATGGCAGGAGATTGGCATCCACTGGGCTAGCATGCAGCAGCCAAAGCTGGGGCCTTTTCTTACTCCGCTAAACCCCCTTCTTAAAACGAAACTGACGTGCATGTTCACTGCCGAATTCTGCCGAATTCCCGTCCGCCCGGAGGATTGGTCCTTGTCGATCCGCTGGCAGGATCAATACTTTTATGAGAGTGCCCTGCCCTTCAGACTGTATTACGCTCCAGTCCAGCTATATGGAACTCTGTCGCATCCGCCAGTGAATGGATTATGTGCTAGCAGTTCGCACTCACGCGCCTGTTGCATTACGGGGAATACCTCAACTAACGTTACTTCCTCAGTGCATGCTCTGGACTTGTGTTAGCTTGCCAGCAATTCGCTATTCTGCTCCGAGCGTTTACATACTTCGATGTTTCTCTGGCCCCAGCAAAAGTGGAGGGTCCAGCTCAAGTCCTGACGTTATTGGCATCATCCCATTCCGGGGAGTGCCTCGACTAACGTTTCTGTCTCCATGCATGCTCTGAACTTGTGTTAGCTCGCCAGCAACTCGCTACTCGGCGCCGCACGTTTACATACCTCGGTGTTTCTCTGGCGTCAGTAAAAGTGCTTCCTCAATGCATGCTCTGGACCTGTGTTAGCTCGCCAGCAACTCGCTACTCGGCGCCGCGCGTTTACATACCTCGGTGTTTTCTCTGGCGTCAGCAAAAGTGGAGGGTCCAGCCCACGTCCTAATGTTTATCGGCGTCATCCTGGAAACCCGCCGCGCTAACATCAGTATGCCTATGGACGAACTTGCCGAGCTTCGTGATCTCCTTCGGGCCACTCTTCACACAGCTTCAACTACCCAATGTCAACTCGAGTCTCTTCTGGGAAAGCTCCCATTTGCTACAAGAGTGATAGCCCCTGGATGCAAATTGCAGATTGTGGTCACTTGCCAACTGGTACCGGCAGCCGTGTTACCTGATCAAGCTCTCCAAAGAGTGCCTCAAAGATCTTCGCTGATGGCCTGAGCTCCTGGATTAGCGGAACGGCCGGTCCTTCTTCCTACACCCTAAATGGACGCCGTCCCCCGACTTGCTGGTATTCACTGATGCAAGTGGTGCACTTGGCCGGTGCTCGTACAATTGCGACCGGGGATAGGGCGATGGACAGTCAATCAAGCAGAGCAGCAATCGCAAAGGGTTGTTTACAATTGTGGCAGCCCGCAGCACCTGGGAAAACTAGCGGCATCAGCTGCGAATGCCAATCGATGGGCATTTACAGCAACTGCGAGGATATTGCTCATCAGTTGTGGCTTTGGCCTGGCGTTGTACACCGGCCACTCGTTTCGAATCAGCTGCGGGACTCGATATTCAGAGAGGCGGGAAGGTGGAAAGCGATGTCTGCCCGAGTAACATTCGGACGCCACCTGCAGCCAAAGTATGGGTGGCTGCGGCAATGGCCTCAGCCCATGATATCAAGTTCTGACAGTCTTTACCTAGCTTGCACCGCTTACAGATTGCACGGGTAGCTGCACTTTGTGATCCGCTCCGGGAGTGCCGATTTTTGGAATAATATGCTCTCAACTGGTTATGCATACCAATATATTTAGCATTTGGAGGCTCTACTCAGAGTCATTGGCGGCTCTACTCAGAGTCATTGGCGGCTCCATGCGGAGTCATTGGCGGCTTCATGTGGAGTCATTGGCGGCTCCATGCGGAGTCATTGGCGGTTCCAAGCGGAGTCATTGGCGGCTCCATGCGGAGTCAATTTGCGGCTCCATGCGGGGTCATTCGGCGGCTCCATGCGGGGTCATTCGGCGGCTCCATGCAGAGTCATTCGGCGGCTCCATGCGAAGTCATTCGGTGGCTCCATGCGGAGTCATTTGACGGCTCCAAGCGAAGTCATTCGCCGGCTCAGCTGCGAGCCATCTAGTGGCTCCAAGCAGAGCCATCATACCAGTTGCTCGAATCGGCACTCCCAGCTTAATCCAAAACTCGGTTGCTCTGTTGTGAGGTGGGGGGATGCTAACCTAGGAATGGGTTTGCTCCCCACACTGGAGCTCGCGCTATTCCGTCGACTTGACACTTGACGGACTCACGACTGCCATCCAGAGTCGCCACCACTATTTCTAAACCATACGGCTAATTATTTTAGTTAGCTATCCACTTACCGGTACAGCAAAACCTGTGACTACCGATCACCCCTTGGTGCCAGCAAAAGCGGTCTTTAGTAGCAGGTGGTCTTTAGTTAGAGGTTTGCACCACGTGACCATATGTGGATCCCATTATATGATATGTATGTCAAAATGCAGCTAATACAATTCCCCAGGACTTGCGCAATGTCAGAAAGACGGAGAGATGGAGAGAGAGAGAGAGAGAGAGAGAGAGAGAGAAGATTACTTTTTGCAGACTTCAAATTCAGCTGCTACTTCTGAAGCCAGGAGTCAAACGTTCCCTGGGGAAGTTTCGTTTCGCGCTGGGCTTCAAATTTGTTCATGCGATCAATCATACCGACTGTCCTTGTTGTGACTTCTCGATTGCTTGAGCATCAGGACCTTGTGGTGCTGCTTTGTTTCTGGATTCCTTGATGCCATCGCCAATCCGTCTGTATGACTGGGGTGACAGAGCTGCCCAGTCTTCGTTTCTCCTCCGAGTAGTAACATCGATCAGAGAGCGCTTTCGATGCGCTCTCCAAGACGTTTCCTATCATGTTTTTTCTTGACAGCGCTTGAAATTTTGACAGGTGTAGTGCAGTCCACACCGACTCCACAGCCCAAATTACCTGCATTCATTTGTTCAGCTGCAGTATCGAAAGATTCTTTTCAGGACCATGGAAAATCAGTAAAATTTCAAGAAGGAGCTTCGAGCAACATTTGATTTCCTACATCGCGGTCGCTAGTTACGGGTCAAAAAATGTGTTTGGGACAGGAAAAGGCGGTCGCTGGTCGCGTTCAGAAGGTAGTCGCTAGTCACAGTGCATTTTGAATGTGAGACCTTCCGTGCCTGGCGAAGTGGCCGGTAGTACCAGGCTGGTCGCTAGTGACGGTGGTCTTTAGTTACAGGTTTTACTGTATATCCCTTACCGAAATTGTATTCTTGAACGCAATATTCTTCTTTTTTTTTCTTCTACTCCGTTCCATCAGCACTCGGCCGATGGCAGGAGATTGGTACCCACTGGGCTAGCATGCAGCAGCCAAAGCTGGGGCCTTTTCTTACTCCGTCAAACCCACTTCTTAAAACGAAACTGACGTGCATATTCACATTGCATGTTGTGAATGTCCCCATATTTGCCCCGACATCTTAGCTCGTACAGCGCTCCAGATACATCTATGCTACGGTGCGCACCGCATACTCGAATTACGGTACGGGACACATACGGGATACTGCACCAACCATGGCATGCCACGTGAACCACCCTACCAGGCACCGTGACACGCACCGAATTACAGCAGTGTGGATACTGGCTAGCACCAGATGCTACTAAAGTACAACTGAATAGCGTCTTTTGCATAGCTACGGGAATAATCTCATATCCCAAGCATTGCAGCTCTGCTAATAGAATAATTCAGGTTACTCCCACTCCATTTCTCTAGTGCTTATTTTTCTGAAAAAACATCATCTTTGGCACCAGAATGCTGCCACCAAGAGTTAATTAACCAGAGTGTGCAGCCCAAAGAGAATCATCCCACGGCAAAGTTTATTGTTTAGGGCATAGACTCGCAGTAACAGGCTCACCTTTGCTGCATCTCACACCGCTTCACACGGTCATCTACTCTATCACCATGGTAATTTCTGTGGCACATTGCTGCTTGTTTAAAGGGGAAGTTAAGGCAAAAATTAATTTCACCAGTTGTAGTCTTCGGGGTGCTGAGTCGAATGGTCTTGGTCCGAGGAAGCTGAGACGCTCCCTTCCTACTTGAATCCCAATCGAACTCGCGCACTTCCACCGTAACTGGGTGACTGCGCCCTACGAGATGGGGATTTGTATGCAAAATGTCACTAAAAGCGCCATTTCGTTCTTATAAAAGCACGGATGACCGCGATTGGCCCATATGTTGTAGTCTTTTGGACGCTGAGTCGACTGGTTTTGGTCCGAAAAGGCTGCGATGCAGCGTTCCTCCTTTATTCCCAATCGAACATGGTTGAACAAGTGGTCACGTGCTCCTGGGTGCCCAAATCACCTGGTCACCACGCCAGCAGGTGACAACTTTCACACCAAGGTTCAACTCGAGTTCAACTCGAGTGACAGGACTGCACCCAAAAAAGGTCAAACAGGCTAGTAAGTTGTACCCTGCAGGCACGGTGACCAGGTGACTGGCGTACGCAGGAGCACGTGACCGCTTGTTCAACCATATTCGATTGGGAATAAAGGAGGAACGCTGCATCGCAGCCTTTTCGGACCAAAACCAGTCGACTCAGCGTCCAAAAGACTACAACATATGGGCCAATCGCGGTCATCCGTGCTTTTATAAGAACGAAATGGCGCTTTTAGTGACATTTTGCATACAAATCCCCATCTAGTAGGGCGCAGTCACCCAGTTTCGGTGGAAGTGCGCGAGTTCGATTGGGATTCAAGTAGGAAGGGAGCGTCTCAGCTTCCTCAGACCACGACCATTCGACTCAGCACCCCGAAGACTACAACTGGTGAAATTTTAATTTTTGCCTTAACTTCCCCTTTAACAAAAACGTAGAAAACACACCGAATTTCCAGGTAATTACCATGGTGATACGGTACTTTAGCTTGAACCTATTGTATGACAGGTTTTCTACGATTCATAATGACCTAGGGAATAACTAACAGTTAGCGACGCAATTCTTCTGAGGTGTAAAGTGACTTCAGGAATACATGTATGTTGCAGAAAACTGCGATGCGTGCTGATTATTTACTGTGCCCTATTGTGCACCATATACCTGGTGGGTTACTCAGGGATAAAGTAGATGCACACAAGTACCGTGCATCACGGCACACGCTAGGTTCGCAACTAGCTGCTACAGTGTACTTGTGGTCCGAACTTGCACTCTACTCAGCTCTGCATACGCAAAGAGTGCTGGTGCCGAAATGAACCAGAAGGGTGCTGAGTGGGACGCAACAACACTGACTCTGTATACCCATGTACACAGATATGATAGGGTATGCAGTACCTGCTCTAAGATTTAACACAAACCGGGTACACGTCTACCTGGCACAACTCCTGCAACACTGGGCCAGGGCCAGATGCGTTCAAGTGCGGCTACTGTGTGTCAGGGAGTCGTAAACTTACTTTCGACTTCCTGATGTACATGATTGTACATGTACATGTATGAACGTACTCGCACTGGGCACTCTGGCCGCACGCATCTGCACGCGTATGCAGCCTGTCAGTGGCGGTATACCCTCGAAGTTTAAAAAAGTATAGTACTCGACAGGACTTCCGACCGGGTCGCAGGTAACCCAGTGTTCTTTTTCCAAAAGGTCCAAGTACTCACAAACAGGGCCACTGACCTGGCTCTGGAGCAGACACTGGTAATCTAGGTCCAAGTTTGCTCGATTATGTTCTGACGCTTCATGTGCTTTCATAGCCAAGGTTTCTCACTTTCTTCGCAAGCTCTTTTAGTCTCGAGAGTTGACAACTGCTTATGGTTGTGTTGGCAGAAAACATGTCAGCTAATCTGACAACTGTCCAACCCCATTTTACTGGTGAGTAGTCAGCGAGTGGCTTTGATGGGGCCATACTAGAGGGGAAGTTACGCGGCATATTTGTGCTTCCTTTTTGAAAACACGTTCTCGCTCGAAGGGTTTCTAAACTTTATCCCTGCGCTCATTGATGGAGTTCATCGATGGAGTTGCCAGCGGCACTCTACAGAAGAACAATGTTGTCAAGTTTTTTTATGAAAAATTGTCAAACATTTTCAAATTGCTATAAGTTTGGTTAGGGCCGGGTTCCACTGCGGCTCCGCAGCTCCACGGTACTTGGCTGCAAGCAGCAGAGCGGCGCGGTTCCAGTGACACTCGCCATTCACGGTACCGCGATCGTGCTCGACGTTTTTTGATGACATTTAGCCTGCCTGCGCGCGCGTGAAATCCAAAAAAAATCCTCGTGTTCTGGCCTGTGCAACGAATTAAAATTCCCCCGAATAAAACAATTAAGTGCGGGAAACAATGCAAGCCGTGACCGCGGCTTGCATTTTTTTGTATCAAGCAGCGAAGCGAAAGCTGGTGATGAGCCGCGGCCTCGCTGGACCAGCTCGTAACGATGACGTTTCATGCCGTGGATGATGTGCGGCGGAGCGGCAGTGGAACCCAGCCCTTAGGCAAAGGAAATTTGTCATTAATTTGTTTATGCTGCATAGATGGAGAGCTGCACACTCTGGCTTATGGACTCTCGCCTACAGTGTAGTCGTACTGCTAGTGTACTGGCATTACAGAAGACACGAAAAACGAGAACATAATTATGGCGAGAAAGTAATTACTGGCTAAGAATTGCCCTAGGACTTACCGCTTCTCAGTGCTCCATACCAGGAAGTAGTACAATACCTACTCCCTGCTCCATACGAGTGTTTTCTCCTCATTCTCTGCATCCTTTACCCCAGGAGTCTCGTCCATTTAGCGGCTCAAATGCTTGAGCTCCGGATAGCGGAAAATAGCTCGTCGTCCATTAGCGGCTCTAATAGTACCTGGTCTGAAGTGTCGCAGTCTAGCAACTATGATTTTTTCCAGGAGGGTAAGGGTTGCAAACCCAAAGAGACCCTAAGCTTCGTCTATCAAACAAAACAATTGCCCTAAAAAATGGAAGAGGAAAAGAGTGAGCGAGCTGGTCTGAGCGCGCTACTTTTCAAAAAATAGAAGCTGAAAGCCATCAAAGTCAAAGCATTCTGGCTAGCGCGTTTGTGTATGTCACGAGCGCTAGCGCGCTAGTCGCAGCAAACGCTCGCAGGCCAGAGTTAGCGCTATTTGGGCTGTTTGCCGCACGCGGCAGCTGGATGGATCACGTGATCTAAGCTGACAAATAAGGTCCGATGGTTCAGCTACATTGAGCCACAAGCCTTCATCACATCTACTACCGACGACTCGATCCCGGGGAGGGAGCACAACAGCTTTACCTCGGAATCCGCCAGTCCACGAACGGCAGATTTAGTTGGAGGCATGGCGGAGGTGACCCAACGCTATCAGATGCCTACCTAGTTTTCTACTACTACTACAAACTAATACCTAAATCCTAATATTTGAAACCAGGCCGGCCTGATGCCGGTGTTCCTGGCGAGAAACTGTGGGACCCTCAGAGCGCGAAAACCTGCACCCTGCTCCAAAGTTTGAAATTTTTTACTATGTACATGTACAGGTATAATGCATGTAGTGTGAGTTGCCAGTGCAAGACTTATTACAGGACTGTGCCGCGAAATCGTGCGAATTCACGGACGCATCTCAACTGATGACGTAATCACATAGCTCAGTGTTTTGTTTTCACACCTGCAAGGCCCCTTTCTGAAACTTGAAAGAGCCTTGCACAGACTCTTTCAGAAGGGGCCTAGAAAAAACTGGTGATGTCTGCATTGTTACAGTATAGGATGCAGATTTCACCCGTTGCCATGACACTGGTTGTAGGGTAACACACATGTACACGTACATTTTTGCATAAGCTAGACTACATCTCTAGTAGTAGAATTTATTATCTCATTAGGGAACTCCCAACAGGCGTTGGCTTTTTACTGGGAACCCTAGGAATGACTTGGTGCTTGTGACAAATGCAGAAAGGGGCTGAGCTTGACGACATCCAGGTGGAAGCATGTTCCGTCTGTCTGCTGCCAAAAATGAAATAGCATTCAGGCCGTAACGAGACGTAGCTCTGGGTAGGTTCAGAGCAGCTGAAGCTTGACCGCGGGTAGCAGCATTTGTATCTCTGACCCTTGCCCATTGAAACATACATGTACTTGCACATGCCTTTTGTGCATGTACATGTAGTGATGTACATGTTTAAAAATAAATTAAAAATAAATTAAAAATTCGACGGGTTCGCGTACCGGGCAGGTCAAGAACAAGGATTCGTAAAACTCCCTGGTCAAGAACCACCTTTCCGCTTCCGTGGGACCCCACCACCCCATGATCAGGCGTCAGATGCGGCTCCTAAACGGTGGGGGAGGATAGATCAGATCCACCAACCATAGGCCAAAGGCCTAACTCCCATTTGCCACATCCATGTTCTGGATACGACGTCAACTTGTATCCGAGGGAAACCAGGCTTCGTCTCTACAATGCCATCGTCCTACCAACACTGTTATACAACTGCGAAACCTGGGGACTGACAGAGGCTGCACTGGAGAAGCTGAACGCCTTCCATAGACGTCAACTACGGAACTTGTTCGGAATTAGGTATCCCGCCATCATCTCCAACAAAGACCTATATTCCAGAGCACACACACAGCCACTTTCGCACACCGTTGCTGTCCGCCGTTTCCGGATGTTGGGTCATGTTCTGAGGATGCCCTCAGATGCCCCGCCACAGCAGGCAATGGACAACTACTTCCGTCGAGATGTCACCGTTGTGCGTGGACGCCCGAAATCGAACCTGGCCACGGCAGTCAAGGCAAGCACAGCTGCCAGAGACATGCCACTGAAGACCATGACTGATCTGAGTGGGCTCAGAATGCGCGCTTTGGACAAGCAATCATGGAGGGAACTCTCAGCCTGAGCTGGTTTTGCTCGCGGCTGCAACGCACGGGGTAGTGAACCCAGGACAGAAGCGGACCAGGCATCATGACTTTGCACATCTATCGTTATGCTGCTTCATTACGCGACCTGTTTTATTATTATTATTATTATTATTATTATTATTATTATTATTATTATTATTATGTTTTACATGTGTAGGAGTTGCGGAAATTTCTAGTTAGTAAAGCCTAGTTCACATTCGACGGGGCGCAACGGGACGCGACGTAAGGATCGACGGGAAGCGACGGGACGGTCTGACGGCGTCCAATGAGAACACCAGGAACCGGAACGCAACCGTACTACCGTACAGATCGGGAAGCGACGGGAAGAGTTGGATCGATCCAACTTTTCATACCGTAGACGGGCGTAGACGGGGACGCAAGCGTACAAAACGGCTGCAATTCGAGTGTGAACAGGAGACGGCGTCGTGCGCCGACTACTCCCGATTCGTACTTGGATATTTTTAGCATTTCGAACACTGCGCTTCCCATGATAACTCACAGAATAGCAAGCACGACTTGAGTTGAATTTTAGCAACATAAGATCTCATGTCCCTTATTGTATTTAGGGATAGTTCAGAAGCGTGACAGACGAACTATTCTATCATTTCCTTGGGCTATTATTTGAATGCCACAACTTTCAGGGCTAATTTTTTGATCTTCATGAAAACCTGGTATTGTGAACTTGATTCCGCTTCTTTCAAGGAGAAATAATTAAAAAGAAGTCTCGAAAAACGAGAAATTAGGTCCGAAAGTCACTCCGTCACGGACCATGCCTTATGACTCGCGCCGTTCGACGTTGAACGTCGCAAGGACTGCTGCATGTCGTGTCGTACGAATCGTACAGGATTTTACAGCTCACCCCAGCCCTCCCGACAAGCCCTTACGTCCCGTACCGTCGGCGTTGCGTCGAATGTGAACTAGGCTTAAGGGGCAGTGCCTAGTCCCCAGTCCCGGACGGCCCGAATATGAGAGATACGTGTACGTGTATCTCGTCTGTGACTCTGATTCCTGAGCAAAGGAAACACATGGTTTTAGTCTGGAGAATACATTCGAATGTCGAAGCTCGAATCTACGAAGTGCAATCCCTATTCGTGTAAACCATGAAATATTAATTCAATACTTCTGAAGTAGTCTACGGCACAATCAGAGCATGCAACCGCCACTGATCACGGGCTATTACAAATGGCAAGCATGCAATGATGTCATAAATTATCAAACTCATAATGACAGGGTAATGACTGTTAGGATCAGGGAGTCGTAAAATACCGGTATTTTACGACTCCTGTTTATGATAAAATCAATCCTGTCCGACAGAGACTCCTCGGCGGGTACATCCTCTCCACCCCCCCCCCCTTGCACTCCCTAGGAACACACCCATGTACTCTTTGCTCGGTAAGATGACGTCATGATGACATCATCCATATCAGGCAGTGACTCATCTTGTGTGCCCCCTGCATAGTGCATACGCACATGCACACAGTGAGTTTATGCATGCGGCCACACCGATATACACAGGGCTGCAAAATTAAATTCGTGTGAGTCACGGCATGCCCTGTACCCGCGTCCCGCTCAAGCCCAGCCTACGCAGGTCAGAAGCCAGAAGCCGGAACCCCCCCCCCCCCCCCTACTGAATTTTGACAACTCATGCTACCGGATATCATTGAGTAGCACTGAATAAGTAGAAACACAGGAAAGCATGCGGTCAGACAAGAATGTCAGCCAACCAGTGACAGTGAGCATCATAAGCAAAATATGCCGAATAGACCAATAAGTAATAGCGAATAGACAGCTGGGAGCACATGTTAAAAACACTCCATACCCAATCTACAATCTACAGTACACGGTTAGGATCTAGTTAGGCAACCGGCTCTGTTATCACCGTCCAAGGTTCTTGACGATACCAGGGCAATCACCAGCGCTGCAGCCAGTAGAACAAAACTGAAATACGACACTATACAATGGATGCACCGAGTCTTTGGCAGAAAACTTCAAAAGATAACGAAAAACTAGCTGAAAGAAACATGCATGCGCTGGGGAATTCCCGCATCAGTAATAATAAAACCAGAAAGAACACGTGTTTTGCCCATAAATACATGTATAATAATTATTATATAATTGCAGACAATGTGCTCCAGGAAAGTGAGAGTAAATGATGCAAATTAAGGCACGGTCAAATCATGTGAAAGATGCAGCCGTCTTGATTATCATATGTCCGATATCGGACTTACAATTGGCTCTATGTGTTGCACTGGGCAAGCGATCATACTAGGATGACGTGATGATGACATCATCGATATCAGACATTAACACACTGGGTGTATCGGACCTATTATAGGCTGTACGTGTTGCACTGCCACTAATGAACGCAGTCATGCGCATGCGCGACCGCAATCAATTCTATTGTCTAATGATTACGTAAAATTAATACATCATCACTAGAGAATCTTTACATGGAATGACCATGTCGCTACACAGCAATGTACTAGTACCAGTCTACCACTGAATACTCAATGGACATGAGAAAATATGCTGACTCATCAGCATGACATCATCATTGGCATAACTTCAAGAAATAGATATACAAAACATTACACCAGTAACTACACTGTATGCATACAATGTCAAGTGATCAGTTTCCATGAGTATCTGCTTTAGCAGTTACAAATGTACAAATGTACACAGTGCCAATGCTCAGTGGGTATCTCCACATACACTAGTGAGGGTCCGCCGGCATGAAACACTAACCGAAAATAGTGTACATCTGCGGTTTGCTTGCAGCTAAACTGGCTAGAAGTTCTGCCAAACGATCGTTCAGGAGCGTCTTCGGAGACATTCGAAGCCACAGCAACCTCCTACTGCCACCTACAGCCCTGGCAAACTCTGTACTTCCCGTCTCGTTTTCAATCTGAAAATCATTGCCAGTGAATTCAAGAAAACCAAGACAAGGGCATGACGTAAGGATGCCAGCGAGAACAGAAAGTGATTGTGATGTAAGACCTGTGTTATCGAAGGACAACATCTGCAGTGATGTACACCGCATGAGGCATGGAGCAACACCGCACAGGAAAGTGTCGGTGAGACAATTGTGGTCGATTTCAAATGTGAACAGCCAACGATGATGTTCAGTTAGAAAGCGCCCTACCAGAGGTGCACTCTGTGAAGACAATCCTGCACCCAACAAAGCCAGCCCAGCAAATGGTTTTGAAATCAGTAATGGAAGGAGCATAGCGAGACCCACATCACCAATCACCAGATGAAAACGTGGCAAACAAAGCCGTTTGCAGTACGCCAGGATAACAAGGGCTACAAGAGTGTTGGTTTTGATATCCCGGGCATGTGGACCGCCTAATGCAACTTGCCGTAGGTTGTGACAACGGATCAAGGCTGGTACCAACTGTGCATATCCAGAGGAGGAGATCTGTAGGCCCCCAATATCTAGTTTCTGCAAAGTTGACTGGTTGGCTAAGATCATCTTGCTGATAACTGACACGTGGCGATCTGATAACGAATTGTCTGCTAAGTGGACATGCTCCAATCCAGAACATTTGGAAAGCATTGCACCAAGTTCCTCGAAACCATTATCATCTAACTGGCAATTGGATATCATAACAGTGCGGATGGATTTCTGATGCGCTTCAATCACGGATGAGAGAAGATGGCAATCAGACGAGGAAAGAAGAACGTTATGGAAATCTAGCCCAGCATGAGAGAATGCCAACGCCAGACTAGGTGACGGCAGTAATGGTTTATCATTGGGCGTGTTGTCCGTGTCCGATGCACGCTGACCGAACACACGGCAAGCAAGTAGCAGTAATTGACGACGGACTGGAGTATGATTCTCCTCGAACAAGATGTCCTTATGAGATGGATCAGTCATAACTGAATATTCCTGTTGTGAGGAGGAAGGCGATGCAGGTGTGTGGGTAGAATCAAGGCTTGCTCTGTGTTTTGCCAGGAAATACTCAAAAACACGGTCAGATGCATAGGAATTGATAGGATTCAAGGCAGCACGCAGCATTCTGATACTAGCGCGCGGTACTTTGCGACGCCACAGCTGCAGAAGTGCGCGAACGTAGTCCTGCAATGATGAAGTGAAAGAATGAGGAAGAACTTCTTCGACAGCCTGAGAAACACTCACACCGTCTGGTAGTAGACCAGCGGGAAGGCAAGCAGCTAGACTCTGGACGGCCGCATCGTCAAGATGTTCGCACAGAACATCTGACACCAGCAGGAGATCGTCTTCAGAAGAGCGAAGGAAATGCGTCACATATCTACATGATGCAAGCTTGCGAACATCTTCTTCACGAGGAACAGGCTGAGTGAGGATGGCTGAAATCATGGCTTCTTTGGAGTCAGGTGCCAGTTGTGACGCAAGCAGACACCAAAAGGTGCTCAAGTGACCAGTCAAAGCTCCCACCTGCCTCACGAGGAATTCAACGTCCCTCGCATTGGGAGCAGTGGATGCAATGTACTGAGTAGCGAGGCATTCTTGAACCGAAAGATGGCTGAACTGCCATTGGCCAACGCATGGATACGACAGTGACTCACAAGCCACAAGAAGACCAAGTGAGCGACTTTCCTTCGACACCTGCTGTTCATCAAGGTCACGGTCGCTGAACACCACCTTCTTATCAACTAGCATCACAAACGCAAAATGACCCAACTCCAGGATCTTCTCTTTCAAGATACGCGGAACGGACGGCCAATCTGGATACGCACTCTCGGTGTTCTGTCGAACAATACTCAGGATCAAAGATGTGAAGATGGCGAACAGTGACGAAGGAACAGAGCCACAAGTGCGGAAAACATCACACGTAGACTCCGTGAAGAAAGGTGTTTGCATAATGGCCGCTAAACTCGGATCTGCATCGACCTGCTCTAGTAATTTGCTTGCCTGCTTGCACGGTAGTACATTGTTCACGTACTCTCGCACATTATCCCTCGTGAATCCAAGCACCTGCACACGACGATTAAACTGGCACGTGGCCGACAGTTTCATGACTTCTGCCGAGTGGCGCGATGTTAGAATCAAGCGAACGCCTTTCAACTCCTCGCCACGAATAATTCCGCGCACAAAATCGCTACAGTCCTCAAGCAGTGTTTCATCTAAGCCATCAAATGTGATACAAACGCGCTGCGGGTTAGCGTGTACAAACGAAGCAATTTCACCTTGCACTACCCCATTGACAATACCGTATCTCTCTAGTTGTAACAGCTCAACAACATTTCTGGCATTTCGAACACTTGCATTACGCAGCGCCAATGCACTCACAATGTCAAACTCATGCCAGATCAGACCTCTTGCCCAGTCCATAGGACCTTTCAACAAGAATATGGTCGTCTTGCCAGCGCCAGCACATGCAACAGCCAATACACGAACAGATTCGTCTTCATCAAGTTCTTCCCCGTCAAAGTCAAACATGTTGGCCAGTTGCACGTGCTGGACTTTGTCAGCGATTCGCGAGAACACATGGCTCAACTTTTGCACATCGCTTTGCGAACCGAAGAAAGTTTGTTTGTTTAGCGAAGCCAGTTCTTCGGCAGGTATGACCACCACATTGACAAAGATCTTATCCAGCGCTCGTTTGTGCGCCTTGGTGCTCATTCCCTTCCCCAACCATACCTTAGCAGAGCGGTAGCGACGCCGTAGAATCTCCGCAAACTGTCGCACCGCACTTGGCAGTTGCCGTGCTTCTGCAGGCGATGATCCAGGATGCATGCCGATCATTGGCGTCCAGACAGACGTCTCCGGGAGTTTCTCGACAGTCCTCAGAAGCGACTGTCACTCGGACAGCATCAGCTGGGCGGCGAGTGATGATGAATTCACATCGGCTGCTGCGTTCTCTCATTGACATCCTGCCTTTCGGCCATTCAGGAACGGGATGACAGTATGACTGACAACACGAATGATCATACGTCTGGCATTACTTATACTGACTCCGAGAGAACCCGTACTAGGCTAGCCTAACAAACTTCTACAGTTTGCGGGCCAGGGTTAGGATCAGATTAAACGAGTACTTCATAATCAACAAACAGCTCTCGGCAAAGTGTTCAACCAAACTACCAAAGCCGATCCGTCGACAAGAGCACGCGGACGCTAAACAGAAAACGCACCGCCTCTGCAGTGTGTGGTGCTCCCCGGCCCGACCGAGTCGGGTCACTGGGCTTTTTGGTTGGCCGGTTACTCTCGTGCGCCATCTCGATCGCATCGCGTATCGCGGTCCACCAGAGGCTGCGCATGCGTGCAGCTTGCGTGTTTTTGCCCATCTACTAGGGGCTAAACGGCCTATGCTAGGGATATTGCCATTATTGGATCGGTGGTGGTGGTCTAGTGACCAGTATAGTATACTGCGTGTACATGACTCTTGTGATTGTACAACGGTCATGTACTCTGTACGTCTACTGTTTGGCGATGATGGCGAATAGGCGTTGTACACACAAGGGCAAGTGACATCATTGGTTTACGTCATCGCGCGGGAAGCTCAGATTGGGTGGCAAAAACTTTTGGGCTTCGTTGTTTGAAGAAAGAACAAACTTACATTTTGATTTAGTTAGGTTCAGGTTATCTGTCGACTGTGGAGGAAGTGGTTGTAGTCGTTTAGACACGATGACGAAGACTTGCTGCGTCTTTGGCTGCTCTAATCGGGGTGGCAAGCGGAAAGATGGAACAAAGCTTTCTTTTCACCGTCTTCCTCTGGGAAAGAAGCCTACACTCAAAAAGTGGCTCCACAACATGCGGACATCGAGTGTGGTTGTGGGCAGCTCGACAAGGGTCTGCGGCGCTCATTTTGTTGGCGGAAAGCGCTCCAAGGAGCATCCTATCCCAACGCTGTTCGCATGGTCAGCAGCAGAGAAGACGAGGAAAACGCCAAAAGAACGCGTGGCTCTGAAGACACATCAGGACAAAACGCCCCAACCGTCAGCAGCGAAGCCTGAAACATGTGAAAGCACTTGTGAGGAGCAGCCATCACCATCCCTGCCCAGCGTTGATGAGCAGATCAGTGAAGTGCGAACTCAGATCCAGGAATGTTTGGAGGAGAACACACGGTTGCGGATGGAGGTGCAGAAGTTGACACAGGAGAATGAGGCACTGCGAGTCAAGTTGGAGGAAACTGCCACAGTACCAGCACCAGAGTTTTCTGTCGCCAGGATTTGCAACAGTGACAGCCTCACCAAGTTCTATACTGGTATCCCCAGCTATGAGCAATTTCAGGCATTGGTGGCTTTCCTGGAGCCCCACTGCAAGGGGATGACTTTATGGAATGGAGCAAGAACAGGTGAGGATGTTATCTGCTCTGTGCTAGATTTTGATGATGTAAATACTGTGCTTTGCAATGTTGTTGGGTGGAATGACTTCAGTAGTACGGAACCTACTTGTGTCGGTACCATAATTTCCATACTCAGTGCTGTGAGTCTCCATCCTCCTGGCAAATCAAACTTCTTTTCGTGGGCCATGTCATACATGTCTCGGTTCAATGTACTGTGCCCACTGCATAGGTGAACGGCAACGTCAGTGTGTGAGGGCCTTGGACGATGAAAACAGCCTGCTCCTTACGTTCATGAAGTTGCGGCTGGATTGTCCTAACGAAGACCTGGCTCAGAGGTTTTCAATCAGTGCAGGTACTGTGAGCCGCATCTTCACCTCGTACCTTATGGTCATGTACCACGCCTTCAAGTCCGCACAGCTACCCGCCTGGCCGTCTAGAGCGCAGGTTAGTTGTCATGCCAGAATGATTTGTGTCTGTTGATGATATGCCCGTGGCTCAACAGCTGAAGCCTAACCCATTACTGGTCGTTAGTGAGTCCAGCCTTTTGGATTGCAATAGGGCTGGTTTATTTTTTTCCTAAAGTATACCTTACATACGATCGCATCAGTGTCTGTGCTTGATCTGGTCTTTCGAGAATTGAGTCCCATTGGTGTGTGTGTGTGTGTGTGCTATGTGCCCATGTTCTATCTACTAACCTGTAGATCGATGCCGCTATGCCCCAGAAGTTCCGCGACCTATACCCCACCACACGCACTATAATCGATTGCACCGAGTTTCCCATCCAGATTCCCTCCGACCCCGACACTCAGAGAGTCACCTGGTCAACGTACAAGAATAGAAACACATTCAAAGCTCTAGTTTGCATCACACCCAGTGGAGCTATCTCGTTCATCTCTTCCCTGTATGGTGGGTCAGTTTCTGACCGTGAAATCACCAAGACGTGTGGAGTGCTGGATTTGCTGGACAAAGGTGACTCAGTCATGGCGGACAAAGGATTCACAATCAAGGAACTCTGTGAAGGTATGTCCCCTGTTTTGTTTCCTTTTGGTGAACAATACTTTATGGTTGCGATCAGTGCTGTAAACTCCTCCTCACAGTAGATGTGTTGTGCAGTCAATGCTGGAAATGGTGGTGTAAGCAAGTTTTGCTTGGAAGCTTATAAACTGTGCTTCTTGTTTCTTGTTACCTCAGAACGGGGTGCCTATGTCAACATACCACCGTTCATCAAGAATGGCCAACAGCTGACCGAAAAGGAGTTGGTGCAGACCCGCCGCGTTGCCTCGCTACGCGTTCATGTAGAACGTGCTATCGAACGAATAAAGAACTTTCACATCCTGGATTTTATTCTATCCGCTCACTTTGACATTGCTGATGCCATATTTCTGGTTTGCTGTGTGATTGCCGATTTTGGTGCGCAGCTCATTACATAGTTTCCTTCCATTTCTTGCTGCACCGTTACTGCTCAATGCGTTCAGTTACTGACAGGTTCATGATGGCCTGTCCCAGTGTTTGCTTCTGTGAGCCTCTTCCCCCCCCCCCCCCAACCCCCCACCATGCATCCGTTGCTATTTTCCACACGTTACTGCTGTCACCACCATAGCAATATCACTGCCTGTATTTCTCCTCTTTTCTTTTCAGCATGAAGTGACAAAAGTGCGTTCTATGAAGTAACTCAATGGATCATGTGAAGAAGTTGCGGAAGCAGCCAACCACGGTAGAAGCCGGTCAATTTCGGCTCCATCTGCTCCTTCCAGAACGCCGCGTCGAATGGGATTCGCTGTATAGCGATGCCCATTGGCGTCCACACGACAAAGTCGCACCACTGCACTTCAGCAACTGCCATGCCACCTTGCACTTGATAGAAATAGTCATGTTGTCGCCGTAGGCATAAACCTCCATCTGACCATGTGCAGTAGAATGGGTTGGAGCCAGACTCCATGCATGCATCTTGGGGAGAGTGGTGACGATGGGAATATGGGCATTTGACCTCAAGTAAACCCATTTGCGATGTCAGCGGCTGGGTCGGGACGAATACGATTCCATCTGGGCTGGCAGCAACGTACCCACACTGCATTACAACAAGACCACGCCGTGAGACACACAGGCCATTCATGCCAGACATGTGCTGCTTCTCCGAGTAGATGCGGACGGCTTCATCTTCATGCTCTCTGCCCCACGACAAGGCCGGACTGTTGATAACTGACTGGGATAGAAGGCGTTTCACCAACGATGGATGTGCTGATTTGCACTTCACAATCACGCCGAAGTTGGATGCTGTGAGTCGCCCGTACCTGTTGCATAGGGCACAAAATGAACACACCAGAGGGACATACACATGAACCAACCAATCTGCAGTGTTGGGTGAATTTGAACATACTTGAAAGTGTTGTAAAGTCATGGCCTAAACAAAGTCGTCAACAAAAGCATGAAAACAGTATACACTCGTCATGTTTTGGATAGTGTTATGTGCCTGCAGACTTTCCTGGACTGAATGCAGTACACTATCCTCAGACATACCTTTGCATTTTCCACTGCCGGTTACCAGCCTGCCCACGAGTTCGATACTCCAGTGCATGGCGTTGCTGCCTGGACACTTGCATATGACGCATGAACATATCACACCATGCCACGACAACACTGCCATCAGGTCGGAATGTGCTGCGGTACGTCCTGGACTCCTTCATCAGCTGCACTAGCTCCGGCACTGACCGGCAGTCGGTTGATCCAGTGGAGCAGGTGGTTGTCTGAGCAGGAGAGGTAGAGCATGGCCGCAGAGTGTCCAGGATATTGGCTGGTTGGGAGCAAGAGCTCAACAAGTCAAAGAGTCTCTGTCGCTCTTCTGGTGCAGAGTCTTTTGGAGCGGTGGCAGCACGTGGATCGAAGGACGCACGACTGGAGGTTGACTTCGGGGTATGGTTGAACACAGGCTTAGCGAACTCCATGTCAGAAACTCGCCTTTTGCCTGGTGGTGCGCTCCAAGCCTGTAGGTCACTGGTTGAGCAGGTCATCCCAGTGAATATCCCTCGTCGGCAGAATTCCTCTAGTCCATAGCACATGGCCCCGATGTGCTTGCAGCTGGCTGATGGGCCAATGCCAGCTCGGCACTCACAAGACGCATAGATGATCCGTACAGAGGGCTCGCGTTTCATTGCCATTGCTATTTTATACCGCATCGACGTCTTCATCTCTGCCTTGCAAAACCCACGGAAATACACCGTCCCATTCTCCAGGCACACCTCTCCATCTCGGCAGTACTTCTTGCTGTAGAGTCCAAAGCTATGGGAGGACACAGCTCTCATGTCGTCAGCATCCAGACCATCAGACGACTTCCTGCACATGAAGTGGTCCATGAGGGAGAAGATTGAGAACTTCATCTTCAGCTCCTCCTGCGTCACATCCACCAGCTTCTTCCATCCTCTGTCAGGAAAACGGACATCAGATGACGAGGCTCCAGCGGTGTCATCCTCAAGCTCCCCAGTCACAGTCCCAGACAGCAGCAGTGCCGACACTCTGCACAAATACAAAAACGTGTGTACAGCGAATGATAATAATATTATTGCGCATTTTATTATTATTTGGAAACTATTCCGACAGCAATTTCAGGAGTAATATCAATTTTTTATTGCATCCTTACACAGAGGACAAGGTGTTTTGTGTGTCTCACCTCTTTTGCAGGTCAGCTTTCTTTCCAGAGTCGTCTTCGCCTTTCAGCTGCAGGTACAGCCTCATTTCCCCCACTTTCCATGACGAAGAGTTTTTCTTGCGCAAAGTCGATTCCCATAACGAGCTGGACTTCTTCAGGCGGTCCTCAGCTGACGATTGGGCAGACATGGTCCAGAGCGTCCATAGGCAACAGCCAACAAGAACGAAAAGACCAGGCAAAAGACAAAAATACCGCTTCCTACTTTCATATTTCACCTCGTGGATAAATGCCAACGCCATGCGCCAGGTCTCTGCCACCCAAAACGCTTTCCCGGGGTTTTTCAAGGCCCAAAACATGACGTAATGCCTTGTGTGAACAGCGCCGTCACACGTGCAGTGGTGCACTGGTGGTGAGTTACACTGAGTACCGTTTCGCGATGGTGCAGCATCGAAGCAGGCCAGGCTAGCAGAAGTCAGCTCACGCCGAGTCACGGTGATACCTTAGACTTGCAGAATGACTACAAATCACAATCATTTTAGATCTCCATGTGGCATGTGATAGGAAGGCGGACTCGGTGCCACCCCACACTATTTTTTATTTATTTTTTATTTTTTATGGATTCCCCAAGGGCCGAGGCCTAAGTCGAGGGGGTCTCCGTTCATGGCTTACTGGGAATATATCTGCAATTATATTATAGATTGAGAAGAGGAAGGGTTATAACAAATGCGTACTGTAGAAATCAGCCATAACATTCGTTACTATGTTATAGAAACTCTGGAAGGAGTGAAACCAGCGGGTTCGAAGCGGGTGTTGGCAAAGATGACTAGGGTCGAGAGAGGTTTCGGACGGCGGGCAACGACGTGACAAGGCCGGACGCGAGGCTGTTCACGTGCGGTCTGGAGTGGAGAGCTTGATGGCTGAGCTCCCAGCCCAAGGGCAGACCTTGTACGATTGGATTTCTTACTTGGCACACGGAACGTAGCCTACTCAAAGGCTAGAGCGGAGTTCCGTGAAAAGTCACTCTGCACTAGTCACAGCCAGAACACACCAAGTAACAAGAGTCAAGAAGACAGGAGAGAACGTAATACAGTCGACCTACCCTTATAACGATATTTGCGTCACACCAAGAAATATTGTTATAAGGGTAATATTGTTATAGGGGTAACTGGTTCATTTCATACACATACGTCATAATGCATGGATTTCGTTCATTTTTTACACTCTTCAAAGCATAAAAAACATGACATACTTGCACATTCTGTGCACAGCAAGGTGCCCACTGGTGCCCCATTGCATTTCGTCCTGTCCCAGCGACTTATCAAGTGAAGCTTGCCCTACCTGGATAGTGGGCTCTACATATTCCCTGCTAGATATTGTTATAAAATGGAAAATGTCGATTGGTCAGCCCATTTTATATCGTTATAGGGGTAATATCGTTATAGCAATATTGTTATAGAGGTAAGGCATTGTATACACAAGTCAATGGAGTGATCTGGTTTGGCAGAAAAATATCGTTATAAGGGTAATATCGTTATAGAGGTTATCGTTATACATGTAAGGGTAGGTCGACTGTACAATGTAAGGTCTACCTCGTTTCATCGCATAATACTACATCAGTCATGTAGTACGCCCAGCGTGTACTGAGTCGTGTTCCCGGGGGGGGGGGGGGGGAGGGGGGGGGAGGGGGGCTTCCCAACCCTCCGGCATAACGAGATGCGGGACCTATTTTTTTTCTTATTTTGTTAGGGATTTCCCAACAGGTAATGTTACCTTTTTACTGGGAACCCTAAATGAGACTTTATTTTTACCTAACACTTAGTAACAGCCGGGTCACTGAAGCAGGTAGCCCACCAAGTAATAATTAGTTGCTGTGGAGCCCCACCTTCAACCACTGGCAGCTACGGTACCGGTCTGGAAACACCGATGACCAAGCCCGGCTAGATGTGGCAGCAAGAGCATTTAGGGGGGGGGGGGGCGTCGATTCGAGCGCACCTTTGTTGATGTTCGGATGGTCAACTCACATGCGTCCTCGAATCGCTCCAACTCGATTTCCGCTTGCTACATGTATGTCAAACATGAGCGGGAGAAGTAGAGGGCAGCGGATGCGCAATATCGAACATGCCGGCCTCCTCCCAGCCGTCCTGTCTACCACTGGGGGCATGAGCAGATGCGCCACTGCATTCTACAAGAGAATTGCTAGACTGCTAGCTGACAAGACCGCTGACTTGCTGAGCCCTTCCGCAACGTGATGGCCAACCTCTTCTGCCGCTTGAGCTTTGCATTGTTACGTGCCAGCGTCATGTGCCTGCGTGGGGCTCGCAGGACATTCACAGCTCACCTCCCTGCTGACCCTGTCTCTGCTGAGGTTGTTGGTGTAGAAGCTGGCGTTGCCCGTTTTGATATTAGGGGCATGCGTTTCTGTGGAGACGGCGGAGAGCCGGAACGCAAACAATATTGCTTTATCATTTTGATCATCTTTCGTATTTTCATGACATCGGTTGCGACTTCGGCGATGTTTTTTTTAAATATTATGATTGTATTGGTGTATCAATTGTGCCCTTACAAGAGGCTTCGTATTGTAAAGTAAGTTTTTTTTAATAATAGTTGAAAAAACGGTGTCTGTAGTACATGTACATGTAGGTACATTGTACATGTAGGTACATGTACTCCGTTCAGTAAAATCACAGTCAGAAACGCGCAACAAGAAACAACGAGCAGCTTGAAGTATGGAATCAAGCAAGAGTACGAGTGTGAGATCACAGCCCTTCGCGAAGTTGTTTCGCCCAGTCGGCTACTGTCATTAATTTTCGTCGAGGGGGTTAGACAAGGGGAAGCAGCCATTAGGGGCGTGAGTAGACCTTTGCGGATAATGCCGACAGAAAAATTGGCAGAATTCGGTACTTTTTCTGGTAAGTTTCATGCATGTTTGGTATGTGGATAAAGAAATGGAGGGGAATTCGAGGAATTGCCCGCCATAAGGTTTGAATGGTTCTGCCAATTTCACTGCTTTTCGAGCAGAATCTGCCACTTTTTCGAGCATTATCCGCCAATGCCTAGGCGTGAGCCCGCCTTCCGGCACCGGGAGTTGCAGCTCGCTCGACTTGACTCTGCTGAGTGCAGAGGACCCACAACTTGATCTGGTGAGCTGCGTCGTGGGGATTTTGCAGTCAGATGTGCGAAGTATTTAAAAGCAACGTTAGTTCGATAAGAGTTTCCGTTAACGTTTGCTGTTCCGCCGGTGATGTCATCATTTTTGCCCGTATACGCGTAAAAGATATGTTACCTCAGAGATTCTTTGCACACAGACTGGTCTGTGCATTTCTGCTTGGCCTGAATGCTTTGAGTTTGAATGGACCTGCTTTGCTGTTCTCAGCTCCGTGATCCGTCCTCGGTGGGTCTGACTACGGCGCACTTATCAGATCAGCGGAACGCTCTTCCTCCAAACTGTCGTCAAGCACAATCTGCTGGTACTTTTGCTCACGTCACAAAGATTCTCCTAGGGTTCCGGAATCCCTGTAACAAGGCTCCCCTAGTCAAACAAGAAATACTGCTTCCACTACTACTACATGTACTCGTCAGGCGAAAGAAAAACACAAATCTCAAGCTATTCTTCACCATCGTCATCACAGTACGGACTCGGAAATTCATGAACCAGTTTTCTGGCATTCTCTTCATATGAAATACAAGCAACCAGAACCAATGAAACATTGGTATAAGTACACGTAGCATTTTTTTTCTACAAAATCCACATATCTCCAGACACTGGGGTGAATGATGGAGTGTGGTGGTGGGGCCCATTAAGCTCCGCCGACCAGAGGTCTCGGCTTCATAGCTCCATGGACGCACCAAAGGGATACTGGGTAGGGAGGATTAAATTGAAAAAGAAAACAGAAGAAAGAAAATGGAAAGATTGTATTGCTCAGTGAGCAAAAGAATAAGTTGAGTATTGATGTGAACGCTGTTAGACTTTTAAATTCAAGAGGAGACTGCCTGTGAGGAGAGATTACATGTATGTACATGTATGTCCAAGCAGGGTAGGACACTGTACCCTCTTACTCGCGTATGCTATGAGTGGCCCAGTGCCAGTTCGTTCTGAGGAGAGCATCACAAGGGTAGTAATAAACTACATGTACATGTAGGCGTGATAAATTTAGTGAAGAATTTATGCACAAGGAGAGATAAAGAAAAAGGGAAAGAGAGAAAGAGTAGGTGACTACAGTCAGACCTCACTTAACCGCAAACATACATGTACATGACTATACATATACATGTACATGTACATGTATGTTTTCCACAAAAATATCCGGATAGGCGAGGGAACCGGATAACCGAACACCGGTTATGTAACGTTGAATGCATCATGTATGCTGTAAATCTCTGCTCACTATGTACATGTAGCAATAATAGTATACTAGTAGTAGCATATACATGTACATATACATATACATATACATATACATATACATATACATATACTAACTGGTTTGAGGGAAAGAGAAAAACGGGAAAAGTCTGAAGAAAAAATTGACTGTCACCACCAGGACTCGAACCAGGGACCCTCGCTTGTAGCCAGCGATGCTCTAACCACTGAGCTATGGTGTAGTCGTCATCCCAGCAGAGGCCGTTCAACATTCTCTTCAGACTTCGTAACTCACACTTCCTGTGAATCCACACAGGCGGGTGGGACGCAGCCCCCACTGTAACCCACACACTTCACGTACAAACCAGCACGCGGGGAGCCCCAAGTCATAAAATATTAACTGGTTTGAGGGAAAGAGAAAAACGGGAAAAGTCTGAAGAAAAAATTGACTGTCACCACCAGGACTCGAACCAGGGACCCTCGCTTGTAGCCAGCGATGCTCTAACCACTGAGCTATGGTGTAGTCGTCATCATATACATATACATATACATCTACATGTACATGTACATGTATATGTACATGTAGTTTTCCTCGCTGTTTACTTCTATTGCTTGATTTGCAATAACATAATGACTAAGCGAGGTATTCTAGAAGGTGAGATATCTACATGTATAGTATGCAATTTATTTAATCAGCAACATTACTCATCAGGCATATTGCTTGGAAGGCATTTCAAAGTACATGTATGGAACAGTCCGGAACAAAACCATGACTTGTACAAGCCGCAAGCCAAACTCCTACAGTACTCCTCATGCCTGATGAGCCGTCACGAACCATACGGCGAAACGTACGTCGTGTGAAACAATTTGTTTTGTAGTCAACTAGTCCATCACTATGTCATGCATGAAAACCATGATTGATTGACTATTAGATGCTCTTTCCGAAGGGGGTCTAGAAATAACAGTGTCGTGTCCGTGTGTTGCCACAATAATTATCATTATTTCATTCTGTATTGTATTCCGTCTGCGCCTACATGCACATGTATCTTTATCAAGTGTTTGCCGTGGCGTCGATGTGTCTCGTCTATGAAAAGCGTTGTGAAATCTCTCACCATTCGTGCTTTGCCGGCTGGCTGCTCGCTCGCTTCGCTCCTTGCACGCTACTATCTGTTGTATATTGTACATGTACACGTACATGTAGCTCGATGCTTTGCGTCGATCGCGGGTTGTTGTTGTTGTTGTTGCCTCTCTTTTGTTTGAGCTTGGAACTTAGTCCTAGAGTGAAGCTTTGGTCTTCTTGTGTGGTAAGGGTGAGGAATGGGTGTCTGGACTCCTGGTATATTTCCATAAAGAACCTGGAATGGTAGAATCCTGAGAGTATGTCTGGCCCACTTCCCCGGTCATGACAACAGTTACTGGTGATGTCTGCATCTAACAACACTCTACATGTACATGTACATCATCACTACATGTACCTATCACGGTGTACGGGTGTAGGGTGCGGACATCACCAGTTACCATGACACTGGTTGTAGGGTAACATCAAGAGTACATGAAAACCAGAGTGTGCAGCTTGGGGCCTTCTCTGCTATGGGTGTCTGTCACGGCGAAATTCCGTGATTACATCATTTTGGTGCAGATCTGAGGCGGGAAATGACGTAGTGCGTACAACTGAGCTGCAGTTGTGCAGAAAGAGACCTGCTTTTTTTTTTTTTTTTTTTTTTTAATGTTTATTTGAATTCGGATAGCTCAACAGTACAGAAGTACAACTACAAAGAGTACCGAATAGAAGGCCCCGAGAACGGGAAACCAAAAAAAAAAAACAAAAAAAAAACAAAAACAGCAACATCAAGTTACTGATTATGCACATTGCTTGAAAGCAAATCACAACAATGATTAAGAGTTAAGCTGTCTTTTAGCCAAATAGCCAATTTGACGCGGAAATCTGCGATAGTAGTGCAGGACTTCAGGTCGTCTGGTAAATAATTCCAAACAAGAGCCGATTTACTTGAAAAGGACAGAAAGCCAGACATAGATCTATAGCGATTGATACTCATGTTATGAGTTGTAGAGCCGCGAGTAGTTCGGGTAGACGTACAGATGGGAAAGAGGGACTGCAAGCAAACAGCCGGCTTAATACAGTAACAGTGGAAAATGAATACAAGGAACAAAAATACTGATCGATATTGGAAAGAGGAAACATTGAGGTGGTGAAGAAGTGGCGTGATATTAGCTTGGGGTGATGCACCACAAGCAACTCGTACAGCGCGCCGGTGGAGTGAGGCTAGCTTGTTTCTATTTTTAGCGGATATAAACGAAAGGTATACAGGGAGAGCATATTCTAGATCAGGCTGAATAACACCGACAACGAAAGTACGGCGGGCAAACAGGTTCATCTGGCGGAAAGATCGACGCAGTACACCGATCTTCCGTGAGGCTTTCCGGACGACATTGTTAATGTGTTGGTCAAAAGATAGCTTATTGTCAACAACGACTCCTAAGCATCTGGTGCTTTCCACTTCCCCTAGCGTAACATTTGACAAGGTGATTTGCAGTTGTTGCCTTTGTTGTTGTTGCTGACTCCCTGTGGCACGTTTGGGATGGATTTGCATGACAACGGTTTTGTCGGTATTTATCTGCATACCAATGGAGCCAAGGTGGTTGTTTAGTATCTCCAGTGCCGATGACAACTTGGCTTCGGAACGCGCCTTCGACGGATCACTAGAGTAGACTGTCTTGTCATCTGCGAACATCAGTAATTTTGAACCCGCTGTCTCCGCAAGCCGGGGAAGGTCCCTCAGGTAGACATTAAAGAGGGTAGGGCCTAAAATACTTCCCTGACTAACTCCTCGAGACACTGCAAGACTTGAGGACTGGCTGGCTGGCGTGACGACACGCTGAGATCTCCCAGCGAGGTACGACGCAAACCAACGCAGGGCGCTTGCATGAACACCCATGCCATGGAGCGCAATGAGTAACTGTTGATGCTGGACGCGATCAAACGCCTTGCTGAGGTCGACAAAGGCTACACTGGTAGTCTCTCCGCGGTCCTGGGCCAGTTTCCAATCATTTACAGCAAGTGTGAGCAGTTGTGTCGTGGAACGAGCTGGTCGGAACCCAAATTGGTGATCGTGGAGGTGATTTTCGATGGTCAAACTGTCACATACCTGATTTAGAACCAGGCGTTCCAGAGTCTTAGCCAGAATCGACGTGAGTGACACAGGACGATAGTTCGAAGGAGAAGTAGGATCGCCCATACGGGATTTCAATATCGGCGTGACATTAGCCAACTTGAATTGTGTCGGGAACACAGCAGTGCACAAAGAGGTATTAAATATTAGGGTGAGGGAGAAGGCGATAACTGGTGCAACGGCCTTCAGGATGCTCGGGAGGAGACCATCTGGCCCAGGCGCTTTCGTACCGTCGAGTTTCTGAAGGTGCCGAAGTACCTCATCCTCAGAAATAGGGCGAAACTCGTGCAAGTCACACGGTCTTGAGGTACCACTTGGAACAACATAAGCCGGGTTCGGATCTGACACAATACTATGGAATTACCTGTTCAAGGTATCTGCCTGGACGAGAGGCTCAGTTCTAGGGTTTGTGCGCCGGGTGACTGAGTTGATGGTGCTCCAAAGACGCCTAGGATCTCGCCGGTAATCGTCACAGATGGAGCGGAAGTGGGCATTTCGGAGTTGGCGATAAAGGTTATTGCATTTGCTGCGCAAAACTTTGAACTCCTTCTGTAGAACCGTACTACTGCAGTCAGACGAGCGGTACTTTCTGTAGACGGTTTTACGTCGCCTAATGAGAGCTAGTAATTCCGGTGTCATGAATGGGCACTTCTTCCTTTTTCCAGGGGATTGTCTCCGTGATATTATGTAGGGTGCAACCACATCCAAGGCGTCTTCAAATTTTCCTTGCCACTCTTCTAGCATTACATCGACCGACGGGGACGAGAAGGATCCGAGATCAGAAATTGACAATAAATGAGAGAGATCAGAGGCAGAGGCCTTACTGTAATCACGGCGGCGGGATCGATATAATTGTCCTTGTGTTGGAATTGACTTCGGAAAAATAATACTGGTGTGAACAAACTCATGATCGGTGAACTCACAGGAGTGAACGCTTCCGTGCTCAACACAATCCATGTTCGTTAGTACACAGTCGAGAAGTGTTTTAGATGTAGGTGTGATCCGTGTAGGGTGCGTAATCATATTCTTCAGATCAAGGGGAAGTAGCAGGTATGTGTTCAAATTGTCAAAATGATGCGTTTGAGGGGACAAGAAATCAACATTTAAGTCGCCCATCAGAATGAGATCTTCGCCCTGAATGTCATACATGACTTGCTGTAAAGATTGCCAAAAAGCCGCCGGTGCGGACGGTGGCCTGTAGAGACAGCCAATGAGGAATGATTCACCTGCTTCTCGTTTTTTGGAACGCAACCAAACCATTTCCAGGTCGATGTGCTGAATCAACATCCGCTTAAACCCAAGTTGCAACCTGCTGTAAATCACTACACCGCCGCGCTTTTGGCAAGGTGTTCCATTTGTACAGGAGCAGTTGTAATTGCACTTTCTGTCGAGACGGTGCATTGTGAACCCCCGGATGTCGACTTCTGAGTCCGAGATGCTGTTGTCGAGCCATGTTTCTGATACTGCTAAAATGTCTAAGTTATGGACCCGGACAAGCTTGGACAACACGAAAAGCTTATTTCGCAAACTACAAATATTATTATGACCAATAGATATAGAAGAATATGTAATGCAATGAGGGGAAGGGTGTGAAGAACTTGCGTGGGGCACAAAGGGTTGGGCAAGAGGATTTAGATTTGATCTGACTTCAGTCATTGTTTCTCGTCCGTTGAGTAGCGACGCTGGTCTTCTCTGCCTGAAGTGCGATCATCATCGGATTTGAATCTCCAGGGTCGGGCAGAGACGTTTGACGGCCAGAAGTCGGGTTTGCTGACTGTATCCATGTCCTTTGCGTCTATCAGCACATGTGCAAAAGCGGTGCCAAAGTATTTGGATTCTGAAATGTTGCATGATACGACCTCAACGTCCCTGCTTGAATCTTGCTTGTACGCACTACATCACTAAAATGATGTAATCACGGAATTTCGCCGTGACAGCAACCCATCCGAGCTGCACACTCTGGTTTTCATGTACTCTTGGTAACATACATGTACTGTAAATATACAAATTTTCGGCAGCTATTTAATTTCGGCTATATTCGGCACCGACCCAAAATGCCTAAATTAATTAAAACGCCGATGAAATTTTTCACAGCATCTGTTGCACTATACCATGCCCTCTACCCCACGCCGAAAATAAATCGCCGCCGAAGCGTCACAAATTGTGAGGTGCCGAAATTTTGTATATTCACAGTACATGTACTTGAAGTACATGTACTTGAAAGTTGAAGTACATGTACTTCAAGTACATGTACTTGAAGTACATGTACTTGAAGTACATGTACTTGAAGTACATGTTTGAATAAGCTGGACTACAGTGTACGTGTACATGACATGCATTGTGATGTGGTGGGATGAATGAGGAGCGAAGAGCTGAGATAATAACAAGTGTACATGTACATGTATGTACTTGGAACTCTCTTCTCCAAACCTCGAAGTTAAGGGCACCTCGGTCTACCGGGCCCCTTGTAGGTGAGTTATAGTGGAAATATTACTACTATTCGGCTTTTTTAATTAACTAGTTAAAGGAAATTGTGACGTCATATGCATGGCACATCTCTGACCCGGCCTCATTGAAACATACATGTACATCCACAAGATGCGGAGTTACGGACATTTCAAAGTTATGGGCAGTGCCCTGTCCTCGACCGCCCGGATACGAGATAAGTCAAATAGCTCTTCTGTGACTCCCGGGCAAAGAAAACCTGATTTTAGGCTGGGGAATACATGTACACTGTAGTGTAGGACCACCGGAACAGTTGATTGGTCCAGCCATACCCCAGGTTTTCGTACATTTTTTTATGATATGGAGGGTATGCATGTACATATGACCTCATCAGCAGCAAACACACGTTGCAGGCCAAACAAGTCGGCCCGGTCATTTCCTGACGAACTGAACCAGTTCCGATGGGCCTGCACTGTGACTGCACGCATGCTCCTGCTCCCATCACTCAACATAGAACTACATTGTACATGTAGATATACAACGTACAATGTACATGTACAGTCAACTTCTAGTGAGGGCTGTGCAGTGCCCGGGGCGTACTCAAGTTCATTGAGCATTGCTATGCTAATATCGCACATATACAGTCAACTACTTCGCTAATAACGACTGCGGATATAACGACCGTTCGCGAATAGCGACAGAAATTCCCTGCCCAGAGCAAAGTCCCATCTAACTGGAATACAGTGGTCCCTCTATAATCCGGCACCATTTCGGGTATAAGGACACTTCGCGCATAAGGACACTTTTCTGATTGCCCGCCGAGTGTCGTCATACGCACAGTTGACTGTATATGTAGTAGAACTGTGTTTGTGTGTGTGTGGGGGGGGGGGGGGTACTAGTATACACATGTTCGAAAAAGTCGGTGCGGCGTATACTACGATGGTCAAATTCACGGTGATAAACATGGCCGATGTCTGTGTTTCGTGGCAAAACAATCTGCGTGTCGCTTATACTCCAGTGTGACCTATACTCCAGAAAATGCCTTAGTGCAAAGGCCACTCCGCCTCGATATCCTGTGTGCTGTCTGCCGCAGCTCATGGGTAGTAATAAAACTATATGTAGGAGTGATAAATTTAGTGAAGAATTTATGCACAAGGAGAGATAAAGAAAAAGGGAAAGAGAGAAAGAGTAGGTGGCTACAGTCAGACCTCACAAACATACATGTACATGACTATACATGTACATGTACATGTATGTTTTCCACAAAAATATCCGGATAGGCGAGGGAACCGGATAACCGAACACCGGTTATGTAACGTTGAATGCATCATGTATGCTGTAAATCTCTGCTCACTATGTACATGTAGCAATAATAGTATACTAGTAGCATATACATATACATATACATATAGCTCGGCCTATTTAGCTCGTAGCTGTACTGATGAGGCCTTTATGGCCGAAACAGCTTGCTGTCTACAGCATTGGGCATATACATATACATATACATATACATGTACATGTACAATGTACATGTATATGTAGTTTTCCTCACTGTTTACTTCTATTGCTTGATTTGCAATAACATAATGACTAAGCGAGGTATTCTAGAAGGTGAGATATCTACATGTATAGTATGCAATTTATTTAATCAGCAACATTACTCATCAGGCATATTGCTTGGAAGGCATTTCAAAGTACATGTATGGAACAGTCCGGAACAAAACCATGAGTTGTACAAGCCGCAAGCCAAACTCCTACAGTACTCCTCATGCCTGATGAGCCGTCACGAACCATACGGCGAAACGTACGTCGTGTGAAACAATTTGTTTTGTAGTCAACTAGTCCATCACTATGTCATGCATGAAAACCATGATTGATTGACTATTAGATGCTCTTTCCGAAGGGGGTCTAGAAATAACAGTGTCGTGTCCGTGTGTTGCCACAATAATTATCATTATTTCATTCTGTATTGTATTCCGTCTGCGCCTACATGCACATGTATCTTTATCAAGTGTTTGCCGTGGCGTCGATGTGTCTCGTCTATGAAAAGCGTTGTGAAATCTCTCACCATTCGTGCTTTGCCGGCTGGCTGCTCGCTCGCTTCGCTCCTTGCACGCTACTATCTGTTGTATATTGTACATGTACACGTAGCTCGATGCTTTGCGTCGATCGCGGGTTGTTGTTGTTGTTGCCTCTCTTTTGTTTGAGCTTGGAACTTAGTCCTAGAGTGAAGCTTTGGTCTTCTTGTGTGGTAAGGGTGAGGAATGGGTGTCTGGACTCCTGGTATATTTCCATAAAGAACCTGGAATGGTAGAATCCTGAGAGTATGTCTGGCCCACTTCCCCGGTCATGACAACAGTTACTGGTGATGTCTGCATCTAACATGACAGTCATACACTCTACATGTACATGTACCTATCACGGTGTACGGGTGTAGGGGCGGACATCACCAGTTACCATGACACTGGTTGTAGGGTAACATTCATGTACATGTACATGTATGTACATGTACATGTACATACATGTACATGTACATGTACATGTACATGTACATGTACATGTACATGTACATGTACATGTACATGTACATGTACATGTACATGTACATGTACATGACATGCATTGTGATGTGGTGGGATGAATGAGGAGCGAAGAGCTGAGATAATAACAAGTGTACATGTACATGTACATGTATGTACTTGGAACTCTCTTCTCCAAACCTCGAAGTTACGGGCACCTCGGTCTACCGGGCCCCTTGTAGGTGAGTTATAGTGGAAATATTACTACTATTAATAAATAACCTACGTGGAGATAATAATTTTAATATAGCTATGAATAAGATGAAGGCCGCAGACATCACGCAACTACGTTACTTGTTTGGCGAGATGAGGCGGATGAATGTGTTGATCGCAAGAAGTCAGCTGTGTATCTACACTTGTTATCTCGTCCTGACTGTCTTGGTGTGTATGATGACTCACATTTTTCTGTACTGTGTCGTGCGCGTTATGTCCAGCAGTTGAACGTCCTTGAGGCAGTTTGCATACGTATTCATTAGCCTGTTTTGTGTAAGCAGAAAGAGCACGTTGTTGCACTGAAGTTGTATTCGTAGGTTGACACTTCGTTCAGTGCCTTCTCGCCTTTGGTTATGTAATCTTGTTACCTTTTTTGCGTTTCCTCTAGTGGTTTTATTGCACTTGTATCTTGATGTTATTTCTAACACCTTTCTATTTACAGTACTTAACTTCAGTTTCTTTGGTTGTATCCTTAGTTCCGTTTTTTCCCACTGATGATAGGAACGAGAAAATCGATTCTGGGTTTTCAATATTATTTTTGTTATAAAATACACAGTAATACATGTCAAACAAGTAACGTAGTTGCGTGATGTCTGCGGCCTTCATCTTATTCATAGCTATATTACTACTTAAAAATTCGACGAGGAGACAATAATTTTAATATGGCAATAAGTAGGACGAGCTGAAGCGACATGTGGAACGATAGGAGATGACGGAGCAGGTTCTGATTCGGACAGTGAGGGAGAAGGTGAGCTGAGTGAGGGTGAGAGTGAGTGTGAGGGTGTGCGCGTGAGTCGAGATTGTGTGCGTCCGTCTCGTAATAACAAGTCTTCAGTATACAATCATTTGGTTTCTAGTACTGACTGTTGTCGTACTTATTCTAATTCCTGTTTTTTCTGTTTTGTGCCGTGCTCGTCATGGTTATCTTTTGCAGTTACAAGTTTTGGAAGCTGTTTGTCAGCGCATCCATAAGCCGAATTTGTGTGTCCAGAAAGATAGTGTTATTACCCTAAAATTGTTCAAATAATGTTCTTTTGTGTAGTGTGGCAACGTTGTTGCCACTTGTGCCTAAATGTGTTTTGTCACCTTCTTGTTTATTATTGTTATTATTATCATTCGTTCTCACTTTTTTGTTTTTGTTGCTGATACACACTTGTCACGCTTAGTTCTTACTTGTATACCCTTGTTTTCTGCACACTTTTGTGAGAAATCGCACCTCGATATTCCAGTGCTGTCATTGTATCGTGTCACCCTACCCTGATTGCTATATTATTTTCTTTGTTCTCATTTTGTTCTTTAGTACAATGGTGATTCCGGAAGAGTGTTGTACGAAAACTTGTGCACATCTCTGACCCGACCTCATTGAAACATACATCCACAAGATGCGGATTTATGGACATTTCAAAGTTATGGGCAGTGCCCTGTCCTCGACCGCCCGGATAAGAGATAAGTCAAATAGCTCTTCTGTGACTCCCGGGCAAAGAAAACCTGATTTTAGGCTGGGGAATACATGTACACTGTAGTGCAGGACCGCCGGAACAGTTGATTGGTCCAGCCATACCCCAGGTTTTCGTACATTTTTTTATGATATGGAGGGTATGCATGTACATATGACCTCATCAGCAGCAAACACACGTTGCAGGCCAAACAAATTTTGTTGGCCCGGCCATTTCCTGACGAACTGAACCAGTTCCGATGGGCCTGCACTGCACGCATGCTCCTGCTCCCATCACTCAACATAGAACTACATTGTACATGTAGATATACAACGTACAATGTACATGTAGGTCCCTCATTCATGATTTTGTTTGCGACCACTCCTGGCTATGGGTTATACCAAGAGTAGATAAACAAGAGTGTGCAACTCCGGATCTCTCCTGCACAATCTGCAGATACCCCCGCCCACGGCGGAATTTTTTGTTGACGTCACCTTTTTTCAGAGAAACGCGGACTTTGCCGCAGAGCAGTGTGAGAGCACGTGCTGGGCACCGACCTTGTAGTGTAAAGCCCGGCCAAGTGCACGAGGGAAACCTCTCCAAAAGGCTCGCAGCGCGTGCGTCGTCGAAAAGATTACGTCAACAAAAAATTCCGCCGTGGGCCAACCCATCCGCGAGTTGCACACTCTTGTTTATGTACTCTTGGTTATACCGGCAAGAGTACATATCTTGGTTATACCTACAGTCAACTGTGCGTATAACGACACTCGGCGGGGCATCAGGAAAGTGTCCTTATTCGCGAAGTGTCCTTATACCCGAAGTCACATTATATGTATTCCAGTTAGATGGGACTTTGCTCTGGGCAGGGAATTTCTGTCGCTATTCGCGAACGGTCGTTATATCCGCAGTCGTTATTAGCGAAGTAGTTGACTGTACATGTGCAATATTAGCATAGCAATGCTCAATGAACTTGAGTACGCCCCGGGCACTGCACAGCCCTCACTAGACTTGAGAACATTGGTCAGGAAAAAATAGTGAACGACACAAACTTGAGTGACGCAACTGGATTTCACTGAGCAGCGATTACGAGAATTCGCAGGGTTAGGGTGACATCGGTTGGACGAGTATGACGATTACGAAGACAGCTGAACATGACAGTTTTCAAAGGTAACTCAAACTAATTTCCCAATGAAAAAATCTTTCAAAGCAAAAGCAGTCAACTGATGAATAGAAGAAGTAACCTTTTCCAGGTTGATCTCTAGCATGCATGGATACCTTGGTATGGGGATACTCATGTATTTTGTTGTACTTGTGACCACTTGCAAGTACGAAAAGGGCACAATTTCCCGAACTTTGGGGCTCCATAACTATGGCATAACACAACAAAGTGAATATGTATCCCCGCGTGCCAAAGCATAATATGAGGATTTTGCGAGCATAATGCGAGAATCCATGAAAGCATAATTCCATGATTTCGCGGGCATAATCCGCCGGAGCCTAATCATGGCTATGCTTCACTGAAAAAAGAGCAATTTTTCAGCATATTTTGAGGGATGCGAAAAGCACTAAGTGCGAATTAAAAGAGCACCTTTGGGAAAGGGCTATTTGTCATGCAGGCCACCAGCTCTGATCAGGTGCATTGTACACAATTGTATAGCCTACATACTAGAACCGTGGTACAATCATGTAGTTATGCTCCTACCTCCCAAAGGATGCCAAATTATGCTCCAAATGTTGGACCACCAAATTATGCCAATAATCATGCCGGCATAATCGGCCGGTACCTAGGCACAATGTTCAGACGGGAAACCTGTAGATTCTACCTGGTAAAATTCGGTTCGCTCTTCGGCGCATCAATCTTCGGGCTTCAGTTCAGTGCCCAAAGCTACAGACTGAGTCTGTGCTGGACAGAGGGCTACCGGCTAGGGTCTTGGATCAGACAGGAGGCCGTGCACAATATTAATATTTTGTGACGTTAGTGTGAAATTTGACGTCCAGACATGCACATACCTAGCCTACAATGTACTAACCTACCGGTAGCCATGGTAGCTAGCTTAGAATAGTAGCTACATGATACAGTACAGTACCGTCATGTACATGGCTGTATACACCAGGGAGTCGTCATTATACCGCGGGTATTTGACGACTCCCTGGTGTATACAGTAGAAGTGGGCGGGGAACCGTCGCGACTCGGTCCGTCGCGCAAAACCGCTCTTGTAAAGACTCGGTAGTGAGGTTTTGCATTCCGAATTTCGGTTCGGCGTTCTTCGGTCATTTGTCGAACATCAAAATGTCGAATTTCGCACCAACGTTTGTTTTGCAAGTCGAAAATGATGTGTTTTCATTTCGTGAGCCCCAGAATCAGCAACGTCCTGTCCCGTGCTCCTTTTCTTGCTGATTCCAACGAACTTTGATCGCCCAAAGAGTCGAGGGCCAAACCTGCCTCCTCAGTCGCCTCAGAAAAACCAACTCCATGGCCAAGTCAAATTTGATGCGTATCGCCAGTCTTTTCAGCCACACAGATGACGGTGAGGACACTCCAGGCGATAGAGAGTAGACAATGGTAGACAGGCGGTGGAGAGGAGCAATCAGAGGTAGCTGGCGATGCTGATGTCGCCCAAGACGCCTGCGGAGCGATGCCGAGATAAGAAACCTCTTTGAATAAATCTAGATCTACAAGAAAATTCATCCGAAAAATATTATTTTCGGCAAAGTGAGCTTTTTCCGAACAAACATGCCGAATCTTCGTGTGCATTTTCGACCTCGCTCCCGCGTGCCGAATCTTTTTGCCGAATTTCGGAATGCAAAACCTCACCACGTTAGTTACGAACAGGGAGCCGGAGTCGTATACGACTCCCGGTCCCTGCTTACGAACGACGTCCCGGGAGTTTTTTCAAATGCAAGCCATAGTCATAGATCATTTTCTGATCCCGATATCGATAAGTCCGACACATGCACAGTCAGTGAAGCAAAGAAAACAAAATAATTCGTAGATCTATGTATTCCCTTGCTGGGTGTTGTCAGCAGACACCGGACCGCCTAGTGCTCAATGTGACGCTGTCGACGACGGGACTTCATGAACGCTTGGTCCTTCGCACGAGTGAGCGACACGACGTCGATTGAAATCTTAGTAGTAGTAGCTGAGTTCTCGGCACGTCAACGACAACGTAGCTAATACGGTCGCGAACAGAAGTGTTCATTGCGGGCACATTTAGTGCGTGTGCAAGAAGCGAGTGTGTAGTCCGCAGCCGATCCCACTGTACGCTAACGAGAGCTGTGATTGTGCCGTGAGGCCATCATGGCAGCCAAAGGAAGAATCGCTATCATCATCGCCCGTGTCGTCGCTTTGGTGAGTTGAGCTTTAGTCGCTTTACTCGGAGGGATCCGCAATTATTTCATTCAATCACACGCATGTGGACAACACTTGATTTATCGGTTAGCTTTGTTAGAGGCTCTCCGTCCCGTGCACAGGCACAAACGAATGCGTGCACACACAAACACACACACACACACACACACACACACACACACACACACACATACACACACGTGCACACACACACACACACATACACATGTGCACACACACACACACACACACACACACACTCCTCCATGCTCACTTCCACCCTTGCCACACCGCCATGTGTCAGGTTACAAAGTCCTGGCAGTGGAACTCTGTTCGTTAGGGTATACAGGTATGGTGCTAGAAGAACGTCACACTAAACTGATAACTGAATTGTGGAAAGCTACAAATGAAATCTACAGAGCAGTCATGTGATACTGTGTACACGTGTATGCTTCAAAGTGTGGATATGTGTAGAGTGGGTGAGTCAAATACTACCCCCCCCCCCCCCTCCCTCCCCCAAGCCAACACCCACGCACACGCACACACACACACACATACACCCCCCCCCCCCCCCCACACACACACACATACACACACACACACACACAAAATACCACCCCTCCCCCTCCCAGCACACACACACAAAATTTAATATCACCCCTCCCCCCTCCCAGCAAACACCATTGGACCATTGGACGCCCATCGCCGGAGGCGATGATAGCGATGCTACAGCAGAAGCCATAGCAGCTTGTGCTGGGATTGCACCATTCAACAGCTTGCAAGGCTGAAGAATTGACCGCCACTATTCAGCCTGGTCTACACCACACAGTTATGAAGTGGCTTTTTCTGGCCAGTGAATCCCAACTTTTTGGTCTTTTTCATTTTTTCATTTCTTTCACGCACACACATCACACCACATACTCCGGCATGCACTGGCTGTTGGTAACCACCCAGGAGAATGAAAGAAAAGTCAGGAGGAGTCCAGCAAACACACACACACGCACATACACACACACACACACACGCACACACACACAAGCACACACGTATTTAGCACACGACAACCAGGACTACGGGATGCTATTTCCAGCCCAAAGAACCAGGGTGGGTTAGGGCGCGTTCAGACTACCGATAAAAAGTGACGGAATGGGAAAGTTTCCAAGGTGATTTGATCACGTGACGTTACTGGCACGTTACCGGCGAAAAGGTTTTACTGCCCCGGCTGCTGCGGCAGTAACTGCATTCCGGCAGTAAAAAGAGTGATCAGGCTGGGGAAAATGGGAAAATCCCTTCTCAGCGCCGCGGTGAGAGCTGCAAAACTTACGTACAGTCAGACCTCGCTTAACCGCCACACATCCGTTTCCCAAAAAAATATCCGGATAGGCGAGTGAACCGGATAACCGAACACCATTTATGTTGGATGCATCACGTTTGCTGTAAATATGTAACCAGCTTTTTTTCTTGCGGATGGCGAGGGATCCGGATAAACGAGGACCGGATAAGCGAGATCTGACTGTACTGGTAACGTTAGTTTGCTGCATGCGCGCTGGGAAAAAAGGGAAAATCCCTTGTCAGTGCCGCGGTGAGAGCTGAAAACTTCACGGTAAACGTTAGTTTGTTATCGGTAGTGTGAATGTCCTTCACGGTTTATCGGCATTCACGGTTTGACGGGATTCACGATAGTCTGAACGCGCCCTAAGGAGTTGACCTGTACAGGGCTGGGGGGGGACCACATTTGCAAGGTCCCTTGAGTGATTGGCTTAGCCAGGTCCCAATGTATCTGGTTTGATAATACCCACTTAAGACATGGACTTCATCCAAGAAATGAAAGTGCTTGAGGAGAGGCTTCCATTTTGCAACACTACCAAAACATCGCATCCTATAACGGTGGTACATTTCACCCGAGTCCGTCGAAAAAGTACACGGTTGTATGCGCTCTTCACCCCTGTGTCATGAACGTTGCACGTCCATTGGACGTGTTATCCGAGTGCGTACGGAATGATGTCACTATAGAAATGGAGCCTGTGGAACTACAGTCAACTTTGCTAATAACGACTTTTTCTTTTTACAAAAAAACACACACCATTTGACGGCGCAAAGCATCAAGGCAGCGATGAGACATATGGAATGGCAGGAGTGGGCGGATATAACGCCAATTCGCAAATAGCGACAGAATTTCCATGCCCAGAGCAAAGTCCCATCTAATTGTAATACATAAATACAATGAGACTTCGGGTATAAGGACACTTCGCGAATAAGGACACTTTTCTGATGCTCCCGCCGAGTGTCGTCATACGCACAGTTGACTGTACATGTAGTAGAACTGTGTTTGTGTGGGGGGGGAGGGGGAGGGGAGGGGGGGGAGGGGGGAGGGGGGGTACTAGTATACACATGTTCGAAAAAGTCGGTGCGGCGTATACTACGATGGTCAAATTCACGGTGATAAACATGGCCGATGTCTGTGTTTCGTGGCAAAACAATCTGCGTGTCGCTTATACTCCAGTGTGGCCTATACTCCAGAAAATGCCTTAGTGCAAAGGCCACTCCGCCTCGATATCCTGTGTGCTGTCTGCCGCAGCTCATGAGCACGAGAGGTGGCAACAAAATCTCTGTACTGCTCTGATAGCAGACATCGGTTCAGAGCACGAGAGGTGACAACAAACCTAATTGTGCCGCTCTGATCGTAGACATCAGTTCAGAGTTAACCTTCCACCGGTGTTGTGTTGGCCGTAAACCTGCGGTATGTTCTGTATACGTTTTGTGCAGCTCTCTGGCACAATCCTAATGGGCATCATCGCCGCGAACGGACGCGTGACGGACAATTTCTTCGACACGCAAGTGTGCATCTACAACCAGGTGGACGCAGCGTGTCGATACGCTGAAGCGGTCGGAGCTCTAGGTCTGGTCTTTGGTGTTTTGTTAGCGTTCGCCGACTTTCTCATCTTGCTAGAGATCGAGGAGGAGCGCATCAAGACGTTCAATCTGGTGTCTATTATCGTTGCGGCGTTCATGGCGTTTGCGTCGCTGGTTTGCTTCGGAGTTCTTGAGGCGGTGAGTCTGTGCTCCTGTGTGTATGTGTGTGTGTTTGGTGAGTTTATGTGTGCGTGTGTGGTACATGGTGTGTGTCTGTGTGTTTGTGTCTGTGTCTGTGTCTGTGTGTTTGTGTTTGGAGTTGGAGTAGGGAGGAGGTGTGCTCGTGTGTTTCACTCTAGTGATTTGGAAGTACAGAGGAATTGTGACTTAACCTGCTGGAGTACTCAGTGCCTGTAATGGCCAGAGTACTCAGTGCCTGTAATGGCCAGAGTACGGGACCCAAAGAAAAAGAGTTTAGTTGTTGTAACCCAGAGCTTCATGGGTTGGCAGCCAATCAGCCATGGTTGGCTACAACAACCCTGCAATCGCCACGCCACGTGGTCATTGGCTACCCCAGCCATGTATTGCTTGGAATAAAACTTAAAAATTTAATTATCAGTTTACTTGGAAGCACCGTAACCGCGCGATAAGTGCCTCTGGGGCACTATTTTTTCAATGTCCATCACAGATGGGGCATAATTCAAGGGAGGGCACTATTTTTTCAATGCTGGTACGTTTACGTCATCCAGCATAAGGCCACCCTTTGTTAATTCATTGTTTAACGTCCTTTTTTTCGCGAAAAGGTACGCGGGAGGGCGGAAAAAAAACAAAAGCCCATTCCAAAAACTGGAAACCCCAATCAAACATTTTGACCAGTAAAGCATGTGATATATACAATATTTCTGGGTCTAACGGAACTTGCAGGCATAGAACAACACTCTTTGATGGTACATTGGAGCACATGCCTGATGAATCCAACAAAACAGGTACATAGCATGGAGATAGCATGTCATGAATTCATTACCATCATCTGGTTTTTTACTAGGTCACACACCGTACGATATTTAAAAGCCAACAAAAAAAGAAAAAGAACACAAGACAAAGGCATGCCCGGGAGGCAAGATTATACTGTAAGTTTAAGGTCATGATCGGCACACTGTGAAAGAAGAACTACACAATCATGTATTTACAACTTCGCATATTATTGGTACTACTACTTTCTTGTTTTTTTTTCCGGTCGGAGGCAAAAAGGTACGCGGGCGCGGACGTTAAACAACGAAAAAAGAAAGGGTGGCCTAAGAACAAGGAATACGACGAAAAACAGAGCCTAAACGTTTGTTGTAAACTATCACGACTCAATAGGAACGGCAGCAAGAACTGCGATTTTGATCCTGAAATCACCAGTGAAAATGATATGGACACGTACATTAGCAAAAGAACACCAAATGTGCACGTGCACTCACTTGGTTACTAGCCCGGAGGGGGGTATTTTTCTCTCTCCATTGATGTTTGTCTCTCCTTTTCTTTCCCTCTCTGTCATCATCAATATGTCTCTCCCCTCTTTCTCTCGTTCTTTCGCTCATTCTTTCTCTATCTCTCTCTCCCTCTCTCTCTCTCTCTCTCTCTCTCTCTCTCCCTCTCTCTCTCCCTTTCTTTCTTTCTTTCTCTCTCTCTCTCTCTTTCTCTCTCTCTCTCTCTCTCTCTCTCTCTCTCTTTCTCTCTCTCTCTCTCTCTCTCTCTCTCTCTCTGTAACGCCATCTCTCCCCCCTCACATGTTTGCAGGAATGGGCGGCCAACAGCCCTCGACAGGAGCGGGTTGTTCGCGAGCTCAACGACGGTGCCGTGTCGGGACAGAGCGCCATTGCTTTCTGCTTCATTGGAATGGCGTCTTGGGTAAGGGATATCAGGAAGGAGAGATTTACTACGTGTTTAGCATAGCTGCCAGGGGGTGCACTGCCAGTGTGCTGGAAGTGGTGCCGGATACCGCAGAGGCAGAACGTGTCAATGCTACACAGAACAATGGGGCACAAAGCTAGTCTGGTTAAACTCACTGTTTCCTGGTGAGCATGAAACTCATGACCAACTAGCCGTGTACCTTGTTGCTCTGTGTGGCGTTGTACAACGACTTACCCCCTGGGAATGGTGACACGCATAGTGGTGGCACTGCTTTTTCTGACTGACTGGAGAAGCCTGCTAAGTATCGGCTTTCGATCTTACTCATGCCGCCGCCAACCTCTTCTATTAGCTGACACTGCACGACCCATGTTGCAACTACTGGACCAGGGTTACCTGGGTACGGAATGCAGCGGGCCATTCCGCTCCCCCCCCCCCCCCCCCTCATCCCTGAAATTCTGGCAACCCCGTCACAGTTTGAAATTGACAACATTGTTCTTCAATGCATGGCTCAGCTTCCCCCCACCACCACCACCACCATCACCCTTGACTATCGACGATGCTGGTCATCAACAGACACTGCTGCACGTTCGAGGCATCGGCCTGTGGTGAGATGTTCCTTATCCGGAACATTTTCATTACCCGAACACCTTCCCAGTGCTCGCTGCCCAGAGGTGGTCGGATACTCGATGTTCAACTGTATTCATTATTTCTTTGCTGTCTCCTACCCACTGACCATTCGTTCCCAGGACCTGTTCTCCCTATCCTCTTCGCGGTGTGCAACACGTAGCAGTCATTATAATTATTATTATTTATATTTGAAACTCGGGTATTGAGCCAATAATAAAAGTAGAAAGGAAAAGGACATATGGAAACGAGTTAAGAGTAACTCTCCACCACTGTAAATAGATACTATATACAGTCAGAAAGTGCAACAACGAGTGCCTAGTTGTTGCACTTTCTGACTGTATATAGTATCTAGTTACAGTGATGGAGAGTTACTCTTAACTCGTTTCCATATGTCCTTTTCCTTTCTACTAGTATTTATATATTAATGTTAATCTCAAATGCTTCGCTGTGCTTGCGTGTGCGTGTGTCCTCGTGTGTGTGTGTATGTGTATGCGTGCGCCCATGCATGGCAATGCTCGTTTGTTTTCGCCGCACAGATCGTAGTGGTCGTCCTGTGCAGTCTGGACCAGAGAAAGCAAGGGTCCATGTCCGTCTCATGAGAAGCGTCGCCACGACAACACTCATGATCGTGTACATTCTAAAAGATAATTGTAGCCCGGCGATTAGGACCCCGTCTTGGATAGAAGCGCCCAGTCTCGGAGAGCCAGTGAAGAATAGCGCCCTCTCTTGAATGGTGCTCGTGCTTGTAGTCAAGAGCATGTTCAATGGTGGTGTTATTCTGATGGTGTTCTTCTCCATGTTTTAGGGCGTACATGTAATACAATACGGTATCTCTCTATATACAATACGGTATTTGTCCCTCTTGTATATCTCCCTGCACTAATTCTTGTGATCCAGTTTCCCATATAGACCTCGTCTCGGTCAATATCTCTACACGTTCCACCCCCTGGCCTTAGCACTGGCGGCGGTTTCATGCTGAAGACCGCAGTTCTTGTTGGAGTCTCTGTGCAGTCGTGCTTCACGTCTATCTCACCAGTTCGGTACTCGTGCGGACTTTACTTCGCTTTTAGGCCAACGGGCACTGATAGTTTAGAATCTGTTCTTTATTCCCTCTCTTTGTTTTTAGGCCGCATGACCCAGCATTGCAACAAAAAACAGTGCCCTGGCAACTAGTACCCCAAAAAACAGTGCCCTGGCAACTAGTACCCCAAAAAACAGTGCCCTGGCAACTAGTACCCCAAAAAACAGTGCCCTGGCAACTAGTACCCCAAAAAACAGTGCCCTGGCAACTAGTACCCCACTTGTGATGGACTTTGAAACAATAGTGTGCCCCCCCCCCCCCCCCCCCCCACCCGCCACCCCCCCCCCCCTCCAGAGGCACTAGAATCGCGCACGAGTACTGTATGCCTAAGCAAACGCATTCACGTACGTACACAACCACACACACACACACACACACACACATACGCACGTAATTTTATAATTGTTATACGGTAAATATTTTCAAACACACACACACACACCATTCACATGTTTGCCCCTTCTTTTCACGTCCATCGCTGCAGCTTCAATGGTCAGCTGGCCAAAGTCTACCACATGTACATGAAGACATTTATTATTATTATTTTAGCATTACAGATTGGACCGTTCCTCCTCGAATGTGTCTGCGCCGACAAGAGCTCTGTCGGTGAGGATCAATATCCTATTGGACTCTCATGTACGTCTTCGAAACAGAATGTGCGAGGTGAGGGTGAGGATCAGCTTATTTTGGTGCCTTGTTCTGGAGGTGAGGGTGAGGACCAGCTTATTTTGCTGCCTTGTTCTGGAGGTGTGGGTGTCCTCTTTGCTTGAATTCACCTCCTACAGATCTGCGGTGTGGGTACGAGTGGCCACAGTACATGTACAGTGCTGTCGGGCGCCGCAGAACGGAACGCCGAAGAACGTCAAGGCTAGAATGTCCCCAAGCATAGCACACCACTGCATGCACGCTGTCTCAACTGTGCATTGACTGTAATACATGAATATAAGAACGGTCTAGGCTAGGAGGCTGACCCCCCCCCCCCCCCCACAGTTTTTCAGCACCCGGCAGTAATAATGATGTAGTCACTGTGACTTGCTGTCCATTCCGGACGGGGAATTTCCTTTGCTGTAAATGCTGTAACACTATGCTTGAATGCAGCTTCCTGGAAGTTGACCATGCGAATGGGAAGAGAGGCAGAATATTTACTAGGGGTGAAACGGTTACCCTTTGAGGTTACAAACGGGTATGTGGCTTAACGGGCGGGCTATCGGGTACCCTTTAGCAGCCAATAGTAACAGTTGCTATACAATAGCCTTTCGCATTTCGTGCCAGGAGGACATGCGATGTCATGCAATTCACAGCAAATGCACTACATCGCGACAACCGCAGCACGCCCACTTACTGCGCTACATGCAAAACAGTCCAAATTGTCATATGTAGCAGGATCAAACTAGCAACAACACATTCAAACTGTACATCGAACTGTACGACTGTACAAGCCAGCTAATTATAACGTACCATACCGTCGTACACGACTAACGGGTACTCGTTTGCTAACGGATCAGCAGCTAAACAGACGGGTACCCGGGTTACCCGGATCACCCCTAATATTTACAATACCTTTTGACCTTTCGACGCCCATCGCCGGCGTCGATTATAATGATACCGATGCTGCTGCAGAAGCTATAGCAACTTGTGCTGGGATTGCACCATTCAACAGCTTGCAAGGCTGAAGAATTGACCGCCACTATTCAGCCTAGTCTACACCACACAGCATGGGCACCCTGTGGTCTAGTGGATATAATTATTACGACTCTTTGTCATGTTGTGGAAGTGCTGATGTCATAATGAAGTGTGGTAAAATCACTGAATTTTGCAACTCCCTGGTCATATTGCGATTCTCTGCAAGATTTTACGCCAGACGCATTGGCAATTTAAAACGTTTTAGAAATACTGCCCGCCAACAATCATCAGGAATGTATCAACAAAAGTCAGTTGTGGAAATAAAGTTTTTAAACACAGGTGTGTTTACTAGAGGGTAAATGCAAACTGACGATCGTGCAGGGCATGCCATCGCTTTGAGCTCCCAGCAGAAGCAAAACAAAGTTAACACACATCAACACGGGATGTCGTCCAAATGCACGCGCGCGCGCGCGCGCGCACACACACCCACACACGCACACACACACACACGCACACACACACGCACACCCACACACACGCGCGCACACACACACACACACACACACACACACACACACGCACACCCACACACACGCGCACACACACACACACACACACGCGCGCGCACGTACAGTCTACATGATCCGGCATAGGCACATGGCCAAGACGCCGGTGCGGCCCGTGCACGTTCCTGTCTTCACGTGCAGCAACGCACGGCAGATTTACCGTACGAAGCGCACTTGCTTCACGATGACGGAGCTGAGTTAAGTCAGCTAACACGCCTAGTCCTGGTCGGCCACACACGCAGTGCAGCCAAACAGAGCTAAGTTAGCACGCCTAGTCCAAGCTGGCCACACACACACATACACACACACACACACACACACACACACACACACACACACACACATACACACACACACACACACATACACACACACATACACACACACACACACACACACATACACACACACACACACACATACATACACACACACATACACGCACACACACACACACACACACACACACACACACACACACACACACACACACACACACACACACACACACACACACATACACGCGCGCGCACACACAATGTAGCCAAACAGAGCTGATACAAGTAGTCCAGCAGTTCAATAGTCCTAGTTGATCAGGCACGGCATGCAGCCAAGATGGTCTGCAGTGTCTCCTTCGGGCCCGCATTGGCCAGGCTAACAAGAACCAAAGGCAAAGGAGACGACGACGGCGGTGGTGTAATTGGTGCGTCATCTTTCAACGACGCAGTCGTTGCTGTGTCATCATTTGATGATATTGGTACTGCGTCATCATCGGATGCCATTGTTGACACGTCACTACTCGCTGACATCATAGTTCCTCTATCGTCGCACACCGTTGTCGTCGCGTTGCTACCCGATGACGTCATAGTTCCTCTAACATCGCTCACCGTCATCGTCGCGTCGCTACCCGATGACGTCATAGTTCCTCTATCATCGCACACCGTTGTCGTCGTGTCGCTACCCGAAACCGTCATAGCTGCGCTCGCGATCTGATCGGCCACCTGCTCGTCTGCAGCAGTCAGCGAGTGAACGACGTGGTGAGCCAGAGATGTGGGCCTCGAAAGCAGCGTATTCCACAGCGTGGTGTCGAGAGCCAGCACACGCACACCACCAGCAGTCCCACAAGCAGCACCAGCAGCACTCGACGACGACGAAGTGCCAAGCGCCGGGACGCGCGCGACCAGCGATGTCTCCTCGTACTTCACGTGCTGGCTCAACTCACTGGCGTAGGGGCGGGACAGTGAGGCGCACACCGTCTCCTCGTACAAGTCGGCAACCGCACGGCCAACGTGCTCCGGGACGCTCAAACCCAGAGCAGGATTGCTGACGGCTGTGCTGCAGACCTGCCCAAACATCAGGCGCAGTCGTGTGTCCATCTTCTTGCGATGTTCCGCGGAGGGGGCCAGCGTGATAGCGTCGAAACGCCGGCGATAAACATCGGGTGGTGGCATGCGTGCGACGACCGCAAACGCCCACGTGATGTGGAGAGCGTGCGACAGCGTCAAGCTGGACGGGTCCGCCGAGGCCAGGTGCACCGACAGCCACTCGAACAGCTGCGTGCACGCCGTGTCGGCCTCGTCTCGGCGGTGCTCAAAGCTGTCGTCGTCGTCGTCATTGTGCATGGGTGAGATGCTGACCAAGCCGTTTCCCGCCACCACGCGTTCGCACGCGCTGACGAGCGGCGGTAGTGAGGCTTCGCAAAGCAGAGCGGCGAGAGGCTCCGCCTGGCGCAGCGTCAACGGCACGTCGGCCAACGGCAGGAGCAGCGGGGCGAGCACACGACGCACCACCTCGTCCACGTCCTCGGCGAAGTGCACGGCAATCTCGGCAAAGCCGACCACCTGGGCGAGGTGGTGCGGAGACGCCGTCAGCTCGCTCAGCCGCTCGCCAATGGCACGGGTCAGGACCACGGCGCTGGACATGAGGTGCAGGTTGCCGCCAAACCTGCTGGCGCGGTCGGCACCAAACAGCGCCAGGAAGTCGGTGAGCAGGCTGGCGGGCAGGTGTAAGCACCCATGACGACGCTGACACGACACAATCGTGGCAAAGACGCGCTCCAGGTCGTTGGCGTGGCACGCCTTCGCGCTGCTGTGGTAACCGCGTCTCAGCCGCAGCACGGCCAGAATGCGCTCGGCGACGCGTATGTTTCCGCCGCTGCCACCGCTACCAGCACCACGGGCACAGCGCAGCACAATGCTAACCTGCTGCAGCAAGTTGCCGACGGCGGACGGCGATAGCGCGGACGACATGATCGTGTCAGAGCACACGATGTCATCGCCGTGCCGCGATGCTGTCGTCAGCGCGCAGAGCAGAGAGAGCTGCGCCGAGGGGTCCGCCGCGTGGCGAGAGAACAAGGCCGACACGACGGCCTGCTTGCCCTTTGCCCGTCGACCGGTCAGCACTCCGCGCAGGAAGTCAACACTGTCGGCGACGCTGAGCTTAACGTCGTTGTTCAGCGAGGTGATGAAGTCGCACATGTCGGCAGTGGAGCGATGAAGATGACCGTGCTGGCACATGGCACTCAGCGTGTGCAGCTGATCCAGCATTGGCACGCCAGCGTCTTCTAGCTTGCGGCGGGCGGTTGCGAAAAGCGCACGATGATGCCCGTAGTCACTAGCAGCAGCATCAGCAGCACTACCAGCAGCATCAACACTACCAGCATGCTCACTAGCAGCATGGCCACCACTAGCAGCACCATCGCTGAAGAAGTTCAGCAGTTGACTGCAGTTGGCAGGCGAGGGCCAGGCGGCAAGCTCAGCTATCGAGAGCAGCATCCATGTTGCCGATGCCGAGGAAGAATCGGCAGAGGACGCCGGAGTGCTGTGCTGATCCAAAGGCGGCAGCAGTTCTGGAGTAGATGCCACCGCCGCAGCTGCCGATTGGGAAGCGAAGCAAGTGGACGATAGGGTGCGCTGCTGCTGTGGAATGCGGAGGGCCGACGTGTGATTGCCACTGGCCGGTGAACGAGAGCGTAGCGCAGTGCTGCCGACGCTGATGCGTGCCGTGCTGCTGGCGGCGAGGGAAGTGACGGTGTAATAGCGGCGAATAGGAGCAGACGGCGGCTGCATCAGCTGATGGCCAGTGTTATAGTTGTGGGGTTGCGGGCCAGGCGACGACCACTGACGATCCGGCCTGCGGTGATTCTTCTCCGCATTCTTTCTTGTGCTACTGCCGCCCGAGGGTGGTGGTATGGCGCCAGCGAGACTCTCCCAGGCATCCGACTGGTGACGCGCGGGCGCTTTAGCTCTAGCCCTTCGATTCTTGAGTTGCTTCTTATTCTTCGCTATCGCGCTGCTGTCCGCCGAGGGTGGCAGCGAGATGGCACCGGCGAGACTCTCCCAGGCGTCGGGCTGATCACGCTCGGGCGCTGCAGTTCTAGCCGCGCGACGTCGGGGTGCCGTGTCGGCGGGGGGCATTGGTGCTGATGGGGCGGCGCTGGGCTGGCCATGCTCCGCCGTTTGGAACAGGTCGACCATTCCCGTGCCACTCCATGCCGCGGTGGACTTGGTGCGCTGGGAAACGCTGTGTGCTAGCTTAGAGTCGATCTCTTCGATCAGCTCCCGGGCCATCGGCTCATCTCCGGCGAGCGACGAGAGAGCCAGAAAGAGTTCTCGCTGTAGTGAACTGTCGCACATGCATACGTCTATGCGCTCCTTGATTTCGGCAAGCGACAGGCGCACAACGTCCGCTGGAAGTGGTGTGGAGCGAAGGAGACGCGCCAGGAGGAACAGGCTGCGGACGTGCGGAGAGCTACTCTCCCCCTCCTCGCCGGCGCCGCTGCCACGTGTGGTGGTGGTGGTGTGGTTGCCGGTGTTCTCTCGGTCGCCGTGCTGCCTGCACGTCCAGATCAGCCAGCGCGCCATGACGACATGCAGTGGATGGTCGCCATGGAGACGAGCCACGGCCTCCGCGGTGCCGCCGTTGTTGCCATAGAGACACTCTGCGGTGTGCAGGGCGTCGTCGACGGTGTAGAGTGTGGAGGATAATGATGACGCGGCGTTACCATCACCACCAGACATCACCTGGTCGAGGTGCTGCTGCTGCAGAGCTGCTGTTGCTGCGTCGTCAACAGTACCATCCTTCACATCCGTGAGTAGTCCGCCATCACCACCTGCAAGCGTGTTGACCTGACGATGGCCACCGCCGTCGGAAGTGGACTCCTCGCACAGCAGGCCCGCCATCAAGCTGTCCAGCTGGAGACCACCACCACCACCGTCGCCGCTTGTCGACGACGCAGAGAGAGAGGCTGTCGAACGGCCGCCGCTGCTGCTACTGCTGCTAGCGTGTGACCGAGGGTTGACGCCAGGCGAAGGGATGGCGTTCGCCGACTCCAGGTGGCTGACGGTCATTGTAATCTTCTCCTGGATGGCGCTGAGAACGGTGTGCACGGCCGGGACCAGAGGCACGGGCAGTGCACGCAGCGTGCTCAGCAGCTTCGGCAGGCCCGCGCCCTTGGTCAGGCGCGACAGCGCGGCATCCGCGTCTACCTGGCCAGCAGTTGCATCACCACCGCCGCCAGCGGCCGAGGAGGCGTCCTTCTCCTCCAGGGGGTACAGTAACTGGGTGTACTCTGCTGGCCAGTCAGTGCACAGCTCACCATCAGACACCACTGCCACCGCCGCCGCCGACGACGACGACACCTCCGACTTTGCAGTATCGCTGCCCGTAGAGTCGGCGCGGTGCACATCACGCGAGCTGGCCAAACCGAGACTGTCGATGTTGAGGAACAAGTCGGCAGCGCGTAGCGACTGCTCAGAACCGGTTGCGATAGCGACAGCGCCGTCCTGTGGTGTGCTTTCCTTCTTCGACTCCAGCTCCTGAACAACGTGCGCTCGAGGCGACGCAAAGTTTGCGTATTGGCCCGGCAGCACACCAGAAACTGCCGTTTTGCTAGGCAATACGCCATGGTTAGGGCGCCGCGAACGCAGCGCCGCGAAACGACCGCCGGCAACGGGCTGGCGTCCAGCAGCCATGTTGGACGAGGGAGTTGTGTAATTGCCTGTGTTGCTTCTCGGCTGAATGTGGTTGCCACGCAGTGCAGCAGCAGCAGAGCTGGTATCGGCCGGACGAGAAACGTTGGCTGGCGCGGGTGGATGCAGCTGATACCGGGACAGATCCTGATGTAACTGGGCTGCCTTCTGCCACTGCTGCTGCTCCTCGCGTGATCGTCCTTGTGACCGCTGTTGACGACCCGACTGCTGCACATTTTGTTGTTGCTGCTGCTGCTGCTGCTGTCGTTGTTGTTGCTGCCGCTGTTGTTGTTGATGCTGTTGTTGTTGCGCCTTGACACGTTGAGCCGGCAATCCGCGGCGACGAGGTGAAGCGGCAAAGTTGTCCCGATTACCAGGTTGATATGGGACCGCAGTACCCTGCAGGAAAGAGAGAGAGAGAGAGAGAGAGAGAGAGAGAGAGAGAGAGAGAGAGAGAGAGAGAGAGAGAGAGAGAGAGAGAGAGAGAGAGAGAGAGAGAGAGAGAGAGAGAGAGAGAGAGAGAGAGAGAGAGAGAGAGAGAGAGAGAGAGAGAGAGAGAGAGAGAGAGAGAGAGAGAGAGAGAGAGAGAGAGAGAGAGAGAGAGAGAGAGAGAGAGAGAGAGAGAGAGAGAGAGAGAGAGAGAGAGAGAGAGAGAGAGAGAGAGAGGAGATCGACAAATTAATAACTACATTCTAGAAACGACGTTTTGTAAGGGGGGGGGGGGGGGTTCAAAGTCTGTCCGACTGCTCGTATCATGAGTAAGCCGGAGAAAACATTGACAGAATGGCCAACACCCACGCGAGGCCGTCAGGGGGACATTGATGACGTGCTTGCCCGTGCTGACGACGACGAGCACGGCAAGGTAACACTACCGTCCATTTCAAAACTATAGACGCGTACCTAGGCAAAAACCGTTATGCCAGCATCTATACCACATAAAATCTGTGATCACTTTGTGCATAATTTTTTCCAAATTGGGCGTCTGTTATCCAATCGTTTAGAAACTATATGAGAGTAATTGTGGAGCGGTCCTGAGCAATATTCCGTAAACTATTCTCAAAAAGTTCCAGCCAAATTTGAAATATTTCAAAAACCCTGCGCGTCTATAGTTTTGAAAAGGACCGACTGTAACACAAGACACCTCTGGCAACAGAACTTTGTAGTTGCCTGCGCTTACGGAGCTGATCACCTCCCCCCACCTCCCCCCCCCCCCCCCCCCGGACAATGAGGGTACCACTAACACAGGTTAGGCGATGACATCGCCAGTGGAGATGACATCGCCAGTGGAGATGCTTTGGCTAAGCCGCGCACGGCGCAGAGATGAACTACTGTCAGACTGGATATTTTAACGTCTAATAAAGTTAACGACCTCCGGATTTCGTGGGTTGGCGAGGTGAAATTCTAACGATTTGTCTCAAAACCGACAAATGACTGTACATGTACATATCGCTTTGCACATAACGACTTCAAACGTTAACGATTCTTTCAAATTTGTTAACTCGTTAGAATTAAATGTTCGTTGACACTACTGGTCTTACAGTAGCTGAAGCGAAACCATGGAAACCACCGGCTGGAGCTGCTTACCGAAGGGCCATAAGCTGTACACATATGTAGTATCTTGGATGAAAAAAAATGAAAAAAATTCACGGTCCGCGTGAGACTCGGCTGGAAGCCGAGTTTTCCGTATCCGTAGGAACGCCACCACCCTCTATGGATCAAGGCACAGATACCATGGATACAGCTTCTAGACTGAAGCGGTGGGAGGTGGGTAGATCAGACCCACCACAAAGTGGTCAAAGACCGAAAATCCCTTTAACTGCATCCATGCGTGAAAGCCCGTCTCGTATAGAAGCCTGTTTTAGAATAGAAGCCTGATTTTCAAGACACATTGTCAGCATATAAGCCCGTCTTTAGTATTGACATACATAGAGGTACGTGGTTTGAATAGAGGCCTGACTCGAATAGAAGCCTGAATTGAATAGAAGCCTAGCACTCGCATCGGCTTCTACAGGAATAAGCACGGCTTTTATACGCGACATTACGGTACACGCACCAACAAGCTGTTCCGCAGACTCACCCACATGATACGTTGTATTCTTTTATTTCAATTCGCTCAGGGCACAGGCAATACTGCCTTCTCACCGGAGAGAGGATTCTCCAATTCCTACCAAAAACGAGAAATCTGCGATATGAATATGTATGAGAAAGATACCGTAAAGTCTTGTATAAAAGCCGCGGCTTCCATGACTTTCTTAGTGAAATTTTGCAGGCTTCTACACGAGACAGGTTTCTATACAAGACAGGTATTTCGATGTATGTCAACAATAAAACCAGGCTTATGTGTGACTTGATGGGCCCAAAATTGCGGTTTCTATTCAAGTGCGGCTTTTATACAAGACTTTACGGCATGAGAAAAATGAATAATGATGATGTCGGATTACGATCTCATTCGTATAACCTCTATAATTGGGAAATACGATGTCTATAGAAGCAACTACAGTGAAACTTGTCTAAGCCCCTTCTCAGTAGTTGTCACGTTTGTCCTCGACTCAGTACCATTGTCTTTCATTAAAACGTTTACGAGTTGGGTGTGTGAACATAGTAAATAAAAAATAAATAAAAAAGACGACCGTTCAAAAGACCTTCTAAACGTGGTCTCCTTATCCAGGGTCATTTGACATTTGACGGTAATAGCATCCCTTGGTCCTGGTTGCAGTGGTCTGCTAGGGCAGGTGGTCGCCTTATCCGAGTGGTCGCCTTGACAGGTTTTACTGTACACTGAAACCTCTCTTAGACGACCGCTCAAGGGACCTTCAAAACGTGGTCTCTGTTACCAGGTGGTCTCCTTATCCAGGGTCCTTTGACTGGAAATAGCATCCCTTGGTCTTGGTTTCAGTGGCCTTTTAGGACAGGTGGTCTCCTTGTCCGAGCGGTCGCCTTGACAGGTTCTACTGTCGTACAAATGCATGTGCAGGACCGGCGGAAGCAGTTTATGATTGATCCGGTAGCACGACGGCCTCTCATCCGTTGTGTATGATAAGGCGGGTACACGTGCCCTCAAAAGTAGGAAACAAGTGTTGGCGGGCAAAAGTTGGTTCGGTAATAGCCTGACCGACCGCAACGGTTCCCGCGGGCCTGACATACATACACATGTGACGCACACACACGCACACACACTCGCACACGCACATACCATCACCAACACACACGCGCGCGCGCGCGCGCGCGGGTGCGCACACAAATACACGCACGTGCACACGCTCGCGCACTTAAAAACGACGGAAATGAAACGGTGGATCACGCCTTACCTGGTCAGGAGTTGGTGTATTCAAGGTCGGCCATTGTTCAGCTGGCTTCTCCTCTGTCACGTCACCTGCTGGTTTACTATCAGGAGGGAGACTCGCGTCACGTGAATTGACCTCCTCAGAAAATCGCCGTACAAGTACGCCTCGTCCTGACCAGGCCGGTGAGGACAACTTGCCAAGCTTGCAGTTCAGGCGTAGGGCAACATACGAGCCCGTCGCCATTGCCAGCAGAACACTCGCTAAGAGATCCAATACCGCAGCCAAGGCCCGATCGTGCACAAAGTCAGTACAGGGCAGGGACTTCAACTATTAAAAAAATCATGAAAAATAAATTGATGGGAGATAGTTGGAGTTCTCTGTTGTCCAGGCCAGGGCTAGCTAGCTAGTGAGATCGTCTTGTTCTCCTCAAACACATGTTTGAACGCTGAAGAATGAATGTGCCGACCGGGCCGCGGGGTTCAAGAAATGATAAGCTTACTTCGAGAATTCGTGTCAGCTCTTCCATAATTAAATTGCAGTTTCGACTTTTGAAATACATCATGCATTGTGTGTTATTCCTGGATTTGTTTTTGAATTTTTTCCCCTTTTTGTGCCGTGAAAATGAGTGACGTGAAACGACGCGTCGATGCGCGCGCGCGGCGCCGGCGCGGCGCACTAGTTCTCTCGAAAATCCACGATATCGGGGATTTTTCGCAAAAAAAGAGACAAGTCTGTTTGTTGTAATCAGGGAGTCGTAAAATACCGGTATTTTACGACTCCCTGGTTGTAATCAACCCGTACGTGCGACCTCGCCAGCCAGTTTGATGACTCCGGACCATCACGCAGCCATTGGTGGAGCGGATCATCGTGCAAAACACGTAGGTGAGTTGTAGGTGATGTTCACCACACCATGAAGGCAGAGAAGGCGAAGGTGCGTAGGATCTACTCCGTAAAGGAGAAGGAGACCCTAGTCGCTGTGGAAGAGAGCATCTTAAAGCGGTCCAGGGAGCTGGCGGCGGAGAAGGGTGCCTCGTCGTGGCTGACACTGATGATGCAAACCACTAAGATGTTTGGCTTCATGCTATCCAAGAGCACATTTCACGATGCGGTTTCATTGCGATATGGCTGGCCTCTGAAGCGGTTGCCCTCTGCTTGCAGCTGTGGTAAATCATTCACCGTGGCCCATGCTCTCTCCTGCTCAGCCGGCGGTTACCCTAGCCTCCGCCACAGCGAGGTACGCGACCTCACAGCATCCATCATGAAGGAAGTTGCGCACGAAGTTGTGGTGGAACCGCTGCTAGAGCTGCTGACAGGTGAGAGGATGACGCTACGGTCGGCTTCAACTGAAGACAACGCCCGCCTGGACATCGGTGCCAGTGGAGTCTGGGGAGGTCGGTACGAGCGTTCGTACTTTGATGTCCGGGTTTTCAACCCCCACGCCCCCACCAACGCCTAGTTTGCCTTGCCCGCTGTGTACAAGCGACACAGTGAGCAGCAGAAGCGTCGCCGCTACGAGGAACGGATCACCAACGTCGAGCACGCCTCCTTCTCACCAGTTGTCTTGTCCTGCACTGGAGGGTATGGCAAAGCTGCGACAGCACTCCAGGGCCTGCTGGAGAGCCGGGTCAGCCGGGTCACGCGCCCGGCTGGAGAACTGCACGACCTGGCTGAACAGAAAACACCGGGTCCAGTCTGACCCAGCTGAAAAATGTCTCAAACTGACAATGGATTCCTAAAATACCGGTATTTTACGACTCGCGGACCCCATCTGTTGCAAATCTAGCGCAACCGTACACGCTAGAGTCTACAAGCGACAGAAACTCGGCTAGGGACTAGGGTCAACTGGGGTCAACTGGTTCGAGCGCGATCTGGCCAGCGGCGAGCAGGAAGTCAGGACATTCCAAGTCGATGGGGCAGGCAGTCAAAAGCGTAACTTTGGCTATAGCTTTTGACACAGTTGCAAGTTTTCAGCCGACTGATGATTTGATGAGCCCGCAGCGAAGAGAAAAAGAACTCACGCTTTCCAAGACTCTTGGAAGAAAGGTCGTGACCCTGGCAGGACTACGACCATGCCAGTCTATCCATGTCATGCGCTTTGTGCAAGACGCATTTCCAAAGGAAGACGAGCGGCAGTGGATTTGGTCGTTTACCTTCTACGTTTGCGGACTTTGATAGTTTGCCTTGTTCTCTAAAATTTCCGATTTCCGGTCATAAATTCGCCTTTCTGTTTTCCTGCGTTTTGAGCAGGCTTTATGGTTGTTTTTCTGCCGGATGATCTAACCCGGCTTGACCCGGCTGGCCTACATGCGCCAGGTACACTCTGACCGGGCTGTGTTGAATGTCTAGAGCAGGCCCTGCACTCTATGCTCGGCTGGCATCGATGCTCGCCGACAAGAAGCAGGAGCCGTACTCTGCCACAATCTCCTACATCCGATGTAAACTCAGCTTTGCCCTCATCCGTGCTGCTGTTGCCAGTCTGCTAGGCCATCGGCACGGTGCCCTCAGATGCAAATGACTCGGCCCGATTTGCGGTTGCCATGAGCAGCATCGGTTAAAGCTCCCTCCCGAGGCTCCATACTAGACTGTTTTCACAGCCATTTAGGCTCTCGACTGTCTTCACAGCCATCATTGCTCTCTCGACTGTTTTCACAGCCATTTTTGCTCATTTTTCTTCCGGTGCTGTTGAGGTTGCACTCGTAATTGTGTTTATTTTGCCCGTACAAGAGGCTTGGAGACGAAAAAAAGAAGTTTATTATGCATGACTTTTTGTGTAGTATTGTGTACGATCGAGTCTATAGTACCGGTAATGGTACTCGTACAGCAATGAGTACTCGTATGAACCAGGGAGTAAAATACATTGCCATTGCCATTGTATTTTACCACTCCTGGCATGCCGGCATGAAACCACTAAGTACATAGTAACTTGAGTGACATGTTGACAGGATGTACTGCCAGTACTGGCTCAGCAGTGCATGCCCACTCATTCAGGGAGTCATCAAAATTTATAATACAAAAGTCACACTGTTGTGAATTCCAGCAGAAATCCAAGAGAGCTCGATACCGGGAAAGTAGAGCCATGACACACTAGTCAGAACAACAGTTGGCCTGATCAGTCACAACTTCAGTCTTCTCAGTCCATTGCTGGCTTTCCGCTAGAGCTAGAGAGAGAGCTCAACAAGGGGTCGGGAGCAGATCCACACTGTTGTGAATTCCAGCAGAAATCCAAGAAGTTCACAAACTGAAGTTGTGACTGATCGGGCCATCTGTTATTCTGACTAGTGTGTATAAAAAAAGTAGTGTAGTACAAAAGTCAAATATTCGACGACTCCCGCGATAGAGCTCCCACCAAGGATCAGGAGCCGTCAAAATACGACGCCCTGACTCCCACCAAGGGCAAGGCACCATTTAGAAAAGCGATCCTGTCAGCTTTTCTATTATTGTGTTCACATGGCAAGAAAAACGACATCGCTATGCTACGTAAGTTTCTACGTAAGGTGCTCGGTATTTCACTTAGGCTACGTAAGTCTCTACGTAAGGTGCTCGGTATAGCAGAACTTCAGGAGAGTTCTGCTCTACGTTTTGGGAACGCGACGCAAAGAATCACGCGAACTTTCTTCGCGTTCCCGTAACGTAAAGAAATGCTGTTCTGCTCTACGTTTCACCTAGAGAAGTCACGTGGAATGTGTACTGGGAATTTCCCCTTCCATATTTGGCAGTTTTCTGCATGCAGTTGATCGATACCCAGCAAATCCGTACGCATTTTCTCTGCGTGTGCCACAACGTAGAGAACCCCATCTCCGCGTAGAAATCTGGAGCCAAAACACGCGAAGCCGTAGACTCTAACCCAGACACCTGCTCTCTACGTGATTTCTCTACGTTTCACGTATAGCAGAACCTCCCTATTGAGAAGTTCTGCTATACGTGAAGCGTAGAGAAATAACGTAGAGAGCAGCAGGTCCAGAGCAGGTGTCTGGGTTAGAGTCTACGGCTTCGCGTGTTTTGGCTCCAGATTTCTACGCGGAGATATATGAGGTAGTCTCTCTACGTTGTGGCACACGCAGAGAAAATGCGTACGGATTTGCTGGGTATCGATCAACTGCATGCAGAAAACTGCCAAATATGGAAGGGAAAATTCCCAGTACACATTCCACGTGACTTCTCTAGGTGAAACGTAGCTACAAGCAGAACAGCATTTCTTTACTTTACGCTTTACGGGAACGAAGAAAGTTCGCGTGATTCTTTGCGTCGCGTTCCCAACACGTGTACGTAGAGCAGAACCTCCCTAGGCGCAGGCCCTTGTGTGACTGCATGCTACTTGCTAGCAGAGTCACAGCACGCACAGAGTCACAGCTAGCTGGGTCCGGTTGGGTCCGCACCAGCTGCAGCATGCAGCTGCACCCCATGCATGGCCCAGCGACTTTCACTGAGTCTGTACGCACGTTGGCCTTTGCGGTCGTACCGTGTACGGGTCGTATCGTACATGTAGGCTAGGCAGCAACGGCTCGAAGCAGCAACGGATGCGCGTCCACACTCCACAGTACAGACTGGACCCCAGTCGACTGTAGTGTAATCAGAAGATGCAAACAGACGAGATTTCGGAACGTGACCACACAGTCCACCGCCTGGCCGTTTGTACTTTGTGCAGCAAACAACCTTTGATTTGCAGTGCTGCCGTTGGGTTCTCTGAGAAGTCCTTGGCCCAAACAGTTTGTAGTGGGCCTCAATTCAGGCAGTCGAAGAGTGGTGAAATAGGAAAGATTGAGTAGAACACGATGACGGCAATGAAGTTTCTCGCTTTCGCCGTCCTGGCAGCTTGCTGCGTCCTCGAAGCCTCGGCTGCTTCCAGTAAGAGCTTTGCTCGAGTTTGCTCGATGCTTGCACCGTTGAGGTTTCGACACAGGATCACCCCTCACCTGTCTCCGATTTTTGTTTTTGTCTTGATAACCCCCGTGCAGATTGTACGACCAGAACATCGTGCAAAGACTGCGTCAAGAGCTTCGGCGTAAGTGGTGGTGCCCTTTTGCTGCCCGGCTTTTCTAACTCTACACCAAATATCAAGTTTCTGGCGTAGTGTTCGTTTGCCTGCGAACACAAGTGCATGCATTTCTTTCTGTCCTCCACTGATGGCAATACTAGCCACGACTGTGTAGTATTGGGCACGCTTCTGGAACCAGGCTGACGATGACCCTTGGACTTGGAGGACCAGGATTAGCTTGTGGTGGTCGCTTTGTAATTCCGCTCCACCCTACACTTTTCAGAAGCCCATCTTCCCGGCCGGACTCCTGGACTTGCAGCCTCCGACAAATTTGTTTGGCATTGTAGATGTACATGTAACTCGACTAGCAGATCTAGGGCATGCATGGTCGGATTTTCACTGTTCGCTCCAGCTGGCCTGATCTTTGCGTTCAAAAGCCGTTGACTTTTGAAGTAGTTGTGGTGCAGTCCTGTCACAGTTGCAGTCTGGGCTGATGCCAACTTGACTGGATAGTGAAAGGTTCCGTGCTTGGACCTTCCCAAGTTCCCACACAGAAACCCCTTTGTCAGAGATAATTGAAATATCAACTGAGGCTCAAGGCCCATTATGATTTCGATGCTGAGTCAACATATGCATGGTTACAGAGTTGTTCGTGCGATTGTGAAACTCACGGCCCGGTCTACACGCCATGGTTGTGTTGTTGGCTACACAGCAAAGCACCTGAAAATGTTTGTGAACCATGAGTATTTGCAACTCACAGGATGATGTCATTATTGCATAGAATTGGATTTCAAGGATGTGCGTACGCTCACTTGTGTGTGAGTTTGTGTGTGTGTGTGTGTGTGTGTGTGTGTGTGTGTGTGTGTGTGTGTGTATGTGTGTGTGTGTCCCATATGGTGCAGTGGTATGTGCAGCGATTTCCAATCGATAGGTTGCGGGTTCGATTCCCGACGATTATGGTCACACACGTCTTTCTTCTCTTTCTCAGACTCTTCCTGACTTTTTTTTCATTCTCCTGGGTGGTTACCAACAGCCAGTGCATGCCGGAGTATGTGGTGTGATGTGTGTGCGGGAAAAAAGAAGAAAAAAAAGACCAAAAAGTAGGGATTCACTGGCCAGAAAAAAGCCACTTCAAAGCTGTGTGGTGTAGACCAGGCTGAATAGTGGTGGTCAATTCTTCAGCCTTGCAAGCTGTTGAATGGTGCAATCCCAGCACAAGTTGCTATGGCTTCTGCTGTAGCATCGCTATCATCGCCTCTGGCGATGGGCGTCCAATGGTCAATGGTGTGTGTGTGTGTGTGTGTGTGTGTGTGTGTGTGTGTGTGTGTGTGTGTGTGTGTGTGTGTGTGTGTGTGTGTGTGTGTGTGAATAAGCCCATTGTACATTGCCAAATCTGGCAGGGCTGAGTACTGCATGTCAGTACACTGGGATCAGGAATGCACTGTTCAACACCACACACAACCATGCAGAGGTGGCTGGGCTGGGTGGGATGTTTTTTCTTCTTTTTTTTTCTACAAAATCCACATATTAAATCTCCAGACACTGGGGTGAATAATGGATTACGGCACACATTACATCATCATAGTGTGCAACGGCCTTATCCTTGTAGTCGCTGTTCCCCTCCCCTGGCAATAACACCAACCGTGTCCATGCTTGGTCGCCTGACTTTACACAGGCGGCCGTGCCAGCTTTTCATCGGGCCAAGGAAATACCGCGTATACCGCCCGATTGTTGCCCGCAGACCCTGATTCATGTGTGTGTACGGCATTGCCGGTGGTGTTCTCCTGCAGTGCTACTGGTGCGAGGCCTTCAAATCGCAGGGCAAGACGGGTTGCAACGCCCGCACCACGTTCCAGCTGACCACCCCGTGCCCAGACAAGTACTACCTCTACCCAACCTGCAAACGTAAGTCTGCAGCCCACCGGTTACCGTTAGCAACCGTAAACGTAATCCGTGCAGTACGTCATTTCTGACGGCATGGTAAGCCACAGGTACGGTGCAAAGTTGCGTAACCAGTCACGGTGGTGCATGTCACTGAGATTGTCCTGATGTCGGTTTTTTTTAATACGGATAGCCTGGTGAATTTACTTTTCAGCGGATGTACGCAGCGTACGCAGTCAAACAAAAGCACCAAAATCCTAAAACAGGACGTCTAGAATCATGCAAACTTGGCTGATTTTCGGGCTGTGAAACACGAAAATTTGAGCTGTACACAAATCGCAGCTTGGCTGACCTCATCAGGGTGACGTTGTGCACAAACTGCTTTGTTTCAGATCTGATATGCACAGTTGCACACTATGGTTTATGTACTCTTGATCTTACCAATAGTGACACGATTCCATTCATGTCTGTTTTGGGCTAAGACAAAGGCTTCAGGGACAGTGATATTGGTTTTCCCCGCTATGTTGCTTTCGTGAGAACCCAGATGTTCTTTTCCAGTCACTTGACTGATACGAGCTCTCTCTCTCACACACACACACTCTGTCTGTCTGCCTCTCTCTCTCTCCATGCCTCTATCGCTATCTCTCTCTCTCCCTCTCTCTCTCTCTCTCCCTCTCTCTCTCCCTCCCTCTTTTCTCTCTCTCTCTCTCTCTCTCTCTCTCTCTCTCTCTCTCTCTCTCTCTCTCTCGTTTCACAGTGACTGGACTCACTCTTCTCATCCTGGTGGCCGTCGTGGTTGGTCTCGTCGTCATCCTGTTCGGAGTTATGATCTATTGCTGCTGCTGCCGATCTGGATCCAGGTAGGGACATACGCGTGTGTGTGTGTCACCCACTTACTGAGGTGTGGTAAGCCCATAAGTGGGATCATTTTCAAGTCCACCCAGAGTTTGGGGGATTTCAGGGGGTGTCGGCCGTTGGGCGGTTCAATAGCCAATTGAGTCATCTTTCCAAGATTCCCTTTGAGTCTCTCTCCCCTCTCCCGGGGAGACCCACGTGACCAGTTTTGGCAGTGAGCAATAAGTACAAGTGTGTGTGTGTGTGTGTGTGTGTGTGTGTGTGTGTGTGTGTGTGTGTGTGTGTGTGTGTGTGTGTGTGTGTGTGTGCAAGCTGTTGAATGGTGCAATCCCAGCACAAGCTGCTATGGCTTCTGCTGTAGCATCGCTATCATCGCCTCCGACGATGGGCGTCCAATGGTGTGTGTGTGTGTGTGTGTGTGTGTGTGTGTGTGCGAGAGCAGAGTGTCTGCTCTCGCCGGTTCCGACTAGTCTCGCATCTGGAGCGCCATCAGGTGGCGTGCTCTTTCTCTCTCTCTGCTGCCCCTCCGGGGCCCACGTGACCCTAGTGGTAGTGGCTCTACAGAACAGGTGTGTGTGTGTGTGTGTGTGTGTGTGTGTGTGTGTGTGTGTGTGTGTGTGTGCAGTTTACCCGTGACAGGTAGCATGTTGCACATAAAAGCACAACCAGTTTTCTTGGAGACAGAAATACAACCACACTAAGAAATACCGTAGGCCTCAGGCTTGTTGAAATCCACATTTTAAGTGTGCACTAGTACTGCTATCGCCTTGCTTTCCCTTCCGGTTGATACAAGTAGAAGTAGTAGAAGAAGAAGAAGAAGAAGAAGAATGAGCTAACCAGTACTTCACTCTATAGTAACTAGTGGTGTGCACGGGCAGTCGGGTACCCGTGCTACCCGTGAGGACCTCGCTTGGACGGGTACGGAATAGTACCAGAAAAACCCAAAGTCGCAGATGACAGCGAGTACAAATTCATGTAATACTCCGCATGTCTACCCAGTGTGTAAGGGAAGGGGTGCATTGTGGTGTTACCATGGAAACATTACCCGATAGGGTACCCGTGCTACCCGATACCCGAAGAAGATGCTACCCGACTCAGCCCTAGTACTAATAACAGTATGTCGCTGGTATCAGCAGCAGTAGGTTGATTAGTATCAGTGGTGTAGCTGGTCCCCCCCCCCCCCCTTAGGGGATGTAGCTGGTCCCCCCTTTTTAGGGGGAGGGGAGTGCATAGCCGCATCATATGTAGGATGGCTAGTGCATGTCATTCATGGTCATCAGGTGCATATTGAACCTAGGTCGACATTTTTAGGGGGGGGGGGGGTTGTACGTGCCCCATGCGGGCTACGCACCCGAGTATCTCCGCTGCATCTGTGGTGTGTCCGGCCGCTTGTCTGGCGAAAGATCCTGTCGCGTGTTGGGCACTCAGTTGGTGGTGCCACTGCAGGTGAAGTGTAAGCCAGCCTTACTTGCACCTGTGTAAAGTTCTCCATGCACCAATGGACTTGAAAGATGCTGGCCCACGTGGCATGTCAACCTTGGCCCATCTTTTAAACTGCTGCTTGTCTGCAAAGTTCCGCTGCTGTCGCCGTGACTGGCTGCTGGGCTGCAGTGCAAGTCAGCCGCAGCGCTGCTTCGTCAAGCCTCGGCAGGAGTAACTCCAGTAGCCACACGTACTGCACTTAACAGACCTTGACTGGTCTTTGCTGGCCTTGCACGTTCAGCTGTGCACTGTGCTGCGCCATGTAACGGGGCAGACCGAAGCTCCGGCCACCGGTTTCAGACAAACTTTGCTTGTTTCATCGCTCTGTCCTCGTGCATGCATACATACATACATACATACATACATACACACACATACACACACATACACACACACCGATGGCCAGATAGACCCTGCTTCCCAGCCGGAAACGGCGATATCTGAAAAAGACACTCCGTACCCAAGCAGCTTGAGGACTGAGTGCCTTTTTCAGTATCATGCGCGTCACACGCGCACATGCACACAAATACACATCACCGTTCCAGATCTTGAATTTGATGTCCTTCTGTGTGTGCGTTGTGTTCTATTCTCTGGCATGCAGCAGCCGATTCCGTCGTGAGAATGAGAGAGACCGCACCAACCGTGCTGATCGCACTCGCCGTCAAGAAGAAAGGTTAGCGTGTTCTCTGACGCCTTTTCTGCTTTCAGAATAGTCTGGGTGTGTTTGACTGGGATGACCCGGAGCGCAACCGTCTAGAGCAGGGGCGTTTGATTGGTTCGCACTAGCTCTGGAGTGCGCAGCGCGTGTTCTGATTCTGAACACTCCCACCCCGAAGACTGCAGCAGCCAGAGCGGGTAGCAAATCCCAGAGAATGAATACCCTGGTGCAGGGAGTGCTCCGTGATTTCTTGCACGGTCATTCGACCATTGTTCTGCTTCATGGCAACTACTGTACAGTATAAGCAGAAATATTCGTCTGGAATTTAATTTCGTCTTTTTCGTCCAAGGAGCTTTTGGACTAAATCAAATGTAGGACTAATGTCCATTTCCCCAGCTTTTCTATACACTCTTATGATCCATGGACGAAATTTTCAACCGGACGAACTCCTTTTCTTTGGAGTTGGACGAAATTATTGACCGGCGAAATTTTCTGCCTCTACAATGCTACTACTGTAAAGTCATCAAATATTCGGCGCATGTTTATTTTGGCTATTTTCGGCCTGGTCGTGTTTGGCCGAAAGCTTGTTCCAGACGAAATTTTGTTTTGCAAGGTTCGGTGTGACGGTGTATACGGGCGGCAGCAGTACGGGCGGAAAATTTGATGCGGCCGAAATGGGTTTTAGCTAGGGGTGAAACAATTATACCGAGTACTCGAGTACTCGCTCGGTTTTTTCAAAAATAATCGTACTCGGAATAAATCAGAGTACTCGTTCATACATGGTGCATGCATTTATCACAGAAATCTGCAGTTTCAGAGCAGCAGTCGGCAGATATTGAGGTGCAGACTGTGCGGTGAACATTTGTTAACGAGTAGAGAGAGCCCAAATGACCCACGAACCGATATACCCCAGAAAAATGACTGCTACTCGGTTCAATCAGGGTTGTTTATCATGTGATTTTAAGGCCCTTGGTGTGCAATTTTTAGGAGATGAAGAATACTCGAATACTCGAATATTCGATCGGAGAAAATCAGAGTACTCGAACTCGGGATCTCAGTGCCAACTTTCACCCCTAGTTTTAGCCCTGGGCGGCCGAAACTTGAATGGGCCGAAAATTTGTACACTTACAGTACTTTTAGTAGTGTTCCAACCAGAGAGTCGTAAAATACCGGTATTTTACGACTCTCTGGTTTCAACTGCTGCTGCGGTGAGTCAGGTCTGATTTGTGATTGACCAGTCCATTGAGCCCTTACTCTTCCCTTTTAATATACTAAATTTTATAGTGGTATCTCTGTGATATCCAATTTGTGCATGAGCCCCCAAAGTCAGGATTTCGGGACTGGGCTAATTTGCACTCTTGGAAACTGGAGTGAGCAGATTCGATAGCTTTTGATGCGGCGGAGTCGAGCGTCTGCGAGGTCCTGTCAGATCTTCTCTTTACTTGAAGTGGTTGTGTTACGAGCATGCCTGTCAGGGTAGCCCCGGCTGCGGACATAATCCACCCATTGTGCATTGCCAAATATGGCATGTATGCGTGATGCGGCGGAGTACGCTGGGATCCGGTATGCACTGTTCAACACCCCAGACGACCATGCCCGGGTGGCTGTGAAGGGTGGTTATGGTACACATTACGCCATTGCGCAACGGGTCCATTGTGCAGTGTTGGCTTATCTACACGTGGTCGTCTGCATCATCTGTGCGTTAACATATGAGTTCGCACAGTTGACACGACTGCACGCACCAACATTCCTCCTAGGGCCGTTTCGCTTCACTGCACCATGGGCGTTCTTGCACTAATTGCGCATCTTTCCTTTTCTGTTTCGTCTGTCCCGCGCGCGCGTGTGTGTTCTTGCACGCACAGACGTCAGGAGCGTCAGTCTCGCATCGATGACATCCGCAAGAAGTATGGCCTCGGCACCGAGGACCGCTACCAGAAGATGTAGATTTGCTGCTGGGTTTGCGGACATTGTGTAACTTCTAGGTCGTCATGGCAACCTTGCCATGTCGTCGTCTCTTTCCGTAACTATTTTCTACCGTTTGTTGGCCCTCGTTCCATCCCTATTACAGGTGTCTTGTTCAAGTCCACCTCTAGAAGTATTTATTGTATTAGTCGGTTGCTATGGCTGCATAAAGTACTATTCTTACAGCACAAGTCTTAAAAAACTTCTCGCCGCTAGTTTTCTGTCTGCGCACAAGTGTGATTATAGATATTGCGCTGCTCGACAACTGTGCCACTGCCTGCCTGTGATCCGGGGGGGGGGGGGAGGAGGAGGAGGGGTGATGCCCTTGTGTGAGCATCCATGCCATGGAGGCATGGTGGTGCTTGCATGATGTGTCTGCATGTGCAATGTATGACACTTGCTCACAGTATTTAAAGCTAAAACTATTTAATTGTAGAGCTGAATTTGTGCCTTAGCTTTGTTACGTGCAGGACACGCAGCGTTACAACAATGATGTAGCCGGTTTTCTCGGTTGTCTTCTGACTTTGTGGTACTTATATTGCTCCATCCTTGTGGTGTGGAGCACTCTAGGCAATCTAGGAATTTTTGCTATTGTGAGCTGCCATTCTGTGGGCAGCTGCTGGTCATCGTATCACACACTCTCCAAAAAAACACAGAATCAGACATTTTCACGCGGAAGAGCCAGCTTCCGCGGCATAAATTGCAAAATATCAGTAGTTTTTTTGTGATGACATGCATGAAGCACTGATTCAAAGTTAGCGGCAGGAACCAGTCCCACCACTTTAAAATATGCTGTGCCTATGACAGGGAGAATGAGAGGTAGAATTATTCGAAATACGTGTACTTTGAAAAATTAATAGGATTGTGAAGTTGAAGCTGAGAAAAAAAGCTAAAATGGGACACCAGAAGTGGGACGATTAGAACTTTGAGAACAAACCAACAAACCTATGAAGAGACAATAATACTCACAATGATCCAGAGCGGTGCCCTTCTTCCTCTGTATGCAAGGCCAAGAAATAACTTCAATCTATAGACCTTATTCGATAAACGTCACAATCACGTGAACCGGGGTCCCGGGAACCAGGGAGTGGCAAGAGATCTGCGCTCAGTGCACAGTGGACTCTGTGTGCGAACATAGGAGTGGATAAATACCGGTATTTTGCTACTCTTTTGTACAAACTGGGCCTTTCTTGCCACTCGTTTCTCGTACGCGTGCCCTAGCTTATGACAAATCCCTGGAGGCGAGTCCAAAAGTCACGTTATCGAATAAGGTCTATAAGCGTGTGGGGGGGGGGGGGGGGGAGGAGGAGGATGCCCAGTATACAGGTGCAGAAACTGCTGATGTGTGGATGTGATGTGGCAAGAAAAAATTGTGTAGACATGCAGACGTGCGTGTACTGCGAGGAAGAGAGCTCCGGTGCCCTTCTTCTGTCTGCTAGGCCAAGAAATAAGGGGGGGGGGGGGGGGGTACATCGTGCTGAGACCGAAATAAACACAGACAGACAGAGAGAGAGGAACAATAACAAGGCCGACAGAGAGTTGCTCGTGAACATGCACACACATGCACCCACACAGAACAGCACGGAGTGCAGCCTAGGCTCCGACCATACCGGTGATCACGCGAGCCTTGGGTTGTGCGCTCCACTGGTAGCGTGCAGTCGAGGAGAGTCATTTAGCCCAGGCAGGGTCGAAGACAACGGGAAAGAAGCGGCCCTGGACTCGTTCACCCTGCATAGGAGGCAGAACCAGCAATAAAATACCTTTCAGTACGAAATGGAGGTAGAGTAGAGTATCGCACCGAAGAACAGCGGTGTCGGTTTTCCGGCAGCTTTCGGGATACATATGATCCAGTCCGAATTGTTTCTAAGAACGTGCTATAAGAACGAAGCCAGATTGTCAGGTGTGTATTTTATTTTACAACAGTTATGAGTAACCTGAATGATGATTGGCCTATTGCGCCGTTACCTTGGGAACAGGATCGGTGCCGGCCAGCAAGCAGTCGTCCGTGTTGGAGATCACTCCGTCACCGATGTAGTTGACGACACACGCCCTACGGGGTGAAGGTGTTCTGCAATGTGAGCACGTGCACATGCACACACACACACACACACACACACACACACACACACGCGCGCGCAGGCACGCACATGATTGAAATTTCTGTGTGGACTTTGACTGTTATAGCATGGCGTAGTGGGCGAGTCGTTTTG
>NC_088644.1:35531550-35565505 GCF_964019385.1 Sycon ciliatum
CAAACACTACAGTACTACCACTGTAGCCCTTGGCTGCCGGCGCACGGACCACACCACTCCGAAAGGAGCCAGAGTGCCAATGCAGGCTACGGCTTTCGATACCCCATGCACCTGGCATTTGCCAACTGCAAGAACCGACCGCTGCCTGGGGTCCCTTCGGTATAAATCTCTCCATTACTTCAATCGCCTCCCATCAACGTTACGCGATACTCAATCGCTAATCTGGTTAGGCAAGAGGTCTCATCCCTGCTGCTAAACTCAATCTGTTCGTGCACGAGCCACGCTTACCCGTACGCGGAACTTGCTCACTGCTACTCATGCAATTTCTTTAAATCAAGCAGTACAAACACCTTCCGTGTGACGTAAACCACAGTCTATTGCCGCTTGCTGGCCACAGGCCATCGCGAGAATAAAGATTAGAAACAACAACAACCGCCACTCCACACATGACTATCACTATAACTACCTCTCATGTACACGTAACTTGTTTCTCTTCATGTTCACTGATTGTCACATATTAGATGTTCAATTGTTGCTGATTGCCTCGCTGCTTTCTCTCCCCTCTCGGCCTCTCACCCAAGCCATTCAGCATAACTGAAGCTGTGGTTGCAGCATACTGCTGCTACACGTCAACGCGGGAATTTATAATGATAAAAAGTATTAATGATAATAATAACTACCTTTGGCCGCCTCCTTGTTAACGTAGTCTTTGCTCTTCGTGCCGTACCCCTGAAATTTGGACTGATCGCTGAGAGAAAAGAGAGGGACGTGAGTTAACTTAAGGAAGTGTAAAAGAGTTGGTGGACAAGCCGTTGATTATTCACTCTCATTGTAATATCAAAAAGTATTCTTTCTAGACCAAAGAGTGGTATATTTGATAACATTTAATAACGATAGAAATTTTTTACGATACTTCTCCAGACGTTTCGTTGTTCTGAACAACATCGTCAGTGGATAAAGAACCAACGTCTGGAGAAGTATCGTAATATTTCTATCGTTATTAAATGTTATCAAATATACCACTCTTTGGTCTAAAAAGAATGCTTTTTTGATATTAAGGAAGTGTGTTGCAGAATGCATGCAAGCACCCGCATCCCAATGCGCATCATATTATGTGCACACTTAAACATCAATGCTTGCTTGCTGGATAGGATGAAGCATGCGTTGTATGTGTTTACTTGGTGCTTATCTCCAATGTCATGCAGTCGTATTTATTCAGCTTTTATTTCCTGTTTACTTGCATATTAGATTATTAGTTTACGGTCCATTCATTGGAAACTGGCACCCTAACTTTTTGGTGTCGCTCTCACATAGTTGTAGATATCGTGAAAACAACAGTACATCCTGCATTGTATGACCCGTGCAATTACTCCTTGCAACATTTGAGGCCAGAAAAGTCCAAGAACAGCGAAATAGAAATTCAGCCAGGTTTTACAAAATTAGGACAGGTATGCCGTGGCAAAATGTAGGGAGAAGCAGATCTAAAACCGAGATTTTTGAGATTTAAAGTGGGCTTTTGATCCTCAATTCGGCCCAAATCCGACTTACAAAAGCCAGCGGGACAGTTTCCGATGAATGGACTGTCCCGCAACTTGCGATAAAAACGATTAGCTGTAGCATGTATAACAGTACATATTCATTATCCCACTTTTACGTAGTCAAGTGGTTTGCTTCACTGTCCGAAGAGTGCTCAATACCCATGTACAGTCAATTTCAAAACTATAGACGCGTAGGGTTTTTGAAATCTTTCAAATTTGGCTGGAACGTTTTGAGAATAGTTTTCGGGATATTGCTCAGGTCCGCTCCACAATTGCTCTCATATAGTTTCTAAATGATTGGATAACAGACGCCCAATTTGGAAAACATTATGCACAAAGTGATCATAGATTTTATGTGGTATGGATGCTGGCATAACGGGTTTTGCCTAGGTACGCGTCTATAGTTTTGAAATGGACTGTAGGGCAGAGCCTTGTACACAAGAGAGAGTTTGGAAGCTTTGTTACTACAACTTCTGAGTTTCACGTATTACTACGATCATCAGGCAACCGTTGCCTGATGATCGTAGTAATACGTGAAACTCTGAGTTGTAACACAGCTTCCAAACTCTCAGGCTCTTATTCCACTTTTATGTTTATGTACACAGTAAAACCGGGTTTAAGCGACCACCCCACGGTGCAAGCAAAAGCGGCCGTTAAAGCCAGGTTGTCTTTAGAACCCGGTCCCACAGTGTCCGTGTAGAACTGTCGGTGCATGGAAAAACGGTCGTTAAGAGCAGGTGGTAGCTAAAACCAGAGGTCGCTTACACCAGGTTTTACTGTATTGTCATTCGAATATTCCCAAGTCGTACATTGTACACTGTTGAGATTATCGAATTCAACTAAATCCATACAATACAAAGAAAATGTGTGTATGTCAGGCCAAGTGTGAAAGAGACCTCCCCGACACGCTGGCCACAATTCGCGTACGTGTCCTATACACAATCCTGCCCTGCCCAGTATAGTGCAGGCCCGCCTGAACCGGTCCGGTTGGTCAGGTTATCACCGTACCGACTTTTTGGCCACCAGCAAATGTCTCCTACTGTGGAGGACGTGTGTACCCGCCATATCACACACAAAGTATAAAAGGCCGTGAAACCACTGGACCAATCAAAAACTGCTTCCGGCCGTCCTGCAGTGGGCCTGCCCTGGGTAAGACCGCTTAGAACTGTTAGGCGATTCAGACTATGGCCGAAGTCACGTCTGATCTTGAATTTCCATGGTGATGCAGTCGTGTTTCAAATAATTATGCACAATCTCTGATCAAACACGTCTGAGTCGTAGAAACGTGGTCACAGTTGGCCATAGTCTGAATAGCCTATTAGGAGCTTACCCAGTCACATAGGATGACATCATAGGGTGACATCATAGGGTGACATCATAGGGTGACATCATAGGGTGACATAATGATGATTCATGACACTGGACCCGATCGCCATCAGCAATTATAATGCGACCTACCTGTTTGGCGCTGTGTTCATCCGCTCACATGACGTTGCCATCTGCTCATACACCAAAATCACAAATCAACAGACGAAAACACTATAGTCATACATGCTTGATTTTGAGCATGAGATATCCAAATTTTAAGAGTGCGGATCGGGTAAGTGCGATTTATCTGAACTCTTTACAGTGAGTGAAATCCAGCCGCCTCTGAGTTCGTTGTATTTACTATGCCCGGGTCAGGTGCGTAGCACCGCTGTTGGAGGTGGTCCGGCCGGAGGGGGCCCGGGGGCTTCTCCCCGGGAAAAATTGAAATTTGGGTGCAAAATCATGCATTCCGGGCACCTTTGGCATTGTGTTGAAAAAAAAAGTGGTCTGGCCAAAGCTGGACCGGCTGCTACGCCCCTGTGGGTGAGTGTTTCACCCCTTGCAGTCAGGAACATGACTGCACTGTCTTCAGCATGGCACACAAATCAGGCCGCTGGATAAGAATGTGCTGACAAATAGCATCTAAAGACTGTCTGGTAACTGCAACCTACAAGTGAAGGGCTCTAATTCAAAACAAGATAAATCCATTTTTGTGGAAATTTCAGGAAGTGCATTTTTTCATTTGTTCTTTTTCGGTCTGCACTGCAGCATCAACCGACACACAGATGTCCGCGCGGTGAAAAACGAATTCTTTCGTGACAAAAAAAACGCAAAAGCTCCGGCTAGGTCTTTACATCACGTTTTTGAATTGGAGCCCTTCAAGTGTTAACCCTGGCGGCCATGACACAAACACTGTGAAACAAGAGTCAGAGCATGTACAACGCTACCAAACCTCACTACCAGGCGGGAGATCTCCCGATTTACTTGATCTTTTTCAGTGAAACATCTCCCTATCTCGCAACAAAGAAAACTTCCCTACTCGGGAAAGATTTTCCGCAAGTATGCTAACCATGCATGTCCGCTTCTGCTCTACTACGTGCGCGCGCGAGTCAAGTTTGCGCCTTTCACCATATCGCAGCCCAGTGTCTGCAGGCCTATGGCTGCACAACGCCCGGCGCGTGCTTGAGTGACGCGGCCGGATTCAATTGAGCAGCACAGCACACGACGTGCATACTCTGGTGGACTCGTTGGTGTGTTTGACACTCTGTCCCTATGCATGGTCCACGTGCTTACACGGCATGCCTTTTTTTGCCCCGCCTACATGTTGAGCAGGGCAGGCGACCTGATCCTCCCTACTAGTATTGGTAGCCGAACCTGGACGGAGATCTCCCTACCAAAGCGGCGAATAGAAGCTGGCAGGTTTGCATGTACTGCAGCATGCACCAACCTACAGTGCTTGGAACTGAAATCCGACCCCTGAGCGGTGGGTTCACATTCTAGCGGTCTTTGTTTCGTAGTTTTTCCATCCCGTGTTGGGTCTTTGCGACGTGAGCGCACCGCTCAGGGGGTCGGATTTCAGTTGCCAGCACTGTACATCAATCAATCACACAATCCGTAAATTTCGGCTCACCGTTCTCATTGGCGCACTGCCGGATACTGATTGTAGAGCAGCGCGGTAGCTGCTGCTGCTGCTGCCACCTGGCCCTGTGCGCCCCACACCGGCGCCAGGCCGCCCTCGTGTTGTCGATGCCTGCGCACAGCAAGACACCGTGCAGCTAGTATGCACGCCTCGGACCTGGGACGATGCAGCCGTCGACGTTAGCGATGCAGCTGCTCGACGTGCCGGACTCCGAAGGAACGCCGACGTTGTCGACAAACTTAGCGGTCGTCGAGCAGCTGAAGCGATTCTGGCAGAGCTGGCCATTTCAGCAGCACAGCTAGCTAGGCAACCGGTACGACGAGTACTTCAAGCTCCCGATGTCGGCTCAACCAAACCAAAATTTAGCGAAAACAATAATGACAGCTGTCCTTCAACGACACAACCGATGATAATGATTGAAGTAAGTAATTAGTTGAAGGTAGGTTGCGTCTTGCGAGTGTCGGCGACTCGCCATTTCACCGGCCGAACATGTCAGTGCAGTAGTGCTAGCATTAGCAACCAGATCCTGTCCAGAATCCCCGATCCGATACTGCACGCGACAGCCGACCGCCTTTTTTTACAGAGTCGACTAGTCGTCGACTCCCTCAATACTGACTGGCATTGCTGCCTCAGTCCCTGCTCTGGCATGGCAGGGAAGTGGGGGCTAGCTGTCAAGTGCCATGGCATGAGTTTTAGGGCGCGTTCGAATTGTCACTCTTTGACTTTTCGAGGAGCTTCGTTTTTCTGAAGAGCTGAGATCAGTTCGATCAAGAGTACAGTCTTGGTTCGATCATGACATGGATGGCCGTCAACAGCCAGCCCGATCCGATCCGCCGAACTGAGATTGAGAAGCGGCATGACCCGCCGAAACCGCGCGCGTGCAAGCCGAACGCGAAAAGGTCAGTGCTCGCACATGCACAATCAACAACCAGCATCGAAGCAGCTCCAGCGTGCACCGGGCGCGGGCATCGGCACCGCGTACCGACGGCGCGGTAGGATGGTTACAAAACTAAAATACTTCAAAAGGTGAAAAGGTGAAAGTTTTGCGTTGCACCACTGCATGCACTGATGGTGATGACGCAGATCTTGCATTTGGGGGTTCCCTTTCGCTCCACTGCATGCAGTGACCAGTGTGTGTGTGTGTGTGTGTGTGTGTGTGCATGTGCTTTACGGTTTACCACATTGACCAAGCCTCGGCAGTGTTGCTTTTTTTGAGCATCGAACTGGCAATTTGGCTGTGCGTCGGTGGTATTCAAGATGCTGAGCCTCAGTTCCTTTGCGCGCCGCTGCGCTCTTTCCTCACAGGTAAATTGCATATATTTGGAAACGTCCTTGGCGTTACGTCTTGTGGGTGGCTGTTGGCTGATTTCTCCTAGTTCGCGGCGAGCACTTTTTCAATGCAATTCCGTTTTTGACCTCAACCCAGTTTTTGACTTGACTGCTCTGTGCGTGTGCCTGCCTCTGTACCCATACCCGTGGCTTGTGTATAACCGTGTTTCTGTCTTCTCTCCAACCGTTCCAAGACGGCGGCATGCCTGCGCGCAGCCTCATCCGACGTGTCGGTACGTGCAAAGACGTATTTCTTATTGTTTGTTTGTCAACGCGAAAACGAGTTTCTCCAATACTATTACTCATTGCCGTCGGTGATGGCGCAGCAGATCTTGAGTGGTGGATCAGGAGCACATACTTTATCCTTTCTGAATTCGTTTCCAGACTGTTAGTGTATAGTGTTATTCATTGATTGATGATTGGGAGCTTGAAATGCAAAAATGACCTTTGACTTTATATTATTAATGTTACGTAACCAGTCCTGGAGATGTCCCGGAACCCACCATGCATCTATGGCGGACTATGCTGTTCCCAAGTAATCGTGACACTCTGGGGGGTTATAACTCTTGGTATCACCCATACGTACCGGGGGACCGAGTGTGCTCATCCCTCCGCAGATATGGATACACGCTCTGCACCCAGCATTAGCATCATCCATCACCCAACACTCGGTTTCCTCTTATCTGGGAAGCCGATGCAAAATATGGAATTGGTCTAATAAGACGAGTGTAATTGACTCCAATCGCAAACAATTCCATGTGCGAGCTGATCTGTGCACGCAAATCACAAAACAAAAACCGGTACAACGTTTTCCGCTTTGTACAATGCTGGCCAAAGAAATCCAACCTCATGAATAAAATAGCGTTGCCGGGCACTACGCAGCCCTAGCACTACACATACTGGCTTGTGCACTACGCAGCCCTAGCACTACACATACTGGCTTGTGCACTCGAACGCGGCGCTACTTTATTCATGAGGTTGGATCTCTCTGGCCAACATCGTTGTATCAGCTAGAGGCCAAAGTCTTTCTGCGCCCTGGGTTCAGCCGGAACATAGTGGTGAACGCTAGACTTATGTACAGTAGAGTCGCGCGCTGAAGAACGTGGAGCCCAACAACGTCCAGCCTGAAATGCTAAGAACGCCACAGCCTAAAGTTAATGAGAACGGCGGTGCTGTTTTTCCGGCAGCTTTTGGGATACATAATGATCCAGTACGAATTGTTTCTAAGAACGTGCGATAAGAACGCTGCCAGATTGCTGAAAACTAAGAACGTCCCAGGCTAGTCCCTTGGAAGCAACGTTCTTGGGCACACGACTCTACTGTACGCTGGCACCATGCATACTCACCGATGGCAGATCTACGGGAACGGATGAATTCACGGTGGACATCAAAGCGCCGTTCCTATCAATATTTTACACGAAACGAAAAAAGTTTCGTGGGTGGGTCGAGGAGAGTATTGTTTTGAAAGTACCGTAAAGTACCGCCAGAGCGCCCCACCATCTCGTCTTTTCGTGGTCGTCTTGTGGAGGTGGTTTCCTGTCTGTAGGTCATACGACACGGACCTTTTACACACATTGCACGTTATGCAGACAATCCGTATCCATGGATCCAGTTTACCTTCGAGTGGATGCGAGCTCCACATAAAAACATGCCGAGTGTGACCTTAGTACAAAAATGTTCTCACCGTATAAACTTAGTAGCATTGTGCCATACGATTTTCTTCCCTTGGCTGTAAAATCAAGGTGGGGCGCTCTGGCGAGACGGGGCGCTCTGGCGGTACTTTACGGTATTGGTAGTTGAATGATCAATCCCTTCTAGCTGGCAAGTCAATATATTTTTCGTTCAGGGTGGAGAAGAGTCATCACTAATTTTTTTAGTTTTTGTGAAAATTATGTCAGATGGCCCCTAACGGCGTTCTGCAGGCGAAGCTGTTAGCATGCTGAGCTTGTCCTTCTAGCTCTAACCCTTCAGGATTTGTGTGTTGTGTTCTGTCTGTCCACGTGCACATATTGTAGGGACTGAAGGCCCGCTTGTCGGAGATCATTCCAGCTCAGCAGCAGGAGGTCAAGGCGTTCCGTAAGGAATTCGGAGGCACCAAGATCGGCGATGTCACTGTCGAAATGGTATGTAGTGCGTCCTTGCTGCTGTTTGTTTTGCCTGGTCCTGTCACTTGCCCCATTAGCCGCATCTATGTACCCTTATGCTTGGCCACTAGTTCCCAGTTGACTGTGGGTAGCCGCACGGCTGAGTGGTTGTGGGACGTATCCCTTCACTGCCGTCGCGAATTCCCTTCGTAAACGGACACGATTATTTCATTCTTTTCTTTTTCTTTTTTTTGTCACTTACCCGGCACACCTGTGCGTGCATGTGTGTATGTGTGTGGACGCGTGTGTGTGCACTTCTTATTATTTGTTGTCTGCAGGCGTATGGTGGCATGCGTGGCATCAAGGGCATGGTCTGCGAAACCTCCGTCCTGGATGCCGACGAGGGCATTCGTTTCCGTGGTTATAGGTAAGCCGTGGCTGCGTGCGGTGCTGTATTGTAGTGAGGGTCCACGGGTGTGTGCGTGATCTTTCGTAGCCTAGTCGGTAGGGCACTGCAGGCGAGTAGGTACGGCGTGAGGACACGGCCTGCTGAGGCCGGGAAGCAGTGTAGCAAGGAAGAACAACGGGCGGGTGTGTGATCCCCGGTAGCCTAATCGGTAGAGCACTGTCCCGGAAAGATAGCGGTGCTGGATTTTGAATCTCACCCTTGGATCCTTCTTTTGCAGTTGTGTTTACGATTTGGCTCAGGCCGAGTCATTAGCCTTGGGAGTTGCCATGCAGGGAAATACCCAGATCACAGTACAGGCCGGTACTCTAAGTCAACACATATTCGCCGCATATTAATTTATTTCCGGCTATTTTCGGCCTGATCATATTTGGCCGAAAATTGGTTCTGCAAGATTCAGTGTGACAGGCAGCAGCAGTACGAGTACAGGCCGAAAATTCGTTGCGACCGAAATGTGTTTTAGCCCGGGAGGCTGAAATTTGAACGGGCCGAAAATTTGTCTGCAACTACAAATATGAGGCGAGCCTTTATTCGTGAACTGGATTTTGCTGATCAATCGATTTTCTTCAGGTGACAACTTTTTTCAAGGTTCTGAAATTTGTACATGGCTTGTTACCATGCCATGACAGAAAAAGAAAAAAAATGACTGTATGCTGGTGTGGCAGAAGCCAAGCGCCGGTTTTTGCATGTCGTGGAGCTCGGCTCGCAGGGTGTTCCGTTTTCGTGGATGCGGTGTTCTGACCATTATATGTGTGCGTGTGTTTGTCCTTTTTACAGCATCCCCGAGTGCCAGGACCTTTTGCCCCGCGCTGCTGGCATGGAGTCGGAAGGAGAACCCCTCCCGGAAGGTCTTTTCTGGCTGCTGATGACCGGCGAGGTCCCCACCACCGAACAGGTACAGTGGATACCCACGTGTTCTGTGTGTGTGCGTGCGTGCGTGCTCACTGCCTCTGGTTGTGGACATCCAAAAGTGTGGTTGGCGTTTGCACTTAAAGCTGACTGATGGCTGTTTGTGGCATCCCAGTTGCTGCAATCTGGCCTCTGCACTCACTGTACTGCCATTGCTGAAATTAATCTACCGGGTCAATGTCTCTTACATGTATCCCCGGTCTCCGTGCGATGTGGCATGTTTTGTGTCTGTTCATCTCCTGCACACACACACACGTGTACACATGTAGGTCCACACTCTGCCACAGGAGTGCCCCCCTCCCTTTTGACTCTCCGTGCGCTGTGTCTGTCTTGTTTCTTTTCATCTCCTGCACGCACACGTGTGTTCACGTGTAGGTGTTTACGTAGGTACGCGCTCTGTCACAGAAGTGGGCATCGTTCGCCTCCGTTCCTCCTCATGAGCCCCCTTTGACTCTCCGTGTGGTGTCTCACGTTTTGTGTCTCTGTTGTCCTGTTGTGTCTGTTCATGTTCTGCGCGCACACACACACACACACACACACACACACACACACACACGTGCAGGTCCGCGCTCTGTCGCAGGAGTGGGCGTCGCGCGCCTCCGTCCCGCCGCACGTGGTCTCGCTCGTCACTAACCTGCCGTCCACGCTGCACCCGATGAGCCAGTTCTCCGCGGCCATCGCAGCCCTGCAGTCCGAGAGTCGCTTTGCACAAGCCTACGGCGAGGGTGTGCACAAGAGTACATACTGGGAGCATTGCTACGAGGACGCAATGGACCTCATCGCCAAGCTGCCCACCGTCGCCTCGCTCATCTACAAGGTAGGTGCATGTTTTCGATTTCGACGGCATGTTACAAGGAGAGGACCCACAGTTCTCCTGACTACAGCCATAACCCGGTTGTTGGCGGAGTCCCGGTCCTGCGACCGTTTGAACCGTATTCGGAAAGCCCCGGTTCGGACCCTCTTTATTCTAGGGGGTGGTTGAATGTGGAATTTTATCTTTTTTGCTGATGTTGTCTATAGTGGGTACAGTACCGCTGCATACGCCGTAGAAGTTTTCGTCTACAGTCCATCCAGAACAAAGATGACCATCTTGCTTATGGAAAAAGACCAAGGAACTACAAGTTACGCTGTAATGCCCACTAACACCAGCAGTTATTCAACAATCAGCTCATGCAATAACGTTGCACGACACTGACCGAGCTTGTAGTTCCTTGGTCCTTTTTCTTTTCTATAAATTTATCCTTGGCTCTCCACCCGAGTCCCTATCTTGTTAATGGCTATCAACAAGAGTACATAACCGCCAAAGAGTGTGCAACTGCCTGCACCACCTCTATACAGTGCTGCGACGGCAGAACTTCACATCACGTGACCTGGTTCGAACAGGTTACGCTGGCAAGCTTTATTTTTAGGTACATTATTGAACGAGAAAGTGCCTACTGCATATGATTGTCAAGAAAAGGCTTCAGCCGCCTTTCAACTGGAGAACGGAAGACAGGACTTTTCAGTTCTCACTGTTTTGGCGTGTGTGTCTGTCTGTGCGTGCGTGTCTAAAATTGATCGTGGCCAATTCATCGGCCTTGCAACGTAGCTTGTTCGCTATCGTCGCTTCAGCGATGGACAGGTGTAAGTGTGTGTGTGTGTGTGTGTATTGATACAGCCAGTGTATGCCGGAGTATGTGGTGTGGTGTGTGTGTAGAAAAAAAATGGAAAAATGAAAAATAGGGATTCACTGGCCAGAAAAAGTCACTTCAAACAGCTGTGTGGTGGAGACCAGGCTAAAAATAGTGGCGGTCAATTCATCAGCCTTGCAAGCTGTTGAATGGTGTAATCCCAGCACAAGTTGCTATGTCTAACATAGCTGTTCGCTATCATCGCTTTCGCGATGGGCATGTCTGAGGTCTGAGGTCTGATATGTCTGTGTGGCTCTCTCTCTCTCTCTCTCTCTCTCTCTCTCTCTCTCTCTCTCTCTCTCTCTCTCTCTCTCTCTCTCTCTCTCTCTCTCTGTGTGTCTCTATGTCTGTATTGTTTGCACACGTCACCAGGTGATCTACAAGGACGGAGACGTCACACCGATCGACTCCAACCTCGACTGGTCTGCCAACTTCGCCAACATGCTGGGATTCCGCGACTCCGAGTTCCACGAGCTGATGCGCCTCTACCTGACCATCCACTCCGATCATGAGGGTGGCAATGTCAGTGCACACACATGCCATCTGGTCGGCTCGGCTCTCAGCGACCCCTACCTCAGCTTCAGTGCGGCAATGTGCGGTCTGGCTGGCCCCCTGCACGGACTGGCTAACCAGGTACGGTGTGGACTGGTCGGTGTGGTCAGTGTGTGCGTGTTTTTGTGGGCGGGTGAGTGGGTGTTTGTTCTGGTCTGGTCTGGTCCGTGTAATGTGTGGATGGGCTGCTCTGGTTTGTAGCTAGTTCGCGTCAGCTACTATTAGCTTGTTGTGGGGGGGGGGGGGGGGGGGGGGGTGGGTCTGTTCCCCTGTCCATCTGTCTTGTCCAGTCGTAGGTTGAGAACTATATCTCTCTCACTCTTGCTCTCTCTCTCTCTGCTATTTTTGTGTGTCAAATCACCTTTTAGGAAGTGCTTGTGTGGATCACGGAAATGCAGTCCAAGCTCGGAAGCAGCCCATCCGATGCCGATGTTGCGCAATACGTCAAGGACACGTTAGCTTCTGGACGAGTAAGTCTCGCGTGCGTGTGTGCGTTTGTGTGTGTGTTGGGGGGAGGGGGGGGGGGGGGGGTGTTGGTTTGGTTTAGGGATTCACGGGCCAGAAAAAGGCCACTTCATAGCTGTGCGGTGTAGACCAGGCTGAATAGTGGCGGTCAATTCTTCAGCCTTGCAAGCTGTTGAATGGTGCAATCCCGCCGCCAAGTTGCTATGGCTTCTGCTGTAGCATCGCTATCATCGCCTCCGGCGATGGGCGTCAAATGGTCCATGGTTGGTTTTGCCCGCCTTGTCGAATGCCATGGTACTGTAGGTTCATTGGAACTTTCTTGTTTCATTCACTGGCAGCAGCCCTAGTGACATGGTCTATACAGACCATGATAGACAACATAGAGGGTAGCAGGTTTGAGTCCTGCTTGGAAGTGGATGGGTTTTTTTTCAAGCTGTGCTGCGACCTACAACTAATTGGGAACTTGGCGTAGCACGTGGGAAGCATGGATGCGGTGAATGGGATTTTCCGTCTTTGACCACTTTGCTGGTGGTCTGGTCTACTTACCTCCCGCCGCTTTAGGAGCTGCGTCTACGCCTTTGATCCTTCAGGGTGGTGGCGTTCCTGCAGATGCAGACAGCTCAGCCTAACTAAATCGTGCGAACTGTGAATTTCTTTGGGTCCACTCCTTGCTCCATCTTTCACACATGTCCATTGTGTTCCATTCAAAAAATCTATCTTGTGCGTGTGTTTGTGTGTGTGTGTTCAGGTTGTGCCTGGATATGGACACGCTGTGCTGCGCAAGACTGACCCGCGCTACACGTGCCAGCGCGAGTTTGCTCTCAAGCACTTGCCCGACGATCCTCTCTTCGACCTCGTCTCCAAGGTCAGTAACGCCTGTGTTTGGGTGGGTGTATTGTCAGTGTTTCAAGGTGTAATTGGGTGGGTGTTGCGGGGGGGGGGGGGGGGGGGGAGGGGGCTTGGTGGTACTGGCATGTACCACTCTGACTTGTTGCTTTCCTGTTGGTTGTGCCAATTCTGAAAACCTATATCTTTTGTCACTGTGTGGGTGTGTATTTTGTGTGCATGTTCATGATAGGCATCCATTTGCCTCTGGAGAATCCTTGAAAATATTATCAATAATAATGTACTTGTGTGTATGTGTGTGCTTGTGTTGATGGACAGGTCTACCAAGTCGTGCCGCCGATCCTCACCGACCTTGGCAAGGTCAAGAACCCGTGGCCCAATGTGGATGCACACAGCGGCTGCTTACTCCAGGTACCGTGCACCTGCTCTGGAATCTGTGCTCTGTTCTGCTCCGTATGTGTGTGTGTGTGTGTGCGTGTGTCAGAGAGAGACAGGGGGCACTATGTATTCTCACTGCGGGGAGTGACTTGGAAGAGGGAGCAAACTCTGTGGGTTTTTTTTGTGATAAATTTCTTGTTGCGGTGGATGTCAATGGAATGGCCTTACCGAAAATACAGCGAAGTGCATTGCCTGTATGTGCTGCCAGGGAACGGCTTCAGTATGACCAAGAGTACATGCTAGTAGCCCCCGAGAGTGTGCAACTCCAGATGTGAAGTTCTGCCTTCGCGGCACTGTATAGAGGTTGTGCAGGCAGTTGGACACTTTTGGGGATTATGTACTTTTGGTGTGACTGAGACCAGGACGACCAAGGACAGTGTGTTGAAACCTGGACGTAGAACTAAAGATGTCTGTCTGTCTGTCCGTGTCTGTCTGTATTTCGTTTATCTGTCCCGCACACAGCACTACGGCCTGAAGGAGATGCAGTACTACACCGTTCTGTTTGGAGTGTCTCGCGCCCTCGGCGTCCTCTCCTCCCTGGTCTGGGACCGCGCTCTCGGTCTGCCCATCGAGAGGCCCAAGAGCATGAGCACCATTGGGCTCAAGAAACTCGTCAACGCTAAGAACAACTAGACGATGACGTCGTGATCCGTATCCAATGACATCATCAACATGCAATTACATCATCCTCGTGATGCGTCGCGGCTATCCAGCGTGTCGCTCACTGTCATGTCGCCGACGTATACATTGCTGTAGCTTCTTTCTTTCCGGTTGCATTGTACGTGATCATGTTTTGTATCTCGCCGTGCCTCTATCTCTCTCTCCTCACCCATCACTTGGCACACTTGCGATTGTCCGCGCCCCTGCTCCGCTCCGTATTTGAGTTTCACCGCTCTCTTCCTTCCTCAGCCGGTGCTGGTGCCGAGTAGAATTTAAGCAGCTTATTTCCTCCGTGTGTTGCATGCGAGAGCGTGTTGCTCTTGCGTTCTGTTTGTCCCTGCAGACAGGGTGTACGTTTTTTTGCGAAGATTTCGTTGTGCGTGTACTTCCACTGTCAGGTCGTTCTTGGTGTTGCGGTGCTGTGCAACGCTCCATCGTGTATCCGTGATGTGTTCTGTGGCAGCTTCCGTGCATGTGTGTGTGCATGTGTGTGCAGATCTCTGTGTTTCTCTTGCGATGGGGGTCTGCATGGCACATGGTGTGCATGAGTGATAGCAGATAAGGCCGTACGTAGCATTGCTGTTCCCACTCCCAATCCGGAGGTGGAGGAATGGTGGAGGTGGCTCAACACTCCCAGTCTGTGTTGGATACAACAACAGCTGATGGCAACGATGACCTCTCTGCTGCACATGTTCCCTTTCAGTCAGTGCCACAGCTCGGGCCACACCGTGTGTGAGCGCGTGCCTAAGCGTGGATGCATTTACAGCCAGGGAGCACTCCCTGTCCCTGCTACAAGTAAGAGTTCATGAACTCTTGCTACAATATATGAGGCTGTGTAATGCTGTGGATTTGATGCCCAGCCCATGCCGCATCTCTCCTAGATCCTGCTCTCTAGCTTCACTCGATGCGTACAAACAATTCAAAAAGGTTATGGAGTCTTGTCTTGTTGCCAACACTCCCAAAGTGTTGTTGGGGCTTGTTGAAAGGTTTGGAAGTTGCATTCACTGCAGAGCTACATAGAGTCTCTCTCTGAATCAATTCCCCTGGGCCCTGGCCGTGCAAAATCATGTTCCCGCGTGGGAACGTTGGCGGGAAAAGTTCAAGTTTTGTTTAAATGCACGTATAATCAAGAGTTTAATTCCCGTAGCTATGCAGAAGACGTTACTTCAGTAACGTCTGGCGCTAGCCAGGGTCCACACAGCTTTAATTTGGTATTTGTTTGTTTGTGTGTTTGTTTGTTTGTTTGTGTCACGCCTGGCGCTATCCCGTATCTGTACAGCTGTGACTACAAAGGCTCTACAGGATTGTACAAAACAGCTGTCCACAATATTTGCGGGCTCCTGTATCTGTCCCGTACCGTACCAATATTCGTCATATTATGTATACGACTCCCTGATGTAGAGGGAGATTTGGAATGAAATAGGGAGACGAGGAGGAAATTAAATTAGAATAGACGCCGAATAGGTGATAGGATGCGTCAGCATAAACAGCGTCAGCATAAACATACATGTACTTTGGAAGAGAGATCGCGTCATCTCCAAAATAAGCGTGAACGAGCGATTCAGCGCCGGTCACAGGAAACGTCGGAAGAGAGATCCCGTCGACTCCAGAACGCCCGTAATCGGCAGAGTCCGCCGGTCCCAGGCAACGTCAGGACAGACATCCCGTTGAGTCCAGAACGCCCGTGATCGGCAGAGTCTAAGCCGGTCCCAGGAAACGTCAGGACAGACATCCTGTCGAGTCCAGAACGCCCGTGATCGGCAGAGTCAGCGCCGGTCCCATTGAACGTCAGGACAGACATCCCGTCGACGCGCAGAAAAACTAAATCTGCAGCCTCTTTTGCTGTCGGACAGGATACGTATTATAGGAGACTGTAAAGTTATGTAATGTCCAAATTTCCACGTGAGCAGCAGGTCACTCGCGTTGATTTTTCGACGTGCGAGCCAAATAACGCGAGCTGAACTTTCGCGTCGCAGACATCCCGTCGACGCGCAGAAAAACTAAATCTGCAGACTCTTTTGCCGTCGGACAGGATACTTATTTTAGGAGACTGCTAAGTAATAGTTATGTAATGTGCTCCACAGGCAACCATGCATTCGGCGTCGTCATTGGCTCAACAGGTCAATGTACATGTACATGTATTACTACAAAAAAGGCCAGAAAATCCGATTACTGTATTAAAATATTAACTGGTTTGAGGGAAAGAGACAAACGGGAAAGGTCTGAAGAAAAAATTGACCGTCACCACCAGGACTCGAACCAGGGACCCTCGCTTGTAGCCAGCGATGCTCTAACCACTGAGCTATGGTGTAGTCGTCATCCCAGCAGAGGCCGTTCAACATTTTCTTCAGACTTCGTAACTCACACTTCCTGTGAATCTACACAGGCGGGTGGGACGCAGCCCTCACTGTAACCCACACACTTCACGTACAAACTAGCACGCGGGGAGCCCCAAGTCATAAAATATTAACTGGTTTGAGGGAAAGAGACAAACGGGAAAGGTCTGAAGAAAAAATTGACTGTCACCACCAGGACTCGAACCAGGGACCCTCGCTTGTAGCCAGGGATGCTCTAACCACTGAGCTATGGTGTAGTCGTCATCCCAGCAGAGGCCGTTCAACATTTTCTTCAGACTTCGTAACTCACACTTCCTGTGAATCTACACAGGCGGGTGGGACGCAGCCCTCACTGTAACCCACACACTTCACGTACAAACTAGCACGCGGGGAGCCCCAAGTCATAAAATATTAACTGGTTTGAGGGAAAGAGACAAACGGGAAAGGTCTGAAGAAAAACTTGACTGTCACCACCAGGACTCGAACCAGGGACCCTCGCTTGTAGCCAGCGATGCTCTAACCACTGAGCTATGGTGTAGTCGTCATCCCAGCAGAGGCCGTTCAACATTTTCTTCAGACTTCGTAACTCACACTTCCTGTGAATCTACACAGGCGGGTGGGACGCAGCCCTCACTGTAACCCACACACTTCACGTACAAACTAGCACGCGGGGAGCCCCAAGTCATAAAATATTAACTGGTTTGAGGGAAAGAGACAAACTGTATTAAAATCAACTAATTTTCGCTGGCGATTTAATTTCGCTGATTTCGCCGCTTGGTACCAACCGGCCAAAGTAAATCACAGGCCAAAGTTTGTCATATAGGAAATTGATGCATTATTGAGCAATGGATGCATGTGAGAGCAAAAATACCTATCGATTTCAAATTTGACGTGAAATTGCGCGTCACGTCGGAAATAACGTGCATCTTAACCTCTCTAATAGAGAGGTTTCTAATTTTCTCATCAGCCAAAATTTGTTGATTTACAGTATAAGGAGATAAAAGAAAAAAAGGAGCAAACCAAAAGAAGATAATTATTAGAGAAATAACAATCCGCAATAAATTCTGCAAATACTTTTGCCTCAGTTCTTATAACATGTACGATGAGCTAGGCAAAAAAGCATAAAAGCATAGCGTAGGGCCCTGAGCTTCCAAGCTCTCTCGTATGCATGTACCGGTACTGGTACTCTTGGTATAACGTTAGGTTTTGCAATTATTTCATGTTGATGGCTATTGGATTGGTACATGGTGGGGTTGAACCAGGGAGCCCTACACATGTACATACCGCTATGTCACCGTAGGGCTCCCTGGGTTGAACCGTGCTGCTGGTTCATTCTATTAAATTTCCAATTGAATTCTTTTATTGCACTTTGTTAGATGTTTGGAGACACTCAATCAGTCTCAAACTGCGGTTATCCGAGCCCCGAAGTAATAGTTACGGCCACTTCGCGATTCGGTCTACCCTTCGAGCGAGTTTCAGTGGAAATATTAGTTATAATTTTACTGTTTTATCACTTTTTGTGGAAGAAGTGAAGTCACATGCCAATGCATTAATGATGCCATAACTTTCCCCATCAAAATTGTATGTGATTCGAAGTTACGGACATTGTGCTCTGGGATCTACAGGGAGTGGCAAGCAGGGAGTCGTAAAATACCATATAATTATAGGTATTTTACGACTCCCTGGTGTCAAGTCCCTTGTACTACGGTAAGTTGTTTTTTTAATTTAATTTTTTAATTTAATTTTTTAAACTTGAATGTGAAGCGTCCTTCAAAATTTTAATTTTTTTTAAAATTTAATTTTTTAATTTTAAAAGCCTCTTTTGATGGGCGAACAAAACATAATTCGGTTAAAGTTGTAGGTCTACGACTCGTGGATCGTAGACTCTACCATCGTCATCTCTCGCAACAACAGGGGCTACAAAAAAATATACAGGGGGCTTGTACATAGAACCAAGAGTGCATAATGGACTCTTGATAGAACTCCTTTGTCGACATCGATACGGTACATCGTGTGCATGTGGTGGTTGAAGGCCGTACGTATTGTAGGTGTTTTTTTTGTAGTGTAAAACTCTCTCATGAGACATATTTTCCACACCTGAGTTTTTTTCCTCTTAATCATACCTGTCTCATCATAACCTCTTTGATGGGCAAAAGCAACACACTTTGATTGTGTTGCTTTTGCCCGTAGAAGAGGCTGTTCTTCATTCGTTCTTTAATAATAATATCTTTATTAGGATGACCCAGAGGCTTGTCGCCTATCAAGGGGTTCACCGCTTTGAAGGATGTACATGTACACGTATGAGCTAAAGTGAAAGTAGTGAAAAGTTGTGCAGCGTGAATGCGTTGGGGAGCACACGGGGGGGGGGGGGGTTATGTACATGGCGTAGGCATACCGGAGAGCGAAGCACTATGTTTGCAAGTGAGTTTGCGAAGCTCATTCTTGAAAACAATAATGGATGGTTCTGCAGTTAGTCTTGGTGGGAGGCAGTTCCATAAGAGGGAGGTTTGGAAGAGAAACAACGATTCTGATGTGGTCTTTGCTTTAGGGAGAATAATTTTGTTAGGGCGTCTCGCACTCTGCGTGATATTGAAATGGAATGAAGCTAGGCAACGTCGATACTTGAAAATAAATTTGTGCATGGTAACCAAGCTTAAAAACTGCCTGCGGTAAAGAAGGGATTCAATGTTAGCTTTTTTATTAAGATCCTGCTTGGGTGTATTAAAGTCGATTTGGATTTTGCGTTTCCTAAGGTAGGATCTTGCAAACCTGGCCTGGACTCTATCCAGCTCAGTCAAGTCGCTTGAACGAAGACGAAAGGACCACACTACGACGCTATACTCAATCACAGGTCTAACATAGCACTTGTAGAGGAGCATCATGGCCTGCGGTGTAAGACGATGTGCCATGTGACAAAGTAGGCTTACTCTCTGCTTGAATTTGCGACTGATGTCAAGGTAGTGTTGACGGAAGTTTAGGTCTGCACTGAAGCGAACTCCCAGATGTTTGAGGATGTCAATACTGGGAAGAGGTAGACCCTCCATAGTGTAGGTGGCAGATGTTTGGTGCCGGTGATGATGCTGCCGCTGGCTTATAACGGAAGCTTAAAACAGAAGTTTTTGAGGGCGAAAACTCTCCGCCTCTTTCCCTGGCCCAGCTTTGACATGCATGAATGTCCGCTTGGATACCAGGACTTGACAGAGAGCCTTTGTACGGCAAAAGTAGAGGGACATCATCCGCAAACAAGAAGGTGTGCGAATGATGTATGGCTTCTGGTAGGTCATTAATGTAGATCACGAACAGTAGAGGAGACAGATGCGATCCCTGGGGAACACCACAGTTGGTGACTTTGAGCACTGACATGCATGACTCAATCTTCACGGCTATGCTTCGATCCTGCAAATAACTCTTAGTCCAGGCAGTGACTTTATGGTCTGAGAATTTGCTGACTTGACGGAGGAGAGTTGAGTGGCTTACTCTGTCAAATGCCTTGCAGAAATCTAGGGAGACCAGGTCGAAGTTCAGACGCTCATCAATGTAGTCGGCCATTTGCTGGGTAAGTATAATAAGCTGGTCTGTCGCAGACTTCTCCTTCACGTATGCGTATTGTTGACTGCATATCTTCTGTTTTATTGTTAGGTAAGCCTGGAGTTGTTTCGCTACTATTTTTTCAAAGAGTTTTGCTATACAGGGGAGGAGGGATATTGGGCGGTAGTTCGTAGGGTGAGTTGGGCAACCTTTCTCCTTGTACACTGGGATAATCGTGGCCATCTTCCAAGCGGAAGGGAACTCGCCTTGCTCAAGACTGTAGTTGAATAGTTTAGCCAGAGGTACACACAGGATGTCTGCACAGCGGCTGAGGACGGCATTTGATAGGTAACTGTCAGCAGATGATTTGTGCACAGACAATGTTCTTGCAGCTTCATAGACATCTGTGGATTTGATTTTTGTGAACGAAAATGGCTCTTGGTCATCAATGGTGCTGGATGATGGACAACGACTTGGTTGCTGATTTGGGGAATTTGCGGTGCATTGCTTCCTGAAGAATTCACAAAGGATTTCAGCTTTGGCTTTGCTAGATGTGTGGGTGCCGTCATCATCCGCGAGAAGTTGTATTCCACGCGGCTTACTGCCAATGTTGCATATCTTCTTTGCTCTTTTCCACCACGAGTAGCCGCCTGCTCTGCCTTTGCTTAGCCTCGATGTCCCCAGTGTAGACAAATACGAGTCTCGAGCTTTCCGTATGGTGTAGCGGTACTCGTTTCTGCAGAGAATGTATGCTGCTTTAAGCGTCGGATTGTGTAGGTCTCGGCGGTCAAGTTTGTACAGGCGTGAGACTCGTTGACGGTTTTTTCTATGCGAGGAAGTGAACCAAGGCTGTGTATTCACACGGAAGGTTTTGTTAGTCACGAGGGTGGACCGTGCGATGGCTTGATCTAACGATGAGCACAGTGCCATGCATCTGTAGTCAATGTGCACGTCCTCCCCAAGTATACACTCTTCCAAGTGCATAGTACTGAGTATTGTGCGCAACTTGTTGAAATTGATTGTTCGTTTCTCTGTGGTGTTCTCCCTAGTCTGACCCTTGGTTGCTCCTGATACTGAGCGATAGATTGCAGACAGTGCTGACCAGGATGCGGAGCATATGACAGGGCAGTGGTCCGTCAGTGGCATCCCCACAATGCAATTGTCAAAGACATCAGGTGCATTTGATAATACCAAATCTAGTGATGGATTCGAATGGCTGGACGGTCGAGTGCCACAATTCTTTGACACCAGACTCAAGCCAAGATCATTGAAAACAGAATTTAGCGCACGACCGTCTGTATTTGTTCTATCGTTCGTGTTCCACTCCTCATTTCGGGCATTGAAGTCGCCTGTAACCACTAGTGGGCTGTTGTCCACCACCTCAGACAAAACCGAGAATGCATGCTTGAAAGAGGAGGTGTGATGACGTGGTGGCCGGTACATGCATGAAATAATGATACCATTGACTTGAAGTGTGATCATTTCTGATGACTGGTGCTCTAGGTCCGTGCGACGGCGTGCTGAGAGATGTGACGCACTCAGTATGGCAACTCCTCCACCTCCCAGTGTGTTCCAACTTACTTGAACACTGTCCCTGTCCCGTCGGTGAAGCTCGAACTCTGGAACTGATACTATTTCGTCGAGTGTAGTGCTATTTAGCCATGTTTCCGTCAAGCAGAGGACATCGATGTGGTGCTGCTCAATCAAGTCGATGAGTTGAACTAATGTTGACTGCATGCTGCGACAGTTCAGAGTGCATATGACCAAAGAGCCTGAATGCATGGTGCTATTCTGCAAACTAATGTTGTGGTGGAGTGGTGTAGTATGTACATGGGAAATAGAACAAGAAGAAGAAGAGGAGGGGTGCTCATCACATGCATTCATGTGGGAGAAGTGAGTAAAATTATTAATGTGAGTAGTATATACATTGACAGCGGGATCACTTGCCTTTGCCATTGGGCCAGCGCTGTCCTATGCGTTGCCGTCTTGTAGGAGCTGGGCGATACGCTCATCCGGCAAAGGCACTCCTCCTTGGACTATCTTGTCGTACGGCAGCGAGCAGGTCACACCTTTCTTTCGCAGCGTCCTAAAAAGGGGAACAACAGCCTTTCTCGCCGCCTGTTGGTGCGGGGTCAGGTCGTGACCCACATACAACGGCCTGTCGAGGAAGGTCAGTTTGAACCGGTGCCGGAAAACTGCGTCCTTTATCGACATCGACGTACGGATGCGTACTGGTCGGGGGCGAGTTTCACTGTCGGTGGTGGTTGCCTTTTTGCCGATCCTCTCGATCGTGGTGTCTTCGGGAAGAGAAACACCAGCTTCTGACATCACACATACTGACCAACCACCACAATCTCAATCCCTTGACAAGACATGCGGAATCCCTGGATTTCTCTCAAAATCCCTGGATGGCACAAAAATAAGTGAAAAAGAGCTTTTCCCGCCAAAAAAACGTTCGACTCTGCAGCTGCAGCTGTGCGTACAGCACAGATCGACCCTGTACTCGGCTGTAGTGCAGTTTGATCAGTCGGCGCCCGCCTGTCACTTTGTCAGTGCAGATCTTGCACGTCAGGTCTTCAAAGTGCTGTGCACAGTTCGAAGTGCGAATGAGCACCGTACATACCTTTGAAAAAAGTTCAAAAAACCGGGACATTCGGGGAGAAACCATGGAGTTTTCAGGAAAATCCTGTATCAGACAAAACTTTGGTTTTTCCGGGAGTTTGCTTGAAATCCCCGGGACCCGGGAGGAGTGTTGATTTTCCGGGATTTTCCCGGGAAAAACGGGAGGGTTGGCCTGTATGATCACATTCCTGCATGTTGTGGGCACCGCACTCACAGACTCAGGCAACCCGAACAAGATGATGCTATTGGATCGAGACATAACATCATGTTGCTCTTGCAACAGGGCTTGCACTTCCGCCCGTTTCACGAAATGTGTTGTTCCAGTCGAGGACTGATCATTTGCATTGGACGTGACATCATTGATCTTCGCTTTAGTGACGGCGGCAGCGTCACTAAGAGAACCGATTTTCTCGGAAAGCACTGCTAGTTCTTGTCGAATCCGTTTTATGTCTGTTTCGGTATGGACTTTCACTGATCCGACATCCTCCATGCATTGCCTGATTTTCAACTCATTCTGCTTCGTGCCTTTCTCTAGGCTCTCAACTTTTTGTTTGACATTCGACAAATCGAGCGAATAATGGCTGCAATCTTCAAGGAAACATCATCGAGAGTGCCCTTCATGCTCTGTTGCTCGGCGAGAAGTTCTCTTAACAGGCTTTCAGAGGTGCTTACCGGTGCTGCGGGCGGGGTATCCGGTATCATGGTGACGGCGTCACAGGACGCGTCATCATCCATTAAGTCCATGTCTCCTCGTCTTGACTTTTTCTTTTTGGCCAGGCTCTCAGTGCTGCTGCTCCCTATTATTATTATTATTATTATTATTATGAAAATTTTGATAGGGCAATCCCCACAGGCCTAAGGCCTTTTGACAGGGTACCCTAAAAAATGAAGAACAGAATTACGGAAGGTATGCAAGGAAGAACTTGAGCGGACCTCCGCTGGGAGGGCATTCCAGCGGTCAGAGCCAAGGAAAGTGACAGAAAATAAACCATAGCGACGTTTGGCTGTCGGAAGAGCAAGGGAAGAGGACACTTGAGAGCGGGTGCGAGAACTAGTGCAGGTAGAATTAGAGCGGAGACAGAAACAGTTAGCAACAAAGACACTAGCCAGATCATGAAGCGCACGGTACGTTAGAACGTACAGCTTGAATTGGTACCTGACAGACAAGGGAATAATATGGTAGCGGGCAAGAACAAGGGAGACATCAGATAGGCGGGGCATGCAAAATACAATACGCAGCGCTCTATTACTAAGTCGGACAACACGGTCATGGAGGGAGGCAGAAAGGCAGTGAGCAAAGGAATTAGACCCATACTCAAGTATGGACTGAATGGAACAGATGTAGAAAGCCCTCTTAGCATCGATCGTTAAATGGTCTCGGACCTTTCTAAACATTCCTAACTTACAGCCTATTTTACGTTCTAATTGTGCAATGTGAACTCCAAAGGAGAGATGTTCGTCAAGAACTATACCGAGGTATTTCACGTGTGCACTAGGGGTGATGGTGACATCTTCAATCTGAACGTTGACATCGGGGTCAAGAGGTTTCGACTTTGGCCTGAACACAACAAGCTGGGTTTTCGAGGAGTTCAACATAAGACCTCTCGTTGCCAAGAATTCCTTTACTTTGATGATGTCCTCTGTGAGGTCTTTGCATAAGTTCTGGACATTCTTCCCCGCCCTGTATAAAGACACATCATCTGCGTATTGACGGCTATCAGACTGCTGCTACTGGCTGAACCAGACTGGTTAACTTTGCGTTTCCTACCCAGGCTGATACCTGGTAGGGGGAAAACCTTCGACAGAGCAGAGCTCATTTTTCAACATCCGCCTCTTAAGCACCCAACATATGTCTTTGTCAACACGCTCTACACCTACACACACGTACATGTACATGTAGATCGGTTGTGTTTGCATGAGGCGGACATTCTTATTATTATTATTATTATTATTATTATTATTAGACACAATCTCATAGCATGTGACAAGCATAGCTAATGCAGGGACAGAATCCCCTGAGACAAGGGCGTTGAGCCAGCCACGGCAAAAGTAAGCTAGGAAAACAAAGCAAATATGAATTAAAGCAGAAAATGAATGGAAAATTACAAAGAAAAACGATTAACGGAAGTGAGCACTATCAAAATTCGTGCATCACCCAGGCATTCGAGAATGTTCGACATGATCGTGTAGAGGATCTACGTATCTAATATTGACTGAGTACGAGGTCAATATAGGAAATAAAAGCCGAGAAAAAGACCGAGGCGAAGCCGAGGTCTTTTACGAGGTTTTTATTTCCTATACTGACCAAGTACGAAGTCAATATTAGATTTATCACGACAAACAGTCCGTATTTCAAATTCCAGAACGATAATCTCATGAATCCCGGTTTTATGATTGCACAACCGTTGCACCACCACCTACTCATGCAGTGACAATGCTGCACTAGGCACCGTTCAACTGCGCAACCCCTTACAAGCAGTCAAATATAAGTAGAGGATATAACCCGAGTCAGAGGGTTATACCGGCTGAATATAAATCCCGACTGCGATAGCAGGAGGGATTTATATGAGGGTACGGTATACATGGTATAACCCGATTACGAGGGTCATATCCTACTTATGCCAGGTACCCCTACGCATTTCCAGAACAACGAACCTACATGTATTTGGAGATCTCCTACATCACATCATGCAGTACATGAACATCTTCTGATGGTTATCAGTTGTCAATTGAAAGAATGGTCGAGCAAGGTCAGAAGGAGATTCCTCCGTGGATGTTTGGCATAAGATTTCCTTTCAGTTCCAGTGCATAATTATTGTAGCATCTTCATGATCTTGTCTTGAGTCGTGAGCGGTGCGGAAGTCGACTGAATTGCTGCGGTGCTGGAGTAGTTCGTTGAATCAAACTACCGTCACTAGTTAGATTACAGCTTGGACTCTTTGGTAGTAAGTGTTACTATAATTATGGTACAGTGCTGATTTTCACATGCGGCATCTCATAATCAGTTTTGCTTGCAAGTAGATGCATTTGCATACACTGTTTTGTATCACATTTCAATCCAATCTATTGTAGCCTTTTCCAATCGGGTTGAAGTGCATGTACACTGGTATTATAAACTTATTTACGAAGGAGACAGTCCGTTGATGATCTTCAACTCTTCGAAGTACAATGTACATTGCTGACCCATTCGGGATACTTCGTGGTTATTCGACGTTCTTTATACTCAGATTCAGTATAACAGAATACTCTGTAGACGAATTCCAGGTCATTCTTCTTTTCCATTGTGTACTGTTCCTCGTCAGTGTGCCGTTCTGTGTGGAGTGTACACGCGCATGTGGTGTCCGTTGTGTCTGTTTATGTATGGTCCGTGCGCTGGAGTACTGCCGCCGTACAAGTTCACTGCCTTTCAGGCAGTGAACTTGTACGGTGGCAGTGCCCTAGCGTACGTACCGTGCACCGGGATTTATATTCTATATAAATCCCGCGCGGGATTTATACTGGCCAATATAACCATGGCTAGACGAGCGCTGATTGGCTGAAAACAGGCCCTCCGTTCCGTACCATCAAGAGTTCATAACCCCCAGGGGTTATGAACTCTTGGTACCATGGTATAAGCAGTCAATATAGCCCTAAGCAGAGTGAAATATGCAGGAATATTTGACCGCTTAGGTATGGCAAAAATCTATGCGAGTCAATACTAAGGGAGTGATAAATGTACGTATGGGAAAAAGATTCGTTTTTACATCATGTGCTCAAATCCAAAAACTCAAATCCCAAATATGGAAAGTTATCGCAGACTACTATTGTTGCATTCAACACAGGCGAGAGAAGTCACTTGTGTGCGATGTTTTCAACCACTCCAATTGCAACCAAGGACAGTGCCATTGGCACCATAGCACCCAGGAACTCGCCTCCCAAGTTGTGAATGAGAGATTCTAGAAGTTACTAGTACAGCTGCAACCTGAACCAACGGAAACTAGTCTGCATGCAGGGGCTGAGTTGCGGAGAAAATCGACTAAGGAATAATCGCTTTTGGAGCAAGGTACGGAAGCTTGATGTCTTGTCAGAAACTTAAAAAAATACTTGACACTCGTAGTCTAAGGGCCGGGTTCCACTGCGGCTCCGCGGCTCCGCTGCTCCGCGGCACTTGGCTGCATGCAGCGGAGCAGCGAGGTCCTCGAGCAGCGCGGTTCCACTGTCACTCGCCATTCGCGGTACCGCGGTCGTGGTCCACACCTTTTGATGACGTTTCACCTGCCTGCGCGCGCGAAATCAAACAAATCCTCGTGTTCTGGCCTGCGCAACGAATTAAAATTTGAATTTTAAAATTCTGGCGTACAAAACAATGCAAAGTACGGGAAACAGGTCGAGCCGCGACCGCGGCTCGCAGTTTTTGGTCAAGAATCGTAGCAAAAGCTCGCGGTGAGCCGCGGACTCGCTGCTCCAACTCGAGCCGCGGTCACTATGGTAATGATGACGTTTCAAGCCGCGAAAGACGAGCAGCGGGGCAGCGGAGCCGCAGTGGAACCCGGCCCTAATCTGGAGACTGCAGACACAGTGCAGTGACCCCTGCATAGGCCTGGTACCTGCTTGAAACTCCTTTCGAAATTTTGAAAGCTCACATCTGCTTTCTGCCGCCGCGCCGTACTCGATTTTGAAGCACGCTGACCGGTCGACCCAACTCTTGCCCCGAGCTGAGGCCGAGGTCGAGGGTGCACGGGCATGCGGCGGAGATCTTCCGAAATTCTAAAATTTAAAAAAATCGGTAACGGTGACTGCATGCATGCTGTGATGATCTCTTTGCCCTACTACATAGAGCGTGTATGTTTCGTTGATGTCGGAGGTGCTGGACGACTTACGTTTATAGCTAGTCCACAAGTCTTGCTTGTTGGAGAGTGTTGAACAAGGTTGTCGACGGACTGTAGTATACTGTACCCAGGGTGGAGGCGCTGCGGATGACCTCGGGATCTCAGCTCATGTGAGAAAACCTCCGCTTTCGATTCATGAGCCCTGCCATCAGCAGAGACTTTGGTGCAAGGTGGCGTGCAAAGTGCTAGTTTGTCCGAAGGTGAGCTTACAATAACAGATGAGAGAGAGAGAGAGAGAGAGAGAGAGAGAGAGAGAGAGAGAGAGAGAGAGAGAGAGAGAGAGAGAGAGAGAGAGAGAGAGAGAGAGAGAGAGAGAGAGAGAGAGAGAGAGAGAGAGAGAGAGAGAGAGAGAGAGTGGTTCTGTTACTACCTCCGTTCCCACAGCGATTGCTCCAATTACTTGACATTGTGCGACTCCGAGGCAAAGAAGCGTAGAACCAGACTCATTCCAACTGTGTGAACTTTGCACCAACACTGAAAAGTTCATCGAACTTTATGAGTTCACTTGCACTCGTCTACTGTAATCGTACTCTAGCTCTGGCTCGTTGCTTGACTTGATGCTGTGAGAGGTGAGAGGTGGCACGGGTTCAGAGTGTGAACTTTGCACTGACGACCTGCCCCGACGTGCAGTCAGGAAAGTGCCATGCAGAACTCAACAGCTCGCTGGGTCCCAAACAAATCTTTTGTCCCAGCATTCACTCACTATTATAGCAATAAAAACTGCTTTATGGCAGTTTTCTAAAAAAGTTATTGTGTTCTAGTCCATGGACCTCGTCTAAAAAGTAAGAAATTAACGAAGTGTGATAGCCGAAAATTAAAATTTCACACAAAACCTCACAATAATCACGACACTTGAAGATCTGATAGTACGGCTTTCAACACTTGTTTATTCCGACACTTGTACTTGTACAAGTACATGTACTGCGCCAACATGCTTGCATATGAAAGAGGACCACGAGGGGAAAAGGTCGTGTCGCATCCTGTGTGTGATTATTGTGAGGTTTTGTGTGAAATTTTAATTTTCGGCTATCACACTTCGTTAATTTCTTACTTTTTAGACGAGGTCCATGGACTAGAACACAATAACTTTTTTAGAAAACTGCCATAAAGCAGTTTTTATTGCTATAATTTCTTTTGTTTTTTTGGCTAAAGGATATACATGTAATTGTGTAACCAATGGAATGCCCTAATGATGGCCTGCATGTAGCGCCTCTGCATGTTATTACTATTATTTTATTTATTTTACTAGGGTGTTTCCCACAGACCAGGCCTATGTTCTTCTTACGGGAGCCCCTATGTGTATCATATCAAATTCAATACCGTATTATACGCATTGATGTGCAAGCCTTTTCTTGCCGAAAATGGAACTAGTCTTGCATACTAGTACATGTATTCATGTTCTTCTGCAGGGGAATCATATGGGTAGTGGCGGTGATACTTTTTTTATACGCAAGTCATTCTGTGGATGTTGCAGAATTTCATGACTGTCATAAAATTGTCTTGTCTTTCAGAAAATTCAGATGTCCACACCCTAAATCACATTTACTTGAGAATTGTAACCAGGTGTGTGCCGCAGATGTTTTTGTTGATTCTGTGTTTATAATTGTAGTCATGGGTTGTCGTGATAAGGTCATCCGGCATCATATTGTAGTGAAATCGTAATCCTGTTGATGTCGATAAAACTTTTGGAAGCAGTTCAGTGACTTCAAAGTGTCCACGATTGTCTAAAACAACACAGCAAAGTAGGAACAATAAACATGCATTAAAATGTAAACAAATACATCGCTGAGTCCGACACCTCGTTCCTACACGGATCCTGAGGATATAAGGGGCAAGGCTATATGGTTTTAGGTACTGAGAGATAAACAAGGCACTCCATAATAGTAAAATGTTACACGACTTCGGAGGAGTATGAATGATATCCAGTCAAACCTCTTTAGGACGAACATCAAGGGACCGATGGCATCTGCTCTGTGAGTTTGTGTTAACCCTATTTTATAACGAGTGAATACAATTATTTCTCCAATAGAGACACGAATAGATTTCTTCTATAGCGAAAGATTCTAAGCCAGACCAAACCATTAACTCGTCTTTTATGAAACAAATGAGTCACTGAACCTTTCTTTAGCAACATGACGGCAACTGAAACAACAACAGAAAATACGATACATGTATAGCACATTCTTGCAGGTACTACAATTTTTTAGTACAAACAGATTGCACATCGTAATTCTTGCTCTACCGGCACGCAACTTTATTTGGGGTAGTGCAATCTCGGCGCTACTCACAAATCAAACAGCCCAGACTGGAGTAAACAAATCAAATCGTACGAGATTTTCACGAGACGAGACTGCACCCATTGGCTTGTTTCGTATGAAGCAAACAAGTCACTGAATGCATGAACCTCCCCATGCATAATGGAGATTTTCCCTGATATGCGAATTTATTTTGCATACTAGTACTCGGCCAATGCGTCTTTGAACCTTTCCTTCCAGATTGGGAACTGCCAACGATGCTATGCCACTGCAAAATTCAGATTCTACCCTATGATCGGAGCACGGAATGCCGGAAGCAATCATGACCAGTGCCTTACTTGTAACGTACAATGAACATGAGTATTGCGACAACACATCTATTTAAAGCCTCAGCAGCAACATAAGCCTTACCGTCAAGAAGGTGAACTCGCGTTCTTCGCACACTGTTGGCAAGGGCAAAGAGAAACGAATGGATCTAAATCCGAATAAAATCAGCACACGTTTCGTAAATGAAAGGGTGAGCATAAGCAAATGAATCGAAGGAAGCTGGTCAACTCAGAGATCACCTGTCATTGAGTATTCCGTAAAAGGAGGCCGCGACAGCAGAAAAGCTAAATTTAGAAAAGAGATCCTGTCAGCTTTTCCATTATTAATTTTATTGTATTCCACCTAAAATCAGCACACTTTTCGTAAATGAAAGAGTCAACACAAGCAAATGAATCAAAGGGAACTGGTCAACTCACCTGTCATTGAGTAATATTCCGTGAAAAGAGGTCTCAGCAGAGCCGAAGCGAAATAAGCCAGGACACGAAATATCCGAAACAGCTCATGCAAGAAGCAGTTCCAAAGAAGGAAGTTCCTCGCGCATGCACATCCGAAAACGGACTGCACTGCATGCAACACAATGTCTGCCGTGCACGTGCACAGCACGCGGCTACCACGCGTTAGTAGATCTAATACCGAGCACCTTACGTAGAAACTTACGTAGCCTAAGTGAAGTACCGAGCACCTTACGTAGAAACTTACGTAGCATAGCGGTGTCGTTTTTTCTGCCATGTGAACACAATAATAGAAAAGCTGACAGGATCGCTTTTCTAAATAAAGCAGAGAATAATACAATAAGTCGTTTGAAGGTCGAACAAGCTTCCATGTTTCACCCTTTTGCACTAGACAGTGGATTGTTTTAGGTGGACATACACATGCACAAGAGTGACACACACACACACACACACACACACACACACACACACACACACACACACACACACACACACACACACACGAACACACACACACACGCACACATACACGAAGAAAGCTAATGTGTTTGCTGCCAATCGTGCACGATGAGCTCACCAGGTCGACACTGCTGCACACGGGATTAATGTACAATGTATCACAAGTGGAACATTGCCATCACAAACAGAAGGGCATTGTTATGGATGACCTCACGTCAGTTGAGACATCCGTACAGCAAGCCTCCCCTAATCCGGGCTCGCTGGAACCAAGCATTGCATGTGTGTGTGTGTGTGTGTGTGTGTGTGTGTGTGTGTGTGTGTGTGTGTGTGTGTGTCCCATATGGTGCAGTGGTATGTGCAGTCGATTTCCAATCGAGAGGTTGCGGGTTCAATTCCCGACGATTATGGTCGCACACGTCTTTCTTCTCTTTCTCAGACTCTTCCTGGCTTTTCTTTCATTCTCCTGGGTGGTTACCAACAGCCAGTGTATGCCGGAGTATGTGGTGTGGTGTGTGTAGGAAAAAAATGGAAAAACGAAAAATAGGGATTCACTGACCAGAAAAAGTCACTTCAAACAGCTGTGTGGTGGATACCAGGCTAAAAATAGTGGCGGTCAATTCATCAGCCTTGCAAGCTGTTGAATGGTGTAATCCCAGCACAAGTTGCTATGTCTATCATAGCTGTTCGCTATCATCGCTTCCGCGATGGGCATGTCTGAGGTCTGAGGTGTGTGTGTGTGTGTGTGTGTGTGTGTGTGTGTGTGTGTCAGGTGGCACGTGCGTATGTCAGTTGTACGGTGTGTGGCTCTCTTCGCTTTGTTTTCGATGCCTGGGCTCTCATTTATCCATTATCTTTGCTTGCTTGCTTGTATTGTTGAGAGAACATATGCTGGTTTGTATTCGTGGGTCCCCATGGTGCATGGGCCACGCGTACTCATCCGGCTAATACTGTAAAAGCCCCTGTATACGCCCACTCGAAATTACGCCCACCCTCCATGTACACGCCCAGTCAAGGGAAGTCAACACTTTTGTTTCAAAATAGCGCCCATGCCCATATATACGCCCAGGTATGCCGGCAACGCCAGTACATGTACAGGTACTGATACCCAATCAGGGTATATTCTAGGACGAATTTCCAACCGGTTACGGTCCAATGAAGAGTCAGGGGTCCCCCGGTCCCCCGGAATTTTTTTTCAAAATACAACCCAAATATGACACTCGACACACAAACCGTACAAACTCGTGACCCTAGTTCCAGCCCACGCGGCTTCGCTGGAAGTATCCGTCCAGAAAAAAGCGTTTGACCATTCACAGCTCCATCCACCCACAGAAAAGTTGGCGGTTGGAACTGATTTGTAACTTTTCAACCGGTCGCCAACAATTTCAACCGGTCGAAAACCGGTTGGGGCGGTTCTAGAAAATTCCCTGCCAATACTTACTGCTATCCCTATTCCCAAGTATACACCCGGTTCCAAAATAACGCCCGTGCCCTTGTATACGCCCAGGAAACCGAGGGTGCTATTCTACACGCCCGGGGCCTGTACACGGGCTTTTACGGTACGTGTGAATAACGTTGTGTGCTACACGATGTGTAGTACTGTCATGTACTGTGTAAATGATGTGCGTCTATACCGGTATGTGTGTTGCTGTAACCTGGTTGTTTCTCTGTGTGTTGATGTAACCTGGTTGTTTCTCTGTGTGTTGATGTAACCTGGTTGTCTCTCTGTGTGTTATAATTGTATGTGTGTGTTTAGATGCCCTGGCATGGTGTCAGGGTCAACAGCGCAGCAGGCATGCCAGTTGGCAGAGGATGGTCGGCACAGCACGCATGGGTCTTGCTCCTGCTGCTTGTATGCTACATGATACATGGTGGTGAGTTGAGAGAGAGAGAGAGAGAGAGAGAGAGAGAGAGAGAGAGAGAGAGAGAGAGAGAGAGAGAGAGAGAGAGAGAGAGAGAGAGAGAGAGAGACAGGCAGGCAGGCAGACAGCCTGAGTTGGAAAGATGGAGAGATGGAGAGAGAGGAACATTTGAGTAGAATGACCAGCCATAATATGACCTCCATGATCTTATTCTACGCTACCTGTATATATCAAGGCTGGCATTAAGAGTAATAAGCAAGTTCCCAATGGTGTGCCACTCTGGATACGCTTGCCATAGAGTCGGTCGATGGTGAAAAAAAACTCGCATTACGTGGTGCAGTGTTCCCATTGTACCCTCGCAGGCCGTTCATAGCAAGTACTGTAAAAGCAGAAATTTTCGGTGGTGTTTTATTTTCGGTAACTTCGGTACCGGCAATTTTTACCGATAATAAAACGCACCGAAAATTTCGGTACAACCGATACTACACTGTAGTACTGTATACATGTAGTACTAGTACACTTACCTGGAAAACGGGTTTTACCGAAAATTTCCCTCCACCGAACCGCCGATTTTGGAAAATACCGAAAATATTACACCACCGAAGATTTCTGCTTTTACAGTAGTGGAGTTTTGAAAACAGCTCTGCCTGACAGAAACCCCTCAGGTTGTGCAAGTCATCCGCATGACCCTGACATTTGTCTTGCAGGGAGTATCATCCACTCGCTGTGGTACGGCGATCAGCCACTGTAGACACTTGTAAACTGTACGGCCTTGCAGGCAGTTCTGTAAAACTGCCGTGTGCGCCAAAAATACTTGCACTCGAAACACATGTCCATTCGACGACTCAACGGGCCCTCTAAGCTGCACTGAAGAAATGAAAATGTTGGCAATATTTCATCTAGCGAGCATCAAACGGCATTGCCGAGGATGGAGAGGCACAGGTGATGCTAAATCATTACCAGCTAGCTTTCCGTGTAAAAGAGGAAGAACCAAAATGTTACCGTGTATGAGTTTTGACCAACAGTCCACCACGGTGTAGCAATAATAAGCGAGCTCCCATGTCGGGAGCAACACACACACAATTCCCCAATTATAGAGTCAGATAGTGTTGTGTCCCCTTGCGAACTAACATACTAATACATCCATGCACCCGTACTGGCACTCACAGACGCCAACACTATCGTTTAGTCAGACGTTACTCTTGGCGGTCAGGTAAAACAACGACAATCATCAATCTCCGAGCATGCGCAATACAGTAGCCAGCTGCGTAGTAGGTAGTATAACCATTTAGTTACAAGAGAGATTGGAAGCTGTGTCGCAACTCTGAGTTTCACATTATTACTA
>NC_088644.1:35568205-35750705 GCF_964019385.1 Sycon ciliatum
ACACACACACACACACACACACACACACACACACACACACACACACACCTCAGACCTCAGACATGCCCATCGCGGAAGCGATGATAGCGAACAGCTATGTTAGACATAGCAACTTGTGCTGGGATTACACCATTCAACAGCTTGCAAGGCTGACACACACACACACACACGCACACACACACACACACACACACACACACACACACACACACACACGCGCACACACACACACACCTTGCCCCTTTCTGAGCAAGGCAAATCCCCACCAAAATTAACTGATTGATGAAAGCATGCTTGACTTGAATGTCACGGCGTGTTCGCAGTAGCGGTAGATGCAGGCTTGTATAACCCTTACCAAAACTGGTCACAGCGGCACCGATCAGGAGAAAGAGAATCATAGGAGAGATCTGAATGTTGTAACATGACTGTTGGAACGTTCTCCGTTTGTTAGTGTTTGTCTTCGTTTTACATTGTATATGACTCAGTATGTCATAATTGGGCACTGTTCCAATATTCTTACCTTGTGCTTTTTTTCTTCTTTTTTTTACTTGAAACCACGCACCCAATTCGTAAAAGAAGAAAGAAGCAGGAAATGACAAAACAACAGACTAACAAGACATTGACTGAATGGGGCTGCAAATGCAACGCAGCGGTGGTGATGGGGTGCTGCAGGCTCCGCCGACCAATGGTCTCGGCATCCGCGCCTACTTCACGCATCAGAAAATCGGGAGAAGAAGAGAAACAAAAAAAAGATTGAAAAGTATATAGCGAAAAGAGAGAGAGAGACAGAGAGAGAGACAGAGACAGAGACAGAGACAGAGAGAGAGACAGAGAGAGAGACAGAGAGAGAGACAGAGAGAGAGACAGGGACAGAGACAGAGACAGGGAGAGAGACAGGGAGAGAGACAGGGAGAGAGACAGGGAGAGAGACAGAGAGACAGAGACAGAGAGACAGAAAGAGAGACAGAGAGAGAGACCAGAGAGAGAGACAGAGAGTAGAGAAAACAAGGAAAAGAGAGCAACACCTACATGTAGATACTAGATAGGTGCGATTAGACTGATTCAGTGGCCCACATCCAGTTCTCGGCGCGCAGGTAGCGGTATACCTGCGTCTTGAATGCCTGCATTCGGCTGCGATGGGGAGGATGCAGGAGCAGATCACAGGGCAATGCATTCCACTGGTGGAGCACACAGTGGGGAAATGATCGCTTCAGGACTAACGGGGTTTGTACTCAAATATGGCGAGTGCTTACTCCAGAGACTTGTAACTGATTGATTTCACTACATACTCACTGAAAATTGCCTCATATCAACTGCAAACTTGCCGCATATCAATAATATTCACTGCATATTTACCGCAAATTCACTGCAAATTTTGCCATAATATTATTATGCCACGTTTTTTCCGATTTTTTTCCTCGATTTCCCCCGGGGACAGTACAGACCAACCCAGAGACTCTGAGTCTAACCAACACTGCCGCACAGAAATGGTGCTTGTGTCTGCGTTGTTGATGGCTTGTACTGGTGGCATTTCTCAAGATACATAAAGACTCCACTCTCGCCATCCACAATATCCGTTAATCTTCACTCCAGTCTTTTAGTCTCTAGGCTACACCAATCAACTGAGGAATAAAATATCCAGATGGATATGGAATTGGAAACCTCCTTCCAATTTATGTGATCATCTCAAATTGCCATACACGTACAAGGATGCCATATTTTCCATTTTGGCAGACATACAAAATGCCTGCTGCAAATACTAGCTCCATTGTACGTTATAGCCGGATGGCACGCCGGCCTGTGTTGTCCGAATGCAATGCATCACCATGTTGACGTAGTAAAGCTTGGATGGAGATTGCACATCATGACTGAGGGGAATAGGAGGACAAGTAATCAGTCTGATTTGTTTCACGTAGACCTCTAGCAACTTCGTGCCCTAATAGTATAGGTAGGTGGTCATAACCAGTCAAAGCATTTCCTGAGCTAACCATCAGTGCTCTCCTGTCTCAAAGACACTCGTAGGAATCGTGCTTCGGAGAATGAAGGAGAACACGCGACATTGGCTTATCATAACTCCTCATGCAAAAATGACACAAGCAAATAGTCCTAGCTGTCGTTGTTGATGCACTCGTGATCTCATGTTGTCCCTGCATTCAGGATGTAGCGGGCTGAGGAGGTGCCCAAAGCAGAATGACACCGACGGAGGCACGGCTTGCGAAGAGCTGCCGCTGCGATGTCAAGACGCTGAGCAGGGCCTGTTCTACCTTCCGTTCTCAGTGCTGATGGCTCTGTGTGACAAACTTGATAACGAGAAGATTGGTGAGTGGTATACAGTAAATTCCCTTTTTCCGGACGCCCCTCTTCCGGCCACTTGACATTTCCGACACAACTAGAGTCCTAAAAATTTGCCCATAGACATGAACTATTGCTTTGCATAAAAATTATTAGTCAGGCTCAATAAGTATACGTTCTGAGTTGTGGTCAATTCCTAGTTGCGGGGCAGTGCTCGGACCCAGATTGCCTGAATAAGGGAGTTCTAGTATACCAAAATAGTCAACTTTGTGTACCTTCAACACCTCTCGGTAAAGAGCTTCTGCGAATGTTGTCATAATGGTGAGTCAGCAGAAGAGCTTATGGTCGCTGTGTGTGCAGTGCAAGTCAGCAGAACTGCTTTTGGGTATTACATATACAGCGTGAGGCAGCTTGTGCATCACTGTGCCACGACTTTGCCAAAGCATCTCAATGATGATTTTAATAGCATTACTCGGCTATGAATAGCGGTGTTCTGTGGACACATCGAAGATTGGGATCAGTTTGCATGCCTATGCCTGTACATATATTATCATACCTGGTAGTAGAGATCATTGCAATGCAGTCATCACATGGAGACCCCCGGCATGTACATGTAAAAACCTTGAATTCGAATAATTCGTTCAAGTGTTTCATGGCATGCAGGACAATGGTTGTTTGTGATTATGTCTTTCGAAATCCTACGCTTTTAAAAGTTCACGAGCAGCTGATACGGTGGTATGAGTTCAGTAAAAACACCGTCATGAAAATATCAGTTTGAAGTTTGTCACGAGTCACTAAAATTTATAACTAGTTGACGTTTCTAGTGAGTAAAGATCACCGCTGGTCAGCTTGTGCGAAGTCTACAAACCTGCTTAGTGCTAGAAGCTAGAAGACAGGCCCCAAACAGAAATACACTTTATAAGAAAGTTGGCTCACCCATGACTACAAAATCTGGCTGTCGAGAAAATCTATTTCAAAGGAACGAAATTAAAACCGTACTGGATGCACTGATGAAATTCTGTATTACATTTTATTTTCAAGTATCTAGTCATTGAGATCAACATCAGCATTCTGTTGTGGTATCCTGCAGGTGAGCATGACTGGAGGCTGCTGGCTCGTCATCACGTTCACCACCTGAGTGACGATGACATTCTGGGCATAGGGCGACGTGAGCGTGAACGGTCGCCGGCCAAGTACATTATATCCATGTGGGCTGCGGCCGGACGCCAGCGAAACGACCTCTACGCATTTCTGCTCAGCAGTGGAATGTACGAGGAGGCCATGGTTCTCATGTGACGTGAACTGCTGCCAGTGCATGTCTAGCTATTTTTCATGTGCTACGAGGGCTCAGTATGATTATCAGTTTTTACATTATTATGCCGCTGTGATATTTTAGCACTTTGGCCACACTCTGGGTTCATGATAATTATGTACATGAAGATTGTAGATGTATCATGTTATTCGATATACTTCAATATCTGAAGACATTTCAATATGTTTCGGGAGGGAGCCGGGAGTTCTCTACCATAGGCACAGATTTCTATTCAGACCCACAATTTTCACTGCAACTCTTAGATATTTTCCTCCTCAGACCAAAAGTTTCACATAGCACTGTCCTATGGGCTGCATTCTGCAACTAAGAACTGGTTTAGAGAGCTTTCATAAACATATTGGCGACATTGTTAAAAACTGGTGTCCTTGAGTTCTTGGCCGTGAGTCCACTGCAAAGTAGCGTTGCCCTCACAACAGCAACGTTTTACGAAAACTCAAAGGTTTGTTTTCATTCAGTGACCCATGGTAGTAGCATCAAATTCCCCAGTAGCACACGCACATGCATATCGTCAAACATGTTCATGCATGCAAGTGACAGCATTCAGCAGAGTTTCACTTGCTCCGTCCAGCACTGCTTCCTTTTTTTAGCTTGCAAGCCAAGGGCGATGCAACGCCAACGTTCATTAATATTTTTTTGTGTCGTCCCCAAGCCTACACACGGCAGTGAGTGTAGTCCAGCATGCATTACTACATTACAGTAGGGCAAGTGACTCGCTAGATCGCTGTGAAGAAACCAGTAGTAGTCTCTACTACTCTGAAGCAGGACTGCACACACGTATACGTGTCGTGTATCCTCAATGGAGAAAGTGGCTGAGATTGCTGAAAGAATTTCTGATGAGAGATCATGCTAGGAATGTGAAATGATCGAAATTTATAATTCGGAGTAGAATTAAAAACTTGCTTCGTGCACAGACTAGTGCAGTTATTAGTCATACTGAAATGTGTTGTGTGCTATTTCTTTATGGCAGCTATAGAATGATAAATAGTTAGGAGTTTGTCTTCAGAAACAGGTTGTGAGAAATATCATGAAAAAATTAAATTCCATAGTTTGGAGAACCGACAGGTATCATGTGATAAAGGGAGCTTCTCTTGATTCAAAAGAAGTAAAGTGGCGCATGAACGGACACAGGAAGAACATTTAATTATAACTTTGGGATCCGATTTAGGATCAGGGGGATATTTTGGTGGAGTTGGTCATTTTCTGTGTGTGTGTGTACGTGTGTGTGTGTGTGTGTGTGTGTGTGTGTGTGTGTGTGTGTGTGTGCGTGTGTATGCATGTGTGTGTGTATGTGTGTGTATTTTTTGGTGCAACGCCATGCCCAATTCTGTTGACTTTGCGATTTCTCTCTCTTCTCTCTTCTTGTCGTCTCCCGCTTCTGGGAGCGGCTTGGCCCGATAGGGTAGCTGTACATAGTAGTAGAAGTGTGTGTGTGTGTGTGTGTGTGTGTGTGTGTGTGTGTGTGTGTGTGTGTGTGTGTGTATGTGTGCCACGTGACCCTTGTGGCAGTGGCAGGACAGGTGTGTGTGTGTGTGTGTGCGTGTGTGTGTGTGTGTGTGTATGTGTGCCACGTGACCCTTGTGGCAGTGGCAGGACAGGTGTGTGTGTGCGTGTGTGTGTGTATGTGTGCAGCACATGTGGCAGGTGCTGCCGATCAAAGAGGGGTTTCCAGCTCCACAGCTGCGCAAAGTATACCCGAACTCTCGTTGGCCGCTAGCCTGCGGAGCGTGCTGCGTACCGTATTTAACGACCTACCCCGTGTGTCTGTCGGCCCCTCGTATGAGGGGACATGGGACCGTTTTACGGCAATGTTCAGGACAGGACAGGACAGGTGTGTGTGTGTGTGTGTGTGCGCGCGCGCGCGCGCGTGTGTGTGTTTGTGTGTGTGTGCATCTATGGTGGTGAGATTTAGAGCTTTCGGTCAGTTGATTTCTAGTATACTCAGTCTGCATCTAAGGCGGGGGCTGGTACGCTTGATCAGATAGTGGGAAGTATGAGAATGTGTATGGTCTGGTGAAGCGGTTGCGACCAAACATATCCAACAGCTTACTCTCACTGATCGCACCAGCAATGAGCCGCTGTCGAACTTGCTCGGGACTCTCCTTCCCGCGCGGGCCCTTTTCAGTTGACGCAGCGGCAGCACCGAAATTCGGGCAGGATTTCTGGGCTAAATAGTCACGTACTGGATTACTGAGGAGGGTTTTGTCTTCATTTTCCTCAGGTGATAGGTCTTGATCACCTTCTGGCGAAGATACCGTAATTGTTACATCATTATCACCGTCAACCTCTCCTGTTGGCACAAACTCTTCATCGCCCTCTTCTAATACCTGAATTACAGGAACTACTTTCCCATCGGCTGGTCGATGACGATGGCGCTGCCTTGAGCCACGAGAAGCCGTTCTGCAGTCGGAACTTGGCCGTCTGTAAATTTGCTCTCGGCTGGAAGCTCTGCTGCCCATTCCAGATACCAGCAGTTGACGGTCCTCGCTGTCCGAGCCACCGTGCCGTCTGTTGTTTCCGCTCCCGTCTGTACCTCTTGCTTCCTCGCCACCTCTGTAAAGAGCATCGGTATGCGGCCTACGGTTGTTGCCCTTCGCTGCTCCTCCACCGCCACCAACACCTGCATTGCCTTCCTGGATGCCTTTACCATCGTGATGAGTTCCCGCACCATGCCCATCGGGTAGTGCATTCCCGGGCGGGTGCTGATCCGAACCTAAAGATTTGTCGCCAAGTTCTCCGTTTTGAAATCGACCTTTCCTCAGATGTGGATCTCCGTTTTGATACTGGCCATTGTTTCGAAGTTTTCCTCCGTTTCCCACAGCATCTTGCTCACCGTGTCTCTGATCAGCTCCGGTTGAACCACTGAAATCGTTTCCATGGTTACGTTCTGAGCCTGTGTTCTCTCCTTTGCCGGAGGTGTCATTTTCTGAGCTGGGACCCCCTCTTCCAGATTGCTCTGTGTTGGAATCAGTAGAGTGTTTGTTCAGTTGACCGGTGTGTTCACTGTTGCCGTCCTTGCCTTCTCCAGCTCTGCCTTTTCCATCACCAGCTAATGTTCTGTCTGATTTGCCTGCAATCCCATGAGGCAACGCATTGCCAAAACGGTCCGCATTATGGCCTGCAGTACCGCTTGAATCGAGTGACGATGGGGACGATGGCGTAGTGAACTGCAACGAGGCGTCCTTGCCGTGTCGTTGCATGTTTCCACCGTGCTGTGTGCCATCACTATCACTGCTGTCATGATCACCATCATGTGCACCGTGTGCTCCTCTCTGACCAGCTCTGTTGTGGCTTGTTTGAGCAGTGTCCGAGCCGCTCACGCCCGAGTCATTGGAATCATGGTGAGTGGCACCCTCGGTATGCGCCGTTGATGCGTTGTTCTTGTAGCGTCCATCTTGCACGTTGCTTTCCTCCACTCCCCTTTTGTGAGGCTTAGGTTGCAATGCTTTTGCTGAGTTTCGGCGAGACCTGTTTGCACTGCTTGCCCGCGACACCATTGTGAACGAGGCTGGAGAGCCAGTCACTTGAAGTCGTTCAGCGTCCAAGTCAGCCAGGTTGCTACGGAACTTGGCCATGAGCTCCGAAGGGTTGATGTCTGCATAATGGACGCAAAGGAACATGCAATATGTGTGTGGTTCGTACATTGGTTGGAACGTAGGCCTTCTAAACATGAGGTTGCACGGTGGGCTTGAATACCAGAAGGAGCAAAATTCATATCCACCCCAGGAGACCCATCTGTGATCAAATGCCACTACACTGTGGGGAAGACAAAGGCAACTAGGGATAGATGATATGAGCATCTCCCTTCCAATCTTGAGCTCATTGTAACATGAGGTCTCACATCCTGCTCCTAAGATCAGAATTCATTATGGACTACTCTATTCTCTTTGCCATTTCACATACACCCAGCATTGATAAAATTATGTGTATGACCTCGAAAGACACTCCACCGCAGAAAATGACATCCCTGTGTAAAAAAACCCGGACCGTGAACACATGACATGATCTCGTGATACAGTGTACCAGCCACAAGGGGCTTCACAAGGGTTGCAATCAGCAGAGTATGATGTGAATCTCTTTTCAAGCAAGACGTCACAATGCGCCGTCTGTACTGTGTCAATGCAGTTAGTCGCTCACCTTTGTCCAGCGCTGGAAGTGACTTTGTCAACATAATGTTGTCGTCCCCGGGCATTGGACTTAGCCCACCGGAGTTCCCAGGTGGTGTCCTGCCTTCCAAGTGAAGCCGCACATTGTTATGTTTCGCCGGCGCGACAACTGACTCATTGTCGCTGACATCAGCGGCAATCGTGTGCTCTCCCGTGGATCCCGAGTGGTCGCTATCGCCTGTGCGAGCAAGCAGGAGGACACATACATGATTCAGGCATGATGCGGGTGACAAGGCACCCATGATCACCAGTTACATGTACACCCTAGGGATAGAGATATTCATTCCTCCAGGTGACTCCAAGTTCTACCCATAGGTGATTACCAGGCAACACAATCATACAACACGTACATGTATGATTACAACTTATGCACACAACGGCATGTACAGGGTAGTAGCGGTGTCTCCAGAAAGTCCACTGTTATTTTGGGATTTGAGATAGCTGAGGGGAGCTGGACAATTTGGCCACTATACAGAACGCTACATGTTACGCTAACCCACCTCCGGTTTCTCCCATCCGGCGGCCATTCGTCAAGCGCTCAGCTGCTCCTTCATCACCTTGGTAGACACTGGTGGCATCGCTGTCGTAGTCAGTACCGGATCCGTAGCTGTCGTCGCCACCAGCCTCTCTCACCTTGCCCCTACGCCTCTCCGGTCTGCTGCGCTCCGCTCTACTCTTTGCAAGGACCTCCGTGCCAAACTGGTTTCCCACCACCCTGAGGGAGTTGAGGTCGTGTGCTTCTGCGGGTGGCACGTCGGCGTGATTAGTTGTGGGAGCGGCACCGGCGGTGGTGATAGCTTGCTGCTTGCGCTGCTGATCCATCAGTCTGTTGTACCAATGCCAGTCGGGCAATGGAGCATGCTGACCAGGCAACGCTGCATCGATGTTTGCCAACGACAAGGCTGTTGCCTCGTTCTTCAGGTGGTGAGCACCGGTTTTGGTTGCTTTGGTCTGCTGTGGTGCGGCGGCGCTTTGCACCATGTCTTGTAGTATCATCTTGACGGTGTCGATGAAAGCGGCTCGATTCTGCGTAACTGTACAGGTGAACAGAATAGAGAACACAGAAAACAATCTGTTGCTAAGCTATTTTGCTGAAAAAATACCAAACCCATGTTCAGAAGATGGTTGGAATCATGGATAACAATAATGTATGTTAGACACTATCATGCAGCGTTTGGGATGTTGAGCTTATGTAATGATGGTCCACTCTATGTCATTGTATATACCGTATATTCTCTATTACAAGCACAGGTCTCCATTACTAGCGCAGTCTCTAATACTAGCACACTGTGAGCACCTTTCGAAACATTATAAGCACAGTCTCTATTACTAGCACGGCCTTTGTGGAAATCAGTGCTGCATGCATAATATCTAGCATGTATTTCTTCTTGCTCTGTATGGATGTATTGGTTGAAAAAATATAAGCACGGTCTCCAATATAAGCGCGGTCTCCAATATAAGCACGGGGTAGAGGGGTGTTGAAAAAATATAAGCACGGCGCTTATAATAGAGAATATATATTTCCTAAACTTACGTGCCACGCTCCGATCCCGATTGCTATTCTGCAGGAGCAGCTTTTCAGCCTTTTTCAGCAGGAACACAAGAAAGTCCCTATCCAGCTGCTGCAGATCCGGTGGCAACTCGTCGAATGGAATGGGCAGGTCATTCTCCTGCTGCTGCTCCTGATGTTGTTCTGAAGTGTCGGCCGCACGATGGTTGAGGTTGTGCATCAGCTTGCCATGGTGATGCTTTCTCGCAGCCACCACCTGCGGGTCGGTTCCGATATTTCCTAGAAAATGATGCGAGGATACCGTAGAGAGAGCGTCCGTGGGAGCAGCTTTCAGCTGGTGCTGCTGCTTTTGACCGTGCTGCTGCTTGCGTGGCTGCTGATGTTGGTGATGGTGTTGAGGAGGATGATGATGATGATGATGATGGTGATGGTGTTGGTCGATGGGGCGTATGTGTACATCATTCTGGGTGGTGAAGAAAATGACACAAACAAAACCGTTCTTTACTTCCTCATTATATTCTTTGAATTCGCATCGGCAGAAGCCGCTTACGCTAAGTCAAGTACAGCAAAGGTTGATATCCAAATGATGACATGCAAGCACAGGTCTGGTTAAGGGCCGGGTTCATAAAAGCGGCAAACAATCGGCCCGCACAGTACTCGCGGCAATCAGACTCCAAACTTTCTCGTGCATGCATGAGAGTGTACCGATGCGCAAGTGGGGAGTATATGTGTGTGTGTGTGTGTTTGTGTGTGTTTGTGTGTGTGTGTGTGTGTACGGGCGTCTTTCTTTCTGTGCCTGTGTGTAAGGGAGGAGGGGGGGGGGGGGGAGGCTATCGCATAAATATTATCTTTCCGAAAGCATGGAGAATGACATGAAGTTGATTGTTCCAACTAGAAACACACGCTTCTTGCCGAACTTGACACTTGACTGACTCACGACTGCCATCCGGAGCACACGAGGAGCACGTCGCACCTTTCACTCGGCAAACCTGCAAGAAAGCACCACTCCCTGCTCAATACACGGTGTTTCGGGGAATTCACCCCTCATCAGTTGAGCTTGAGTAGGCCGAGGAAGATTGTGCCTGAAAAGCACCACTTATACTGCTCTCCAGGCCAAACCATCACCAGGGATACAAACTTACAGAGACGCTTTGTTTCCAGCGCGACAAACACCTCGTGAAGCTCCAGGTAGCAGCGTGAGTCAGAGTCGCTCATGGAGTTGTGATAAACAGGCGTTTAGAGCCAGTATAGCTATTCGCAACGCTGTCACCTCCAACAACTAGTCGCACGTCCGGGTGATAAGCTGTGATAAGCTTATAAGTGATAAGCTTAGAAGCGTGTATTTCTAGTTGGAACAATCAACTTCATGCTATTACCGCCGAAGTCGCAACTTCTAAGACGTTCACAGAAAAACCCATTCAGGCCCAAACGTAGCTTTTTTCAGCTAGTGTGATAATAAATTCGTATGGATGAACTCACCACAAACCTCAGCTCCGTGTCAACAGTTGTGGCTGTCGATTGGGGTAGCCTGCCACTCTGCGACACAATGAGTGGTGTTCCATAGCCTCCCAGCTGCATGTTCACTACAGATATACACGACTTGCTCTTCTTCATGCTAGCTTCTTTCCTTGCCTTTACACGCACTCTCCCCTGTGCTGAACGGCATCGCTCTGCCCTTGGCTTCGGGTCAACCTTTCCCCGTTTGTCCAGCTGTACATTTCGCTCAGGCTTCACTGCTGCTGTGTTGGCAGTTGGTATGGAGGGCAATGACGAGGTCAGTGCCTGTCGGGTGTTCTCACTCACTTGGTCGAAGTGCTGCTGGACTGGGAGAGCAGCTGGGTTCTTGAGCGTGCCTTCGTGTCTTCCTTGTGGATATGTCTTTAGAAGCTGTGTCTCAAGTGGCATGTACATTGGCGCATCTAGCATGTAAGCTGCACTGTAGTGTTGGGCCGATGCCTGAAGTTAGCACAAAGACATATGCAGGAAACTATCGCCATAATTTCTGCTTTCAATTTACTTGCACGGTATTGTCCAGATGTTATCAAGTGACATTAAGCGGGGGAAATCCCCTGGTGATACATTCCAGTTGATTATAATCTTCTAGATCAACACACACACGCACGCACGCACGCACGCACGCACGCACGCACGCACGCACGCACGCACGCACGCACACACACACACACACACACAGCTCCATCAATCCACCTCATGACTTAATAAATGTACTGAAGTAGAAAACAATTACCCTACATACTCCTGTACTTCAAGTACTGTGCGGCTCAATGAAATCCGATCGTGTGAGTCAAGTTAGCGCCCTGAGCCAGTCCACAGTCCAGTGTTCGCAGGTCTGGGGCCACGCAACGGCCGGCATGGCATTCACTACATGTAAAGCATTCACTACATGTAAAGCATGATCGGATTTCATTCAGCAGCGCTGTAGGTATAACCTGTACATACCCTTCAGACATTAGAGACGTTCTGCAGAGCAAACGTTTGCGCAAATTTTCGTCTCACCTCACGAAGAGCGAACCTTTGTGCGAACGTTCACAGCTTTGAACGTGAAAGTTGAAGGAAACGCAAAACAAACTTTCTCACTAATCTTCGCTGATCGCGGACCAGTGGTGAACCATTCTCACGCGATGTTTTGTGCTTCATCTTTCCCAATCCAGTAGATCTACTCTTGGCTTGGTCCGTAGGTTCTAGTTTTCCTGTATGGCAGCCCATTTTGCTTTATCTCCGGAACCATGGCCGATCGCCCGCCTGCTCATCGCCTCAGAGTCGGCTACAGCAGTGAGGCTTTTTTGATTTGCTGGTACTGATGCGCCGGATTACGGCACAGGCCAGCCTGTTTGTCTGCGAGTCTCCGGCCATGGACAACGTAGTCAAAGAGCTCTGGTCTCAGGCCGAGTCAGGGTGCTGCCACTCGCAGCAAATAAATTCTCAATTGGATGAAGCTCCGAGAACGACTTCTCAAACAAGTGCCATCGCGCGACTGCACGTGAACTTTTCTTGGAGCGAAAATCATGCAAAACACAAACTAACTTCGCGCGAGCATTCGCAGAAATATTCGCGAGCCCAGACACGAAAAATCATGTGAGTGTTCGCTCTGCAAAACCTCTCTGTTACTGCGAGTGTGTGCCTGCATACATGCTCTTCGAAATAGAGACATGTGCATACTGAGCTCCGAAGCCCGTGTTCGTCAGTGTCTGCAGAGGTTCCAGGAGTGGCCGAATAGAACTCACCAAGACATGGCTGTGCATAGTATGTGCGTTGCTGCTGCTGTTGCCGTACAGGTTTGACATTGTCGTGCGTCTCCCGTCTGCATCCAGTGGCATGAGGTTTATGACTGTGGGTGACCTCCAATTGTGGAATTCTACAAACATGAACAAAAGCAGCACAAGCATTCTTCCAGCTGAGCTGCAGTCGTGGCCAAATCCGACCCACTACTAGTCAAAAGCAACGCCACGCTTCCATGTCAAAAATGAAGTGCATGATTGTAGAGCATTCACAGTCCAAAAACCCATTCGACCACCGCAATAGCCTCATGATGCTTGGGGCTGCTTTCAGCTCACGCCGGGTTGAATTTCTTTGGCCACATCTGTACATGCCCTGGCTTTTGGGCTGACATGCTTTGCAAGTCTCCATGATGCAACAACCAAAAGATAAAATCTTTCATATGCATGAAGTTGAACCCCACTATGGATCATTTGTAGATCATGGCACTGGGTGATATGTTCACCAAGGTTGCCTCAATACGTTGCTGCTTTATCGGAGTTTGATACTAAATTGATAGCTATTTTGACATGGTCAATTTCAATGTCTCAACGCAATTTTCCTCGCTATGGTTGTGATTTGAGAAGAAGTTTTGCGATTGGATTCCATAATGGTTGTGATGTGCAAGTGAACTGGGTCAGCTGTGTGCGCATTGTTTATTACTATTAATATTCTATCAATATCTCATAGCATGTCGTTGAAACTGCCAATAATGTAGAGATATAGGTGATTGCCAACCATGGCCTATAGAATGAAACAAGAGAAGCGATAAAGAGAGTTGTGGAGTGATGGAGTTCACTGGTACGGTCAGACCTCGCATAACCGCACACATCCGTTTCCCACAAAAATATGCGGATAGGCGAGGGAACCGGATAATCGAACACATATGCTATATGTATCCATGGCATGTGCCGTAAATCGGTAACGAATGATTTTCTTCCCGATGGCGAGGGATCTGGATAAAAGAGGACCGGATAAGCGAGGTCTGACTGTAAACTCATGGTGCCCAGAAAATACCTTCTCCGTAAAATAAAAACTCAAACATGCTTCAACGCATGGTTTTGAGCCTGAGATAATGAGCTTCGTGTTGCAGTGACTCTCCATGCCTGATTTAGTTCATCTTTAAATACGGCACAACACTGTGTACTCGTTTCGAATAGTTCGCTCTTTATGGAATGTGATACGGCATAGGTTGGATTATCTTACCAGTGAAATCGCCTTTAAGTCTGCTGTGTTTCGCCTGACGAGCGCGACTATTTGCACCGTTGCCATTCAGCTGACGAACGATTGCGGGCAACTCAGTCGTCTTGATAGAGGTCACTGTGTTCCGGTGTGTCAATTTATCATTGGTTGAGTACGATGTTGCTGGAATAGCCGGGAGCTGTGTTCGTGCATGTTGGCCATAGCAAGTCTTCGTAGGGCTGACACCCAATTCTGGATTGTAAGGAGATAGATAGATAGATAGATAGAGAGAAAGAGAGAGAGAGAGAGAGAGAGAGAGAGAGAGAGAGAGAGAGAGAGAGAGAGAGAGAGAGAGAGAGAGAGAGAGAGAGAGGGAGGGAGAGAGAATGAGAGAGAGAAAGAGAAATAGAGAAAGAGAGAGAGAGAGAGAGAGAGAGAGAGAGAGAGAGAGAGAGAGAGAGAGAAAGAGAGAGAGAGAGACAACACAAGTTTCAATATCGAATCTGACGGAATCATATTTGACAAGGCTAGTGCCAGGGATGTGGCTAGAAGTTCCTTGTCACCGGGTCAGTGGTGATTAAATTACGACAATTGGTTCCGAATTGTTGGAGCTGTGAGCCAGTTGAGTATGTACTGTCGTGGACATGGAAATCCGGTCGCACGTCTAGCGGCCCCAGGGCGCTGGCCATGCAGCCGTGGATAAGCGGTACACACACATGCATTTATGCGTTGCAGCCCGCTGGTCGCATCGGATCAACCTAATTGTTATGTGCACTGCACGCAGCGTTCTGTACGTGCTGAGGGCGCCGGCCCCGGTCAATCGACTGGATTTCCATGTCCGCTACAGTACCTGCCTGTATGGGCATGTACCAGGACGTGAATTTCAACTTGGTCCGAAGGTACCTAGCGAACCTTTCCTGATCGGGTATTTTTGGTTTCTCATCCGAGTCAGTGGCTTGGGGTGACCCAGATGATCCGGTTCTGCCCACACCTATCAGGATGTTGAACTTGCACCTCATGACCACTGCAGTTCCAGCAAAGTACAGGGAATGTTCTTTATGGTAAATTTGGTCATCTACATAGTAAGAAATGTGTGCGTCAACTACTGAATGCGAAGATTAGCCTATCTCATGCCAGAAGTACATCGCATCGCAGAAGGTTGATCGGGTATACAGCGCCTCCTCTACTAAACTCAAAATGGAAGACATAATTGTACAATGACTAAAGTGAAGACACGATCAGTTTCGAGGATATGAACATGCTTGTTTGATATACATTACCTCCTAGGCCACTGTCGCGCGTCATGCGACCATGCAGGCTGGAGGCAACGCTGGCGGCATTGGAAAACCCCGTGCTGGAAATGGCGGGTGGCATGGCTGCTCCGCCGCCGCGATGGCCGCCGCCGCCCGCCGCACCGTACACGGCACCGCCGTGCAATGAGAGTCCAGTGCTGCTGCACAGGCTGCTGCCCATTCCGCTGTCCATGCTGGCACTGTTGGGGCGCGTGGCCGCGTCGGCCTTTGACAGCACCGACGACGAAATGCCGAGCGGATTCGAGTAGTCGACCACCGGGCCGTGTCGGCTGGGGTAGTGCTTAGCTATGCGACTCATGGCCTGCTCATGCATGGCTTGCTCCGTATCAACACCATCCAGTGCGCTCAAGCTGGATGAAAATCTGCGTTGATGTACGAGTCGGCTGCTGTGTCCAGGATACCGGTTGTGTACCTGAGCATACCGTATGGATAGGTCAGAACAGGAAACCGTGACAGTGTTTACTGGCATCGACTGTGTCTTGGCATGGCGAGCAACATCTTTTAGATAATATTTCTATTCCACAAACCTTACCCGATGGGGTGATCGCGGCGATGTTGGTGGTGATGGGGCGGGGGTTGCCGGGGGTGGTTTTGGTGGTGATGGTGTTTAGGAAGGATCTTTATTTGGCTGTACTGGGGCTGCCAGCGCACAGACAAAGCTCCGGTGAGCATTCCTGGCATGCTTGCTGAGGATACAAGATACCAAAACTATCTACTTATACAGAAGGCAGTGCAGAATCACGTTCCGTCGATGCAGCCTGAGCTGAGCAGAGCGCTTAGTACAGCAGAGTTTATTGGGCTGTGGACATGTACACACACACACACACACACACACACACACACACACACACACACACACACACACACACACACACACACACACACACACAAACACACACACACACATGCACAAGCGCACGCACACCGTCAGTAATCTAAGTTCTGCAGGGAAGAAAGACATTAGGACAGAAGGTTACCTTTTTAGCTCTGTTGTATACTCCATGGCGGGAATAATTGGGATGTCTTCCGGACAGGAATTGCCCTGGTCCGCTTTGCACTGGGTCTGCGACGAAGTTAAGCCATGAATAGTAGTGGTGAAGATCAGGCAGACTACCCGTCATGATCTGTAAGCCTCCTGGGCGCCCCGTTTGCTGAACGTGACTATCCTGGTTGACCTTGGCATTCGTCTGGATCGGAGGGAGCTTCAGTGGTTGACTTGCGGCGGCAGCTCCCTTTGATGGCTTGCTCCTGTGGTGGTGCATTCTGGTCTTCTTAGGCTGAGCTGCGGGGGTCTTCAAGCGGCACTTGGTGCCGTACACGACACCCATCGAGGCCAGCAGGTCGTTTGCCGTTGTTTTGGACTGTTGGCCATTGTGAAGCTGTGTGGTCTTCTGGCCATGCCAAGTTTCATACCTGGGGCGTCTCCTCGCCGCAACCTGACAACTACAGGTTTTCTTTGTACAGCCCGTGCATGGCATCGACCTGGTCATTATGCCATTTTGAATTCCCGGAAGCTTGAGAGGATCCTGAAAGTGAGGCAAACATACCCACACATGCATAATTATGTACATGAAGACGAGTGTGTTTCACAGCTCCCATCGATCAGAGGTGGCACATATCATACAGTAGAATGAAATTACCGTACCATTACAATGTTTCCCATTTTCCACAAATAAAAAAAAGAAGAGATGGTCAGTGTTCTTCACTTCAGATAGAGCGTTTTAATGTGTTCCATTCACGCAGGTTTGCTGAGTGGACAGCGGCATTCTTCTCGTGTGTTGCAGACGGCAGTCGTGAGTCGGTCAAGTGTTGGCCAGTCGCCAGGAAACGTCGATTTGCTGTTACAGTGAAGCTGCGTGAAGCGTCGTCCCGAATTTTATTTTGGACGTTAAAAAAGAGATTGAATGTGTCCCCAAATATTCTTAGATTGTCCGCCAGCCTCAGCCAGTGGGCTGGACAGTGAGCACGTGACACGTCGCTGTTCACACTATTTCGAAAAGAAGGAGGAAATACTTTTCCAGTTTGCTTGAATAACGTAAACTTTTCTCATCCTAATTGGACCATCTTTTAAATTCAGTAGTCTCGTTCTTCCCCCATTCATGTCCCGGCCAGGCCTCTACAGCATACCCTGCCTGTTTTTCGCGCTAGCTGCTTACAAGTTCTCCTTGGGCACCCTGTAAGAAAGCCATAGGCCTGTTGGGTATACCCAAGTAAAATAATAAATAGTACGACTTAAACGACCAGGTACTCTTTTTTCATTGCCTAAGATGGTAATGGTGGTTGGATTGTACTGGTCCACTGGTCCACTGGTCCACTGGTCCACTGGTCCAGGATGTCAGTACATACATGTACATGTGCCTGAGATTGCTTTGTTTGATCACTGGGACCGCGGCATTGTACGACCCAGTGAGAAGCAATGGCTTGGCCTCTTGTAGCCAACGCATGGGGCAGACTGCTTCAAATCGCACGTTTTTGCCAATAGTTTCAACTTAGAACCTTACTTTCCCCACTGCCATGGCTGGCTATCAGCGTTCCAGCCCTCGCACAAAAATCATTCTATCCCCCCCCCCCGCCCCCGCCTGGGAAAGGTGAAACGAGTGCAAGTAGGAGTACGTGTATCTTTTTTCCGCACGTACAAACAATGATCTGGATGAAAGAAGAGTCATAATTTTATAACCTTTTCAGGAATTATTCAGACCTTCCACCAGAATATGGCTTACATGTATCCACACGCTTTCCACTCACTACACTGCACTGCCTAAACACAGCAACACAGCAAAGGGTTTTCTGGAGATAAGAAACTCGGAGAGTAAGGCCTGGGGGTACACACCAAGTCAGGCGTGATATTTGACTTCCACTTCCAGAAGCCTGCGGCATTCTATCACCTTGTGTAACATTGTCATCGCTAGCGCTATGGCTGCACCGGGAAGTGGGGTACACTTGTTCGCTTCTCATTCATTGAGTTCTCACCGGACAAATAAAAGCCACAGAGGCTATGAATTATTGATTCCGGATGAAGAGAAACAACCCGAGACACTTCGCCACAACGAAGCACGAATAATTCACCTTGTCATGAGTGCTGATAATCATCTGTAAACTATTTCAGGGGTTTTACGCGAGCAGGGCTGACTCGTGTTCTCTGGCGGGTCTACTCTAGCCAGGAAATGACCATCGACACACCATATGGCCACTCAACTTACTGTCTTCCATTGTCGATGTCCTTTTCGATCCACCCGTTTTTTTCTTTGCGGATTCCCAATCGGAGGAAGTGTAACCCGGTCCATCGTGAAGACCGATTGCCTTCTCCTCCTCCCTCTCCTATATTCCACAATCCCTCCGAGCGCTTCCAAGCGCACGCTCAGCGTTCAATGGGCGAATAGTTTGAGGTGGCGTCCTGGGAGCTACGTGACGTGAAGTCGTGGGAAAGCTAAACCATCCTCGCCTGTGCCTTGGCGATCTGCTGACGCCGTTCCGTGCCGGGATGCCGAGAGGATCGAGGAAGTTTGCCTACTAAGTTAGCGTAACTCCCGATTCAGACGCCCAAAACGCTCCCCGTTGTGCACGGGAAGCAATGCAGCGCCGAGGAAAGCTATGATCAGCTGGTCCGGAGCAGTCTGTCTCCAACTCCTTCGGCTGGAGTACTCCACGGCAACACTTGCGCTGCCAAGACTGGCAAGAGGCAGCACTGCTTCAGTCGAGAGCCTGATGTGTGGCTGACGCAAGTAACCTGAAGTTGACTGGTTGCACAGCGGGACGTCTCCACAAATCAGCTGGTTTGTGTGTGCCGGAGGCTACGGGACAAAACACCACCCTTCATTGGCCAGAGGCAGACTAGATGTAGCAGTTCTAGGCGTAGGTTGGGTATCAGCACAGATAAACTAAGCGGCCTAAGGTTGTGATGAAGTGGAAACGAAGCTCTTCCCGAAGCTGCATGCTGTTTGCAGCGCGCCATGTGGAAGAGAAAGGCACCACTGCACTAGTGCTAGGGGTAAGGTTTTGTATCTTGCATTAGGCAGCTCGATAGCGCCTAGACGTCTAGACCAAAGTGGGCTGGCTAAACACAGTCATCGTGTTTGGTCTCACCTCACGTCGAGTTAGTACTATAATAGTAGATCTATGTATGTATCATATGCGTCGGCAGTCTAGTGCAGGTTCACCACTCATAATAAGAAATACACGATTGTAGCTTGGTGTGATCCGTCCACACAATCATGTATTCCGCAGAAATCATGATTCAAACATCTCAAAGATCGAAGACAGTTTCTTGGTCGGAGTGGAGACTGGAGTGACAACGAGCGAGGACGCACAGTGCGTGGACATACAAGTCATGTACGTGGATATAGCAGTAGACTCTGAGATGACACAAGACAGAGAGTTACTCAGTTGTAGTGCAGTACCGAGTAGATCTACACAATAGCCACGCGTCAGAGCGTAGCTGCCACATACCGTAACTACAATGTAATGCCCTTAGACTTAGTAATGGTGTTGCTCACGATGGCGAGTCACAGGGCTGTTGCAGTACTGACACTGTGACAGTTCGTACTTCGTAGTCCACCTGCCTACAGATTGTCCACCGCAAACATCGCTGATCAGTGACAGTGCAATGCATGCGGTGCTGAAATCCATGACCAGATGGACAGAAAAAGGCAGAGCAACACTGCACTGCCAACACTCATTCTTGATAGATCTGATCACGTGCCAGTGCCATCGTGTCAGACCATCGCATACGCAACGCAATCCCTCCTCCCCCATATTCACTTGCAGAAGTGTGATGTTGAGAGAATTTCTAATACTTCAGTAATAGGAGTTACCGAGTATCTTACAATTATCATGATTATGGAGAAGCAAGTCACAACTGAGCACTGGGTTTTTCTTGTTCCTAGGAGTGTAACATTAGCTGAATTGTATTAAATGTCTCTACTCACGAGTTTCATGCTGAAAAGCAATCATCAGGATCACCTCTCCTGATGAATGTGATGATTACTTTTCAGCATGAAACTCGTGAGTAGAGACATTTAATCACTTTTTTTGTTCCACCGGATTTTCGTGTGTACTAGGCTCTGCACGCTGTGTATCGAGCACTGTGACCGGTAGTCAAGGTTCTTCTGTGCTTAGGGCATAATACAGCTTTGTAAGAAAGCCCTGGGGCCGCGTGTGTGTATGCGTGGTTTCTCAATCCTCTATGTACAGCGTGAATACATAGTGGAACCGAGCATAATTCAGCATAATTCAGCATAATTGTTGGCATAATTGTGGCATATTCAAAAGCATAATTTTGACGATTGGCCGAGCATAGTCCGCCAATGGCAAGTTGCGGTTCGAATGCTATGCCCAGAAGTTTAATTCGCTTCTCTTCAGGAACAGTCACTCCGTTGAAGAGCACTGCCACTGGTGGAGGCTTGCGGTGGTCGATGATGAGGGCCTGGGATTTGGATGGCTCGAAGGTGACCTTCCACTGGAACCGAAGACGAAGTGACAGGCGGCGTCCACTGCTTCCTGGACTTGTGCTGCAGAGTCGGGTATGCTGGCGGTGGCAGAGATGCACTGATACAGTGTCGTGTCATCTGCATACATGTACATGTACAAGTATTAGTTTCATGATGTAGGTGGCAAGCTCAGCACCAGCAGACAACGGATACCGCGGCGGCGCGGCCCGCCGCGCGGATGCACGGACCGGTGCACCATGTCCATGGACATGTCACATGGTACATGTAACATGGTGCAGAGTGCGCACTACTAGTAGTAGTACTACTGTATACCAGGTATACTGTAAAGCGTGAAATTTTAGCGGCGTTTTTAGTTCGCGTTTTCAGAATCCGGACAGGTTTGCGAGGTTTTAATTTTGCGATTGCAGAATGGCATTCTTGCTAAACCTTTCATGGATCTCCTTTTCGCGCTGTCTAAATTTCGCGATTTCCACGCGGTCGCGGATTTCGCAGAAATTAGACCATCGCAATAATTATATTATTTCACCGTTTACAGTACTAGACATGGTTAGCATTTTTACCGTTCACGCTGAGTATTTTCGACGGTCGGCGTGTAGCCTACAGACTGTAACAGAGGGCGAGTCTACTGCACTGACAGTACTGTTTTTTGTGTGTTTTCGAGACACGGTTTAACCGGTTGCAGTTCGGCTTCTGCGTCCTGACTCCTGACGCAATACAACGATCGACTTGTGACGCAACCCTAGGCCTAGTTGGAATCTTACCGTTTCGCTCTCCGGCCCGCCGCCGCTAAACAGAGCTTTCTATCGCCAAAGCGGTACCAAACCGACGGTATTTTGGGGGTTGGGTATGAGTACCGTTGGATCTAGCGCGTGAACGGTAAAATGCCATGTCGACACACACAAACACGGTTGGTCTACAGGCCGACCGTCGAAAATAGCGTGAACGGTAAAATGCCATGTCTACTCTGTCCCGGGGAAAATTGCGGAAAAAAATCGCAAAAAACGCGGGGAAAAACGCGGCATAATATGGCATAATTTGCGGTGAATTTGCGGTAAATATGCGGTAAATATGCGGTGAATAATATTGATGTGCGGCAATTTTCAGTGAGTATGTAGTGAAATCAATCAGTTACAAGTCTCTGGTGTAAGCACTCGTCATATTTGAGTAAAAAGCCGCCACGATGAGACGTTGCTGACCGAACAGTGCACTGTGTGTACGTGTAGTGCAACAAAAAAGTTCAAAGAACGCGGGAAAATCGCGGAAAACGCGGTCTTTTAAAAAATCGCAAAAAACGCGGAAAAAACGCGGCCGCGGAATTGCAATTTTCCCCGGGGACAGTCTACTCTATACTTGAGAACGGTTTTATTCACAACACCATGCATGCATGATCATGAAGTATAAGACTAAAGTCAAGAGTCAAAGCAAAAAGACAACCGGAAATAAATAAAAAAATGAATACTAGTAGTACTAGTACATAGTAGTAATAATAAAATTAACACTCGATACTGGCTATTACTACTACTACTAGTACTAGTGACTACTGTAGTAGACCCAGGTGCTCGAAGTCCGTACATTACATGGTATCCTAAGTTCGTACGCCCATAATGTCATGTTCTGTTATTGTATTCGACTCAAATATTTTATGGAGGGGGCAGTGTGGTATATGTTCTCCTCGCGTAGCAATTTTCAGGGATCTACGATAAACAGAAGTCCCATACCACGCGAGTGGGTTTTCGAGTGTCCATACGAAATACAAATTGGGTTACATTTCTTGCAAAAATCAACTTTGCCAAGACCGATTTCGAACGGACACAGCGTCAAACAGACCTTCACTCAATCATCAAGAGCCAGCTTAGAGCTGACAATGGCCAGAGGAGAAGAATTTACAGAGAACCACCAATCCTTGCAGAAAGGTTGACACTCCTGGCATCTCCACCACTGTTTTCCCGCGGTTTTCACAGCGCAGCTGCTTCTTCTCTGAGCCGACTAAAAACAGCTTGCATTTCGGCAACAAACTACGCTTTTGCAAGAAATACTGGTGGAGGCACATGCCAAACATATCCCTTCGGTGCTTTCGTCGTTACCGAGGGATTGCAAGTTAGCAATTAGCAGAAATATGTGTGTATTGCGAGTCATCTCTGATCAGTACGGACTTAGAGTACCCTCTGCGACACAAAAATTTGATATGAAAAATCAGCGAACTCCAGAGAAACAGATCGGATCGAAAGATGGCCTGGTTCAATCGAGCCTGGCCTCAGAACAAACTTGGACAAGATACCTTCCATCCACGAGCAGGATTCTGGCAATTGATCATTGCTAGTGTGAGTTTCAGCTCGGCAAACAGTCTCTGTACGGCTGCACTAGCCGTGTTAACTGTCGTACCCAGATGCACACATTCAATCCCTGGCTATGCTTTGGAATTGTTTTCGTTGCCTATGTCCTCATCTCTCTTCGTTTTGTTTTCGCTGCCTGGGCTCTCATTTATCTTTGCGTGCTTGCTTGCTTGTATTGCTGAGGGAACATAATATGCTGGTTTGTATTCGTGGGTCCCCATGGTGCATGGGCCACGCGTACTCATCCGGCGGATATGTGTGAATAATAATAATAAACACACACTGTAAAAGTGTACGGACTTCGAGCACCTTGGTCTACTAGATAGCAGATCTACTGACTGTTGTTGTGGACATGGAAATCCGGTCGCACGTCTAGCGGCCCCAGACCAGGGCCAGGGCGCTGGTCATCCCTGCGCTGGTCGCATATCGGTTCAACCTATGCATGCACGTGCACTGCATGCATGCAACGACGTAAATAAGTCGTTACGTTCTGTCAATCGACTGGATTTCAGTACAGTGTAGACTAACTGTGGTACAATCATGTACTTGACAGTTGCTATTGTTCCGCGGGTGCGCAGACAGTTGCAGCATGCCCGTCTTTTGTAAAACAATCAACCTTGCCGTGTTTCAGAATGTGCGGCTTGTCCTTGCCTGTGGCACTGGGATTCGGATATTGTCCTTGGCCTTGTGATTAAAGATTAGGTCATTCCAGTACTGAAAAGTTTGATCTAGGTTTGCATCAAATAATTCTTCAGGTCATTGTCACGGCTGGATATTGGCGAAAATGTTGAATATAATACTAATAGATATTGGTGTAATAAGAACATTGAATTTTACTACTTTGAGCTGAGATACGACCCACACGATCGCGCGAGGAGACCCTGTTGTGAACCGGCTGAGGTCTCAGGAAATGGAGCAATCAAATGCAGCTGGCAATGACAGTGCTTGGAGGCTAGCCGACCTGGATTGGCATGACGTTGAACTGGTGTGCGACTTAGATGCATCTGGGGTGTGCACCGACGCTGGTGGATCGGTGGCGGACGTTCGAGTTGCTGGAGAGTTCTGTGGCTGGGAGGAGCAGGATTGGATCGTGATGCAGTGCATTGTCCATACAGCCAGCAGGAGCTCTGAAGACGACACTGTGCGTAATAGGGAAGGCGTGACGTCAACAGCAACGGATGACTGCTGCCCTTGCGAAGAGAGTGGCAGTGCATTGAGCCAGAGCTTGTGCTCGGCGGCATGCCAGCGTTTTGTGGCACGCTTTCGCCTTCTCGAGGGCATGTACCAGTATAAGTTTATTGTGAATGGTGCATGGAAGAGTGACAAAGGAAATTGTCACCAAGCCGGTGACCAATGGAACTCGGTACTATTTGTGGCATGTGATGTGCCGAATTGGCGCTTGAATGACGGAAGGGTGCCTGCCACCAGGCATTGGAACTCCCCACATTTGGCCCACACTGGTCCAGGCGAAGCGTTCCAGGTCGGTCACCCCAGCGTGCCAGCCCGGAGCAGTGCCCGGGGTGTTTTACCTCGCCCGGTATTTGTGCGTCTTCCTGTGGGCTATTCGGGCACTGGTGAGGCCGGGGCTGGTGAACAGCGCTATCCAGTTTTGTATGTGCTTGATGGCCATGAGGCTTTCTCAACGCCATCACACCCCGATGATACTCTGGGCGGCGGCTGGTGGCTAGATGCACAATCAGATATGCTGACGCAGGACAATGCAACGTGTCCATTCATCATCGTAGGCATTCCAAGCGGCGACTTTGTCTCTCAGCCACCCCTCCGTAAACGTGAGTACTGTCCAGGAGACATGGGCGCAGTCGCTGACGAGGCCTTTTCCGACTACCTACTGCAATCCGTTGTGCCGTTTATTGACGGCAAGTACCGTACGCGGGCATATCCGAAACAGAGGGTCTTACTGGGATTCAGCATGGGCGGCCTTCTTGCATTTCTGCTCGGCTGGAAAGCACCTAGCATCATCGGAAAGGCGATTGCCATGTCGCCCTCGTTTTGGTACCACGATCGGAACAACGTGTCAGCGTATGACATTGTTCGCAGTGATTGTGAACGCGTTCGGGCAACGTGCGGCTTGTCCAAGGCGGCCAATACTGGTGAGTGTAGCGCCGAGTTGAACGTGAATTCTTCACAAGATGCGCATGAATGCTCTTGTCTCCTGGACCAGATAGTGTTGGAGAAAACAAGGGGGTGCAACGGCGGTAGAACTGATGATCAACTTAGGATATACATTGATTCCGGTGATGGAGAGGGTGACAACCACTATGAGGCGGCGTGCATGAACAGCATTCTCGAGGAGAGCGAGATTCTACGCCGCGACCAACACTACGTGTACAAAGTGGACGCTCGCGCTGCAGACGTTCCATTGGGAGTCACGCACTGTCCGGCCGTTGCACGGCATCGTGTTCACCACGCTCTAAGGTTGTTCTTGCCGCCGGAACAAAACTAACTGCACCCTCAACATGGCGGACTGAGCATTGCTGCTGTAGTCTCTAGGAGCATGTTGCAAACACGTGGAGATTTTAATTTATGGGGATTTCCCTGGATATTAATAATATTATAATTGACTATTCTAATCATGACCATATGAGAGGCACCTGGATCTTGCCTGGTTCAATACTCATGTTGAACATGACTTTATACCCCGAACTCCCAGCCCTTTGAAACGTTTGCTGGTGATACTTGAAATACCAGAGATTGAGCTTGTTGACTCAAGAACTTCACGTTCTCGCCATCATCAAGTCATATGACATTTTAAAAGTACATATCCTGGACTCCTGGTACATTTCCTTCTATCTGCATGTTTTTTTGTTGCCATTTTGTACAAGTGAAGTCAGATAAAGATTTTTTAACCCATCTACCCACTGATACTAGGCATGTAACATAATTTTCTCTATCTGGGACAAGGGGTGGGGGGGGGGGGGCAGTATGCCTGTGAGAGACAAAGCCAAAGCAGGACTGACCCATCACCAGATGGGTGTCAATGGCTTCCAACAATCCCTAAGTTATAACACACTACCGATATTTAAAAAGGCGACGTGGAGACAATAATGAATAAAACTACTTGACTGTATAGGCGCACTCATATCACAATTATCCCAAGTTGTACATTGTACTGTTGAGATACCGAATTCAAATAAATCAATACCTATCAATACCATAGAGTTTCCATTGACAATTGTGGCGAGAACACGTTCTGGAACAATTGGTTGCTATGATTGGGATAATGATGAGTGCGCCTATAGTTTTATTCATTACGGCACCGCTGCTCAGTAGTGATATTTCAGCTTTTACTTTACGGTAGGTGCAATGTAGCCGGTTGCCCAAATGACGTCAAGCCGCATGATATTATGTAGCTGTTTTGTTTGTAGCCTGTGTAATCCTCTTCAATTAAATAATTCTTTACACATTGAACAGTGATTCTTCAGAATTCCCAAACTCCATTGCAGCGCATTTTTTGCACTTGAAAACACCGCCATTCCGGCAACAGGCTCTCAGCTGCACCAAATAAAGTGTTTTTGCCTCCCCTTCCTCAATGCCCTGATAATGCCCAATGGGCGAAATATTGGCAAAGTTATTTATTTGGTGCAGCCTGTTGCCGGAATGGCGGTGTTTTCAACAATGATCTAAAAAGTAGTTATGACCATTATTCTGTGCATGAATCCACGAAATGGAATACATCTAGTAGTAGTACTACTACTAGTAGATCTACTGGTACTAGATCGCGTAGATCTACTCTACAGCTGAGCTGCTCATGATCCATGCTGTCAATGACTCATACGTGTCATACCGGCACCCGTCCTACTGATACCTGACTCCTATGCGCATACCTTTCAGTGTTGCATGATCAAGACCATGACTGTAGTGATGTACATGTAGGTCTAGTAATATTACCAGGGTCCAGGGCCTAGGCCTACATGTACGCTGGGGAGTCGGACTCAGTGCACTCCCTGATCAAGACTGACATAGTCATTGACAAGAGGTAGAGAGTCTAGTAGACCTACTACTACTACTAGTACTAGGTACGGCTCGAGGCGCAAGGCATGACTGACATGTGTTTTTCAAAATGTTTATAGAATGAAGAACTCCCGGTGTGATTAGTATTGTCGTACATAATAATATTATTAGTCTAAGTCTGCTGTCCAGGAGTACCCAAAGATGCCCAAAGTTACACCTCTGGATATCGGGGCGGTATCATTCGATACCGGACCTCCAGGACAGCCCACGCTCCCGCTAACGATCACGCCCAAAGGCGAATGCAGCGCTGAGTTCCTGGCGAGCTGGGCGCACGAGAACGAATCTTGGCTGAAACAGAAAACTACAGAACATGGTGAGTGCAGAAGCATACGTTCACAGGCCCTTCAAATATCGTTCTCCACTAGGATACTAGGCTGTGATAATGGAGACTGAAATTATATTCATTGCCAGCTGTGTTTCATTCCATTTCTTCACGTCCGCCCGAGATACAAAAAAAGAAAGAAAGGTAAAGGTGTACAATGTAGTTTAAGGTCCCAAATTATTTCGCACTTCCCCAGTGTTCTGTGTACGTACTGCTACCAATAGCACATAACCCCCCAGAGTGTGCAACTCCCACATACCCTGCTGTCCCGACAGAATTTCAAGTTGACGTCATTATTTATGACGCAATGCTCCTTGCACCAGTGATTTACAACATGTGTACGGTTGTCAACGCATCACACGTTTTTCTTTGCAATAATTTGTACAGGATCGATGGGCTTCGGTCAACCACAGGTTCCGGATTCGTCTGATAATCCGTGTACAGTGCGCATTGCATCATCAAAATGACGTCAACTAGAAATTCTGTCTGGACAGCACCCATAGTCGAGTTGCACACTCTGGGGGGTTCTGTGTACTTGCTGCTACGCGTGCTTTCTGTGCACCTGAACCCCAGAAACCTTGCTGCGTGACAGTACACAGAACACTGGGAAAGTGCGAAATAATTTGGGACCCTAAACTGCACCGTTACCGAAAGAAAGATGGAACTGTTCATAGCTCAGGATCTCCCAAATAGAGAGACGTGCTATAAGGGCCCAGGGGCCATCCGTAAATACATGTACAGTCTGTATCGGCTATAGCGTACCCTTTTGATTTCCGTGATTTTATCACTATAACCGATGCATCACTATATGCGATACGATCGATTTTTTTCTCCTTTTTTCGATCGACACATGAAAGGCAAAGAAATACTTCCAGCATGGCGTTTTGACAAATGAGTGTGCTGCATAGTTGACGGTGCCTGCATTTCCATAAAAAAATTCTGCTATGTACATGTACATGTATCACTATAAAAATAAGCAACGTGAAGAAAGTAAAAAAATAGGGCCTTTGATATTATTGCTACATGTATTTTTAAGTTATCACTATAGCCGATACTAATATAGTGTGTTACATGTACGTCGGTGTATGCGTAACTCGTAGCAAAAAGTATCTTCTATCATTATTGGTCGTGGTTGACCTGTTTTAGAATATCCTCTTAGCACGCATGGCCTATTAATTGCGGAAATTGTGTTCGTGACATCTTTCATTTGATGTCTTTTTGGACACACATTATAACAGGTGCTATTCGGTTCCGTGGCTTTGCGGTGACATCCGCTGTGGAGTTTGAGAAGGCCATTCTTAACCTGGACGTAGAAATGAGCAACAAATACCGAGGCACGTCACCCCGAGTGCTGGAGCCGGGAACGACAGTAAGTATGTATACATTCATGAGCATACATGTAGATCCTGCTTGTATTGCTGTGCTGCCGTGGAAGTACATGTCATGTATGTTGTATGTACATATATGTGTTTGTGTTGGCGCTGCTCTGAGCATGCTCTGAGCATGCATGTTTCACCCTTTATGTTGGAACAGACCGTGAAGGATTCATCATTTTCATGTTCGTCACGGAGTTCTTATGAAATGGTTTATCACACAACACCTAGTCATTGCATGGGATTGTCTTGTAGCAAACATAAAATGATTGGTGGAGCCTGGATAATATGCATTATCTTATTGTCCGGAGTATAAGGCCACACCAAGTTATTTCTATGTTTCACATCACCGCGCTCGTACCATTTCGAATCGTTAATAATAATAAGAAAAAAGCACCCAGACGAGTCTATCGATGGCTGTTATGGCGAATATTCTCTAGCCAGTATGGCAGATCAGAGGTTATCTATCAGCTTCTCGATAATCTTGCATTCCAAGCGATGGTACTTAGAAAGTGCGAGCGATGAAAGTTCTTTCCAAGCCGTCCGGGAGGGCCTGCTCACCGAGCGAGCGTAGATTCCACTTGTCAAGGACTCCGAGATTTTTCCAGGATTGTCGTGATGGAGAGGAATTCCACTCGACTCATGTCAAAACGCAGAAGAAGCTATCCATGAAATCTGTTGCGGAATCGTTCCTGCCCAGTCTATCAGCTGTACTGTGCCGACTTTTTGTCGTTTTTGATAAGTGACAGCTTACAGACTGAGTGTAGTGGTGCTATTCTGTGTGCAACATCGCTCAGTACACGGTGAACGGAGTTTTTTCTTCTGTTTTTCGCCCGCCCGTGTGGCTTTGGCAGGAAATTTCCGACGCGAAACATAGAATTAGCTAGGTGTGGCCTAAGCCGCACTGGAGTATAAGCCGCACCCAGATCCTTTGTCATGAAATGCAGGCATCTACCCTATGTATCGCCGTTAAGTCGCAACGACTTTTTTTGAGTGAATTACTTGTATAAAAAGTGTGGCTTATACTCTGGAAATACGGTACTTTATGACAAATAATGCTGACCGCCAATTTCCAGACTATGTGTGTGGTCTGCTGCTATGTATGTCCGATGTATTGTTCTCTTTCATGCAGTATATCTTCTCTGCGTCCGAAGTACCGCCGTTTCTTCCGATTCCCCAGCACATCGAGATGAGCTTTCTACCGTCACCGCCGCATTGGATATTTTTCTGTTGTTTGAATGCGCCAACGTCGAAGGGTGGAGAAACGTCTCTTTGCGACTTTCGACGAGTCTATGACGACTTAAATCCCGAGTTCAAGCAACGTCTTTACGAGAAGAAGGTACGCGCAGAGAGAATGTATGTTTTGCCACATTATAATATTTCGGAACAAAGATGTAGCTTTGGAAACTACACCGGTCTTACACAGCCGCGCTCCTGCGTCCCTGCTGCTACCCTCCGAGAGTCCTGTTCTGATAACATTACATTGGGCACCGTAGAAAACGATAGTAGTCGGCTGGGTTACCCAATTCAAACAACCTACTGGCGTACTCGCATGATTACCTGTCACTGTCCATCACAGATGGGACACTATTCAAGACAGGGCACTATTTGTTTTTAATGCAGGTACATTTAGGTCATCCAGGATGAAAACGAAGAAAAACAGAGCCAAAGTTTACCGTGAACTATCGCGACTCGACAGAAACAGCAACAAGAACTGCGATTTTGATCTTGATACCATCAGTGCATGGACACAAGACTATTAGCAAAAAAAACCACAAAATGTGAACATGCGCTTGGCTGCAAGCCCGGGGTGGGGGCACTATTCAAGAGAGGGCTGTATTTTTCACAGGATCTTAGAGACTGGGGCACTATTCGAGAGAGGGCTGAGCGCGGCTCTAATCGCGCGAGTACGGTACTACTATCACAACTACTACTGTAAAGCCATTATTCTAACGTGGCGCCGCATATGTAACGATTTCCAAAAATTGACTGTTTTACGTATACCAAAGGTAACGATTCTCACTCATTCTCAACGCTCGATAGCAACAGTATTGTATCAATTTCTGTATAATGATTTCTATTTTAACGACAGATTTCTACCTCGTTAACTCGTTAGAGTTAGCACTTCGTTATAAATATGGCTTGTACAGTATGACACAGAACAGCAATGGCAGGGCTAGTTGGTCACTACTCTGAGCTTCAATCATCAGCCAACCACTAGCTACTACACCAATATTGCTATTCAGCAAAGAGTCGTAGGATCATCTGGGGAGATGACCCGCGAGACTAGAATGGGGAATGATGTAAGTGATAGTTTCGCTCCCAGGCCACTGGTTCCAGTCGCACTTGGCGCAGGGTCGATTTGCGAACGCTCGCACAGTCACGGCACCGCAGGTCTAGGCCCTGTTTAGAGCCAGCAAGCCAAGATCGCAATTGCAAGTTCCACAGCCCACGGCCGTCTCATATAACTCCCTAATCCGAGATCAACATGCACACCGTGTCGGAAACCAATCTCTTGAGAGTTGTCTCCCTAGATGCCATGGTTCCCTGATGTTCAACTTGAGATCTAGTTGATCACATGAGTGTTACATAACCCCGTGCTAGCGGAGGAACTCAAACTAGGTTTGTAAGCCATACAGGTATGTACACAAACTCAAAAAAAGACCTACAGCAAGGCTCTTTCGTTCTCTCTCTCTCTCTCCCCCCCCCCCCCCCATCTCTCTCTCTTTCTCTCTGTATCTCCCCCCCCCTCTCTCTCTCTCTCTCTCTCTCTCTCTCTCTCTCTCTCTCTCTCTCTCTCTCTCTCTCTCTCTCTCTCTCTCTCTCTCTCTCTCTCTCTCTCTCTCTCTCTCTCTCTCTCTCTCTCTCTCTCTCTCTCTCTCTCTCTCTCTCTGTCTCTGTCTCTCTCTGTCTCTCTCTGCCTCTCTCCCTGTCTCTCTCTGTCTCTGTCTCTCTCTGTCTCTCTCTGTCTCTCTCTCTCTGTCTCTCTTTCTCTCTCTCTGTCTCTCTCTGTCTCTCTCTCTCTCTCTCTCTCTCTCTCTCTCTCTCTCTCTCTCTCTCTCTCTCTCTCTCTCTCTCTCTCTCTCTCGCGCGCGCGCGCGCGCTCTCTCTATCTATCTTTTTCTCTCTCTCTCTCTCTCTCTCTCTCTCTCTATCTATCTCTCTCTCTCTCTCTCTCTCACACACACTAAGATATTTGTGGACATCACGCTACTGCATTATAGAAAAAGGGGGATTTGCCAACTGGTAGAGCGGTTGTCAGTTGACACATCCCGTCTCTCGCACTGCTGATAAATAATCGTAGGATATTGCACTATCTCTGGCGCAATGACTTACTATGATGCATCTTTTCTGAATGGCCTGTGTGTAGGTGAGGTACGTTCGCAACTATCGTCAGAAGAGCCAAGCAATGGACATTGACCTTTCCATGCTCAAAGGCTGGGAGGACCTCTTTGAGACTACAGACAAGGCAGCCGTTGAAGATGATGCAAGGTAGGCATGCAGGGGAACGGAAGTCAGTGTAATCGCAGGACCGAAGGGAGCAGTTTTTCATTTTTGGTCCGGCCACACCACACCCTTTTATACAGTTTGTGTGTGATGTAGCTTGTACTTCGAAGTACGCATACCCTCCTCAGCAGTAGACATACATGAGTCCGACAAGCTGGTCTGGTGATGACCCGACAAACCAGGCTGGTTCTGGCGGGTCTGGACTGGACAAAAACCCACCAGCAATGCATGCTTGTAACCTTGCCCGATAGTATGCATTGCTCAGATGTATGATTATCATGTGATATGGAGACAGACTAATCAACTCCGCATTGCACAGCAGGGAATCTCATAATGGCTCCTTGAAGTGGGGCTGTCCTAGTTGAGGTGGAACCTGCCTTCACCTACATCAGAACCTGTGGCGCAGCTGTTTAGCCAAGCAGGGAGATGTAGTTGAGTACGATTTCCAGTGGCCGGATCAATCGCCCTTATTAATGCCCACACCGCATCCTTTCTGCAAGGAACTGACCGCCCAATTATGCCCCCATTTCTTGTCCGGTGTCCTCCAGGCAAGATGATTTGACAGTTGATTGGAAGGAGAATGATGATCTACGGCTAACTAATGTTTCGGAGCCGTACCAGGTACACCCAGAGACTGGAGACAAGGTGTGGTTCAACCACTTGCAGGTGAGACAAACTAATGTTCAGTTGCATGTGACCATTACCTGCGTAACCACTTTCAGGGTGGTGTGTAGCCCTTTCCCAAACATGCCAAAGTATTTCGCAACTCAACCATGCCAAAACACGTGAACGTTGCTGAAATTGCATCCATATCTTCTAAACAAGCTCAATAGTAGCTAATATCGCAACTCAAAAGGTGTGCATTCTTTTGTGCATACATTGATGCCGAGAACAACCAAAAATGAGCAGAAATAGACCACTGTGGCCTTAAGTGTGGGTATTCAGTACTTGGCGTCGAAGAACTGGGGAATCAGCATCGTAGCCTATGCCGTCAGTCTCATTTTCACGTACAACAGTCTATGCACTGTGGAGTAACGGCATACTGTGCTTGGTAAATTAGTATCCTGTTCGTTATTCGGCGCCTGACAATACTGCACGTACTACGTGTTTCCAAGTGTGTGTGTGTGTGTGTGTGTGTGTGTGTTTGTATGTGAATTCGTGTGAGTCTATTCACATGTGCGTGTGTATATACATTCAGGAGATCTTACGTGCATGTCTGTGCCGCTGTAGCAATATGAATGTGCACCTGAGGCCGTGAACACATTTTGTTGGATGTTGCTCTGCACAGCTCTTTCACCAGAAGTTGCTAGCACGTGAGCTGATGCACTCCGCCCGTCGTACAGGCAACCTACTCCGGTGGCTGTTTGCCTGGCTACTGCTGCTCCTCTCGCACATCATTCTGTTTGTGAGGGGTTCTGAAAATCTTGGAATGCATACAATGTATGGAGATGGTAAGTCTTTTAATGAATTGAAAAAAAGAGGTCTCACTTTACATGTACCGTAAAGTCGCGGATAAAAGCCGGGTTTGCATACAAGCACATCGCGGATAGAAGCCTGAAAATCAAACGGGTCAAATGCATATAAGCCTGTCGCGCGTAGAAGCCTGGCTTCTATGCAAGCGCGGATCGGGTAGGTCAAGAGTGCATGCGCTATGTACAGTGCATAGTAAAACGGCCGCCATACCGGTGGTCAGTGGTAGATCTACGCGTGTCGCGCGTAGAAGCCTGGCTTCTAAGTAAGTTCTATGCAAGCCCGGATCGGCCGATGTGCATACAAGCCTGGCGAAAATATCAGTGGTGCATATAAGCCTGGTTTGCATACAAGCCTGGTTTGCATTGAAGCCTGATGCAGAAACCGGCTTATGTGCTTATAAGCCCGGCTTTTATCCGCGACTTTACGGTATGTATTTGAAAAGTCGTGAACGGTGCCATTCGCCTGTTCAATATTGCAACAATTTCTCCTCCTCTTCTCTGTGAGGGTAGTCGCCTGAGAGTGCATGGAGGAGAAAAGGAGGAGAGATTGTTTGATTCATTTATTATGTATTTTCTACATTTTTGTTGTGTCAACACAAACAAGATACGTCTTTCTGTTTAGCTGTGTGTTTGTTTGTTGGTTAGTTTGCCTGCTTGTATTATTATTTCCGTCAGTTTGTCTGGTCATGTGCCGAAGAGCCTGACTCGCTAGAAGCGGTAGCGCAGCACTACGACTGTGTGTCATCCGCTACAAAGATGTCCATTGCTAGTAGTGTGATGTACTCTATGCCGGTCATAGTGTAGTGTGATGTACTCTATGCCAGTCATATAGTGTAGTGTGATGTACTCTATGCCAGTCGTGTAGTGTAGTGTGATGTACTCTATGCCAGCCATATAGTGTAGTGTTAGTAATACAGGCAGACAGTCTAGTGCACCATAGATAGAATAATTATACTATGTCGGACAAAGTATCTTTTTAGAATCTTGTATTGTACTTTACCAGATTATTTAGTCTTTGAGTACAATGTAACCAGTTTTTGTGAATACTATTCTGCAAAAGAATATAGAATTTAAGATCCTTGTCGGTACATTATACTCAATTTCTGTGATTGGGAAATGTGCATTGTCATGAAATCTGCATTGTCGTGAAATGTGCATTGCCGTACCGTTGGCGTAATAGAGTTAATGGTAACAGTGCCGACCTGTACATAGACTATGGCAATAGAACTAGGTGCTGAATATGAGTTTGGGGCGATTGGATATCGTAGTGCAGCAGGCGTGTACTATAGCAAACTCCATGCATAGTACTGCTCAATGCGACTAACGTTTTGCATGCAACAAGTTCCCATCATTAGTTTGTTCCCTGCACCCCTACTTGAATATGCCCCACTGGCCTGGTCGAGCGCAGCCGCAACTAACATGGCCCAGCTGGATAAGGTTCAGCAACGTGCCCTGCATTTCCTGGGACCTGGAACGATCCTCCAAAGGCTTCAGCTTTGCCGGATGGTGGCAGCCCTGTCATACTTGTACAAGCTGCACTACGTTCCAGGGCTTCCACAGGTAAAGGCCATACTGCCACCAGCCAAGCCCCCTGCCGTAGCTAGCATGCGCACAGGGCAAAAATGTCAGACGCACCTTGGCTTCCAGCTGAAGTGGACACCCCCTCACACAGCCCCTGACTACCTCCTGCGATCCTTCCCCTTCTTCGCCATCACACCCTGGAACAACCTGCCTGCAGACCTCCTGCTTCACGAACCTCATTCAAGACGCCTCCAAACCTTCAAGGTCAGCGTATGTAAGGATCTAATCCGAAAGAGATGGCTGTGGTCCACACAGTACCTGTGACGATGATATTGAGACCCATTTAGTATTTACCTTTCTACTAGTACTTTGCTTGTTATGATTATTGTTTTCTTTTTTCTTTTTCCCTTTTGGTTTAGTTATTACACGTATTATTTGGTGCAATACTTGCGCGCCTTTCTCGCACCAAATTATTATTTTTGCTACTTGACCATGCACCCCCCCCCTTTTTTTCTTCGATGGCAGGTTGCAACGCTAACGCCGAGACCCCTGGTCGGTCGAGTTGCTCCCTGTACATTGGCACGTCGTCCCTACATCCCCTGTGTCTTGTTTTGTGTTTGTCCCCACATGTCTCTTTGTAGGGCTGTGTTCCCAATAAAATAAAATAAATTTAAAAAAAGCCGCTGTCTAATCCCGTGTGCACTGCTCAGGCACGGAAGTATCCCGTCAGGATTGTGACCACCTGCAAGAAACTGTCTGGAAGCACACCAAGTACGATCGCTGGCAGCTTGGCGACATCCTGATGATCGACAACTTGGCCATCTCTCACGGCCGACAGGTAATGTTACAGTGGGCCAAACACAACGTACGGAGTAGCCAATTTATCTGAGAACGCTACTGCAATACACTGTTGTTCAGGCAATTACTATTATAGTTGCACACAAAGTATATGGTCAAGGAGATCACGTTCTCCCCCTCCCCCTACATTCACCCTCATCATATGAAGCCATGAGAAATTTACAAGCAAGAACGATTTCCCTTGTTCCGTGTGTGTGTGTGTGCATTGTGCAGCCGTTCACAGGAAAGCGCAAGATAGTGGTGGGATGGGCTAATCCGCTACCGAAAGAAAACAAACCCATTGACGACTTCTCATGAGTGGTCTCAGTATGCTTAGTCATGATCCCTCAATCCAATCCAGCAAAACAATTTGTTTGAAATTCATACAGTTCAATGCGTATGAAAAGTATATCTTGTGACAGCAGGTTTATTAGTAGAAAGATAATGATTTATCATGGCATGCCTTCCAGTTCGGATAATTGTTTGTTTTATTGCTGAGATTTTCGAAAGCTGGTACGATCCTTCATGCTTTCTTTCTTGCCGTTAGATTTTTAACAATTCACAATGATGTCAGAGTACTAGTGGCAGTGAAATCGTTGCCAAAGTTGATGAAGACACGCTAGGCATGACATTTTTTCATGATAACATCCTGTCGGCATCGCTTTTTATTTTGTTAGCCGAAGGCTGCTGTTAGTAAACACTTTAGAAGTCCCTCACAAGCTGTTGTGAGGAAAATATTTCATGTCCATCCTTACGCTATCATTTTCGTGAAGTAATTCAAGGACCCTAGCCGTGATGCGTGGACTGAATTTCTGCTACAAGCCACATAACAGGGCCGGCCTGTGCATTTGTTGTATTGGTCCGCGCCATACCACAGTCGTTCACAGTTTGTGTATGTCATGGCGGCTACACATGACCGCCGCAGTAGATAGCACACGTAGATCTACGTTGGTGGCCAAAGAGTTGGTCCAGCCATGGCCTGACCAAATGGCCAGACCAAACGCACTGGTTCCGCTGCCCATGCAAAACCAGATGCAGAACATGAAACCATGCATACACTGCAGCGCGTTAACGAGACAGGAATGACTCCAGAACATGAAACCATGCATAGACTGCAGCGTGTTGACGAGACAGGAATGACTCTAACGACCTTCAGGTCTCGGTTTTGCTGTCAATCCTGCGTGCCAAATTAGGAAGAAAGAAACCGTTTTAACAATTCACTTAAGAACGGGATAGAATGTAGGTAAAGAGATTAAAGAAGATTAAAAGAAAGAAAAATGGAGAGGGAAAATGGGAGTATCTGGATAAGAAGAGTGGCTGTGTAAACGGTAGTCACAGATGGCTGGTTGCCTGCAGCCTACAGGTTTGCAGAAAGTGCTTGTCCGACAAATATATATCACAGGCTGTTCATTGCATGCCCACACTACAGCCAGTGGCTTAGCAAAAAGGTGTTCGGAAGTGGGAGGGGGGGGGGGGGGGACAAAAGGATGAGAGGGATTCATTTCAAGAATCGTCTTCATCTTCCAGTCCACACTCTTCGATTTCACAATCCTCAGCTTCACAGCGGCGTATCAAAGCCGCCTCCTCATCGTCTCTGCCTGCTGTGAATTCAGCAACTGCCTGCTCATCACTGGTTGCAGCCTTCGCAGCCTCATCACCTGCATCCGTGATCCATTTGTCATTGCCTGTAACGCTACGCAGTCCTCTTGCGCCAAGCATGTACCGCTCTGATTGCAAGCTGCGGCACACACTGTACTTTGTCCAGTCGTTCATTTTCATTATTCCGTTCACGGACTCTGTCTTGCATATCTCTACCAGCTCTTCCATAGTATCTATGCGGCAAGTCTTACACAGAGTGGCGAAATGCTCACAGTTGCTCTTGAAGATGTGGTAACTGCTGAACAAGTGCGGTTGGTTTTTGAGTAACCAGCGTGCGATGTCGGCAGCATGTGAACGTGGAGCATCCTGTCCCCGCAGCTCAACTGACTTGTTCCGTTCGTAGTCTGGTGATATGCCATCAATGCCATAGGGGTCCTCTGCTGGATGTTCCTGATTAGGGGTTTCCCCTAAGTAGGAGTATACCAGCACTTTCTTATCTCGATACTGCATGAACGTGCCCAGATCATGGTGAATGATTTGGGATGAGAACAGCGAAGAAAATCCTCCCAAGCCCTTCATGACCACCTCCCTCGCCCTGCGTCTAACACCTCCAGGTAGAAAGAGTGGCGTCACGTCTCTCTTTTGAGGCCTTTCCTTCGATGGTCGTCCGAACTGAATGACTTTCTTGTTGACTGCATCATAAATTCCTTCATAGATAAGTATGACACACATGAAAGAGGTGCAGCAATTTAATAAGGGAGACGATATGTGTGTGGACACTGACATAACAATTAGGATCAGCCAAACCAATATATTGTTTGTTTGTTTGTTTCTTTTATTTGAATTCGTTTAGAGCACAGGCAATTCTGCCTTCTCACCAGAGGAAAAACCTCCGGTTCCTGCTAAGAACGAATATAATATTATGAGAGAAGGAAATATTAAAAAGAATCATAACATGATAATTCCAAAGCACAAAGTTTGTATATAATTCAAATGGGTGTGTGTATGTTGCTTAGATCGTGCCTATAACTTAAGTATAAGCATCGGTAGTGGATGAGAAAGAACAAAGCGTTGTGTCAAGTTGGATGACTACCAGATCCTTAACATGGGTTCCATACATGTACATGTACATGTGGGCATTCCAAGAGGCACACATGCATGTACTGCATAGCAGGAAAGTTTCGGACGGAAATATTTTCGGACAAAGCCGAACTTCGACCTTTGGCACAGATTACATATTCGTACAGTGCTGCATCAGTGCATGCTAAATAAACGTGTTTGCAAGCAGTATGTATGTACTGCTGCATGTATAGAGTACATAATCTCACATGAACAAACTTTAGTACGGAATTAATTTCAGTGCAAAAAAAATAGTACGAAAATAAATTCCTTCTGAAAATTTCCTGCTTTACAGTATATTGATAAATCGAATAAGCTTGCACACCATGAGTATATAATGTACATGTATGTCATTTGTGCAATTGGGAGTAGCGGTCAAATAAGTGCATAGGGTCGACAATTACTGCCTCGATATGTCGCAGCTGAACCGTGACTCGAGTTTGCTACGGCTTAATTTAAAAGCAGTGCACCAGTAATGTACTTGTACATGTACTGCAGTCAGTGTGTACAGTGTGCTATGGGCATGTACTTGTACATGTACTGCAGTCAGTCAGTGTGTACAGTGTGCTATGGGCATGTACTTGTACATGTACTGCAGTCAGTCAGTGTGTACAGTGTGCTATGGGCATGTACTTGTACATGTACTGCAGTCAGTCAGTGTACAGTATCCTATGGGCATGTACTTGTACATGTACTGCAGTCAGTGTGTACAGTATCCTATGGGCATGTACTGCAGTCAGTCAGTGTACAGTATCCTATGCGTATGTAGTACTATGTACACTTGAGCGCTATCTTCGGGTGCACGGTTACATGTGACTCTGGTCTAGCAAGTTTAACACGTATGACACTTTCTGGCTAGGACACACCTGAGCTCGAAATTCCACCAAGTTTGTCATCGCCTGATGCGTTGTGACCAAAATTAATACTTTACCGCCATTTTCAACCTAACAATCTTCTGATTTTTGTTGGTTAGAGACGTGAAAATTGATTGTAACGAATTCTGGATATCAGACCTAGCAAATAACTGTGCATATGTGTAAATTCGGAAACACTTTTCTCAAGGTTTGGAGACTCCACTGTAGCCAATACTTGAATCCATACATCCTGTACACTGTCTATAATCCTGATGATGGGCCTTGCCCGAAAATTTGAGCTAATGTATATCAATTGCAGTGTAGCCTAGAGACCGTTAGAGAGAGTGTGTACAAGGTGTGTGTACAGGATGCATGGATATGTGTAAATGTACATTGTTTTGTAGAATACAAACTCAGAATTTACCGAATTATCTCAATTTGTCTATAATCCGAACTTACAACTTGTTTAAAAACATCGTTTGATTTAAGAAAATGTTCGTTGATAGAAGTGGTCTTACAAGAACACACTGGCTTGACCCGATTTGGAATTCATTTCAGCAGTAGGCAAGAGTGCTGTGCAGTGAGGTGAGTTAATACGTAGTACGAACACCACCCGTGATCGTCAACAGCGAATAGCGCTTACACTGGTGTCTTACCATGATGAGAATATCGGTACCGGACAGTCCCGTCTGCATTGGCAGTCTTCCTCTGCCACTTGAAACGGCGCACAAACACATGATCACCGTCTTTGAGCTCTGCCGCACTCTTGGCCACAATTTTGGGTTGCGCCTCCATCTCAAAGGAGAACAACTGCAACACACATCCAGATGTACATGTACATTGAGCGGTATGAGAATATGTCTGGCCTTGCACTGCACCAAGCCATGTACATGTATAATTATGTAAGTACCATAATGATCAAGTCTGCATTGCAGGTAACTACAAAAGTCCAATGAAGCAAATTAATTTCGTCGCAGCTCTACCCCCCCCCCCCCCCCCCCCGCTATTTTAAACTTTCTTTTCGGGACAGTATATTATTAAGAGTAGGATGAGTCGCACGGATCATCGAATAAAGCCTGCGAAAAGAAAAAAATTGCGTCTACTTGTAATTATATGAGCCAGAAGTGAAGCGAATTCAAATAAACATTAAAAAAAAGAAGAAAAAAAAGACGTCAATGCTAGGGTCCGGGTGCCACCATTTCCAATGAATGGACAGTGGTGTTCCTGCACTGTTATCAGGCTATACTATGTATAACCGATACGTAGGTCTACTACCGGTACCGGTAATAATCACATCTGATTTATTCATCAGGTCGAGGTAGTGGTAAAAGTCTTTATTATTTCAAGTACCAAATATTTGAATCTCTAGGCGTCTCGCGAGCTCAGTCGGCACAGCACGTTCGGTTTGCGTTTCGCGAGTCTGGTTGACCAGATTGGCGAAGTATCCAACTGTTCTCGTTTTTCGGCTCAGAGAAGAAATTTCAGATAAATGCAGAGCCACAACCGCGTTCTCTTCTCTCGATTATCGAGTGTCATACACGAACGTTACGTTCAATGCACAGCACTACATTGCTACTACTAGTGCTACAGGAGAGTAAGTGGGAGACTCGATACGGAACTACACGCAGGTACATGTACATGTACATGTACTTCAGATGGCAAACGAAGAGATTCTTTACCGCCACTTTCAACCTAGCAATCTTCTGAACAAAGAGAAAAGGAAGGAAGGAAGAGATTCTCGGACATTCTGATCCTGCAGATCCTGAGATGCCTTGATGGACCCACCTTACCTCACTGGCTTGTAGCGCTTACGATTCTTCCAATGAATGACGGCTGACTCACAACCTACTGATAAGTGATATGCAAAGTCTAAGACTACGTCTACGACTACAAGTAATCATGGTAATACTAATAGTAAATGACCTGGAATAGCTGGATCATGCTGAGCGATTCCTTTCCTCTGCAATGCCGAGCAGTTCCTTTCCCGCCACTCACTGTGGGAACTAACCCGTGTAGATACTAGTATACACCGTGGTGTAGACCTACCGTCCTAAGTCCATAGGCTTACTACGTGTAGTAGTAGTAGCCCCAAGGCTCTAACTCTAAGGCGTAACGCGCATCCTGTTTATAAAAGTGCGTTTTCATCATTCTTTTATTGTGTACTAGTACTGCGCTGCAGTGACTGCTAATGAGAGCCAGCCGGGCCTTGGCTTATCATTGCCTGATCTATAACAGTAACAGCTGACACTGTTACTGCGCGTATCAGTAGTATAATAGGTCTACAATGTACTGACTGTACTGTACATGTAGTCTAGTAAGGCTAAGACTTAGTAAGAGTACGATTGTACTGTACTCTGTAGTAGAGTCTACTTGTTTTTCCACCGCAGGACTGTACTTCTGACCTGCACGTTTCCGCAGGTGCTTGCAGGGGACTCCCCCGCCCCCCGCTAGGCAACACAGCTGTACAGGCAGGGAGAAGTGCACTGCATCATCAGATCATGCCTGCCAGTTTCCTGCCCGCGGCCAGGGGGGTCTGGGGAACGACTTCAACTGAGTTCAAGACAAGACGTTAGCTACATCCTCTTGAAGAGCATGAACTAGCCCTTTCCCAAAGGTGCTCACTTAGTGCTTTTCGCGCCCCTCAAAATATGCTGAAAAAGTGCTCTTTTTTTGTGAAACAGACAAAAAGTGCTCTTTTTTTCAGTGAAGCATAGCCATGAAAGGCCTTGATACATGTTCAGATATGAACCCAATGCCAAGCTGAGAAATGAATACGCACTCTTCGAAAGGCAAAACAGGAAGTAAAGCTCAAAACCCCCACTTTTTACAGCATTGTGTACACCGGGTACAAGCTTCACCAACTTGTTGCCCCCCCCCCCCCAAAAAAGGGGGCGTGCCAAGGCCCATCGAGCACTGGGAAAATGTGATCGCATGCATGAGCAAACAGATTTTAGCACTTTTTCAGCTAAAAAAGCTCAAAAAGGGCGATATTCACCAAAAAACGCAATAAGGGGCGAAAGAAACGGGCTTTTCCAAAAAGGGCGAAAAAAAGGGCGAGCACCTTTGGGAAAGGGCACACAATCAACAGTATTATTTTTTGTCGCATTAATTAATATTTCCTTCAAAATACATGTACATGTAGGACTCAGTGAGCAGTCACGTCTCGATGACCGATCACGATCCCCGTGACCAATCAAACAGTCACGAATCCCCGAAGAGCAGTCATAAAGTCACACACCAGTTTGAATCCCGATGACCAGTCAGAAACAGCCGCGACTTTCTCTGTGAACGGTCACAGGATCCACGTCAAAATATTACGACTCAACTGTAGGCATTCACGCGTTCAGCATACTTTTTTCCTTCACAGGTTTCAGAAGTGAGCAAGAAAGATTTCGATCAACTCTCGATCTCCGCGTAGTTTACTTACAAGTTGTAGCTCGAGTCTGGTGTGTGTGGGCTCCTCTCCAAAACGAAGGGTGGTCGAAAATCTTGCAGGCTTCAGATAGAATCTCTTTTGAGAGGACGTTCTGGCTAGTAGGTTGTGCTATTCATCATATTTGAAGAACAAACTTCGTCGTTCAGAAAAGCTATTTCGGAATATTTTCAGTCATGTAATTTTTGCATGCCGATCTTGCTAGAGCAGAGACTGACTTCAACTGATCCAGCATGCAAGCAGCACTCGATTTGTGTTTTTGGAGAGGATGGGTGACAAGGTTACGGAGTCAGACGTGGACATCGTCGACGATGCAGAGACGAAAATATAATGAAGATGGAAATGAAAATATGTTCATTTCCAAGAAGGTACTGAGTACATCAAGCACCTTCGTGTGTGTGGCTCTGTCTTTCTTGTGGAAGACTCCACAGAAAAACAATGTCCAGCTTGTTGAAACTGAAACTGCCTCTCAGTTGAAGTCGTTCAGGAAGACATCTATTCAAGACATCATTGATCCATTCTCAAGGACCATCGTAAGAAATTAAATCAAGTCATGTTTATCGATAAGAATGGCGAACTAGACCAGAGAAGTGTGAGTGTCTTGTTTTGACTGCAGGAAACTGTATTTCAACATTCTGGCTCAACGTAGTGCTTACGCAGTTTACTGCTTCGAACACATCTTCATTTCTACTCCCAAAATAACTCTGTCAAATTTATTGATGCAACATTATGCATCATGGTCTTTCTCGTTGTGCTGCTATAACGTGTATAAGTACATGCATACGAGTACTGTGTACCGTTTACTGTCTCCTTGTTTGTACTGAGGGCGCAACTCATTCTATTCATTGGGTTAATATCATTCTTATCTCAAACGGAAACGTTTTAAATTTTTCATCTTGCTAAGGCTCAATCTGCGGACGGAACTGTTTCGTCCTTTGGGGACTCATCAGCGCAGCGCAAATAGATGTTTTTACCATTATTTCACATCATCACTCCCTTGGTATTGACTCGTATGCCAACATCACTTGTCTTGATAGCCATATGACGCTGTTAATGAACACGTCGAAAATGTACATGTACATGTACATGTACGTATTTCTTACAAACTCGGATGTTGAGACAATAGCCAATAGTATTATATAAAGAGAAAAGGACCTATAAGTTACTAGTTATGACTAACCGTCCACCAAGGTAACCAAGGTAACGAGATAATATACAGTCAGATAGTGCGACAACAAGGCACAAAACTGACAAGGATATTGAGACATTCAACGACCTGACACCTAGCTCCAACACATTTACGAAGCGCAAACCAACAACCTTCCAATTGGGAAGGCTCAGGTGCGGAAAGTTCCAATGAGGGGAAGGGCTGCGCAACGAAGATGTGCACGAGCTATATCCCTCTGCAACAAAGAATGTCCAACGTTACGGGATGAATTGATGATGACAAGACTAGTAAGCCCACCATTGGACAAACCAGTCTTACTACAACTGGAAAACGCAAGGCAACAGACCACCCAACTTGGGAAACGCAAAGGTTAGTATGTACAAAGACATGAAGAGGGGAAGCCAAGCGAAGACGAACTATCACGAATCGAAAGTCAACCTCATTGGAAATTTCCGCACCTGAGCCTTCCCAATTGGAAGGTTGTTGGTTTGCGCTTCGTAGATGTGTTGGAGCTAGGTGTCAGGTCGTCGAATGTCTCAATATCCTTGTCAGTTTTGTGCCTTGTTGTCGCACTATCTGACTGTATATTATCTCGTTACCTTGGTTACCTTGGTGGACTGTTCGTCATAACTAGTAACTAGTAACTAGTAACTTAGAGGTCCTTTTCTCTCTACATAATGTAGTTCTTATTCTTATCAACCACCACACCACACCACACCACACCACACCACACCACACCACACCGCTGCGCTCTCCGGCCGACCTCAACACGTTGCCACAGCACACCATCAGCAAAACAACACTTCAGTTGGTACTCTGCTCCTTCAGACAGCAGCTGTTTCGATCATCAGGATCTCGTCAGTGAAGGTTGATAATGTAGAATGGCTAACAGATAGTGAACTTCACCCTTTTGCAGCGAAAAGGGGGGACACATAATGGCGCATCTTAAGGCGAAGATTAAGGCGCGAAGATTAAGGCTAAGCAAAGGCGATACTGATAGACTGCACTGAGGATACTAGTAATAGAATCTGGACAAGGCCGAATGCTGCTACTTACCCCTCTTAATCATAATTATTTAGTTCTTGTATTTCTTTATTTGAATTCGCAATTACGCACGTGAGCTATAAACCCAATATACATGAAAATATCCTGCAAGCTATTCATGAAATGTATAATTTGATCTGTACGATTTCTATTCGCCCACAGCTGGTTGGATCCAATAAAACCCCAACAAGATCAAACTCATTCTGGGTGCTGAAAAGGGGCTCTCGAAGCCCCTGAATACTTGTGCATATCAGTCTGAGCTTCATAAGCTATCAATGAGAATACTGAAGTTCGCAGCATGAGTGCAGCATTTTAAATTTTCATTTGCTTCAATTCTCTGTCCACACAAAACGACCCCAAATATGGGTATAACAGTGTCAGGTAATGTGCTCTGCATGACATATTTGCTTGTACCATGCAACTCAGGTAAAGACTAATAGCACTAGAGTCAACTTCGCTAATAACGACTATTCGCGAATAAGGACATAATTTTCATGCCCAGAGCAAAGTCCCAGTATCTTGTAGTATCTTGATCCTAGTTGCATAGAACAAGAAGTCCAGGCACAAGCTTAGGCTACACAGATTGTTGCAACTTTGAATTTCATGCCACACACACACTGTGACGGACACACACACACCACCATCACCACCACCACCACTGCCAGCTGCCGGAAATGTCACCGCCGCTCCCCGAAGGGAGGTACTGACACACACACGCACACACCCACCCACACATGCACACACCCACACACACTTGTACTTTGTCTTGCTCATTGCCATGACTGGTCACGCGAGTCTCCCCCGAAGAGAGGAGAAAGATTCAAAATAAATCTTGGAAAGATGACTTAATTGGCTATTGAACTGCCCAACGGCCATCACGACCTGAAATCCCCAACCTGTGGGTGGACTTGGAAATGACCCTACATATGGGCTGGCAACACCTCAGTAAGTGGGTGAGGACAAGGTGCAGAAAGGGGTTGACGGCATCAAGGTATCCGTCCACAGATCCAACTGCAATTACCCCTGCCCAAGTGAAGGCACACACACACACACACACACACACACACACACACACACACACACACACACACACACACACACACACACACACATACACGCACACACACACACACACACACTACTACTACTACTACTACTACTACTACTACTACTACTACTACTACTACTACTACTACTATGTACAGCTACCCTATCGGGCCACGCCGCTCCCAGAAGCGGGAGACAACGACAAGAAGAGAGAAGAGAAGAGAGAGAAATCGCAAAGTCAACAGTATTGGGCATGGTGTTGCAAGTCCTGTGGCCTTGAGAACCGCCTTTCGCAATGCTCGCATTCATGACGGCAGTTGTTCCTGGCTGCACGTGACATCCGTTTCGCACGGTCACATTGATGACGGCTCAAACCAGAACGGGAGCGGAAAGATCAGCGACAAACATCACATCGAAAAGAGCACACACACACACACTATGTACCATGTATACGCACGTCGCAAGAGAATCACGCAAATCTGAGAATGCACTGGATGTGCACCGACCGATTTTCTCTTTATAGCAACGATAGTGGATCTGATTCTGATAGAAACAGATCAAGACAAGCGTCAGATAACTGTCTAGTCCACACAACTGGCGAAGCCATGCACACACACACACACACACACACACACACACACACACACACACACACACACACACACACACACACACACACACACATCCCAACAAAGTTTCGCCTTTGTCCTGCCACTTTTATCAGTGGTTGACCTTACTAAATTACTGGCAAGGAACAGTTGAAAACAACGTGCTACTGTTAAGTTTCAACCATAGGAACGTGGTGACAGCCAGAGCAATGACACCAGTAGTAGTGCAAGATGCACCGAAGTAAAAGAACTTGCGGAAGGCAAGAACCAAAAAAGACACTGTGTGACACTTCGTGCACATTAGCGATGAAAGTTGACAGCAAAGATCTAGACTAGCTCTAGAAATATGCATACTTCAAAAGTACAATCCAGACTTCTCCATGCAGCAAGCAGCTAACAATTCCGGCCAATGATTCTGCATCAAAACGTGCTAGAAAAATTAACGGTTCGCGTGAGACTCGGCCTTCCGCCGATTTTTCCGCATCCGTAAGTACGCCACCACAGCTCCTAAACCGGTTGGAGGTGGGTAGATAAGACCCACCACAACGTGATGTGCAACTATAAACTAAAATGGAGTTGAACTGTTAGCCATGGCGACAGGTGCCATAGACACTAAGATAATTATGCACCTTTTGAAATATACTAAGAATTATTACGAATGTAGCCGCATGTTATAGCTAAATGTACAAGGGAAGGTTTTCAGTCATTGATATTTGAAATAGAGATAATGTTTAACTATTCAGTATACTATTACAGTTGCTGAAGCACACATGTGCACAAACTCAGCATCATATACATGTACATTCTGATTGAGAGAGTACGCGAGAGAGAGATAGAGAGAGAGAGAGAGATAGAGAGTGCGAGAGAGAGAGATAGAGAGAGAGATAGAGGGGGGGGGGGGGGAGGGGAGGGGAGAGAGAGAGAGATAGAGGGGGGGGGGGGAGGGGAGGGGGAGAGAGAGAGGAAAGAATGAGAGTGATTCATTTCAAGAATCGTCTTCATTTCCATACTCTTCGATTTTACAATCTTCATCTTCAAACGAGCTTATCAAAGCCGCCTGATCAAGCCAACCTCTTCTGCCATGTAGGAACCGCTCTGATTGCAAGCTGCGGCACAGACTGTGCTCTGTCCAGTCGTTCATTTTCATTTTTCCGTTCACGGACTCTTTCTCGCATATCTCCTCCAGCTCTTTCATAGTATCTACGCGGCAAGTCTTACACAGAGTGGCGAAATGCTCACAGTTGCTCTTGAAGACGTTGTAACTGCTGAAAATGTGCGGTTTGTTTTTGCAGAACCAGCGTGCGATGTCGGCAGCATGTGAAAGTGGACCATCCTGTTTATGCCGCCTACCTGACTTGTTCCGTTCGTAGTCTGGTGATACTCCATCAGTGCCAAATTTGTCGTCCTCTGCTGGAAGTTCTTGATTATCGTTTTTCCCCATGTAGGAGAATACCAGTACTTTCCCATCTCCGGACGTGAACGCGATCGGATCACGGGAAATGATTTTAGATTTGAATAGTTCCGAAACTTTACCAAAAACTTCCGCAAGCACTTTCCTCAAACTAGGTCCCACCTCTTGCTTGGGCTGCCTTTGGGGCAGCTTTTTGTCATCTGGGTCTCCAAACTCGATGACCGTGTGATTAGTTGCATCATAAATTCCTGCAGAGATAGGTATGACACACATGGAAAGAGACACAGCGATTTTACAAGGGAGAAAAGATGAATGTGGACACTGACACAGAATCAGCCAGAGTAATGGTTTGCAGAGATTGTGCCTACTTCGAAGTATAAGCATTGGTAGGGAAGGAGAAAGAACAAAGCGTTGTGTCAAGACTGATGATTAGCAGATCCTTGATATGGGTTGCATGTAGGCACCCCAAGAAGTACATGACTTTTGAAATGATTCGATTGTACTAGTGTCATAGCCCGAGAGTGAGAGCTTGTAACTATTACTTACTTCTGATAGCTACTGTGCGTTGAACGTGGACACACTATGTCTTCTGTAGTTGGAACAGTTATTGTACAATATACTACACGGTGTGTGCCAGCTATATCACCTACCTGTAGAATGATAGGTTTGGCTGTCAATAGATGAAGCACACGACTGTGCACTTGCGGTAGAAAGTGCAATACAATGTAATTATGAATTCACAATAATTATAGTAGTAGTACGCGAGGTGTGGATGAGTGTGAGTGCACCTACTTGACCACTTGGTTGGCAATGCTTTTAATCAGGTTATTGCGGTCCAGACGCCGGGTCTAGTCTCGCCCCTTTCTAATACTCTTTCACACTTTGCATATTTATGTTATCATGATGACCGCTGCTTCTAGATCACGCAGACCTGTACGTGTATGTGTGTGCGTGTGCGTGTCCGATCGCCGTTCCGTGCAGCGGACAAAGTAGCAGTTTAGCTGCATGTTTAGCAAGTACTATCGCTACTGCCGCTGCTTGCTGTTTTCTACAATGTGTTATATCATAGCATGCTGTTGCTTTTAGCGAGAGGTTCTTTCGGTGCTCTTCTTCCAAACACTGAACATATTCTCTGCTCTGACGAGATCAGTTGGTGTGTGTGTGTGTGTGTTGGGATTAGGATTGGGTGAAGTTGCGTTCCGTACCAGCCGTGACTATACTTGTCACAAAACGTTCCGAGGTTAGCGATCCAGCCAGACGAGACTAACCGGAACGCTGTCCGAGCGAGTTATCACACTAGTATACCTTTAGGAAACTAATAATTTACTTCACTTCTCAACTCCAAAATGTATGACCCTGATGTTGGGCTAGGCCCGAAAATTCGTTGTAATAATATAAAGGACAGGCTTTGCACAGCAAAGCGTATTTAGCCGACGCACCCACGCACAACTATGCACGTACATGTACATTCGAGGTAACAAGAAATTCGATCCGAGTGCGCGCCGCCGCAATGTATCATGCATAGGCCTGTGATTGGGCCCGATTATATTTGGGGTCCAATGTCACCCCCAAGTGCACGGCCCTATCGAACCAGCTCAGGCAGCAGCCTTGCAAGGCCTCGTTTACACGAAAACAATCGAAAAACGTTTTTCAATCGTTTTCGAAACGTTTTTGCTGTGTTCACGAAACGATAAGCGTGTACACTGCAATGCGTTTTTCGGCGCACAATGGTCACGTGCAATAGGCTGGCCTGGCGGCGGCATGTTTTGAGTATGAGGCTCGTAGTAGTAAAACGTTTTTGCCGTCTACACGAGAATCGGAACGAAAACGATTGATAAACACTTTGAAGGCCGTTTTTCGTTGTAACGTTTTGAAACGTTTTTCAGCGTGCTCGTGTCGTGTGCAAGCTCCTATCAAAACCTGTGGAGCATGGAAGCGTCTTCTTTTGAAAACGTTTTTGACAAAAACGTTTTTCAATCGTTGTCGTGTAAACGAGGCCTCAGTATCCGTAGCACTGCGCGCAAGTCAAATCGGCTAAACTTATCATAGTTCCGTTTTCAGTCTCCTGCATCCCTTTGAAAGTTGGCTTCAGTTGGTGCACTGCAACTAACTAACTTCTTCCCCATCCTCCCACCCTTGTAATTGTCAGGCTTCCCTGGAATGCAACATCTTAGTTGCTCGTGCTCGTTCAGCACTGTGATTAGAGACCTTTTGCAGACGGTCCGACTTTCGGTGAAATTTAATTTTCGAAGCCTGGGTCCGAGGACAGAAAGTCTCTCCGAAAATAATTCGTCCAGAACTAACTTCGCGAAACAGCCAGGCTGGCCGATAGTTGTTTTCGGTGTGCCCGCGCGATCGAGTCAGTAATTGACTACTCCCTGAGTGCAAGTTGTACTTTTTCTGTCTCTTTGTCCTGGGCGGGCATTTCTTGTTGTTTGTTAGTGTCAGTAACGGCAAACATTGCAGCTTCACGATCAAGTAGTTCTTCTTGTTCATCTTCCTCTCCTGTGCATGGCTCGTCATCCTTGAGCCCTGGGACGCCCACGACACCCACTGTGTCTTAGTTGGGGGCAGCGGATGCTTTCAACTTGCCAAGCTCAGGTCCAACAAGGGAATCCTCCAAGCCGAGGATACACTAGTTTCGATTTGGGCATGGACCTCATCCTTCTTCGCCAACTGCGGGCTGGGGAAAACCCATTTGTACGTGGTTCTTCTGGCTACGAGGACACTGCAGTAAGAGAAAGAAATGCGTCCTTTTCCTCTGATTCCATCGTCAACACCATGAGAATAGTGTAAACGACTTTTTGAATTTCTTCCTGGCAGCGCTATCGAGCAAGAGCCACGAAACCAGAATTTTCGAGCAAGAGCCACGAAACCAGAATTTTCGACCTGCAAAAGAAAGCTAGCACCGAATTTCACGCCACTTTCGGAACTCGGCCAAACGAAAGGTTGCACGAAATTCGGACTGCAAAAGGTCTCTATTGTCCTCGTGTTCTGTGTGTTTGTGCTGTACTAGGCCGTGCGGTGCCCATGTTTCTATCTGGCCGTGCGGTGGCCGTCTATTGCCGTTTGGCCCTATAGTGGCCATGTCTATGTAGGCATAGCCAGTGAGGCTGTGAGGTGGCCCCATGGTAACAGAATATCTGATGTATTGTTAACCATACTGGTCGGCATGCTGCCTGCATGCAGATAGGTGCTGATCAATCAATCAACGCCATGTAAGTGTCCAGATAATTTCCAATGAAATAAGCATTGCAAGCAACAATGGCTCTGTGTTCCTCGTTGCGTGTTGTGTATATGTGTGCATGGGTGCGTCAGATAATTTTAATTTTAATCGCAAGGAAGAGACCGTTTCGGATTTGAGAAGGGAAGTTTCCAAAATGCGTAAGTGTCTGCGTTGGAGTTTGCGGACAATTAGAAAATGCACTAGTATACCGATAAATCAAATAAGCTTTACTCGACGTGCATATTCGTTAGGCCAAAACAAAAAATAAACTTGTTTCTGGTTGGTACCCCCCCCCCCCCCCAAAGAAACAGACTCGTTCGGCTGGGAAAAACGATTTTTTGGTTGTCTTATTATTATTATTATTTAAATAGGCGTCGAGGCGACAATAGTTTTAGAATTGCGATCAACAGAACGAGCTGAACCGACATTTTCACAAAGGCTTTTATTGTATTCAAAAAACGAGTGTATACGAAGGCAGTGAAGAACATGGAAGAAAGAAAAAATGTGATATGGAAGAAATGATGAACCTACAATACCTACCTCAATATCAACGAGACCCAGAAGAACAACTGCTAATTACACCATGACCTATTTCAGTACGGAAGTACCGAGCCAACGGAATACACAACAGGAACGTGAGACGAGGGATGGGAGGAGACGGGACCTGATTGCTCCGAGGCAGGAAGTCGTTGAGGAGGATTCGGCCAGTGAGTCCAGTGATTCCGGTGAGTGTGAGAGCGAGAATGATCGTGTGAGTAAGAGTGGGTGCGAGCGTGTGTTTTCTAGTAGGAAGTCATCAGTGTATAAGCATCTTGCATCTCGTCCTGATTGCTGTAAGGTTTATTCTGATTCTTCTTTTTCTGTTTTGTGCCGTGCTCGTCATGGTTATAAGTTGCAGTTGAGTGTGTTAGAAGCCGTTTGTCAACGTATTCATAAGCCTAATCTGTGTGTCCAGAAGGACAGCATTATTCGTTTGAAATTGTTTTAGTAGCAACTTGTTCTGTCTGTTTGGCTCTGGTTGGCCATGGTGTCATATCTTGTGTCACAGTATACTAGTAGTCCTTACAAGTTCGTTAAGTGCTTTCGCAGTTTTTCCTGTTATTACCTTAGTGCTAGGATTATCATTTTCATAGGTGTTGTTTCTTCTCACTCCATTTCTCTTTATTAGTATCTTTCTGGATTGTTTTTCATTAGTACAACGTAGCTTCCTGAGGAGTGTTGTGCGAAAACTAGTTCGAAGTACAATTTTTTGTTCATCATTTCTTCCATATCACATTTTTTCTTTCTTCCATGTTCTTCACTGCCTTCGTATACACTCGTTTTTTGAATACAATAAAAGCCTTTGTGAAAATGTCGGTTCAGCTCGTTCTGTTGATCGCAATTCTAAAAATATTATTATTATTATTATTACTTTCCCTCAAACCAGTTAATATTTTATGACTTGGGGCTCCCCGCGTGCTAGTTTGTACGTGAAGTGTGTGGGTTACAGTGAGGGCTGCGTCCCACCCGCCTGTGTGGATTCACAGGAAGTGTGAGTAACGAAGTCTGAAGAAAATGTTGAACGGCCTCTGCTGGGATGGCGACTACACCATAGCTCAGTGGTTAGAGCATCGCTGGCTACAAGCGAGGGTCCCTGGTTCGAGTCCTGGTGGTGACAGTCAATTTTTTCGTCAGACTTTTCCCGTTTGTCCCTTTCCCTCAAACCAGTTAATATTTTATGACTTGGGGCTCCCCGCGTGCTAGTTTGTACGTGAAGTGTGTGGGTTACAGTGAGGGCTGCGTCCCACCCGCCTGTGTGGATTCACAGGAAGTGTGAGTAACGAAGTCTGAAGAAAATGTTGAACGGCCTCTGCTGGGATGGCGACTACACCATAGCTCAGTGGTTAGAGCATCGCTGGCTACAAGCGAGGGTCCCTGGTTCGAGTCCTGGTGGTGACAGTCAATTTTTTCGTCAGACTTTTCCCGTTTGTCCCTTTCCCTCAAACCAGTTAATATTTTATGACTTGGGGCTCCCCGCGTGCTAGTTTGTACGTGAAGTGTGTGGGTTACAGTGAGGGCTGCGCCCCACCCGCCTGTGTGGATTCACAGGAAGTGTGAGTAACGAAGTCTGAAGAAAATGTTGAACGGCCTCTGCTGGGATGGCGACTACACCATAGCTCAGTGGTTAGAGCATCGCTGGCTACAAGCGAGGGTCCCTGGTTCGAGTCCTGGTGGTGACAGTCAATTTTTTCGTCAGACTTTTCCCGTTTGTCCCTTTCCCTCAAACCAGTTAATATTTTATGACTTGGGGCTCCCCGCGTGCTAGTTTGTACGTGAAGTGTGTGGGTTACAGTGAGGGCTGCGTCCCACCCGCCTGTGTGGATTCACAGGAAGTGTGAGTAACGAAGTCTGAAGAAAATGTTGAACGGCCTCTGCTGGGATGGCGACTACACCATAGCTCAGTGGTTAGAGCATCGCTGGCTACAAGCGAGGGTCCCTGGTTCGAGTCCTGGTGGTGACAGTCAATTTTTTCGTCAGACTTTTCCCGTTTGTCCCTTTCCCTCAAACCAGTTAATATTATTATTATTATTATTATTATTATTATTATTATTAGGTCTCTTTCCCTCAAATCAGTCATTATTATTATTATTATTATTATCAATGGTCCTGATGCTTGTATACAAAGTGTATGAGTGCTATCCGTGGGTGCGCGATCACCTGCAAGTCGGGGCTAGCAAGTTAGGATGTCCGGCACTTTCTGGCTGGGACACGCCTGAGCTCAAAACCCCACCAAGTAAAGTGTATGTCATCGCTGGATAGCGTTCACCAGAACTCCCTCCTTTGACCCCTATGCGGAAGTCATAAGGGCTACCCAGGAGTATAGTGCAGCGCAGTGAGGTGAGTTGCTATATGTACACCACACATGATTATCAATGGTTAGCAGCGCGTGCACTGGTGACTTACCGTGATGTGAATACAGGTATTGATCAACGCGGGTTCCATCCACAATCGTCCTCTGCCACTTAAGCTTACAACGGCGCACAAACACATGATCACCATCGTTGAGTTCTAATGGCCATTTTTCCACAATTTGGGGTGCCGCCATCTGAAGAGAGAACAAGTAAAGCACACATGGAGATGTACAGTGACCAAGCGAGTCAATGCCACGCACGGTGCGGTGCAGCCCCAGACCTGTCAGCACTGGGACGTGCACTGGTACATATGGTGCAGGGCACCAACTTTACTCACGCGATCCAATTATTATGTCATTGAGAAGCACTGTACATCATTGCTTTGTAACTTGCTCATCCCTTCCCCTTTTGCGTACGTGATTTTCTTTTCTTCTCTTCTTCCGTGGTTGGTCTCACCCTCTCCTCAATTCAATTGGCTGTCTTGACATGCTACGAGGAGTAGAGATAATTAAATAATTAAATAAATAAATCATGGTACAGGTACAGCATACATTGATCGTTTGCCAATCTGTACCAGATGAGATCTGGCTTCTTCCTGGACTAAGCCACGCAAGCAAAAGTAACTTAGTTAGAGAAGGAAAAGATCAAATGTCCCCCCTCCGGGTATGTACTAGCACTCGCTGGTCTTGCCTTCGTAACTGAATGAAGCTGAGACGGTCTGTTGCAGGTTGAGCCCTACTGGCACAGCCACCTTGTGTGGTTACTACCATTGGCTGTCCCTGGTCCTTCTCGCTTCTTTTCTCTCATTCAATAGATAGGATTGTCTTTGAAAAAAAACAATCACACTGAAAAACCCATGCCATCAGATGATTCCATTCGTGCAGATTAGCATTCCTGCACTGATAGCGGTGTCATTAGGCCAAACCAAAAACAAAATAGGCTTGTTTCGGGTTAGCAACTCCTCAAAAAGGAGACTCGGTCGGCAAGAATGAAACTTTTCTTGGATACTTTTTTTGGTTCCTCAATCATTGTGGTGTTGATGGACAAGAACACCTACACATGTACATAGTCATTGTACATACATGTATATCATGGCAAGGATCAATGGCAAAGTTGACTGACTCACTGTTCTTGTACAGCCTGCGGCATTTGGTGTATTCCTGTTTTCGTACATCCTGAGAAACCAAGCAAACGGTTCGAGTGCTTCCAGCTCCGTTATTCTAGCTCGTATCGACCCCCAGGGTTTTCGAGCCGACAGCTGAGATTCTCTGCTACCTTGTGGGTATTTCGATTGTGGAATTCGGTTGAGATTTGACTGAGTTATGACTCGTTGAGTGCACTTGCACATATGGCATTGGCACCATTCGTATAACTGGTATACATTTGGGACCAAAAAAAGTTCAGAATAGGGCTTGAAAGTGCTACGTCACAGCATAGCAACAATTTCAAAAATTCAAAAACTGGATCCACTTGGATCCAGTTTTTGTATGGATCCAAGCACATTTCAAGCGGTCTTACCCACAGCATGGTGGTGTAGCCAGTGAAACTGACTGATTTGGCTACTGGGGGCGGGGTTACAACTGGTGGCGAAATAAAAGTCACACCTGCATGCGACATGAGTGGGTTGCTATGCACCCACATACTTAGGCAATAGTGGGAAACACCCTAGTAAAATAAAAGTTAATAATAATAATAATAATAATAATAATAATAATAATATTAACTGATTTGAGGGAAAGAGACCGAATAATACTATTATTAATAGCAAAGTCACACCTTAGTGGATCCAAAATTAGAAATCTGATGTCAACTTACTACTCCCTGGCCGTTTTGACGTCATCACTTTCAAGCCCTATTTGGGAAAAGGTGGCCCGATCGGCCGACTGTAAACAAGGTCGGTTAATATGAATTTTGTTTTGGCCTTACAGTCGACCAACCCTTATAACGATATTTGCATCCGACCAAGAAATATTGTTATAAGGGTAATATTGTTATAAGGGTAACTGGTTCATTCATACACATACGTCACAATGCATGAATTTAGTTAGTTTTTTACACTCTTCATAGCGTCAACAACTCTTAAGGTACAGTGTATGTACAATGCACATTATGTACACAGCAAGGTGCCCACTGGTGCCCCCATTGCATTTCGTCATGTCCCAGCGACTTATCAAGTGAAGCTTGCCCTACCTTGACAGTGGATTTTACATATTCCCTGCTGGATATTGTTATAAAATGGAAAATGTCGATTGGTCAGCCCATGTTATATTGTTATAGGGGTAATATCGTTATAGCAACATTGTTATAGAGGTAAGGCATTGTATACAAAAGTCAATGGAGTGATTTGGTTTGGCAGAAAAATATCCTTATAAGGGGTTATCGTTATAAGGGTAGGTCGACTGTATTGAAAAAACCACACCATACTCGTAAACCGATATTGCGATAAGCAATAATAATCGTCACTTGTCTCGGCCGGCACAGCACGTTCGGTTAGCTTTTTCCGAGTCTGGTTGGCCAGATTGGTGGAATATCTGTCACGACTCCTAGATTCTATGCACTGCAGGCTACGGCGTGAAAATTCCGGATTGCAGAAGCACACACACGCACGCACGCACGCATGCACACACACCACACACATGCACCTATGTCACATAATGTAGACGCGCGCGTTTATCAGTTCTCTTTTTTCCATCATGCAGTGCCTGCCACACACGCCCGTACCGCAACACTGCAACACTGCAAGTAGACTCGATACGGAACTCCAGGCGGTCTACTTCAGTACTTTAGAGATAGAGTGCAGTGGAATACTGCGGATTCTCGGACACTCTTGATTAGTGCACCAACATTGTACTAATTTGTAGGTCCAGAGTCCTTACCTCCTTGATTCACTCCTGACGCTAGCGATTCTGGTCGCGATTCTTACAACGAGTGACCGATGACACACTGCCTACTGTCTGATGAGTAATACATAAGACTAAAAGTAACACTAGCGGCTGGTCCAGACTCCTCTTTGCCACTTCTTCACGATTTGATTAGTTCTACTTTGAAGTACACAGTCACAGAATCTACAAGTAGTTCAACTACGCGGTTACTTTACTTCTTCTGACCTACCCGTGCTACATGTAGCTCACGACTGCCTACAAGTACAAGTACAAGGCTACATCGTGCATCCGATCCGGGCCGCGCGCATACTATTACTAGTAGTACAGTGTTGGCAACTGAAATCCGACCTCCTGGGCGGCGCGGCGCCCCGCCCAGGAGGTCGGATTTCAGTTGCCAGCACTGGAGTAGTACAGTAGTACTGACTGTTGTCGACATGGAAATCCGGTCGCACGTCTAGCGGCCCCAGGCCCAGGCCCAGGCCAGGGTGCTGGCCATGCAGCCGTGGAATAAGCGGTACACACATGCGCATACAGCTGAGCGGTGTCAAGCCCAGTTGATGTCCTGCTGTCCCTTTTACAAACCCTTGTCTGGCCTAGGGCCCTGCCCCATCAGCCAGGAGCTGACATACACTGACAGGCAAACAGCTATAATACTAATCTTAGATTTAGAATGACAGCGACGTTTCCCAGGAAGTCAGCATGTGTCACGATTTTTTACGCCGCTGCGCTGCATGAATCTGTCAACGACGTTTCCCAGGAAGTCAGCATGTACATGTGTCACGATTTTTTACGCCGCTGCGCTGCATGCATGCATGCAGCTCAGCCGCTTGCAGCGCGCTGGCCGCTGGCGCTGGCCGCTGGTCGCATCGGATCAACAGTGACATAATCATTATGAATTTATGCCCTGCATGCATGGCATGCACGGCAGCTAGCAGGCCGGGTACGCGACTACGCGGGGGGTACGGGAGTCTTACTCTTAGGGGCACTCCGGCTTCATTTTCGACCCCGAGTTTTCGATGCCAAGACGAAGGTACCGTATTTCCTCGATTAATAGACCCGGTCTTTTGTTTTTTGAAGAGGGTTGGACCCCCGGTCTCTTATTTGGGCATGGTCCATTATTTGAGCACGGTCCGGTCCACTATATTAAGTATATTTTCATCGGCACATCGCTGGAAATGGTGGGTATAAATTCTATATTATGACGAGTTAAAAACCCACCATTTCCAGCGATGTGCCGATGAAAATATAGTGGACCGTGCTCAAATAACGAAAGAAAGCATTAGCCACTACAAAAATTGTAGTTGCGCAACCTAAAATCGCGTCCTTTTTTGATCCGCCACGTGCTTTCTTTGTGCGCATGCGCAAAGCGATGAACTCAAATAAGAGACCGGGTCTCTTATTCGGGCATGGTCTACTATTTTTCCGTGAGGCCTTAGATCTCTAGGAGGGTCTACTATTTGAGCATGGTCGAGCATGGTCCATTAATCGAGGAAATACGGTAGGTGAAAGAGAAGACCCCTCGAACAAGAACGAGTCTCCAGAAGCGATCGAGTCGAGCAGGAAGACGACTTTTGAATTTCGCCGAGCGAGCGCTGATGACGTAATGAGGGATTAGCTTGCCAGTGCAGTGGCAGTGGAAATGCACCTGCGCACATACATTTCACACACTTTTTGGCCAATTTTCAATCGAAGAGGAGGTTGTTTGCTATGTTCTTTCGACGATGTGAGCGATCCCGTCTTCTATACCCTTCCAGGTACCCTGAAGGTCCTCCAGAGGAGAATTTATCTCCAACAAAGCGTTGTTGATCCGCTAAATTCGTCTCGAGACATATTCAACCAGTGCAGTGCTGATAAATGTAGAATGTTGAATCTGTGATAATTGTCGACAATGGAGAGAGAGGTTGATAGCCGCTGTCGCAGGGAGAGTGAAGCTGCTGGAAGTAACAACGGGGAGCCCGTTTGTATCACCTGAACAACCAGACTTCAAAGCAGCTTGACCAAATCGGAGGGTGCCTCGTTGATTATAGTGAATATTACACTGACATGAATTACTACAATTACAAGTATACTGGTGAGTTTTTATCTTGTTTTGTTCGTATGCTAGTACCCTGGCCTGGAGTTCTCGTTAGCAAATTCCTATTCCCTGGCGTTTTCTAAACATTCCGTGTAGCACTGAACACGTGATCAAGTATTCCGATTTGGGTAGATGTGGAATTTGGATATGCGTTTTGTAAAAAAATTCTATTTTCCAAACAGAGCGTTTGTAGAGAAATGGTTGCCCAAATACAACAAAATTGATTCTGCAGTTCTACAACTTGTACTGAAATCCAGGGAACGAATGCCCATTTGGTGGGGGATACCAAAGTACTCGAAAGTGGTGCGTGTTTCAATGTGGCATTTGGAAGTTTTATATGATCTCTGGTCAATGCAACATACGATAGCCATCATGAATTGCAGGCCTCAACGCAACTCAGACCAGAATTGACAGTTCCCTAAGTTAGATGCTTTATAATTGCATGGCCCTAGCTGTAGTTATAGAGGTTTTTGCACATTATTCTTTTAGTCGATAGGTTTATACTGATGCAGTGATCTAGCCAAAGCCGGCTCAGCCAGCACAATGCCGGCTGGGAGGGCAACCTGCCGGCTGAGACAGCTCCAAGGGTAATTTTGGCCAGCTGACTGGCTACTCAGGCTCAGTGCTAGCTCTTCACTCAAGCTCAAATGCACTTGAGTATGCACTTGAGTACGTCAGTAAAATGTAACAGGTTGGGTCATGGTTCGCTGCTTCTGGTGGTGTACACGGCTGTGGCTAGGCTGGGTCTTGTCAGATGACCAATGTACACTGCATGCAGACATGACCTTGGCGAACACATGATCCAATGCTCATGTAGCTGCTTGCTTCCTTTTCATAGCCAGCAATCGCATGTCATCTCGTACATTGAAAATCAACATAATTTTGCGAATCGACCTTTTTTTCAGGATCACTTTTCAACGAGGACGAAGCAAAGTCGGCCGAACGAAGCCTGGAGGAAGAAAATCACCCTCTCCACTTCACCATCACGATACTGACATAGATACTAGATGAAACAACTAAAAAATCCACAAGAAACCTGTACGACCATCATCGCGCTGACTTTGGTCTGACTTTGGTCTGAGAATTTCTATCACGATCAAAAATGTACGAGGAGCACTCAAAAATCAGCCACAGACGTACCTTTATCGCTCTCTACTCCTTTTTCAAGGCACAAAAGTCGACTCTCCACTTTCAAACCAGGAACCAGACATACCAGTGGTCCTTTTCAGCTGCTCCACGAGCGCAGGAAATGTTCACCAAGGGGCGCAGAGCAGCATCCATTCCAGAAAAAGAGCTAAAATACGAGTGAGACTGCATGCCTGAGTACATGAGTACATGTATGAGTACATGCAGAAAATGGTCAATTTCAGCGTTTCTGCTCCAAACAGCAACTAGCTTCGACTAGAAACAAAGATTACACCAAAGGATCAAACAACAACCATTTTCTGCAGTTTTTTTGCAGATGGCTTCCTTGTGCTTGGCCCAGCACGCCAAAAATCACACCTCGGAGGAGTACAAAAATTACAACTCTCAGATGTCCTCGATTGCTGGCCATGTTCATATTTTGTTAATTTACCTATAAATCACATTGTCACAACTGCCTGATGAATGCCCATAATTGGACGAAGCGAAAGGAGATGCAAGCTGCAATGAAAGATTTGTAGTGGTGTGTGTGTGTCTGTGTGGATACGTGACTGATGGCGGGGGTCTGGGGGCGCAGCCACCAGAACGATGCATTTTAAATAGAACGTTGGCCGGCTGGCATAAAATCCTGGCTAGACCTCTGCTGATGGCCACAAACAACGGCAGTTAAAACTTCACTGATGTGTTTATGAGCTGAGAGATTTCTCTCCACTATTTCTGTTGTGCACACAGGTCTGTCCAATGTGCATTGACCGTATTGGGTATGGTATCTGCTATGAGAAGGGAATCGCTGGAGCCACAGTCCAACTAGACAGGCTTTCAAGAAACAGAGAGGAGCTATCTTTGCAAGCTGATACCTGATGTGTACCGACAGAATTCTCACGAGATACCTTACGGACTACGTCTGGTGTATACTTGATAGTACTCCTTCGACTACTGTCTAGAATCAAGTCGACTGAAACAAGTTCAAGCAACTCTGGCTTCAAACGAGCCGTAGATTCGACAAACAAAACATTCTCTCATAATACTAGAGCACTCTGACAACTCCCGACCTATTCCTAACGATTGCCACCGCTTATAAATATGTAGAGTGCTGATTGGAATGTGCTCATAATCTCAACAATTCAGTGCTATAATTATTTGAACAATGTGTTAGAAATTATTCCACTTTTCCTTCCACAAATGTTGTATCCACATATAATCCACAGTGCTTCAAAGTTTCAGAGTTTTCGGGGTATCAAACAAAATTATTTCAAATACAGCGAAATTGTTCGTGGACATTATAGCGTAACTTGTAGTTCCCTGGTCCTTTTCTTTGCTATACTGAATTAATCCTTTGCTCTCTAGCCGCCGGTGAGTCCAACAGTGAAATTGTTAGTTCATATTTTTATAATGTGGGTATGTAGGAGGGGGGGGGGGGGGGGGTTGAACATATTTCTATATAAGGGACCTGCAACTGTAATACCACAGTATAGTAGCTGGCAAATATGTAGAAAACAAAAATGCATGTTACCATCATTGTACATGGACGGGCGCAGCAGGCCGAAGCTATCAGCCAGAACAGGACTTACAATCACTTAGAGATACTTGAGCTATTCCAGTATTCTCCGTGAGCTGTCCCATTCCACAATGGTTCATGCCACCATTATTTCTGGTAGTATCCATGTGCATAATTCCAAGACCATCTCGGATTCTTCAGCAATTTGTGCCACGGCAAACGACAACGCTTGACTTTGTCACTGGGGCTGTCAAATTTCCCATCACAAATGAACTTCAATTTCTCATCTGTTTCAAGTACATGTATATGTACTGCCATGACTTGACCATGCTTCATCCACAGCTGCGCGAAGATTGTGGCATCGAATTCCATAGCGCACCTTCTTGCTGCCATGCAGGAGTATGTTGAGAGAAGTGAACATATTTTTACTAAAAAACAACAGCCACTGAAGAGGATAGCAATAGCCTTGGGTGAATTTCCTGCAGGTACACGTTGTTTGTAGGTCTACTGGTCCGTCTCCATATCGTCAAGTTCAGAAATCACCTGTACTACACTACACATCTTGTAGAAGGCTCGAAGGGATCCTGATCGAATAATTTCTGGTCATAAAATTCACTAAACTGAGGGCGAGATAAATAGTAAGTACTCCCCGATTCCGCCAAGCTGCTTTGAAGTCTGGATGCTCATGTGATGCTAACAAGCTCCCCGTTGTTACTTCCAGCAGCTTCACTTTCCCTGCGACAGCGGCTATCAACCTCTCTCTCCATTGTCGACAATTATCACAGATTCAATATTCTACATTTATCAGCACAACCTTCCTATTGGGAGGGCTCAGGTGCGGAAAGTTCCAATGAGGGGAAGGGCTGCGCCACGAAGATGTGCACGAGCTATATCCCTCTGCAGCAAAGAATGTCCAACGTTACGGGATGAATTGATGATGACAAGACTAGTAAGCCCACCATTGGACAAACCAGTCTTACTACAACTGGAAAACGCAAGGCAACAGACCACCCAACTTGGGAGACGCAAAGGTAAATATGTACAAAGACGTGAAGAGGGGAAGCCAAGCGAAGACGAACTATCACGAATGGAAAGACAACCTCATTGGAACTTTCCGCACCTGAGCCTTCCAAGTTGGAAGGTTGTTGGTTTGCGCTTCGTAGATGTGTTGGCGCTAGGTGTCAGGTCGTCGAATGTCTCAATATCCTTGTCAGTGTTGTGCCTTGTTGTCGCACTTTCTGACTGTATATTATCTCGTTACCTTGGTTACCTTGGTGGACTGTTCGTCATAACTAGTAACTTATAGTTAGAGGTCCTTTTCTCTCTACATAATGTAGTTCTTATTCTTATCAGCCACCACACCACACCACACCACACCACACCACACCACACCACACCACACCACACCACACCACACCACACCACACCACACCACACCACACCACACCACACCACACCACACCACACCACACCACACCACACCACACCACACCACACCACACCACACCACACCACACCACACCACACCACACCACACCACACCACACCACACCACACCACACCACACCACACCACACCACACCACACCACACCACACCACACCACACCACACCACACCACACCACACCACACCACACCACACCACACCACACCACACCACACCACACCACACCACACCACACCACACCACACCACACCACACCACACCACACCACACCACACCACACCACACCACACCACACCGCTGCGCTCTCCGGCCGACCTCAACACGTTGCCACAGCACACCATCAGCAAAACAACACTTCAGTTGGTACTCTGCTCCTTCAGACAGCAGCTGTTTCGATCATCAGGATCTCGTCAGTGAAGGTTGATAATATAGAATGGGTAACAGATAGTGAACTTCACCCTTTTGTAGCAAAAGAGGGGGGGGGCACATAATGGCGCATCTTAAGGCGAAGATTAAGGCGCGAACATTAATTATAAGCAAAAGCGATACTGATAGACTGCACTGAGGATACTAGTAATAGAATCTGGACAAGGCCGAATGCTGCTACAAGTACTTACCCCTCTTGATCATAATTATGTAGTTCTTGTATTTCTTTATTTTGAATTCGCAATCACACACGTGAGCTATAAGCCCAATTACATGAAAAATATCCTGCAAGCTATTCATGAAATGTATAATTTGATCTGCACGATTTCTATTCGCCCACAGCTGGTTGGATCCAATAAAACCCCAACATCAACCTCATTCTGGGTGCTGAAAAGTGGCTCTCGAAGCCCCTGAATACTTGTGCATATCAGTCTGAACTTCATAAGCTACCAATGAGAATACTGAAGTTCACAGCATGAGTACAGCATTAATTTTCATTTGCTTCAATTCTCTGTCCACACAAAACGACCCCAAATATGGGTATACCAGTACCAGGTAATGTGCTCTGCATGACATATTTGCTTGTATCATGCAACTCCGGTAAAGACTAATCTCACTACAGTCAACTTCGCTAATAACGACTGGGGATTTAAACGACAATTCGGGAATAACGACATAATTTTCATGCCCAGAGCAAAGTCCCAGTATCTTGTAGTATCTTGATCCTAGTTGCATAGAACAACAAGTCCAGGCACAAGCTTAGGCTACACAGATTGTTGCAACTTTGAATTTCATGCCACACACACACTGTGACGGACACACACACACACACCACCATCACCACCACCACCACTGCCAGCTGCCGGAAATGTCACCGCCGCTCCCCGAAGGGAGGTGCTGACACACACACGCACACATACATGCACATACACACCCACACCCACTTAAACTTGTCTTGCTCATTGCCATGACTGGTCACGCGAGTCTCCCCCGAAGAGAGGAGAAAGATTCAAAAGGAATCTTGGAAAGATGACTTAATTGGCTATTGAACTGCCCAACGGCCATCACGACCTGAAATCCCCAAACTCTGGGTGGACTTGGAAATGACCCTACTTATGGGCTGACAACACCTCAGTAAGTGGGTGAGGACAAGGTGCAGAAAGGGGTTGACGGCATCAAGGTATCCGTCCCGAGATCCAACTGCAATTACTCCTGCCCCAGTGAAGGCACACACACACACACACACACACACACACACACACACACACACACACCATGTACCATGTATACGCACGTCTCAAGAGAAGCACGGAAATCTGAAAATGCACTGGATGTGCACCGACCGATTTTCTCTTTATAGCAACGATAGTGGATCTGATTCTGATAGAAACAGATCAAGACAAGCGTCAGATAACTGTCTAGTCCACAAAACTGGCGAAGCCATGCGCACACACACACACACACACACACACGCACACACACACACACACACGCACCTCAGACCTCAGACCTGCCCATCGCGGAAGCGATGATAGCGAACAGCTATGTTAGACATAGCAACTTGTGCTGGGATACACACACGCACACACACACACACACACATCCCAACAAAGTTTCGCCTCTGTCCTGCCGCTTTTATCAGTGGTTGACCTTACTCAGTTACCATGGTTACTGGCAAGGAACAGTTGAAAACAACGTGCCACTGAAGTTTCAACCATAGGAACGTGGTGACAGCCAGAGCAATGACACCAGTAGTAGTGCAAGATGCACCAAAGTAATAGAACTTGCGGAAGGCAAGAACCAAAACAGACACTGTGTGACACTTCGTGCAAATTAGCGATGAAAGTTGACAGCAAATATCTAAACTAGCTCTAGAAATATGCATACTTCAAAAGTACAATTCAGACTTCTCTATGCAGCAAGCAGCTAACAGTTCCGGCCAATGATTCTGCATCAAAACTAACGGTTCGCGTGAGACTCGGCCTTCAGCCGAATTTTCCGCATCCGTAAGAACGCCGCCAACCACTAGGATCAAGACGCAGATACAGCTCCTAAACTAGAGCGGCCGAAGGTGAGTAGATAAGACGCACCACAACGTGACGGGCAACTAAAATTATTATAAACTAAAATCAAGAGTTCATAAAGTTTATGAACTCTTGCTAAAATGGAATTGAACTGTTAGCCATGGCGACAAGTGCCATAGACACTAACATATGCACCTTTTGAAATAATAATTATTATACTAAGAATTATTACGAATGTATCCGCATGTTATAGCATAATGTACAAGGTAAGGTTTTCAGTCATTGATATTTGAAATAGATAAGCACTGAGAATGCTCAAACAAAAGAAACTAGCCATTAAAGCATGAAGCTAGCCATCACTGTGAAGACTTCTATAATAATATTTCACTTGCTGTGTATTAGTGCTCCTGACATTTATCTACTGTATGAATACATGTCGAAGGACTCGGATGGGGAGCCAAAATAATTATGGAAAAAAATGAGAAGGACAAAATGTTACAAGTTATGACTAATTGTCCACCAACGTAAGGTTACGTTGGTGTACAGTTAGTCATAACTCGTAACATTTTGTCTTTCTCCTTTTTTCCATAAATGTAGAAGGAGAAAATGTTTAACTATTCAGTATACTATTACAGTTACTGAAGCACACATGTGCGCAAACTCGGCATCATTATACATGTACATTCTGATTGAGAGAGTGCGCGCGCGAGAGAGAGAGAGAGAGAGGGGGGGGGGAGAGAGAGAAGAAAGAATGAGAGTGATTCATTTCAAGAATCGTCTTCATCTCCATACTCTTCGATTTCACAATCTTCATCTTCAAACGAGCTTATCAAAGCCGCCTGCCCATCGTCTGCGCTCGCTGTGCCACTTGCCTGCTCAACGTCTGTGCTCACTGTGACTTCAGCACTTGCCTGCTGATCAAGCCAACCTCTTGCGCCATTTAGGAACCGCTCTGCTTGTAAGCTGCGGCACAGGCTGTAATTCGCCCAATCTTTCATTTCCGTCTTTCCGTTCACGGACTTTTCTCTGCAGATCACCTCCAGCTGGTCCAGATCTAGGCGTAAAGTCTTACAAAGAGTGGCAAAATGCTCACAGTTGCTCTTGAAGACGTTGTATCTGAGGAAACTGTGAACAGGTTCTTTGGATTGCTTTTCGTAAAACCAGCGTGCGATGTCAGCAGCATGTGAACGTGGAGCATTCTGTCCCTGCAGTTCAACTGACTTTATAATCTGTTCCGTGTCCGGTGACATTCCATCAATGCTATCGCCAGTAATGGAGTCCTCTGCTGGAAGTTCCTGATTTGGGGTTTTCCCCAAGTAGGAGTATACCCGTATTTTCCCATTCCCGAACGTGAACGCGATCGGATCACGGAAAATGATTTTAGATTTGTGTAGTTCCGTAACTTTACCAACAACGTTCGCAAACATTGTCCTCAAACAAGGTCCCGCCTCTTGCACGGGCTGCTTGTCGGGCAGCTTTTCGTCATCTGGGTCTCCAAACTCGATGACCCTGTGATTAGTTGCATCATAAATTCCTGCAGAGATAGGTATGACACACATGGAAAGAGACACAGCGATTTTACAAGGGAAAAAAGATGAATGCGGACACTGACACAGAATCAGCCAGAGTAATGGTTTGCAGATATTATATGTATGCCTAAAAGCATTGGTAGGGAAGGAGAAAGAACATAGCGTTGTGTCAAGACTGATGATTAGCAGATCCTTGCTATGGGTTGCATGTAGGCACCCCAAGAGGTACATGACTTTTGAAATGATTCGATTGGACGACTGTACTCCTTACAGCATGGCTATACGTACTGGATGTAGGCACGCTGCATGTACATGTACAGTGTATGCATACATGATACAAATGAGCGGTTTCGCCAGCTTGCTACCTACATGTACATGCGCATGATCCCAGGCACCTACTCATTTTATTGAAACTTTCACTCATGCTCTTGTAAGTAATTAGTTGTAGCAGATGAGCACTTTGGTGTGTGGCAGTGCCTTTGCTGTTTGCGTTATGCAGAGCTCACTGACTTGTCAGTTTTCAGCAGTCTGGCAAGGTACGTTCGGGCCTTTTGGTTTCTGGGAAAGATATTTTTCATACTTTCATTGCTATTGGGTTCGGCCTCATTTTCTCTGTGCTTCGCTGATGAGTCCACAAAGAACGAAACAGTTCCGTCTGCATATTGAGTCGGGCAAGGTACGTTCGGGCCTGGTTTAAACCTGGTTTTTGGGAGAGATACCTTTCACATTTTCATTGCTATCGGGTTGGGCCTTATTTTCTCTGTGCTTCGCTGATGAGTCCACAAAGGACGAAACAATTCCGTCTGCATATTGAGTGTGTTGTAAACATATGGTGACCAAAAAAATTAAGAATTTTTGGGGAAATGACCTGGTCGGCCGGCCCGAAACAAGGTTATTCTTTGTTCGGGCCTGACAATGTTATATTTGCAATGGCGAGTATGGGTCAAGCAAACGCAGAGGATGAATATGCTATGGTTTAAGCAGTGTACATGTACTGCAGTCAGTATGTACACTTGAGTGCTATCCGTGGGTGCACGATCACCTGCAAGTCTGGGCTAGCAAGTTAGGATGTACGGCACTTTCTGGCTGGGACACGCCTGCGCTCAAAACCCCCACCAAGTAAAGTGTATGTCATCGCTTGATAGCGTTCACCAGAACTCACTCCTTTGACCCCTATGCGGAAGTCACTAGGGCTACCCAGGAGTAGAGTGCAGCGCAGTGAGGTGAGTTGCTACATGAACACCACACATGATTATCAATGGTTAGCAGCGCGTGCACTGGTGACTTACCGTGATGTGAATACAAGTATTGTTCAACGGGGGTTCCATCCACAATCTTCCTCTGCCACTTAAGCTTACAACGGCGCACAAACACATGATCACCGTCTTTGAGTTGTTTTGGATATTTTACCACAATCTGGGGTGCCGCCATCTGAAGAGAGAACAAGTATAGCACACATGCCATGGAGATGTACAGTGACCAAGCGAGTCAATGCCACGCACGGTGCGGTGCAGCCCCAGAACTGTCAGCACTGGGACGTGCACTGGTACATATGGTGCAGGGCGCCAACTTTACTCACGCGATCCAATTATTATGTCATTGAGAAGCACTGTACATCATTGCTTTGTAACTTGCTCATCCCTTCCCCTTTTGCGTACGTGATTTTCTTTTCTTCTCTTCTTCCGTGGTTGGTCTCACCCTTTCCTCAATACAATTGGCTGTCTTGACATGCTACGAGGAATAGAGATAATTAAATAATAAATTATTCAATAAATAAATCATGGTACAGACACAGCATACATTGATCGTTTGCCAATCTGTACGAGATGAGATCTGGCTTCTTCCTGGACTAAGCCACGCAAGCAAAAGTAACTTAGTTAGAGAAGGAAAAGATCAAATGTCCCCCCTCCGGGTATGTACTAGCACTCGCTGGTCTTGCCTTCGTAACTGAATGAAGCTGAGACGGTCTGCTGCGGGTTGAGCCCTACTGGCACAGCCACCTTGTGTGGTTACTACCATTGGCTGTACCTGGTCTTTCTCCCTTCTTTTCTCTCATAATTAATAGGTAGGATTGTCTTTGAAGTAAAAAAATCACACTGAAAAACCCATGCCATCAGATGATTCCATTCGTACAGATCAGAATTCCTGCACTGATAGCGGTATCATTAGGCCAAAACAAAAACAAAATAGGCTTGTTTCGGGTCGGCAACTCCTCAAAAAGGAGACTCGGTCGGCCAGAATGAAACTTTTCTTGGATACTTTTTTGGTTCCTCAATCGTTGTGGTGTTGATGGACAAGAACACCTACACATGTACATAGTCATTGTACACAATATCATGGCAAGGATCAATGGCAAAGTTGACTGACTCACTGTTCTTGTACAGCATTTGGTGTATTCAGGGGTTTCGTACATCCTGAGAAACCAAGCAAACGGTTCGAGTGCTTCCAGCTCCGTTATTCTAGCTCGTATCGACCCCCGGGGTTTTCGAGCCGGCAGCTGAGATTCTCTGCTACCTGGTGGGTATTTCGATTGTGGAATTCGGTTGAGATTTGACTGAGTTATGACTCGTTGAGTACACTTGCACACATGGCATTGGCACCATTCGCATACATTTGGGACCAAAAAGTTCAGAATTTGGGAAAAGGTGGCCCGATCGGCCGACTGGAAACAAGGTCATTATTTGTTCTGGCCTTATAAAATAAAACCACACTATACTTGTAGTGTCATGTGACTAGATGCATGAAGCCCATGCATACATGCATTCCGATATCATTCCCACCATCATGATCCACTTACATGATCTAGCATTCCATTCCTCCTTCCCACTTTAGCCCGTATGTATATATCTAGTAGATTGCATGTGTTCTAGGTTCTTTGTCTTATCGTAGTACAACAGTTAGAACTAAGGTCTTGGCTCTCTGGTTGGTCTGGTTAGACTAAAGTACGAAACACTACATGGTGGCAGCGGTCCAGAAGCCATGTCTTCTTCGGACCCCAGCTCGGTTCAGCCCGCTTCCCGCGGATCTTCCCCCGCCGGTGGCGGAGGCAGCAATGGTGGTTCAGGTAGCTCCTCCGGTGGAGCGCCTTCTACGTCTTCTTCCGCGCCCGAGCCCGCCCAGGTTTCTCTTCCGGGGATGGTTCACCTCTCACAGGTGTCCCCTCCATCATCGTTCAATTTCCAGGCTGCAGATCAGTGGGACCGCTGGCTGCGTCGTTTTAACCGCTATCGTCAGGCGTCTGGTCTTCACACCCAACCGGAGTCGGTCCAGGTGAACTCCCTCCTCTACACGATGGGCGAGCAAGCTGACGACCTACTGGACAGCTTTCATCTACCTGAGGATGACGTGAGTAAATTTACCACAGTCACTGAGCGTTTCACTGCCCACTTCGGCAAGAAGAGAAATTATGTGTACGAACGTGCATGTTTCCATCAGCGCACCCAACAGCCCACGGAGTCACTAGATGCATTCGTAAATGATCTCTACCGCTTGGCAGATAGGTGCAACTTCAAGGCCATGCACGATGAGATGCTCCGGGACCGGTTGATCGCAGGGTTAGCAGATGCACGTCTTTCTGAACGCCTGCAAATGGATTCGGATATGACGCTGGAGAAGGCGCTGGCTCACGCTCGCCAAAGCGCTGCCATCAAGGAGCAACAAACGACGGTACGTGCAGCAGCTGATCAGTCGTTGTTTGCTGTCCGCCAGGATCAGGGGCGGCTGCGTTCTAGTCGCGATCGTCCTCCGCTGCGTGATGCTCCCAGCTCCTCGCGCCACTCGACTCCATCATCTGATTCTTGTCCTTGGTGCGGATACGAGTCACATCCCCGCGCACGATGTCCTGCAAGTCGTGTAACCTGCAAAGGGTGTGGCAAGACAGGCCACTTTCAACGAGTGTGCCGCTCTTCGCCACCATCTGGTTCCTCCGGTTCTTCTGCACGACAGGGCACTCATCAGTCCCCGCGGGGCACAGGTGTCCATTCTCTCTCCAGCCACAGTGATTCCTCTAGCTCGGCAGTGAGTTCTGCTGACGCATTTCTGGGCACCCTGACCCATGGCACAGGCTGGAATCTCCCTATGCTTCTGCACGGCAAGGCCATAACTATGAAGGTTGACACGGGTGCGGATGTCCAGCTACAGTGTTCACGTCCCTGGACTTGCCTATCTCGCTCGCCCCATCGAACCGTACTCTCCGGGGCCCAGACAACACAAGCCTCAATGTTTGTGGCCGGTTTACGGCTGACCTGCGCACAGCTCACTCATCTCAGTCTCACTCCGTGCCCACCCAGGTGTACGTGGTCCGCGACCTCAAGCTTCCACTGCTCGGACGTCCAGCCATTGAGGCACTCGGCATCCTGCCTGCTCCTGCTAACGTGCTGGAGACCACCTCTACCTCTAGTGACTCAGCTTCAGACTCTTGCTCTCCTGTTGCCGCTGAGTTTCCTGACCTGTTCTCGGGCCTAGGTACCTTCGGTCCTCTCCACACCATTCAACTTCGCGATGAGGCTCCTCCATACTCGCTCTCCACTCCTCGGCGAGTTGCTCTGCCCATGGAATCGAAGGTTATTGAAGCCCTCCGTCGCATGGAAGCCGCTGGCGTCATTCGCCCAGTGTCCGAACCGACCGATTGGTGTGCCGGCATGGTCGTTGTTCCAAAACCAAACGGCAGCGTGCGCATCTGCGGTGACTTCACACGGCTCAACAAAGCCGTCAAGCGCGAACGGCACATTCTCCCTACCACGGACCATCTCCTCGCTCGCCTCGGTGATGCCAAGGTATTCTCCAAGCTGGACGCTAACAGCGGGTTTCACCAAATTCCGTTGGCGCCGGAGTCGCAGCTTCTAACCACCTTCATCACGCCCATCGGCAGATTCTGCTACACGCGGCTCCCCTTTGGCATCTCCTCGGCACCCGAGTATTTTCAGAAACAGATGTCAGATCTGCTCAGCGACCTCCCTGGCAACATCTGCATGATGGACGACGTCCTAACATTCGGCTCCACCCTCGAGGAGGAGGTCGACAACCTTCGACCAGCTCTGGCCCGTCTTCAATCCGCCGGCGTCACGCTCAACAGCGAGAAGTGTCAATTTCATGCCACCTCGATCAAGTTCCTGGGCCACGTGATTGATGGCTGTGGCATCCGTCCAGATCCAGACAAGATCCACGCGATCCAGGAGCTCTCTCCCTGCTCCGATGTCCATTCCGTCCGCCGTCTGCTCGGCATGGCCAACCACCTAGGCAAGTTCATTCCGGACTTGGCCTCCATCACGCAACCTCTCAGGTCTCTCCTCATCAAAGGCACCCCGGGGCAGTGGGGTGCTGAGCAGTGTGCCGCGTTCGACCGCATCAAGACGTCACTGAGTAACGAGCCCGTCCTGGCCAAGTACTCTCCCAACTACCACACCACAGTATCTGCTGATGCATCTTCCTTTGGCCTGGGTGCAGTGCTTCTACAACGCCAGCCCGACGCGTCCGTCCGTCCTGTAGCCTATTTGTCTCGCTCTCTCACACCAGCGGAAACGCGCTATTCGCAAATCGAGAAGGAGGCTCTGGCTGCAACGTGGGCCTGCGACCGGCTCTCACACTACCTCCTCGGCATGCCATTCACCATTGAGACGGATCACAAGCCACTCATCCCTCTGCTCGGTACCCGTGCTCTTGACGACCTCCCTCCGCGGGTCCTCCGGTTTCGTCTACGGCTACTTCGATTCGATTACAGTATTATCCACACTCCTGGCAAACAACTCGCAATTGCCGACGCTTTGTCTCGAGCTCCTCTGCGCAGCACAGATGCCGACGCCACTGCCACACTGGAGGCTGAGACCGCTGCTATGGTGTCGTACGTCACTGAGGCTCTGCCTGCCACTGCGCAACGCCTGGAAGAGGTTTCAGCATGGCAAAGCGACGACGATAGCTGTGCTCGCATCATCGAGTATCTGCAGCACGGCTGGCCTGCTCCTAGCGATGCTCCTCCCGTAGTGCAGTTTCTTATAGAGCACAGCGCACATTTCAGCCTCACGGACGACGGCTTGATTCTGTACGATCAGCGTCTCTACATACCTCCCGCTCACCAGCAAGAAATCCTGGCTCGCCTTCACCAGGGTCATCAGGGCATCACCAAGTGCCGACGCCTGGCCCGCACTTCCGTATGGTGGCCATCGCTCTCGTCGGACATAGCTACTCTTGTCCAAACATGCGAAGAATGCAGTCGACACCGCTCTCAGCCACCCGAGCCTCTTCTCTCAACTCCACTCCCAGAGTTTCCTTGGCAACATCTGGCCGCAGACTTCTTCACCATCGACGGTCGCAACCACCTCCTCGTCATCGACTACTACTCCCGGTTCATCGAGGTCCTCGACATGCCCTCGCTCTCCACAGCTCGTACAGTCAGCCATTTCAAGTCACTGTTCGCTCGCCATGGCATCCCTGACTCTCTAACGACCGACAACGGACCGCAATTCACCAGTGCTGAATTTGCCCAGTTTGCATCCACCTATGGCTTCCGCCACGTCACCAGTAGCCCTCTCTATCCGCAAGCCAATGGCATGGCCGAGCGTGCTGTTCGCACGGTCAAAAGTCTGTTCCGTCAGGGCACTGATTGGCACCTCGCACTACTCGCGTACCGCAACACTCCCTTGGAGAATGGTAAGAGTCCAGCCCAGCTTCTGATGAACCGCCAGCTGCAGTCACTCTTACCTCTCTCTCCAACACAGCGACAGTCGCATCCAGTCGATCAGAGCGACCTGCGTGCTGCGGATCAGCGCTTAAAGGATCGCCAAAGCACCAACCATGCCAGTCGCCATGCAGCCCGGACACTGCCGTCTCTGTGTCCCCAACAGCCTGTGTATCTACCTGATCGTGAAGAGTCTGGCCACGTGATGAGCCAACCAGCCTTGCGCTCCTACATCGTAGCAACCCCATCGGGCCAGTTCAGACGCAACCGGCGGCATATTGTCCCAATGCCAACGCCGCAACAGTTGCCGCCTGCTGGTCACTCTGCCGCCACTACCGATCCTGATCCCCCAGCCAGTCAACCTTCTACTCCGCCGTGTCCTGCAGTTCCCAACTTGCCATCGACCCCTCCAGCTCAAGACCAGCCTGATAAGTATGTCACGGCTCGCGGCCGTGTCGTTCACGCTCCCGATCGCTTCTAACTTTGGTCTCTCCAAACAATATACTCCACTCTTCTGTCTCTCCCTCTCTGGCTCGTTCTCTTTTCTAATGGCTTGCATGTGCCTGTGTGTCCTCTGTACACCCCTAGCCTTAGGTCTTTTCTTTGTAAGAGGAGAGGATATACATGTACATGTATAATGCACTATACTAGAATACTCCCTCGGACAGACCAGTGCTTTCAGAACTCTGTAATGGACCCCTTCTGCAACGGTCTTAAGTTGCCCAGTTAGGTATCTTCTCCATCTTCTTAATCTACTGCCATATTTGCTCTTACAACCTCAAAGAAAGGGAGGTGTAGTGTCATGTGACTAGATGCATGAAGCCCATGCATACATGCATTCCGATATCATTCCCACCATCATGATCCACTTACATGATCTAGCATTCCATTCCTCCTTCCCACTTTAGCCCGTATGTATATATCTAGTAGATTGCATGTGTTCTAGGTTCTTTGTCTTATCGTAGTACAACAGTTAGAACTAAGGTCTTGGCTCTCTGGTTGGTCTGGTTAGACTAAAGTACGAAACACTACAATACTCGTCGCCAGGCAGGCACAGTGGGTTGGTCTAAGACCATGATTAATGAACAAGAGGTACCAGGTTCAAGTCCTGCTTGGAAGCGGAAGGATTTTTCCAACCGTGCTGCGACCCACAGTTAATTGGGAACTCGTGGCCTGGCATGAGTAAATCATGGATGTGGCAAATGGGATTTAGGCCTTTGGCCTATGGTTGGTGGATCTGATCTATCCTCCCCCACCGTTTAGGAGCCGCATCTGACGCCTGATCATGGGGTGGTGGCGTCCCACGGAAGCGGAAAGGTGGTTCTTGACCAGGGAGTTGTACGACTCCTTGTTCTTGACCTGCCCGGTACGCGAACCCGTCGAATTTATTTATTTTATTTATACTCGTCGCCGATATTGCGATAAGCAATACAATTGTAATAATCGTCACTTGTCTCGGCCGGCACACGTGCACAGCACGTTCAGTTAGCGTTTTCCGAGTCTGGTTGGCCAGATTGGTGAAATATCTGTAACGACTCCTATGCACTGCAGGCTACGGTGTGAAAATTCCGGATTGCAGAAGCACACACATGCACGCACGCACACCCACACCCACACACCACACACATACATGTACACACGTAGACGCGCGCGTTTATCAGTTCTCTTTTTTCGATCATGCAGTGCCTGCCACTTCCCAATCCGTTGCCCCCAAAAATGGCAACTTTGTCCAGTATACCCTATCCTTGGTCATGTACATACAATTATCCCTTCACTGCGCATAGTTCGAAACTCCCCACCCCCCCCACACACACACAATGGGCGCTTTCGATTACACACATTTCGGTCAATTCTAGATTTAGTTATTGTTGATGCACAGTTCGATTACACAAAAAGTGACAAATTCCGTCGTTAGAATTGATTTTATCCAATTCCGTCGAATCCGTCAATTCTGAAGAGAGGGCGGAATTTCTCTAATTCTGCCGCCAGAATTGCACAGTCGGTGTGTTACCGGTCTGGTCATGACTCAAGCGCGCGAAGAGCCTCCCTGGCCGGCGTGTGCGCGATGCTGGGTCCACGTGCGCGCGAGGGTGTACGTGATCTCTTTTTACGATTCATAATTTTATTTGTGACATGACATGAATAAAATGCGTTGTGAATTCCAGTCGTTTGTTTACAAGGCCGGAATCCGCTCATTCTGGTCATTACAGAATGAAAAAAACCAGTTCCAGAATTGTGTAAACGTGTAATCGAAAGCGCCCAATGGTTGCCTCTTTGCTTTGTCATACCACAACCATTCAACGCGGTGAACCCCTCGATAGGTGATTTGCCTTTGGGTCGTCCTAATAAAGTTATTATGAGGCCAAAACAAATAATGACCTTGTTTCCGGTCACTCGACCGGGCCACTTTTTCCCAAATTCTGAAACTTTCTTTGGTCCCAAATGTATGCAAACGGTGGCAATGCCATGTGTGCAAGTGCACTAAACGAGTCATAACTCAGTCAAATCTCAACCGAATTCCACAATCGAAACACCTACAAGGTAGCAGAGATTCTCAGCTGTCGGCTCGAAAACCTCCGGGGTCGATACGAGCTAGAATAACGGAGCTGGAAGGACTCGAAATGTTTGCTTGATTTCTCAGGATGTACGAAAACAGGAATACACCACATGCTGTACAAGAACAGTGAGTCAGTCAACTTTGACATTGATCCTGGCCATGATTATGTACAATGTACATGTGTAGGTGCTCTTGTCCATCAATGCCACAACCATTGAGGAACCAAAAAAAGTATCCAAACAAAGTTTCATTCCGGCCGACCGAGTCTCCTTTTTGAGGGGTTGCCGACCGGAAATAAGCCTATTTTTGTTTTGGCCTTATAATGCCACACACGCCCGTACCGCAACACTGCAACACTGCAAATAGACTCGATACGGAACTCCAGGCGGTCTACTTCAGTACTTTGTCTTTAGAGAGCAGTGGAATACTGCGGATTCTAGGACACTCTTGATTAGCGCACCAACAGTGTAGGTCCTTACCTCCTTGATTCACTCCTGACGCTACCGATTCTTACTACGAGTGACCGATGACACACTGCCTACTGTCTGATGAGTAAAAGTAATAGTAACACTAGCGGCTGGTCCAGACTCCTCTTTGCCACTTCTTCGCGATTTGATTATAATTATTATAATAATTATTAGTTCTACTTTGAAGTACACAGAATCTACAAGTACAACTACAAGTACGATTGTAAGCTACGAGCAGAGAGTCGTATTATTATTAGGGAGTTCAGTTCCGGTCACTGAAAAGTGAAAAGTGCAGTATTGTATTGTATTGTATGGTATTGTATTTATTTAAAAGGATTCTCCAAAAGCAAATGGATGCTTATCACGGAAGTCTCCCACATAAATATCGCAAGAAAAATGGGGAAATGGGGGAGAGGAGAGTGGAAGATGAAGCATGGGAAGAAGGGAAACAAGTACCTAAATATCGAGGTATAAAAGCAGGAAAGAAATCGACGAGGGAAGAAATCACCTCTGCAGATAATAGCGGGACATTTAGATGAAAAAAAACCTTTAGAGCAATGCGAAAATTGACAGAGGACTGAACGCAGCGGGGCAGTCACAGCTCGCCTGTACAAAGTGAATGGGCGCCTCGTGGCTGCAGTTCGAGATGCAGTTCGCGGCCCGAGTATCTTCTCCCGCGGCCTTTTCGGCCTTGCCGATGCTATTTTTAGGTACATGTAGCTGAGGTCATTACCTTTCCAATGGTGCCACACATGCCATGCTTCCAAAAATAATGCCTCCGCGCTTGGCGCGGGTGCACTTCGAAGTACTAATTTCGACCAGATCCGTACTCGGCTTCGCGAGGAACACCCGATTTTCGTGTTCAGCGGCCTCGAATTAGCCTAAACCAAGAGGATTCTACAACATTGAGGCTCGCGCTTTATCGCCGTAGAAGGAAAATGATCACAGAAACCAGCCCACGGCGATTTCCTGGTGGTAGACGAAAAAATCGAGTGAACTGCGCGCACACTGGTAGAAGCAGTGACGGTGAAAACGTGTGACTTGTGCAAGTCGGCGCTCACGGCATGCGTGCACACTGCATGCATGCACACATCCTGTATCGCCATGTATGCACCAGATAGTGCAGTGCATGGCATGCTGGACGGAAACCACACGGCTCCCATACATACTTGCATTTACTTCTGTGACTACTTTCTCCCCCGTTTTCCGATCTTCAATGGACCGTATGCGTGTTAAAACAAAATGGCGTCACGATTTATTGAAAGTGGTATAGTTGGTGGTACGAGTGTTCAAACCCATTTGAACTTCATACTGTTCGTCTTCTTTTTGACATGCTCTCTTTCCATCGTCCTTAGCTTTTGTTTGTTGAGAGCTGTTTTGGCTTTCTCCTATACCTCTGGGGGATGCCAAGTGATGGTTTTGAGAGGCTGGTGATGGCTGTGAGCGAGAGTTTGCCGATCGGCGTCGTCCTCGCTATAGCGATGAAAATACTAGTTACTGCGCACCTGGCAGATATCACAACACGTCGGAGCGTCCAGGAGCAAAGGAATCTTGGGTTTTCACTGGAATCTAGTTCCTCCAGCATCATGTAGCCCACCGTCGGTGAATGGCGGTCCAGAAAGGTCGAACCTGGTCTTCTGCAGCATCTCGCAGTCCTGCGAGGCACACTGAATACGCCTGTCATGTATTCTACAAATAAAAATCACGAAGTAGTGGACTTTACAGTGATGAGTCTATCCTGTATGCTGCAAAAGACGCAGGAAATGTGACTGGTGTCCGTACACTGGACGCCAATATCATCCCAGTCTTCTCCTGCAGGATCTGTTTGACATTGACATACCGGTATGCAGTGGGTCGACATTGGCCTGGTTTGGCAGCTATCTGCCTGGGTGGATGTAGCAGGTTTGCATTGGCGCGTCGTCCAGTCCGACATTTTCTTGTAACTGTGGAGTACCGGCAGGGTTTGAGAGGTTGCTCGTGCTGTGAACACATCTCTACTGCCTGTCTTGTCCTGGAAGTGCCGTCTCGCCGCTTCCTTGCTCTACAGTCACGCCGTTATTTCGCTTTGTTTCGTAGTGCAGCTCAAAACCTGCCCAAACAACTGTGAGCTTGCAACATGGTATGGACAAATTCACTCCCTGGGCCATGGCAAGATCTGTTCAGCGCGGGCTATTCCAACCTCCAAGTGCATGGTCACCGATCGATCCATGCGATGGTGGTTGACCTACAAAGAGCCAAGGTCTACGAGTACTACTATTGGATGCTGTCTACATGCAGTCAACAAAATCAAAGTACCTCAGTATGCCCCAGAATAGGGCATGTGCATCTATAGCATGACACAACAGGGGTTCTGGCGGCACCTGTCAAACAAGCAGTAGCGACTAGTGCCAGCTACCTATTGGAGGCTAGCCGCTACAGTCTGTCACTGGAGATAATTATTATGTTCACTGTTTAGACTGAGCACAATCAATGATGCCCAATCAATCTGCCCAATGTGTGTTCTGTTCCACCTAATTATAACGTCCCATCGCATCAACCCTACTACACGCACATGTTGTCACTCTAGCACGACTTGTGTTAATATTGTTTATTTTGATTCGCACGATAAATAGAGCACAATAAACGTTAACTTGACCGAAGGTTAAAGGTGACTGCAGATAGAGGAACACATCGAGGTACAGGTACCGGCATCAATACAGTATCAGAGAGAAACAAACAAAAATGAGAGGTACGCAGAAAAAACTCTCGTAAGCCCAAGGGGAAGTGGTTGATGAGGGATGAATGCACTCTCCACGCTCATCTACACTGTTCGTGGAAATGCACACATACATACAATAATATACAACATAGCAATAGCATGCACAGAACCGAACAATTTCATGTTCACACATGCAAGCACAGACCTCAACATTAGTACCAAAAGCCGATACAGACAATATCCCCATACACACAGACGCACACACACACACACACACAATGTCCCATGTATGCGCCCGTGGCAAGAAAAGCACGCAAATCTACAAATGCACTGGATGTGAACCCACAGATTTTCTCTTATAGCAACGATAGCGGATCTGATTCTGAATGAAAACACACACAATACAATCATTGAATGCCCATCCGCAGATGATGGCAGGTCCTGAAAGAACAGGCAGTGTTCCAGTGATAGGGAACAGAACTTCGAGTGGCGAGTGAGGTATACACACACACACACACACACACACACACACGTGCGTGCGCGGGCACACACTAAAGTATTCAGAAATAGAATCGACATCGTAGTATTCATTGGTTGGGGAATGGAAAGGAAAATAAAACATTGCTGTAGGTTATTGTTGTAAGGACACTGGGAGCACAACAGAAAGGTAAGCAACTTGCTTTGAAGCAAAGAAAGTTATTATTCCACGGATTTCAGAAGGAAGGAACGTTCCAGAATGCTGCACTGGCAACAGGCGGCCTGCATGTGCGCGGCCCCTGCAGTCGGTCCAGCTGCCGGCCTTGCAGTGCTGAAAAGAATGTGCAGTACAGCATGTCACATAGTATCGCAGCCTGGACAAATAGGCGCTGGGAAGTCCTAGTTATGTGCTCACCTACACCACGATGCACCAATCTTCTGAGCTACTTTGGCAACAACTTTGTCCACTTGAGACTCCCATGGGCTGAGCCAGTTGTTGAGGGCTGCACCAAGGTGGACGGCAATGACCGCTGATGGCAAGGCAATCCATGACACACAGTCACTAGGGCATCGTCAACATGGCGCTGAGGCTGGATCGATAAAATCAACCTTTAGGCTGCCGCGGGGTTGACAACGAGGCCGCTGTCTCGAAGCTAGTCAGTCAGCCTGGTCACCGCCATTGACGAACCAGTCGCCACCGCCAGCAGTGGCGGTAGGTTGTGACAAGGGTGGTGCAATATTGTCAGCAAATTCAGTACTCAGGATAAGATGAGTGACAAAGGGAACGTTGTGTTTGATAATATTGAAGTGAACAGGGATGATCACAAACCCTGCGCGTACTCCACCGTGAGTTACACGAAAATTCCGGACTGGACGACGAGCAAACACCAACCTGCTACATCCAACCAGGCAGATACTATTACGATAGCTGCCAAACCAGGTCAATGCCGACCTACTGCATGTCAATGTCAAACAGATCCTGCAGGAGAAGACTGGGGTGTTGGCGTCCAGTCACTGAGTGTACAGACACCAGTCACATGTCCTGTGTCTTTTGCAGCATACAGGATAGACTCATCACTGTAAAGTCCACTACTTCGTGATTTTTATTTGTAGAATACATGACAGGCGTATTCAGTGTGCCTCGCAGGACTGCGAGATGCTGCAGAAGACCAGGTTCGACCTTTCTGGACCGCCATTCACCGACGGTGGGCTACACGATGCTGGAGGAACTAGATTCCAGTGAAAACCCAAGATTCCTTTGCTCCTGGACGCTCCGACGTGTTGTGATATCTGCCAGGTGCGCAGTAACTAGTATTTTCATCGCTATAGCGAGGACGACGCCGATCGGCAAACTCTCGCTCACAGCCATCACCAGCCTCTCAAAACCATCACTTGGCATCCCCCAGAGGTATAGGAGAAAGCCAAAACAGCTCGCAACAAACAAAAGCTAAGGACGATGGAAAGAGAGCATGTCAAAAAGAAGACGAACAGTATGAAGTTCAAATGGGTTTGAACACTCGTATCACCAACTATACCACTTTCAATAAATCGTGACGCCATTTTGTTTTAACATGAATATCGCGGATCGACTAGGATATTGCACGGTTCCGAGGGGATTATTTTTCAAATCCCCTAGGCGCGCAGCGCCGCGGGGATTATGAAAAATAATCCTCGCGGACACTGTGCAATATCCTGTATAGACTATAGACCACACTTTTCGGGTGATCAGCAGCGCTGCATGCAGCATGAACCAGTGCACTGTGAACGGAACACCGAACGCGAATCGCAGAAGTACCGGTAGTTCTGATATAGTCGTTTGTTCGTCGCCTCTCCAGGTTTTGGTCCACTTATTGGTTTGACTGAGGCGAATGCGGATTGTCACACACTTTCTTTGGTTTGTCTCCCAAGACGAAGCCTGATGAACTCTGCTGCTTGTTGGTAGCTGACAAGACCGTGGGGAAAAGCGATACTGATAGCCGCGATCAAGTGAAGACGACGAAATAGTAGATATTGTAATTATTTGAAAACAATTTGAGGTGCTTTGTTCGTCTGTCACCTACCGGCGTGGAGGCGATTTATTCCCTACAAATCAAAGACTACAATGAAGAATTGTCAGACACTGACGTCCGTCCCATGGCTTAGCCAAATGGTGTAAGAGTATCCGAAATAAGATGGATTGTTTGTGATTGTGTGGAACAAATTTGACAAGACCAGTAGAGCGTGAATGGGTACATCTACACGTACATGTAGAACCAATGACATTGAGTTAGTAGTAGGCTAACTGCTGCAAAGATTAAATTTTATCTTTCAGGTCTGTGAAAGAAGGAATTTTCCAAACACTGTACTACATGGTACTAGAAACCAAAGTTTGCATTGAATGGCGATGCTCATTACTATGCGTCTTTGTCATTTCGTTCAATGTTTCTATGACAACTCGTGTGCTGGACGAGCATTTGTTGTCATTGACTCAATTTCTTTTGCTCTCCATAGGCTATTGGATTATTTTCCTTACTCGGTCTATTTATAACCAGTATCTATATGAGAGTGTAGTGTGTCTCTATGGTTACCGGTGTTCGGCACACCCGGTTCACATGGTTCATGTAGCATGTTGCAAATTAAGATGCTCTTGTTTGTTGCTGATAGAAAGATTGCCACTTCCCTAGTTTTGTTTCACCAATATGCTTTTCTTTTGACAACTATAGCCACTTCCCCTTTTTAGACCTTATCTGGAAGGCCCATTCTTGCATATTCAAGCAGCAGCCAAGGGAGCTCTCTTGGTTATGCTGGTAGAAGGACTGGGTCCGACCCACCGTCCGAGGGGATCCACAGGATTTCCTGTGGATATGAGATCCCCTCGTTTGAGGGGATTATGAGCCATAATCCCCTCAAACTAGGGGAAATATCCGTAGATCACCTGAAAAGGGTGGTCTATAACTCTAGATAGCCTTGGAATTTTGGGTTCAAATTTTCACAGGTTGTTTCTCGATTCTTCCCGGTTTAGAAAAACTAGCGTTTTATGCAAAACTCGCGAATTTGATTTTTCAATTGAAGTCCCTATTATTATACTAGGGTGCCCGCAGTGTGGCCTGGGTGCACAGGGCGGCATGCAGGGTATACAGTACACCGTCTGTAGTGTACTTTTTTTGTCAGCATGAATGAACGGTGCACGGCATGTACATGATGTACATGACTGTACATGATCAGTACCGTCACGCGTCACTGTTAGGCCTTGGCGGATAATGCCGGCAGAAAAATTGGCAGAATTCGGTACTTTTTCTGGTAAGTTTCATGCATGTTTGGTATGTGGATAAAGAAATGGAGCAGAATTCGAGGAATTGCCCGCCATAAGGTTTGTATGGTTCTGCCAATTTCGGTGGAAAAAAGCAGAATCTGCCACCTTTTCGAGCATTATCCGCCAAGGCCTAGTCACTGTCTTCACGAGTCACGACTTCAGCAGCTCATGAGTAATGTGCACTTGTAAGTTGTAGGGTTAGTGGAAGTACATGACTGTATATTATGTAGGGCTCAAACGATTAGTCCGATTAACCGGTTGCAGACCGGTTACGAAGAATTAACGGCTAACCGATAAAGATAACGGTTACGCAGTAACTTTTCAGTCAATTTTTCAAGTATCAGGTCGTTGCAAAGTGTGCACTTTCGCGGGCTGTCGCATGCGTACGCAATTTCTGGGCTGTCAACTCGGTCATATCTGGTCTCTTGGTGTGAGAGTATGTATGAATGAGCATGCAAGAGAATGTACAAGTGTGCGTTGTACTGAATAGGGTACATTTTTTGAATGAGTATAGTCAAATATACGGTTAAAAAAGAGTCCGCAGGATTGCCGTGGCTTATAGGTTATAACCGGTTAACCGACCGTTAGCTGAGCAGTTAACCGTCAGGGGTAAAACCGTGACCGTTTGAGCCCTAATATTATGTGAAGAGAAGCCAGGCGTCCAAACCAACCCAAAATACTCTTGCCATATTTTTCGGTGAAATAGTTATGAAAAATTTGTCTTACTAAACAACAGTGAGCATAGAAGCAACCTCGATGCACCCAATAATATGGCATCCGGGAACAGCAAGTGTTGCACGAGGATCCCAAGAACAAGTCAAGTTCCATGCTACCCACCGCCATCAAAAGAACGAAGGATAACTGTGCTAGCCAAGTTCATATTCAATGTAACGCTATCGGTACGGATATAGGAGCCTGTTGGGAAGGCGTGGGTGAGCTGTTAAAATCTTGTACGGTTCGCACAGCACAACATACAATGTACATGCAGCAGTTATTGCGACGGTTAACGTCGATGGACGAGAGTCATAAAGCACAGTCCATGGGGGTTTACGTTTCTGGGCTTCCTTTCCGAAAGGAAATTTATATTTCTTCTCTAATAAAGCAGAATCATGCTGATTATACCAGTCTGTTATGAAGACAAGAAAGCAGCCGTGGACATTGTGCCACACTAAAGGAACGACAGGTAAAAGATAAAGCACTTCATCTGTAAACTCAAGGACTGTCCATAAATACAGCAAATGATAATCCTAGCCTGGTAATGTCCAACTCCGTCATGTGAGCCATTCGGTGGGAAGCATAATGTTCGAAATGCTGAAATTTGAACAGTTGCAGTTGTGTTCGTCGCCACACAATGCCATCGCCAGTTCACATTCGAAATGTAGCCATTTTTACGCTTGTGTCCCTGTACACGGCATGGAAGGCTGAACAGATTCAACTCTTCCATCGCTTCCTGATCTGTTCAGTAGTGCGTTCGCGTTCCCGTTCCTGACACTCACATCCGTCTCCGCTAACCAGCATCATGAGCACTCCAATGGTTCCCGCCGCTCCTTCCGTATCGTCCCAGCGCGCCCCGTCAAGATGTGAATTACTGTAGGCAACGGAGCCAGTGTATGATGAAGGCGAATGCACTGTTTGATGATGCTCCAACCAATCCTTTCATCGTTGTATGGAATTTGTAAGAAGAGTAGTGGCTCAACTGTAGGTCCAACGCAGAAGGTACCTCACAGCGCAGTTACGTTACGTCCACAATAATGAACATACTCAGCAGACTGTGATGTGTATCAGACACACTCTGGCATTATTTGTTCCACATTCTCCCAGGAGGAGATGAAATGTAGTTCAATCATGTCTTCAGTACATGGGGTACCGTTGCCTCGTTGCAACTAAACAGGTATGCAAGTTACTTTCCCATGAGACCCAGCCGGAGCCGCATCGTCGTCATTACCAGCTGATCATGAAGAGGTATAATGTGACTTCCCACCGCTCCCTGATTCAATCATAGTTTGCGAGCTTGCGCCAAACTGCTTTCTCACTAGAGCCAGGCATCGGATACATATGGCTTCAGTAAGGTTTACAATGCTATGTCTCTCGCCTAGATCCAAGCCTAGATACAGCTGCTCAGAGTAAGGGCTGACGAAATGTTCATATCGGAACAAGTGAGACTTCAACAGTAGCTAGTACACATCAGGCCTGAGGACTTCGCAGCGTTTCTCCAGCACACTTGTTCTCTCCTTCAACTCAGATACTACTTGAAGTACTACTAAAGGCCATCTGGCTCTCATACTCAGTCCTTCCACCCTTCATTTTCGTGGTTTAGGCTTCCACTCGCCACTCGGCAAGTTCCTGGCCTCTCCGCAGTCTGTCCTCAGGAGAGGGTCGCTCTGGAGCTAGTGCAGCCGATTGAAAGGGAATCGAGTTCTTTCTCAGACGTCCACAAACTTTCGTTGTGCTTGACTTCGCTTCCACTGCGGGAAAGTAGTCACACTTCAGGACCACGACGTGCTTGTTGCAGCCTACACCAATGTCAATGATACTAAAATAATATTCCCTCATTTTTCTGCCTCCCGCCCGGCCGGCTCGGAAAGGAACGTATGGAATGGGAGCCTCAGTTCCATCTCTCGTCTGCTAGTTCATTCACGAGCGCAGCAGCGCTTCGGCATGACGATGGCCAAAAAAACTAGCCCAGTGTTCGTCAGGCAAAAAGCGAAACTTCGAAAGTCACGAACTCAAAAAGTGGGGAAGTAAAAAAGTCAGAGTCAGAAGGTCCACTTGCCCCGTCTCCAATGGTCTCGAACCCAGACAATCTTTGTGCAAGTCATCTATTAGGACATGTGTGAAAGTATTGAACGTTTTCGTTCCCTTCTTGTCAAAATACTACAGGGAATGATGGAAATAAGCTAAAAGACTACAACTATAAGGAAAAAAAGTTCAGAAATATATCACTCCAATTACGAGCTTCCAGGACCGGCCTTGTTTGTCACTCCAATTATGTGTAGAAGTGACACGAAAAATTAGATGTGTAGAATCAAGAAAACAGCATGCAAATCCAATAAGTGACAAAAACGTAGTGTCAAGAAAAAGAGAGAAATATCAAGAGATCAAGGGATCTATTTCGCACCTTCATGACGAACAGTGCCAAACAACTGCGAAGACAACACTATCGTGAGAATAAAGATTTGAAACACATTCTCCTTCTGAACACAAAGCTCAGGGTCTAACTTACGTATGTACAAAGCTTCCAACACGGCAAGATGTAAGCGGCAGGATCGGAGGTGACAACGGCCAAGTCGTCGGGTCAGGGAAACGGTACCTCGGCAATCAAGTGTCACCTGTCGGGCAGTGCTAGTTGTCGTGAGTGGTATTCCGATGATGTATTCTCTGTTTTGTCGCGTGGTAGGTCTTTGTTACATCTTGCCGTGTTGGAAGCTTTGTACATACGTAAGTTAGACCCTGAGCTTTGTGTTCAGAAGGAGAATGTGTTGTCTTTCTGGGGCGTTGGAAGGTATTTTAGGGTGGTACGGCCAGATCTGCAGTACAGTTTACTTGTGGGGAAGGAATTGCTGAGCCGAAATTTTTTGGAGTTTTTAGTGTCCAGATCAGTGTATTTTATTGATTCACGGTGTACTTGGAGCAAATAGTGGTACAGTCAATACCGTAGTAACCGTACCGTGTCTGACGCCCCTGCTTTGCAGTTGTTTGGCACTGTTCGTCGTGAAGGTGCGAAATAGATCCCTTGATCTCTTGATATTTCTCTCTTTTTCTTGTCACTACGTTTTTGTCATTTATTGGATTTGCATGCTGTTTTCTTGATTCTACACATCTATTTTTTCCTGTCACTTCTACACATAATTAGAGTGACTCAATCTGCGGACAGAACTGTTTCGTCCTTTGTGGACTCGTCAGCGCAGCACAGAGGAAATGAGGCCGAACCTGATAGCAATGGAAATAAAAATTTCCAATCAGGCCCGAACGTACCTTGCCAGAGTGCTCAAACCGATAAGTCAGTGAGCTCTGCATAACGCAGACAGCAAAGGCACTACCCCACGCAAGAGTGCTCAACTGCTACAAGAGCAGGAGCGAAATACTCAATCTGCGGACAGAACTGTTTCGTCCTTTGTGGACTCGTCAGCGCAGCACAGAGGCATAATTGGAGTGATATATTTCTGAACTTCTTTTCCTTATAGTTGTAGTCTTTTAGCGTATTTCCATCATTCCCTGAAGTATTTTGACAAGAAGGGAACGAAAACGTTCAATACTTTGACACAATGTCCTATTTGGCTGGTGAGTGGTGGTGACTCTTTCGAGAGCATGTCTGAGAAAACCAGAACATATGTGCAAGTGGATCTCTCAGATTTCGCTCAAATTTTGCAGGTAGGTTTGCTTTGGGGTGTAGATCGACATTCCAAAGCCGGCACAAAATCTTTTGAAGGGAACCATGAAATTGGCATACCCCTCAATATTGGCCCAATATTGGCACGATTTATGGGTCTACAAACGAGCTACGGCACAGCGTACAAGAACAAGCTACGAACAAAACTCCATCAAGTCAACATTACCTCACCTTAGAAGAGTTCTTGGGGCAGCACCACTTAGCCACGCCAGCATCCCAGAAGACGAGGGCAATCATCCCTTGACGCCACAAATGATCGTCTTGAAAATAGCCAAATTACAAGCGCTGATAAAACTGCGAGCTACGTCCTCAATTAGCAAACACTATACACCGGCAGATAGTAGAACACCTCTTCTAGCACTGAGGACATGTCCCCCATCATCCTTTTTGGGTTTTCTTGAAATAAACAATTTTGAATTTTTCCACTCGACCATTCTGAAATACGTCCAAACTCATACCTGCGCAGGAAAGCTCGCCCCTCCGCGACGTCTAGTCAGCAATTTCTACTCCAACAGCACTCCCAACGCTGCAGAACAAAGTGTATTGTTGACTCTGACAAGGAAAAGCAGCGGTGATCACTTGTCACTCCAAACGACAAGCTTCTCCTTGCGCCACCAACATTTTTCGGTGCAACAGTTGATGCAAAAGTGACTGAATTTTTGCGTGTAGTTTTTGGATTTTACTGCAAGAGGAATGATGAAATCACGTGCTTCGTGACACAATAATGCCAGGTCTCGTAGATCACGGTTCAGCACTGCAGTTGTTCCGAGTCACCTTGATCAAGCGCACCTGCACTTACATGGATCACCCGTTGATCTAGATCGGAACAAGTGCATCTTGATGTCCAGCTCAAGAGCACGCATGTTGTGTGCAGTGGCGCGCCCACATGGCAGATTTCTTACGTCATGAACAACGTGATTTGACCCTAGGCTAGTATAGGCCTACTCGCCCTAGTCTGTGTGCTGCATGTTGAGGGAAAGTCCCGGCTGGAAGGCCTACAACAATTCTGGAGACTCGTTCTTGTTCGAGGGGTCTTCTCTTTCACCTACCGTATTTCCTCGATTACACTTCGGAGCTTGGGCTTCGAATGTGACAGTGTGTTTGGCCTCAAATCGCTCTAGTTTTCCATAAATTTCCAGCGGTCTAAAGATAAAAATGCAAATGCACGCCTTGATTGCACCTAGCACCTCTTGCTTTCTTTGGCCTTTTCTTTCGCTTCTTTGCTGATAGGTTACCTTTTTCCTTTGTCTAGTATCCTTGAGACTTCAGTCTTCTACTGCCGCTATGGCAGTGTCTATTGTCTAATGATGACTCCGAAGCTGAAGCTCGCAGTCCAGGCCTAGGACTAGTAAGAGTTCCTACCGGATCGTGTAGGTAAGTGCTGAAGTAACTAGTTTGTGCCGATATGGAAATTTCGGCCTTTTCGGCGGCCAATGCTGATGGCGACGCTGCGATGGTTCCGTGGGTTTGCAAGCACCGACGAGTGCCTTGTTTCATGCCCCGAGTCACGATTTCCCTGTTCGGTCAGGGCGGCCTTCACGAGTTCGGCAGGCTCTTTCGAGTGCCTTGCCCAGGCTCTGCGCTTAGCGCGTAGCAACATCAACAGACGGCTTCCGTCACGTCATTGTGCAGGCCCTGACGAGTGCCTTGCCAATCTCTGTACCTACAAGTAACTGGTATCCAACCCCATCGATGGACGACGCGGACATGGCGGATATGCGGCGGCTTCTATCACGGCAGTGGGCAGGCCCTGTCGCGTGTCTTGCCACACTCAAACCGTCCGTCCACTGTCGATGGACGACGGTCTCACCAGTGGGCAGGCCCTGTCGCGTGCCTTGCCACACTCTAGCCATCCATCCACTGTCGATAGACGATGGTCACACCACTGGGCAGGCCCTGTCGTGTGCCTTGCCGCTCTCTAACCATACGTCAACTGTCCATGGACGATAGTCTACAGTGAGCAGGCCCTGTCGCGTGCCTTGCCACACTCTAGCCACTCTAACCATCCATCCACTGCGGATGGACGATGGTCGAACCAGTGGGCAGGCCCTGTCGCGTGCCTTGCTACACTCTAACCATCCGTCCACTGTCGATGGACGATGGTCTCTACAGTGGGCAGGCCCTGTCGCGTGCCTTGCCGCACTCTAACCACTCTATCATCCATCCACTATCCATGGACGATGGTCTCGTGGGTTTGCAAGCACCAGCGAGTGCTTTGTTTCTTGCCCTGAGTCGTGCCTTCCTTGTGTGGTCAGGGCAATTTCATGAAAAGCAGGAGTGCCTTTCCAATGTCTGTGCCTAACTCGCATCCACCCATGTCTGTGGACTGTGCGATCATTGTAGATATGGTGGCTTCCGTCACGCCAGTGGGCAGGCCCTGTCGGGGGCCTTGCCACACTCTAACCATTAGTCCATTGATGATGAACGATGGTCTCGTGGCTTTGCAAGCACCGGCGAGTGCTTTGTTTCATGCCCAGAGTCACGCCCATAACTTAATGCCGTTCTGCCATGCTCATTTTGTTGTTTCGCAAGTACAGTTCTACCTGTGTTTGCTTGCTCCTATACCAAGCAGAATCCCGTATTGACCGGGAAATGTTCCTGCACCAAAGGGCTGTGGCTCGAACGTGCATCCCTATGTCAAGCGGAATAATGTCATAGACCAGTTTCCGCTGCACCACGGGCGTCCGGTTAAGGCAGGTTTACCTGTCTGTAGATACATGGTTCTGGAAGCATGATCACGATGTCAGAGGTGGCTGATGCACCTCTGTGAGCAATGAAAAATAAACATCAAATGGTTGCCATTTGTGCAGTGCCAACAATATACTGCCATTCCTATTTCTCAAGCACCTTTTGTGATATCAGCGCGGCCCTTTCCGCACAACGGCAGTTCCAAGTAACCATATCTGTCTGGTACTACTGTGGATAGCATTTCATCGTACATATCCTGGAATATCTACGCAACCATAGCTAGCTACCAGATCAGTCTCGTACTGTTTAGTACTGATATGGCGGATACGCCGGTATTGCATGCACGTGTGCCTTGTGCCCGACCCACCATGTACCAGGCTTTCGTTACCAACAAGGGCTTGGCAGACGAGCTGAAGCAGCTGGATGCATGTCGTGTCGCCATAGTGTCGCAGTATTATTATCTGTGTCCTGTGCTAGTCGTTTTTAATTGACTGTCACCCTTTTCTCCCTTCTCAAGTTGTCTCCGACTTAAAGGGCACCTGTACATATGGTGTATCCTCGATACATAGAGACATTTTTACTGTATATCAGGCACTCTGCGAGATGCCTGTTCCTTCACTCCACATGCGCGCTTCTCCTTCGCGCATAATGCTTGGCTACGCCCTTGCCTTGGTTGAGGTGGTGGATCACTTTAAAAGTCACACTGTCACATTCGAAGCCGAAGCTCCGAAGTGTAATCGTAGATTCCGCTAGGACCCGCAGGGTCCGACGTGGAATCGGGGTTACACGAGGAGTGAAGGCGAAGAATGTGACAGTGTGTTCCCGCCCATTGTGCTGGTGTCACCCACCCCTCACTGTCACTACTCTTGATTGCACTATCATTTTGGTCGCTCAGAAAAGGCCAAAGAAAGCAAGAGGTGCTAGGTGCAATCAAGGCGTGCATTTGCATTTTTATCTTTAGACCGCTGGAAATTTATGGAAAACTAGAGCGATTTGAGGCCAAACACACTGTCACATTCTTCGCCTTCACTCCTCGTGTAACCCCGATTCCACGTCGGACCCTGCGGGTCCTAGCGGAATCTACGATTAATGGACCATGCTCGTATAATAGACCATGCTCAAATAGTAGACCCTCCTAGAGGCCTCACGGAAAAATAGTAGACCATGCCCGAATAAGAGACCCGGTCTCTTATTTGAGTTCATCGCTTTGCGCATGCGCACAAAGAAAGCACGTGGTGGATCAAAAAAGGACGCGATTTTAGGTTGCGCAACTTTTTTTTTTTTTTTAATGTTTACCGTATATTCTCTATTATAAGCACAGGTCTCCATTACTAGCACAGTCTCTAATACTAGCACACTGTGAGCACCTTTCGAAACATTACAAGCACAGTCTCTATTATTAGCACGGTCTTGGTGGAAATCAATGCTTCATGCATGATATCTAGCATGTATTTCTTCTTGCTCTGTATGGATATATTGGTTGAAAAAATATAAGCACGGTCTCCAATATAAGCGCGGTCTCCAATATAAGCACGGGGTAGAGGGGTGTTGAAAAAATAGAAGCACGGCGCTTATAATAGAGAATATACGGTATTTGAATTCGGATAGCTCAACAGTACAGAAGTACAACTATAAAGAGTACCGAATAGAAGGCCCCGAGAACGGGAAACCAAAAAACAAAAACAAAAAAAAAACAGCAACATCAAGTTACTGATTATGCACATTGCTTGAAAGCAAATCACAACAATGATTAAGAGTTAAGCTGTCTTTTAGCCAAATAGCCAATTTGACGCGGAAATCTGCGATAGTAGTGCAGGACTTCAGGTCGTCCGGTAAATAATTCCAAACAAGAGCCGATTTACTTGAAAAGGACAGAAAGCCAGACATAGATCTATAGCGATTGATACTCATGTTATGAGTTGTAGAGCCGCGAGTAGTTCGGGTAGACGTACAGATGGGAAAGACGGACCGCAAGCAAACAGCCGGCTTAATACAGTAACAGTGGAAAATGAATACAAGGAACAAAAATACTGATCGATATTGGAAAGAGGAAACATTGAGGTGGTGAAGAAGTGGCGTGATATTAGCTTGGGGTGATGCGCCACAAGCAACTCGTACAACTACAATTTTTGTAGTGGCTAATGCTTTCTTTCGTTATTTGAGCACGGTCCACTATTAATATTATTTTCATCGGCACATCGCTGGAAATGGTGGGTTTTTAACTCGTCATAATATAGAATTTATACCCACCATTTCCAGCGATGTGCCGATGAAAATATAGTGGACCGTGCTCAAATAATGGACCATGCCCAAATAAGAGACCGGGGGTCCAACCCTCTTCAAAAAACAAAAGACCGGGTCTATTAATCGAGGAAATATGGTACCTTCGTCTTGGCATCGAAAACTCGGCGTCGAAAATGAAGCCGGAGTGCCCCTAAGAGACCCCCCGCGTAGTCCCGTACCCGGCCTGCTAGCTGCCGTGCATGCCATGCATGCAGGGCATAAAATCATAATGATTATGTCACTGTTGATCCCATGCGACCAGCGGCCAGCGCCAGCGGCCATGCGCCAGCGGCCAGCGCGCTGCAAGCGGCTGAGCTAGCTGCATGCATGCATGCAGCGCAGCGGCGTAAAAAATCGTGACACATGTACATGCTGACTTCCTGGGATCCCGGAAACGTCGTTGACAGATTCATGCAGCGCAGCGGCGTAAAAAATCGTGACACATGCTGACTTCCTGGGAAACGTCGCTGTCATTCTTTAATCTAAGTATTGTAAGTTAGCTGTTTGCCTGTCAGTGTGTGTCAGCTCCTGGCTGATGGGGCAGGCCCCTAGGCCAGACAAGGGTTTGTAAAGGGGGACAGCATAGCAGGACATCAACTTTGAACTGGGCTTGACACTAGGTGTTGGCGGATAATCCCGGCATTATATCGAGCATTATACACCACCCGGAGCATTACGACTACGAGCATCATAAAGCATTACGAGGCCAAAAATGGCATTATACGACTTTCTACATGACTGCATACTGTAAAAGCAGAAATTTTCGGTGGTGTTTTATTTTCGGTAACTTCGGTGCCGACAATTTTTACCGAAAATAAAACGCACCGAAATTTTCGGTACAACCGATACTGTATACATGTAGTACTAGTACACCTACCTGGAGAACGGGTTTTACCGAAAATTTCCCGCTACCGAACCGCCGATTTTGGCGAATACCGAAAATATTACACCACCGAAAATTTCTGCTTTTACAGTAGTAGATCTACACACATCGTCAATTCGTCATGTACAGATTCGTATCGTTGGTCTTTGATTGGCAACATTTATTACGCGATGTATTACCATGCTTACTACAACTAATTACTTACAAGCGATAGACCACCGACCGGTCCGTACACATCATGCATGGTACCAAACAGATCGTGGCACGCAGTGCTAGTGCCAGGCGCAGTAGTGCTAGCTATAGCTGTGGTCCAGCACATGTGCAGTGTGGAAACTCTCGGAGAAACTTACTTCCGGTCCCAAAAGTCTATCTTCGGCCAGCAACTTTTTGAAGATCCAGATAACAACGCCGAACCAACGAAACAAAATTTATGTGAGCCAGCATGGAACGGTGGAGGTGCGCACACGCACACATGCCTTACCCGGTTACAGTCCACAAATTAAAGGGAAACTGAACGCCAAAAATAAGTATCGCTTATCCGAAGGAGAATTGGGCACTGATTCCGATGAGCTATGTCTCGAGCTGATCAGAGAAGAGGAACCGTGTCAAATTTCATAAATAACACCTCCCATATTTGGAAATTGGCCTTGATGACGTGCGTACTGCTTAGCTGTCACCATGGCCATGCTGTGCATGCTCAGCAGTGTAATTGAATGGAAGAAAACAATTACTTTGGTGTTTTGCAGCTCTGTTTCGTTCCCTGACGGTAACCAAATCTAGATGTAGGAATCTGTTGAGCAGGAGAGTGACACATGTCTTCCCGAAGGCTGTCCAGGCTGCAGTGGTGATGAAGAAGACACGATCATCACCCCGAGATCGATCGTAGCGAATTGGAAAACTCATGGTGAATTTGCTTCCACTCCAAGGCAATGTCGAGGTATGAAGGGTGCTTGTACTGCCTTCCAAAGTGAAGAGGAGATGAACATGGCTTTGCATAGCTGTTGTCCTATGCCAACTTACCTACTCTTGCTGGTACCGTAGTGGCATATTGCAAATTTCGTGGACGAACAACTCTAGTCACTAGTGGCTAGTGAGCAACACTAACAGGTGAGATTTTTCAATTCGACAAAAATTGTTTTTGTTTGAGAACTGACAGTGGCAGTCATTAGACTCAGTAGGTGTCTTTGCTGCTTCTTTCTCTTCATTGGTAGGGTTGTGCTTGAATAGTACAAGTGCTTGAAGTAAAATAAAATAAATAGAACATGTGGAACATAAATCTAATCAAGCATCAGTACATGTATTGCGAAGTTCAACTTCAAAGCACATGAAATCACAATGATCACGAAGTTTATGTAATCAGGAGTACACCCTGTGTTCAACGAACACATACACACATGCTGTATTGCGCACACACATGTGCGTGCACCCCCACCCCATCCCACAGACACACGCATGCAGCGCGCACATCCATACACATGTGCGTGTACCCCCCCCCCCCCACACACACACATTCCTACCCATACACATGTGCGCCGCCCCCCCCCCTCCCCCCACACACACACGTGTGCACATACAGATACACAAACACACACGCACGAACACACACACAAGATACGTGTAAGTGTACATGGTCTTCCTGGTGCAGATGCTGAGCCAGCACAATGGAAAATACCTCCATCAAGATGCTTGATCAAGTGTTGTGATAATGGCACTGTTTGTTTGTTTTCACAAAGAAGTGTGGGAAAGATTACAATGCATTATAATTCATAATTGTTCTTTGCCTTGTACCGTGCAGACCAGAATGCTTCGCTATCAACTCCTGGCTTTCCATCGGCATGGTGTTCAGCTGCAGCGGCATCTGGTCCGGGGAGTTCAAGTTGCTGGATGGCTGCACTGACACAGGATGGGTTTGCGTTGGCAATGCGATACGGCAGTCATCCCACATCACGAGCTACATGTTTATGTAATTTATATTGTCGCTCGTCCAGCAACGTCAAGGCTCTGCATGTAAACACAGGAGAACACCATAATACTACTCAGGGGATAATAATTTTGGATATCAATTTCGTGACAATTATTAGATTCACACAATATTCACAACGTATGCAACACAATGTTGTCTATTGACACTACTTCAAACTGAAGTGCTCACTACTCCTCTCCCGTTTTCATCTCCCTCTACCTTATGAATACTCTGTATTACTGGTTTCGTTTCTACCCTTTCCATTGCTGCCAGCTCCCAGCCTTTTTCAATGCACAGCACCACCTTGACAGTCATTTTTGTGATTTGATGTACACATACTTTGAAGTTCAAATTCGAATTACATGATCAGATTTTTGTTCCACATTTTCTATTTATTTTTACTTCAAGCACAACCCTACCGATGAAGGGAAAGAAGCAGCAGAGAGACACCTACTGAGTCTAATGACTGCCACTGTCAGTTCTCAAACAAAAACAATTTTTGTCGAATTGAAAAATCTCACCTGTTAGTGTTGCTCACTAGCCACTAGTGACTAGAGTTGTTCGTCCACGAAATTTGCAATATGCCACTACGGTACCAGCAAGAGTAGGTAAGTTGGCATAGGACAACAGCTATGCAAAGCCATGTTCATCTCCTCTTCACTTTGGAAGGCAGTACAAGCACCCTTCATACCTCGACATTGCCTTGGAGTGGAAGCAAATTCACCATGAGTTTTCCAATTCGCTACGATCGATCTCGGGGTGATGATCGTGTCTTCTTCATCACCACTGCAGCCTGGACAGCCTTCGGGAAGACATGTGTCACTCTCCTGCTCAACAGATTCCTACATCTAGATTTGGTTACCGTCAGGGAACGAAACAGAGCTGCAAAACACCAAAGTAATTGTTTTCTTCCATTCAATTACACTGCTGAGCATGCACAGCATGGCCATGGTGACAGCTAAGCAGTACGCACGTCATCAAGGCCAATTTCCAAATATGGGAGGTGTTATTTATGAAATTTGACACGGTTCCTCTTCTCTGATCGGCTCGAGACATAGCTCATCGGAATCAGTGCCCAATTCTCCTTCGGATAAGCCATACTTATTTTTGGCGTTCAGTTTCCCTTTAATGTATTGTTACAAAAAAACATTCTTCATCGAAGCAAGAGTCCATGTCTTTGTCGATGTCGAAGAGTAATGCTGGACTTTCACCGGACATTGACCATTGTGTAAGACCAGCTAACTAGCAGCCAACGCTGATGGCTGACTCGCCGCGATGCCGTTCTTGGGATTGGGAGGAAGCTGGGCTTTCTCCAGATGAGCTTTTGGCGGAGTCCTCTGATGATAGTGACGTCGTCGAGTTGGAAACTGCAGATCCTGCCGCGATAGCGAGGAAGCGGTCTTTTCAGAAAACACTTCAAAACAGCTATTACCAAGACTGAAAATCTTTCCAAAAGGACGCGAGTAGCTCATGGACAGAGCACTGAAGTGGCCATCAGTGCCGAAACACGGGTGCGGGAGTTCCCAGATGAGCCGCTCAAAAGAGACTGGCAAGTTAGTGTGCCTGGCATGCCATACAACATTGTCAGGGAAGAAGAGTATAATCATGTCCCATATTGCTACCGCAAGACACAAACAAGGAAAGTCCCGTTTGGAGAGGGAAACTCAGAGGCAGAAGCTGGTCAAGGAGTCCTTCTTGGCGTATCCTCTTTGTGCCACCTCAATAATATTATAACTGTATGTGTTTGTACCTACAGTGCATTTCAAAACTATAGACGCGTAGGGTTTCTGAAATATTTCAAATTTGGCTGGAACTTTTTGAGAATAGTTTTCGGAATATTGCTCAGGATCGCTCCACAATTACTCTCATTATAGTTTCTAAAGGATTGGATAACAGACGCCCAATTTGGAAAAATTTATGCACAAAGTGATCACAGATTTTATGTGGTATAGATGCTGGCATAACGGTTTTTGCCTAGGTACGCGTCTATAGTTTTGAAATGGACTGTAGCGTACATGTTTACCTGATATTGTATTATGTGTTTATCATAGCATGGGTGCAATAATATAGCGTTTTTCTTAGCCCAATACCGCAAGGTTAAGGTGTTTATATTCCATCCCGCGGAGCATTATCAGCATTATTTGGAGCATTATATGGCCTTTTGTGGAGCATTACTGAGAGCATTATATCCCATATTACCGAGCATTATCCGCCAACACCTACTTGACACCGCTCAGCTGTATGCGCATGTGTGTACCGCTTATTCCACGGCTGCATGGCCAGCACCCTGGCCTGGGCCTGGGGCCGCTAGACGTGCGACCGGATTTCCATGTCCACAACAGTCAGTACTACTGTACTACTCCAGTGCTGGCAACTGAAATCCGACCTCCTGGGCGGGGCGCCGCGCCGCCCAGGAGGTCGGATTTCAGTTGCCAACACTGTACTACTTACTACTGTACTACTTAGTACTTACTACTACTAGTAATAGTATGCGCGCGGCCTGGATCGGATGCACGATGTAGCCTTGTACTTGTACTTTGTAGGCTGTCGTGAGCTACATGTAGCACGGGTAGTTTAGAAGAAGTAAAGAAGTAACCGCGTAGTTGAACTACTTGTAGATTCTGTGACTGTGTACTTCAAAGTAGAACTAATCAAATCCTGAAGAAGTGGCAAAGAGGAGTCTGGAACAGCCGCTAGTGTTACTTTTAGTCTTATGTATTACTCATCAGACAGTAGGCAGTGTGTCAACGGTCACTCGTTGTAAGAATCGCGACCAGAATCGCTAGCGTCAGGAGTGAATCAAGGAGGTAAGGACTCTGGACCTACAATGTTGGTGCACTAATCAAGAGTGTCCGAGAATCCGCAGTATTCCACTGCACTCTATCTCTAAAGTACTGAAGTAGACCGCCTGGAGTTCCGTATCGAGTCTACTTGCAGTGTTGCAGTGTTGCGGTACGGGCGTGTGTGGCAGGCACTGCATGATGGAAAAAAGAGAACTGATAAACGCGCGCGTCTAAATATGTGACATAGGTGCATGTGTGTGGTGTGTGTGCATGCGTGCGTGCGTGCGTGTGTGTGCTTCTGCAATCCGGAATTTTCACGCCGTAGCCTGCAGTGCATAGAATCTAGGAGTCGTGACAGATATTCCACCAATCTGGCCAACCAGACTCGGAAAAAGCTAACCGAACGTGCTGTGCCGGCCGAGACAAGTGACGATTATTATTGCTTATCGCAATATCGGTTTACGAGTATAGTGTGGTTTTATCAATACAGTCGACCTACCCTTAGTCCAAAACAAAAAATAGGCTTGTTTCCGGTCGGCAACCCCTCAAAAAGGAGACTCGGTCGGCCGGAATGAAACTTTTTTGGATACTTTTTTTGGTTCCTGGTATTGATGGACAAGAGCACCCACACATGTACATTGTACATATATCATGGCAAGGATCAATGTCAAAGTTGACTGACTCACTGTTCTTGTACAGCATGTGGTGTATTCCTGTTTTCGTACATCCTGAGAAATCAAGCAAACAGTTCGAGTCCTTCCAGCTCCGTTATTCTAGCTCGTATCGACCCCGGAGGTTTTCGAGCCGACAACTGAGAATCTCTGCTACCTTGTGGGTGTTTCGATTGTGGAATTCGGTTGAGATTTGACTGAGTTATGACTCGTTGAGTGCACTTGCACACATGGCATTGCCGCCGTTTGTATACATTTGGGACCAAAAAAAGTTTCAGAATTTGGGAAAAAGTGGCCCGGTCGGGCGACCGGAAACAAGGTCATTATTTGTTTGGGCCTTATAACGATAACCCCTTATAAGGATATTTTTCTGTCAAACCAAATCACTCCATTGACTTTTGTATACAATGCCTTACCTCTATAACAATGTTGCTATAACGATATTACCCCTATAACAATATAACATGGGCTGACCAATCGACATTTTCCATTTTATAACAATATCCAGCAGGGAATATGTAAAATCCACTGTCAAGGTAGGGCAAGCTTCACTTGATAAGTCGCTGGGACATGACGAAATGCAATGGGGGCACCAGTGGGCACCTTGCTGTGTACATAATGTGCATTGTACATACCTTAATTAAGAGTTGTTGACGCCATGAAGAGTGTAAAAAACTAACTAAATTCATGCATTGTGACGTACATGTACATGTATGTGTATGAATGAACCAGTTACCCTTATAACAATATTACACTTATAACAATATTTCTTGGTCGGATGCGAATATCGTTATAAGGGTTGGTCGACTGTAAGGCCAAAACAAAATTCATATTAACAGACCTTGTTTAAAGTCAGCCGATCGGGCCACCTTTTCTCAAATTCTGAACATTTTTGGTCCCAAATGTATACGAACGGTGCCAATGCCACACATGTATGTGCAAGTGCACTCAACGAGTCATAACTCAGTCAAATCTCAACCGAATTCCACAATCGAAATACCCACAAGGTAGCAGAGAATCTCAGCTGTCGGCTCGAAAACCCCGGGGGTCGATACGAGCTAGAATAACGGAGCTGGAAGCACTCGAACCGTTTGCTTGGTTTCTCAGGATGTACGAAAACAGGAATACACCAAATGCCGCAGGCTGTACAAGAACAGTGAGTCAGTCAACTTTGCCATTGACCCTTGCCATGATAATGTACAATGACTATGTACATGTGTAGGTGTTCTTGTCCATCAACACCACAACGATTGAGGAACCAAAAAAAGTATCCAAGAAAAGTTTCCTTCTGGCCGACCGAGTCTCCTTTTTGAGGAGTTGCTGATCCGAAACAAGCCTATTTTGTTTTTGTTTTGGCCTAATGACACCGCTATCAGTGCAGGAATGCTAATCTGTACGAATGGAATCATCTGATGGCATGGGTTTTTCAGTGTGATTTTTTTACTTCAAAGACAATCCTACCTATTAATTATGAGAGAAAAGAAGCGAGAAGGACCAGGTACAGCCAATGGCAGTAATCACACAAGGTGGCTGTGCCAGTAGGGCTCAACCCGCAACAGACCGTCTCAGCTTCATTCAGTTACGAAGGCAAGACCAGCGAGTGCTAGTACATACCCGGAGGGGGGAAATTTCATCTTTTCCTTCTCTAACTAAGTTACTTTTGCTTGCGTGGCTTAGTCCAGGAAGAAGCCAGATCTCATCTCGTACAGATTGGCAAACGATCAATGTATGCTGTACCTGTACCATCATTTATTTATTTAATTATTTAATTATCTCTACTCCTCGTAGCATGTCAAGACAGCCAATTGTATTGAGGAGAGGGTTAGACCAACCACGGAAGAAAAGAAAATCACGTACGCAAAAGGGGAAGGGATGAGCAAGTTACAAAAGCAATGATGTCCAGTGCTTCTCAATGACATAATAATTGGATCGCGTGAGTAAAGTTGGCGCCCTGGCCCTGCACCAGTGCACGTCCCAGTGCTGACAGGTCTGGGGCTGCACCACACGGTCCGTGCGTGGCATTGACTCGCTTGGTCACTGTTCATCTCCATGTGTGCTATACTTGTTCTCTCTTCAGATGGCGGCACCCCAGATTGTGGCAAAATATCCATTAGAACTCAACGATGGTGATCATGTGTTTGTGCACCGCTTTAGCCTTACATGGCAGAGGAAGATTGTGGATGGAACCCGTGTTGTACAATACCCGTATTCACATAACGGTAAGTCACCAGTACACGCGCTGCTCGCCATTGATAATCATGTGTGGTGTACATATAGCAACTCACCTCACTGCGCTGCACTGTACTCCTGGGTAGCCCTAATGACTTCCGCATAGGGGTCAAAGGTAGGGGTGAAAGGGGTGATCCGGGTAACCCGGGTACCCGTCTGTTTAGCTGCTGATCCGTTAGCAAACGAGTACCCGATAGTCTTGTAGGATTGTAGGGTACAGTATTAGAAGCTTGCTTGTACAGTTGTACAGTTCAGTGCACAGTTTTGAGTGTGTTTTCCCTCGTTCAATCCTGCTACATATCACGGTATCCATTGTAGCTACGACAATTTCGACTGTTAGCATGTAGCGCAGTGATTGTGCACACTGTGCTTGTCGCGGTGTAGTGTACTTGTATGACTTCGCATATCCTTCCGACGTGAAATCCGGAAGGCTACTGTAGCAATTGTTGCCCGAAAATCGCTCTCCTATCAGAATGCCTGCAAAAGACATGTTGCGCTTACGATCCCAAGCAAATGAAACGTTTTTGGAAAAAGTATGGCGGATAAAGGGTACCCGATAACCCGCCCGTTAACCCGATAACCCGCCCGTGAGCTCAGGCGTGTCCCAGCCAGAAAGTGCCGGACATCCTAACTTGCTAGCCCAGACTTGCAGGTGATCGTGCACCCACGGATAGCACTCAAGCGTACTGACTGCAGTACATGTACACTGCTTAAACCATAGCATATTCATCCTCTGCGTTTGCTTGACCCATACTCGCCATTGCAAATATAACATTGTCAGGCCCGAACAAAGAATAACCTTGTTTCGGGCCGGCCGACCAGGTCATTTCCCCAAAACACGTGCCACACATACTGATGGCCTGGGGGAGGGAAAAAGACCCAAGTGCCATCAGTATGTGTGGCACGTGTTGTGAGCTGCCTTTGGAGTGAAAAACTTGTCAGCGCCTTCTAGGTTCAGCCTGTTCCCATAGCTCAGTGGTTAGAGCATTGCTCATGACAAGCAGGGTCCCAGGTTCGAGTCCTGGTGGGTCTGGCGTTTTTTTCTCTTTTCAGGCAGTTCACTTCCCCGACTGATACTTTGAATTTGAAGTTCTCCCAATCCTTTCCAAATTAAATCACTTTCTTTCACCTCTGGTAGTTTCCAGAAACTGACCGTGGTTGGTCCCCTGGGGGAGGGAAAAAGACCCAAGTGCCATCAGTATGTGTGGCACGTGTTGTGAGCTGCCTTTGGAGTGAAAAACTTGTCAGCGCCTTCTAGGTTCAGCCTGGTCCCATAGCTCAGTGGTTAGAGCATTGCTCATGACAAGCAGGGTCCCAGGTTCGAGTCCTGGTGGGTCTGGCGTTTTTTTCTCTTTTCAGGCAGTTCACTTCCCCGACTGATACTTTGAATTTGAAGTTCTCCCAATCCTTTCCAAATTAAATCACTTTCTTTCACCTCTGGTAGTTTCCAGAAACTGACCGTGGTTGGTCCCCTGGGGGAGGAAAAAAGACCCAAGTGCCATCAGTATGTGTGGCACGTGTTATGAGCTGCCTTTGGAGTGAAAAACTTGTCAGCGCCTTCTAGGTTCAGCCTGGTCCCATAGCTCAGTGGTTAGAGCATTGCTCATGACAAGCAGGGTCCCAGGTTCGAGTCCTGGTGGGTCTGGCGTTTTTTTCTCTTTTCAGGCAGTTCACTTCCCCGACTGATACTTTGAATTTGAAGTTCTCCCAATCCTTTCCAAATAATAATAATAATAATAATAAGACCGCAAACTCCAACGCAGACACTTACGCATTTTGGAAACTTCCCTTTTCAACTCCAAAACGGTCTCTTCCTTGCGATTAAATTTAAAATTATCTGACGCACCCATGCACACATATACACAACACACAACGAGGAACACAGAGCCATTTTTGCTTGCAATGCTTATTTCATTGGAAATTATCTGGTCACTTACATGGCAATGATTGATTGATCAGAACCTATCTGCAGGCAGCATGCCGACGAGTATGGTTAACAATACATCTGTTGCCAGGGGCCACCTCACAGCCTCACTGGCTATGCCTACATAGACATGGCCACTATAGGGCCAAACTGCAATAGACGGCCACCGCACGGCCAGATAGAAACACGGGCACCGCACGGCCTAGTACAGCACAAACACACAGAACACGAGGACAATAGAGACCTTTTGCAGTCCGAATTTCGTGCAACATTTCGTTTGGCCGAGTTCCGAAAGTGGCGTGAAATTCGGTGCTAGCTTTCTTTTGCAGATCGAAAATTCTGGTTTCGTGGCTCTTGCTCGATAGCGCTGCCAGAAAGAAATTCAAAAAGTCGGTAACGCTATTCTCATGGTGTTGACGATGGAATCAGAGGAAAAGGACGCATTGCTTTCTCTTACTGCAGTGTCCTCGTAGCCAGAAGAACCACGTACAAATGGGTTTTCCCTAGCCTGCAGTTGGCGAAGAAGGATGAGGTCCATGCCCAAATCGAAAGTAGCGTATCCTCGGCTTGGAGGTTTCCCTTGTTGGACCTGAGCTTGGCAAGTTGAAAGCATCCGCTGCCCCCAAATAAGACGCAGTGGGTGTCGTGGGCGTTTTCAAAAGAAGAAGACGCTTCCACAGATTTTGATAGGAGCTTACACACGACACGAGCACGCTGAAAAACGTTTCAAAACGTTACAACGAAAAACGGCCTTCAAAGTGTTTATCAATCGTTTTCGTTCCGTTTCTCGTGTAGACGGCAAAAACGTTTTACTACTAGGAGCCTCATACTCAAAACATGCCGCCACCAGGCCAGCCTATTGCACGTGGCCATTGTGCGCCGAAAAACGCATTGCAGTGTACACGCTTATCGTTTCGTGAAAACAGCAAAAACGTTTCGAAAACGATTGAAAAACGTTTTTCGATTGTTTTCGTGTAAACGAGGCCTTGCTAGGCTGCTGCCTGAGCTGGTTCGATCGGGCCGTGCACTTGGGGGTGACATTGGACCCCAATCGCAGGCCCATGCATGATACATTGCGGCGGCGCGCACTCGGATCGAATTTCTTGTTACCTCGAATGTACATGTACGTGCGTAGTTGTGCGTCGGTGCGTCGGCTAAATACGCTTTGCTGTGCAAAGCCTGTCTTTTATATTATTGCAACGAATTTTCGGGCCTAGCCCATGATCAGGGTAATACATTTGGAGTTGGGAAGTGAAGTAAATTATTAGTTTCCTTAAGGTATACTAGTCCAATTGAATCATTTCAAAAGTCATGTACTTCTTGGGGTGCCTACATGCAACCCATATCAAGGATCTGCTAATCATCAGTCTTGACACAACGCTTTGTTCTTTCTCCTTCCCTACCAATGCTTTTAGGCATACATATAATATCTGCAAACCATTACTCTGGCTGATTCTGTGTCAGTGTCCACATTCATCTTTTCTCCCTTGTGAAATCGCTGTGTCTCTTTCCATGTGTGTCATACCTATCTCTGCAGGAATTTATGATGCAATTAATCACAGGGTCATCGCGTTTGGAAAACCAAAAGACGAATTGCTGCCCGAAAAGCAGCCCGAGCAAGAGGTGGGACCTCGTCGCTTAAGGTTTGCGAAGGCCCTTGGTAAAGTTTCGGAACTATTCAAATCTAAAATCATTTACCAGGATCCGATCGAGTTCACGTTCGGAAAAGGGAAAGTACTGGTATTCTCCTACATGGGGAAAAATGATAATCAAGAACTTCCAGCAGAGGACGACGATTTTGGCACTGATGGAGTATCACCAGACTACGAACGGAACAAGTCAGGTAGGCGGCATGGACAGAATGCTCCACGTTCACATGCTGCTGACATCGCACGCTGGTTTTACGAAAAGCAATCCAAAGAACCTGTTCACAGTTTCCTCAGATACAACTTCTTCAAGAGCAACTGTGAGCATTTTGCCACTCTTTGTAAGACTTTACGCCTAGATCTGGACCAGCTGGAGGTGATCTGCAGAGAAAAGTCCGTGAACGGAAAGACGGAAATGAAAGATTGGGCGAATTACAGCCTGTGCCGCAGCTTACAAACAGAGCGGTTCCTAAATGGCGCAAGAGGTTGGCTTGTTCAGGCAAGTGCTGAAGTCACAGTGAGCACAGACGTTGAGAAGGCAAGTGGCACAGCAAGCGCAGACGATGGGCAGGCGGCTTTGATAAGCTCGTTTGAAGATGAAGATTTTGAAATCGAAGAGTATGGAGATGAAGGCGATTCTTGAAATGAATCACTCTCATTCTTTCCTCTCCCCCCCCCCCCCCTCTATCTCTCTCTCTCTCTCTCTCTCTCTCTCTCTCTCTCTCTCTCTCTCTCTCGCGCACTCTCTCAATCAGAATGTACATGTATAATGATGCTGAGTTTGCGCACATGTGTGTTTCAGCAACTGTAATAGTATACTGAATAGTTAAACATTTTCTCCTTCTACATTTATGGAAAAAAAGGAGAAAGACAAAATGTTACGAGTTATGACTAACTGTACACCAACGTAACCTTACGTTGGTGGACAGTTAGTCATAACTCGTAACATTTTGTCCTTCTCCCTTTTTCCATAATTATTTTGGCTCCCCATCCGAGTCCTTCTACATGTATTCATCCAGTAGATAAATGTCAGGAGCACTAATACAGAGCAAGTGAAATATTATTATAGAAGCTTCACAGTGATGGCTAGCTTCATGCTTTAATGGCTAGTTTCTTTTGTTTGAGCATTCTCAGTGCTAATTTTTTTCAAATATCAATGACTGAAAACCTTCCCTTGTACATTATGCTATAACATGCGGATACATTTGTAATAATTCTTAGTATAATTATTTCAAAAGGTGTATATGTTAGTGTCTATGGCACCTGTCGCCATGGCTAACAGTTCAATTCCATTTTTAGCAAGAGCTCATAAACTTTATGAACTCTTGATTTTAGTTTATAATAATTTTAGTTGCCCGTCACGTTGTGGTGCGTCTTATCTACTCACCTTCGGCCGCTCTAGTTTAGGAGCTGTATCTGCGTCTTGATCCTAGTGGTTGGCGGCGTTCTTACGGATGCAGAAAATTCGGCTGAAGGCCGAGTCTCACGCGAACCGTTAGTTTTGATGCAGAATCATTGGCCGGAACTGTTAGCTGCTTGCTGCATAGAGAAGTCTGAATTGTACTTTTGAAGTATGCATATTTCTAGGGCTAGTTTAGATATTTGCTGTCAACTTTCATCGCTAATTTGCACGAAGTGTCACACAGTGTCTGTTTTGGTTCTTGCCTTCCGCAAGTTCTATTACTTTGTGGTGCATCTTGCACTACTACTGGTGTCATTGCTCTGGCTGTCACCACGTTCCTATGGTTGAAACTTAACAGTGGCACGTTGTTTTTCAATTGTTCCTTGCCAGTAACTGAGTAAGGTCAACCACTGATAAAAGTGGCAGGACAAAGGCGACATTTGTTGGGATGTGTATGTGTGTGTGTGTGTGTGTGTGTGTGTGTGTGTGTGTGTGTGTGTGTGTGCATGGCTTCGCCAGTTGTGTGGACTAGACAGTTATCTGACGCTTGTCTTGATCTGTTTCTATCAGAATCAGATCCACTATCGTTGCTATAAAGAGAAAATCTGTCGGTGCACATCCAGTGCATTTTCAGATTTGCGTGATTCTCTTGCGACGTGCGTATACATGGTAATTGGTGTGTGTGTGTGTGTGTGTGTGTGTGTGTGTGTGTGTACGTGTGTGTGTGTGCCTTCACTGGGGCAGGGGTAATTGCAGTTGGATCTCGGGACGGATACCTTGATGCCGTCAATCTCTTTCTGCACCTTGTCCTCACCCACTTACTGAGGTGTTGCCAGCCCATATGTAGGGTCATTTCCAAGTCCACCCAGAGTTTGGGGATTTCAGGTCGTGATGGCCGTTGGGCAGTTCAATAGGCAATTATTGAATTAAGTCATCTTTCCAAGATTCCTTTTGAATCTTTCTCCTCTCTTCGGGGGAGACTCACGTGACCAGTCATCATGGTCATGGCAATGACCAAGACAAGTATAAGTGTGTGTGGGTGGGTGTGCATGTGTGTGTGCATGTGTGTGTGTGCATATGTGTGTGTGCATGTGTGTGTGTGCATGTGTGTGTGCGTGTGTGTGTCAGTACCTCCCTTCGGGGAGCGGCGGTGACATTTCCGGCAGCTGGCAGTGGTGGTGGTGGTGGTGGTGATGGTGGTGTGTGTGTGTGTCCGTCACAGTGTGTGTGTGGCATGAAGTTCAAAGTTGCAACAATCTGTGTAGCCTAAGCTTGTGCCTGGACTTGTTGTTCTATGCAACTAGGATCAAGATACTACAAGATACTGGGACTTTGCTCTGGGCATGAAAATTATGTCCTTATTCGCGAATAGTCGTTATTAGCGAAGTTGACTGTAGTGCTATTAGTCTTTACCTGAGTTGCATGGTACAAGCAAATATGTCATGCAGAGCACATCACCTGGTACTGTTATACCCATATTTGGGGTCATTTTGTGTGGACAGAGAATTGAAGCAAATGAAAATTAATGCTGCACTCATGCTGTGAACTTCACTGACTGATATGCACAAGTATTCAGGGGCTTCGAGAGCCCCTTTTCAGCACCCAGAATGAGGTTGATGTTGGGGTTTTATTGGATCTGTTAGGTGCCTCCTCCCGTACCTTTTCTAGCTGGCCTGCATGCACTTACGTACTCACCTTTTGTCTCCTTTTGTTCCGTTGGCCTGGGTAGCTACTTGCGCGCCCATATTTGCCATAGCTACCCAGGCCCTTTATCTTGCCGTTCAGACTTGATCTCTCTCTCTCTCTTTTCTCACTCTTCAATGTAGTCGTTTCGTTCGTCTTGGTCTCTTGTCTCGTCGTCTATAATTAATGTCGTTCCCCCAACCTACCTGTTCCCGTTGTAATGTCTGGATATGTCGTCAGTCGTCCTGTTTCGAACTCAACATTGGCGCCCGATTATTGATCGACCCACGACCCTGAGATCATCCCATGCCCAGCCGTCCTCAACCACCATTCGTCTCGTCTATGTCAACCTCGTCTCGTCCATGTCAGTCTCGTCTCTCCTACGCCAACCTCGTCTCGTCTCTATCAACCTCGTCTCTCCTTTGCCAACCTTACCTCGTCTATTCTCGTTCAAGCCATGCAGGTCAGCTACCTTTCTCTCTTTCTTTTTTTTTGTATGCTTCTTCGTCAAATTTATTTTCGTGAATTTTTTTGTAGTGTGTGCGCGCGCGTGTGTTCGTAAAACATAACCAAGTTAGGGGTCCGATCATGGTGAGCCACGCTCTAATTTTTGGATGTTTAGCAAAAGTGTAACTAGGCTGTATTAGCCGTGCAAAATACTAGTAATTCACGTTCCTCGGCAAACTCCAATAGTTATTACACACAATAAGTAGTACAGGAATGATGTGTACGAGTGCATTTTTAGTACACACTTTCGTGAGATCCATGCGCGCGTGCAGTATGTGTGTGTGTGTTTGTGTGTTTTCTCCTCCAGTTCATTTTTTTAAATCTTTTTCTCTCTTTTTTTTCTCTCCGCGAGGACGCGGGATTTTTTTTCATGGAGGGGTGGTATGTTAGGTACCTCCTCCCGTACCTTTTCTAGCTGGCCTGCATGCACTTACGTACTCACCTTTTGTCTCCTTTTGTTCCGTTGGCCTGGGTAGCTACTTGCGCGCCCATATTTGCCATAGCTACCCAGGCCCTTTATCTTGCCGTTCAGACTTGATCTCTCTCTCTCTCTCTTCTCACTCTTCAATGTAGTCGTTTCGTTCGTCTTGGTCTCTTGTCTCGTCGTCTATAATAAATGTCGTTCCCCCAACCTACCTGTTCCCGTTGTAATGTCTGGATATGTCGTCAGTCGTCCTGTTTCGAACTCAACAGATCCAACCAGCTGTGGGCGAATAGAAATCGTGCAGATCAAATTATATCAAATTATACATAATCATTTCATGAATAGTTTGCAGGATATTTTACATGTAATTGGGCTTATAGCCCACGTGTGTAATTGCGAATTCAAATAAAGAAATTCAAGAACAACATAATTATGATTAAGAGGGGTAAGTAGCAGTATTCGGCCTTGTCCAGATTCTATTACTAGTATCCTCAGTGTAGTCTATCAGTATCGCCTTTGCTTAGCTTTAATCTTGGCGCCTTAATCTTCACTTTAAGATGCGCCATTATGTGTCCCCCCCCTCCTTTTGCTACAAAAGGGTGAAGTTCACTATCTGTTAGCCATTCTACAATATCAACCTTCACTGACGAGATCCTGATGATCGAAACAGCTGCTGTCTGAAGGAGCAGAGTACTAACTGAACTGTTGTTTTGCTGATGGTGTGCCGTGGCCACATGTTGAGGTCGGCCGGATAGTGCAGCGGTGTGGTGTGGTGTGGTGTGGTGTGGTGTGGTGTGGTGTGGTGTGGTGTGGTGTGGTGGTTGATAGGAATAAGAACTACATTATGTAAAGAGAAAAGGACCTATAACTCTAAGTTACTAGTTATGACTAACAGTCCACCAAGGATTAGGTACCGATATAATATACAGTCAGATAGTGCCACAACTAGGCACAAAACCTGAGTCCTGACAAGGATATTGAGACATTCGACGACCTGACACCTAGCTCCAACACATTTACGAAGCGCAAACCAACAACCTTCCAACTTGGAAGGCTCAGGTGCGGAAATTTCCAATGAGGTTGACTTTCGATTCGTGATAGTTCGTCTTCGCTTGGCTTCCCCTCTTCATGTCTTTGTACATACTAACCTTTGCGTTTCCCAAGTTGGGTGGTCTGTTGCCTTGCGTTTTCCAGTTGTAGTAAGACTGGTTTGTCCAATGGTGGGCTTACTAGTCTTGTCATCATCAACTCATCCCTTAACGTTGGACATTCTTTGTTGCAGAGGGATATAGCTCGTGCACATCTTCGTTGCGCAGCCCTTCCTCTCATCGGCACTTTCCGCACCTGAGCCTTCCCAATTGGAAGGTTGTTGGTTTGCGCTTCGTAGATGTGTTGGAGCTAGGTGTCAGGTCGTCGAATGTCTCAATATCCTTGTCAGTGTTGTGCCTTGTTGTCGCACTATCTGACTGTATATTATCTCGTTACCTTGGTTACCTTGGTAGACTGTTAGTCATAACTAGTAACTTATAGGTCCTTTTCTCTTTACATAATAGTATTGGCTATTGGCTCAAGATCCGAGTTTGTAAGAAATACGTACATGTACATGTACATTTTCGACGTGTCCATTAACATCGTCATATGGCTATCAAGACAAGTGATGTTGGCATACGAGTCAATACCAAGGGAGTGATGATGTGAAATAATGGTAAAAACATCTATTTGCGCTGCGCTGATGAGTCCCCAAAGGACGAAACAGTTCCGTCCGCAGATTGAGCCTTAGCAAGATGAAAACATTTAAAACGTTTCCGTTTGAGATAAGAATGATATTAACCCAATGAATAGAATGAGTTGCGCCCTCAGTACAAACACCATGAGCAAAACTACTCAAAACCACTCCAACAATACATACAGCTAGTATGCATCTTGTACCATCATCCTTCAATGCGGCGGACCCCATGGTAGGTAGGCCTTGACGGATTATGCTAGCATAATGTTTCGCATAATTCCTACCAAAATCGAATAATCGCATAATTCGAGGCAAATTGCATACAAATTGCATAAATAATGGAATAATCCGCCTGTTCGCATCAAATTCCATAGAGTTGTACATGTTCTACAAGTACAAGTACAAGTAGATGCACCAGGAAGTCATACAGTCATGTAGGTTTGGGACTCCCTTCATAACATGTCCAGTCCAGTCCACTACAATCAGTGACGGTCGTAGCTACAATTGTAGGTCGGACGGTGCGTAGACCCCGTTGAACTTTTGCTACTACAGTACAACGCCCTATACAAAAATATTCCCTGTTATTTTGCACAGAACCATCATTATACATGTACATTAGCAGCATATGTGAGCATAATGCGGCATAATATGATAACTTTTAGCATAAAAATAGCATAATTCTGCAATTTTTTCAGCAATGCGAAAAGCATAATTTCACGAAAATATTAGCATAATCCGTCAAGGCCTAATGGTAGGCGGTCAGCCTAATAAAGTTATTATTATATATTTTTAAAGGCTATGAGAAGATTCATATGTGAAGACATGGAAGAAGGGGAAGAAGTAAAGAAGAAGAGAAACCTCTCGAAAAAATAGATTTCAACCACCTCACATACATGTACATGTATTCATCAGCGAATGTACGTAACAATGGAATGGGGACTACTTGAAACAAATCTTATAATTATGGACAAAATTAATAACAGTAAAAGAAAGGGGAAAAGAGCGAAACAAAAAAGGTGATTATACTACATGCATGTATTCAGCGGGAGACAATTTCAGCAGGTAACAACATGCATGTGTGAATCACCAGCATCAGCAAGACACAGAAAACAAGTACAGACGAGAGGAATGTGTGAACGGAGGGGGGGGGGGGGTAATGTTAACATTTAGGAAATGCTTCCAGTACAATTAATCGTTCTTGTTGCTATAATAAACTGCTCCCTCGGAAACGCTAGTTTATAAACTTTCTATTTTTAATATAATGGCATACAATGTAAGAAAGGAGATGGACACAATGTTACGAGTCATGACTAACTGTCCACCAACGTAACCAGATCATAATTATACAGTCAGTGAGTGCGACAAAATGGCACAAAACTAACAAGGAGTACTGAGACATTCAGCGACCTGACACCTATATGTAGCTCCAACACTTCTCCAAGGCGCAAACCAACAACCTTCCAACCTTCGCTTAGATTCCCCTCTCTACAGCGTACGTTTGTTTTTGTTTTACTTTGTTTTACTTCGCTTAATACAAACGGGAATTTCTTCCCAAACGGGAATTTCTTCCCAATGACAAGGTTCCGAAGAGGGAAGAAAAAGAATGAGAGAGAGAGAAAAAAGGTGTGTATGCACTGGAAATGATAGTCAGCTGGAGATCAATAGTACGGAACCATTGTCAAACATGGCATTTGCTACTGTTGCATGTATCTAGCAAGGAATACATCAGCCACAGTCAATGACCAATTGCGTAAGGTAGTCCGTACTGCTGCAGCTTTCAAGGTCTCCAGCGTTTGTCTGGAGCGCACGTCTCCAGGTAATCTGTTCCGTTTACCTGTAGCGTTGAAGGCATACAGTTTATATTACATAAACTTGATCCTCCCAAGTAACTTAGGTGGTCTGTTGCTTTGAGTTGTCGAGTTGTAGTAAGGCCGGTATGTCCAATAGTCTTACTGGTTTCGTCATCATCCAGTAACTTTCGGCAGTCTTTGTTGCTGTGGGGGCGTAGCTCGTTTCTCTTCTTCGTTGTGCTTTCCTTCCCCTCTTGGACCTTTCCGAACCTTAGGCTTAGCCTTCCAAGTTGGAAGGCTGTTGGTTTGCGACTTGGAGAAGTGCTGGACCTAGGTCTCAGGTCGCTGAATGCCTCAGTACTCTTTGTCAGTTTGTGCCATTTTGTCGCACTCGCGGACTGTATTATCTGGTTACGTTGGGGGACAGTTAGTCATAACTTGTAACATTCTGTCCTTCTGTTTTACCCATCCGAGTTCAATTGTGCATACGCTGTACATGTACATGTATTTTGAAGGAAATATTAATTAATGCGACAAAAATGCTGTTGATTGTGCTGCTCTTCAGTTCAAGACAAGAGGATGAAGCTAACGTCTTGTCTTGAACTCAGTTGACAGTTGAAGTCGTTCCCCAGACCCCCCTGGCCGCGGGCAGGAAACTGGCAGGCATGATGCAGTGCACTTCTCCCTGCCTGTACAGCTGTGTTGCCTAGCGGGGGGCGGGGGAGTCCCCTGCAAGCACCTGCGGAAACGTGCAGGTCAGAATTCTAGAAGTACAGTCCTGCGGTGGAAAAACAAGTAGACTCTACTACAGAGTACAGTACAATCGTACTCTTAGCCTTACTACATGTACAGTACAGTCAGTACATTGTAGACCTACTGATACGCGCAGTAACAGTATCAGCTGTTACTGTTAGTGTTATAGATCAGGCTGGCTCTCATTAGCAGTCACTGCAGTACTAGTACTATATACGCCTTACTGCCCTTAGACTTAGACTTTAGTTAGAGCCTTGGGGCTACTACTACACGTAGACCTAGTAAGCCTAAGCTAAGGACTTAGGACGGTAGGTCTACACCACGGTGTATCTAGTATCTACACGTACGGGTGACTTCCCACAGTGAGTGGCGGGAAAGGAACTGCTCGGCATTGCAGAGGAAAGGAATCGCTCAGCATGATCCAGCTATTCCAGGTCATTTACTATTAGTATTACTTGTACTAGTGGTAGACGTAGTCTTAGACTTTGCATATCACTTATCAGTAGGTTGTGAGTCAGCCGTCATTCATCGGAAGAATCGTAAGCGCTACAAGTCTGTGTCTGTGAGGTAAGGTGGGTCCATCAAGGCATCTCAGGATCTGCAGGATCAGAATGTCCGAGAATCTCTTCCTTCCTTCCTTTTCTCTTTTTTCAGAAGATTGCTGCTAGGTTGAAAGTGGCGGTAAAGAATCTCTTCCTTTGCCATCTGAAGTACATGTACATGTACATGTACCTGCGTGTAGTTCCGTATCGAGTCTCCCACTTACTCTCCTGTAGCACTAGTATTAGCAATGTGCTGTGCATTGAACGTAACGTTCGTGTATGACACTCGATAATCGAGAGAAGAGAACGCGGTTGTGGCTCTGCATTTATCTGAAATTTCTTCTCTGAGCCGAAAAACGAGAACAGTTGGATACTTCGCCAATCTGGTCAACCAGACTCGCGAAACGCAAACCGAACGTGCTGTGCCGACTGAGCTCGCGAGACGCCTAGAGATTCAAATAATTGGTACTTGAAATAATAAAGACTTTTACCACTACCTCGACCAGATGAATAAATCAGATGTGATTATTACCGGTACCGGTAGTACGTATCGGTTATACATAGTATAGCCTGATAAGTTGCTAACAGTGCAGGAACACCACTGTCCATTCATTGGAAATGGTGGCACCCGGACCCTAGCATTGACGTCTTTTTTTATTTATTTTTTTAATGTTTATTTGAATTCGCTTCACTTCTGGCTCATATAATTAGACGCAATTTTTTTTCTTTTCGCAGGCTTTATTCGATGATCCGTGCAACTCATCCTATTCTTAATAATATACTGTCCGGAAAAGAAAGTTTAAAATAGCAGGGGGGGGGGGGGGGGGGGTAGAGCTGCGACGAAATTAATTTGCTTCATTGGACTTTTGTAGTTACCTGCAATGCAGACTTGATCATTATGGTACTTACATAATTATACATGTACATGGCTTGGTGCAGTGCAAGGCCAGACATATTCTCATACCGCTCAATGTACATGTACATCTGGATGTGTGTTGCAGTTGTTCTCCTTTGAGATGGAGGCGCAACCCAAAATTGTGGCCAAGAGTGCGGCAGAGCTCAAAGACGGTGATCATGTGTTTGTGCGCCGTTTCAAGTGGCAAACGAAGACTGCCAATGCAGACGGGACTGTCCGGTACCGATATTCTCATCATGGTAAGACACCAGTGTAAGCGCTATTCGCTGTTGACGATCACGGGTGGTGTTCGTACTACGTACTAACTCACCTCACTGCACAGCACTCTTGCCTACTGCTGAAATGAATTCCAAATCGGGTCAAGCCAGTGTGTTCTTGTAAGACCATTTCTATCAACGAACATTTTCTTAAATCAAACGATGTTTTTAAACAAGTTGTAAGTTCGGATTATAGACAAATTGAGATAATTCGGTAAATTCTGAGTTTGTATTCTACAAAACAATGTACATTTACACATATCCATACATCCTGTACACACACCTTGTACACACTCTCTCTAACGGTCTCTAGGCTACACTGCAATTGATATACATTAGCTCAAATTTTCGGGCAAGGCCCATCATCAGGATTATAGACAGTGTACAGGATGTATGGATTCAAGTATTGGCTACAGTGGAGTCTCCAAACCTTGAGAAAAGTGTTTCCGAATTTACACATATGCACAGTTATTTGCTAGGTCTGATATCCAGAATTCGTCACAATCAATTTTCACGTCTCTAACCAACAAAATCAGAAGATTGTTAGGTTGAAAATGGCGGTAAAGTATTAATTTTGGTCACAACGCATCAGGCGATGACAAGCTTGGTGGAATTTCGAGCTCAGGTGTGTCCTAGCCAGAAAGTGTCATACGTGTTAAACTTGCTAGACCAGAGTCACATGTAACCGTGCACCCGAAGATAGCGCTCAAGTGTACATACCCATAGCACACTGTACACTGACTGACTGCAGTACATGTACAAGTACATACCCATAGCACACTGTACACTGACTGACTGCAGTACATGTACAAGTACATACCCATAGCACACTGTACACTGACTGACTGCAGTACATGTACAAGTACATACCCATAGCACACTGTACACTGACTGACTGCAGTACATGTACAAGTACATACCCATAGCACACTGTACACTGACTGACTGCAGTACATATACAAGTACATACCCATAGCACACTGTACACTGACTGACTGCAGTACATGTACAAGTACATACCCATAGCACACTGTACACTGACTGACTGCAGTACAAGTACAAGTACATGACCATAGGATACTGTACACTGACTGACTGCAGTACATATACAAGTACATACCCATAGCACACTGTACACTGACTGACTGCAGTACATATACAAGTACATACCCATAGCACACTGTACACTGACTGACTGCAGTACATATACAAGTACATGACTGGTGCACTGCTTTTAAAGTAAGCCGTAGCATACTCGAGTCACGGTTCAGCTGCGACATATCGAGGCAGTAATTGTTGACCCTATGCACTTATTTGACCCCTACTCCCAATTGCACAAATGACATACATATACTCATGGTGTGCAAGCTTATTCGATTTATCGATATACTGTATAGCAGGAAATTTTCGGAAGGAATTTATTTTCGTACGTTTTTTTGCACTAAAATTAATTCCGTACTAAAGTTTGTTCATGTGAGATTATGTACTCTATACATGCAGCAGTACATACATACTGCTTGCAAACACGTTTATTTAGCATGCACTGATGCAGCACTGTACGAATATGTAATCTGTACCAAAGGTCGAAGTTCGGCTTTGTCCGAAAATATTTCCGTCCGAAACTTTCCTGCTATGCAGTACATGCATGTGTGCCTCTTGGAATGCCCACATGTACATGTACATGTATGGAACCCATGTTAAGGATCTGCTAGTCATCCAACTTGACACAATGCTTTGTTCTTTCTCATCCACTACCGACGCTTATACTTAAGTTATAGGCACGATCTAAGCAATATATTGGTTTGGCTGATCCTAATTGTTATGTCAGTGTCCACACACATATCGTCTCCCTTATTAAATTGCTGCACCTCTTTCATGTGTGTCATACTTATCTATGAAGGAATTTATGATGCAGTGAACAAGAAAGTCATTCAGTTCGGACGACCATCGAAGGAAAGGCCTCAAAAGAGAGACGTGACGCCACTCTTTCTACCTGGAGGTGTTAGACGCAGGGCGAGGGAGGTGGTCATGAAGGGCTTGGGAGGATTTTCTTCGCTGTTCTCATCCCAAATCATTCACCATGATCTGGGCACGTTCATGCAGTATCGAGATAAGAAAGTGCTGGTATACTCCTACTTAGGGGAAACCCCTAATCAGGAACATCCAGCAGAGGACCCCTATGGCATTGATGGCATATCACCAGACTACGAACGGAACAAGTCAGTTGAGCTGCGGGGACAGGATGCTCCACGTTCACATGCTGCCGACATCGCACGCTGGTTACTCAAAAACCAACCGCACTTGTTCAGCAGTTACCACATCTTCAAGAGCAACTGTGAGCATTTCGCCACTCTGTGTAAGACTTGCCGCATAGATACTATGGAAGAGCTGGTAGAGATATGCAAGACAGAGTCCGTGAACGGAATAATGAAAATGAACGACTGGACAAAGTACAGTCTATGCCGCAGCTTGCAATCAGAGCGGTACATGCGTGGCGCAAGAGGACTGCGTAGCGTTACAGGCAATGACAAATGGATCACGGATGCAGGTGATGAGGCTGCGAAGGCTGCAACCAGTGATGAGCAGGCAGTTGCTGAATTCACAGCATGCAGAGACGATGAGGAGGCGGCTTTGATACGCCGCTGTGAAGCTGAGGATTGTGAAATCGAAGAGTGTGGACTGGAAGATGAATACGATTCTTGAAATGAATCCCTCTCATCCTTTTGTCCCCCCCCCCCCCCCCCTCCCACTTCCGAACACCTTTTTGCTAAGCCACTGGCTGTAGTGTGGGCATGCAATGAACAGCCTGTGATATATATTTGTCGGACAAGCACTTTCTGCAAACCTGTAGGCTGCAGGCAACCAGCCATCTGTGACTACCGTTTACACAGCCACTCTTCTTATCCAGATACTCCCATTTTGCCTCTCCATTTTTCTTTCTTTTAATCTCTTTTAATCTCTTTACCTACATTCTATCCCGTTCTTAAGTGAATTGTTAAAACGGTTTCTTTTTTTCCTAATTTGGTACGCAGGATTGACAGCAAAACCGAGACCTGAAGGTCGTTGGAGTCATTCCTGTCTCGTCAACACGCTGCAGTCTATGCATGGTTTCATGTTCTGGAGTCATTCCTGTCTCGTCAACACGCTGCAGTGTATGCATGGTTTCATGTTCTAGAGTAATTCCTGTCTCGTCAACACGCTGCAGTGTATGCATGGTTTCATGTTCTGGAGTCATTCCTGTCTCGTCAACACGCTGCAGTGTATGCATGGTTTCATGTTCTGGAGTTATTCCTGTCTCGTCAACACGCTGCAGTGTATGCATGGTTTCATGTTCTGGAGTCATTCCTGTCTCGTCAACACACTGCAGTCACGTATGCATGGTTTCATGTTCTGCATCTGGTATTGCATGGGCAGCGGAACCGGTGCGTTTGGTCAGGCCATTTGGTCAGGCCATGGCCGGACCAACTCTTTGGCCACCAACGTACGTGTGCTATCTACTGCGGCGGTCATGTGTAGCCGCCATGACATACACAAACTGTGAACGCCTGTGGTATGGCGCGGACCAATACAACAATTGCACAGGCCGGCACTGTTATGTGGCTTGTAGCAGAAATTCAGTCCACGCATCACGGCTAGGGTCCTTGAACTACTTCACGAAAATGATAGCGTAAGGATGGGCATGAAATATTTACCTCACAATAGCTTGTGAGGGACTTCTAAAGTGTTTACTAACAGCAGCCTTCGGCTAACAAAATAAAAAGTGATGCCGACAGGATGTTATCATGGAAAAATGTCATGCCTAGCGTGTCTTCATCAACTTTGGCAACGATTTCACTGCCACTAGTACTCTGACATCATTGTGAATTGGTAAAAATCTAACAGCAAGAAAGAAAGCATGAAGGATTGTACCAGCTTTCGAAAATCTCAGCAATAAAACAAACAATTATCCGAACTGAAAGGCATGCCATGATAAATCATTCTCTTTTTACTAATAAACCTGCTGTCACAAGATATACTTTTCATAGGCATTGAACTGTATGAATTTCAAACAAATTGTTTTGCTGGATTGGATTGAGGGATCATGACTAAGCATACTGAGACCACTCATGAGAAGTCGTCAATGGGTTTGTTTTCTTTCGGTAGCGGATTAGCCCATCCCACCACTATCTTGCGCTTTCCTGTGAACGGCTGCACAATGCACACACACACACACACACACACACACACACACACACACACACACACACACACACACACACACACACAGAACAAGGGAAATCGTTCTTGCTTGTAAATTTCTCATGGCTTCACATGATGAGGGTGAATATAGGGGGAGGGGGAGAACGTGATCTCCTTGACTATATACTTCGTCTGCAACTATAATAGTAATTGCCTGAACAACAGTGTATTGCAGTAGCATTCTCAGATAAATTGGCTACTCCGTACGTTGTGTTTGGCCCACTGTAACATTACCTGTCGGCCGTGAGAGATGGCCAAGTTGTCGATCATCAGGATGTCGCCAAGCTGCCAGCGATCGTACTTGGTGTGCTTCCAGACAGTTTCTTGCAGGTGGTCACAATCCTGACGGGATACTTCCGTGCCTGAGCAGTGCACACGGGATTAGACAGCGTTTTTTTTAAATTTATTTTATTTTATTGGGAACACAGCCCTACAAAGAGACATGTGGAGACAAACACAAAACAAGACACAGGGGATGTAGGGACGACGTGCCGATGTACAGGAAGCAACTCAACCACCCAGGGGTCTCGGCGTTAGCGTTGCAACCTGCCATCGAAGAAAAAAAGGGGGGGGGGTGCATGGTCAAGTAGCAAAAATAATAATTTGGTGCGAGAAAGGGGCACGCTAGTATTGCACCAAATAATACGTGTAATAACTAAACCAAAAGGGAAAAAGAAAAAAGAAAACAATAATCATAACAAGCAAAGTACTAGTAGAAAGGTAAATACTAAATGGGTCTCAATATCATCGTCACAGGTACTGTGTGGACCACAGCCATCTCTTTCGGATTAGATCCTTACATACGCTGACCTTGAAGGTTTGGAGGCGTCTTGAATGAGGTTCGTGAAGCAGGAGGTCTGCAGGCAGGTTGTTCCAGGGTGTGATGGCGAAGAAGGGGAAGGATCGCAGGAGGTAGTCAGGGGCTGTGCGAGGGGGTGTCCACTTCAGCTGGAAGCCAAGGTGCGTCTGACATTTTTGCCCTGTGCGCATGCTAGCTACTGCAGGGGGCTTGGCTGGTGGCAGTATGGCCTTTACCTGTGGAAGCCCTGGAACGTAGTGCAGCTTGTACAAGTATGACAGGGCTGCCACCATCCGGCAAAGCTGAAGCCTTTGGAGGATCGTTCCAGGTCCCAGGAAATGCAGGGCACGTTGCTGAACCTTATCCAGCTGGGCCATGTTAGTTGCGGCTGCGCTCGACCAGGCCAGTGGGGCATATTCAAGTAGGGGTGCAGGGAACAAACTAATGATGGGAACTTGTTGCATGCAAAACGTTAGTCGCATTGAGCAGTACTATGCATGGAGTTTGCTATAGTACACGCCTGCTGCACTACGATATCCAATCGCCCCAAACTCATATTCAGCACCTAGTTCTATTGCCATAGTCTATGTACAGGTCGGCACTGTTACCATTAACTCTATTACGCCAACGGTACGGCAATGCACATTTCACGACAATGCAGATTTCATGACAATGCACATTTCCCAATCACAGAAATTGAGTATAATGTACCGACAAGGATCTTAAATTCTATATTCTTTTGCAGAATAGTATTCACAAAAACTGGTTACATTGTACTCAAAGACTAAATAATCTGGTAAAGTACAATACAAGATTCTAAAAAGATACTTTGTCCGACATAGTATAATTATTCTATCTATGGTGCACTAGACTGTCTGCCTGTATTACTAACACTACACTATATGACTGGCATAGAGTACATCACACTACACTACACTATACGACTGGCATAGAGTACATCACACTACACTACACGACTGGCATAGAGTACATCACACTACGCTAAACGACTGGCATAGAGTACATCACACTACTAGCGATGGACATCTTTGTAGCGGATGACACACAGTCGTAGTGCTGCGCTACCGCTTCTAGCGAGTCAGGCTCTTCGGCACATGACCAGACAAACTGACGGAAATAATACGGAGCATCAGCAAATCGAATATTCGAATGAAATTCGAGAATCGTCACGAAAAGCACTCAATCAGTCGAAACTAGGGCTTTGTTCGACTGAAAAATGCCCGCAAACAGAAAATACTTTTCGAATACTTTTCGAATGCTCCGCGCGTGCTCTAGTACACGGCGCACTACGAGTACTCATTCTTGCGCATGTAGCTACTAGTTCTTACTAAAGTACTAGTCCGGACTTCTTGTCAATCTTGACGCTTTCCTCTCTCTCGAACTGTGAAAAGTTTTATCAAGTGTGCATTTTGTTTCATTTCAAGTATCCTGGAATCATGGCTTTGTCACCAACTACCAGCCCCGGTATGCCTCCTGCTCCCAGTACTGCAGTAGCCCTGCTGGCGTTGTCTCGGCATCTGCGTCTATGGTGAGTTCCCCGCAGGGAGAGGGCAACTCAAAGTGTGCCAAATATTTGAGGGTCGACCTTACCATGGATCTCATTCTGCTGAGGCAGTGTAGGGCCCACCCTCACCTATTCGTCCGCGGGTCTCCTGATATGCAAGGGATAGCGGAGGAGCTCGGCCGAGATCCGCCTTTTCAAGGGGTCTCCAAGAGAGATCCTATCGCCAATAGCCTGAATCGGATGAAGCATCCGCCGCTTCGCGTCATCCCCAAAGGCAATGAGAAACAACAGCAACTCCGTTCATTGCACATCTCAAAATCCCAGTCCTCAACTGCTCAAGCTAAAAAAAACTCAATTCGAAAATACTGGACTGCGCTACATGCTGAACCTCTTTTTCATTCGAATTTTCTCTCTGATTTTCTTTTTGCCATTCGAATAATCAAATCGAAAATTCGATTTGCTGATGCTCCGTAATAATACAAGCAGGCAAACTAACCAACAAACAAACACACAGCTAAACAGAAAGACGGATCTTGTTTGTGTTGACACAACAAAAATGTAGAAAATACATAATAAATGAATCAAACAATCTCTCCTCCTTTTCTCCTCCATGCACTCTCAGGCGACTACCCTCACAGAGAAGAGGAGGAGAAATTGTTGCAATATTGAACAGGCGAATGGCACCGTTCACGACTTTTCAAATACATACCGTAAAGTCGCGGATAAAAGCCGGGCTTATAAGCACATAAGCCGGTTTCTGCATCAGGCTTCAATGCAAACCAGGCTTGTATGCAAACCAGGCTTATATGCACCACTGATATTTTTGCCAGGCTTGTATGCACATCGGCCGATCCGGGCTTGCATAGAACTTACTTAGAAGCCAGGCTTCTACGCGCGACACGCGTAGATCTACCACTGACCACCGGTATGGCGGCCGTTTTACTATGCACTGTACATAGCGCATGCACTCTTGACCTACCCGATCCGCGCTTGCATAGAAGCCAGGCTTCTACGCGCGACAGGCTTATATGCATTTGACCCGTTTGATTTTCAGGCTTCTATCCGCGATGTGCTTGTATGCAAACCCGGCTTTTATCCGCGACTTTACGGTACATGTAAAGTGAGACCTCTTTTTTTCAATTCATTAAAAGACTTACCATCTCCATACATTGTATGCATTCCAAGATTTTCAGAACCCCTCACAAACAGAATGATGTGCGAGAGGAGCAGCAGTAGCCAGGCAAACAGCCACCGGAGTAGGTTGCCTGTACGACGGGCGGAGTGCATCAGCTCACGTGCTAGCAACTTCTGGTGAAAGAGCTGTGCAGAGCAACATCCAACAAAATGTGTTCACGGCCTCAGGTGCACATTCATATTGCTACAGCGGCACAGACATGCACGTAAGATCTCCTGAATGTATATACATACGCACATGTGAATAGACTCACACGAATTCACATACAAACACACACACACACACACACACACACACACACACTTGGAAACACGTAGTACGTGCAGTATTGTCAGGCGCCGAGGAACGCAGCGCCGAATAACGAACAGGATACTAATTTACCAAGCACAGTATGCCGTTACTCCACAGCGCATAGACTGTTGTACGTGAAAATGAGACTGACGGCATAGGCTACGATGCTGATTCCCCAGTTCTTCGACGCCAAGTACTGAATACCCACACTTAAGGCCACAGTTTGTCTATTTCTGCTCATTTTTGGTTGTTCTCGGCATCAATGTATGCACAAAAGAATGCACACCTTTTGAGTTGCGATATTAGCTACTATTGAGCTTGTTTAGAAGATATGGATGCAATTTCAGCAACGTTCACGTGTTTTGGCATGGTTGAGTTGCGAAATACTTTGGCATATTTGGGAAAGGGCTACACCACCCTGAAAGTGGTTACGCAGGTAATGGCCACATGCAACTGAACATTAGTTTGTCTCACCTGCAAGTGGTTGAACCACACCTTGTCTCCAGTCTCTGGGTGTACCTGGTACGGCTCCGAAACATTAGTTAGCCGTAGATCATCATTCTCCTTCCAATCAACTGTCAAATCATCTTGCCTGGAGGACACCGGACAAGAAATGGGGGCATAATTGGGCGGTCAGTTCCTTGCAGAAAGGATGCGGTGTGGGCATTAATAAGGGCGATTGATCCGGCCACTGGAAATCGTACTCAACTACATCTCCCTGCTTGGCTAAACAGCTGCGCCACAGGTTCTGATGTAGGTGAAGGCAGGTTCCACCTCAACTAGGACAGCCCCACTTCAAGGAGCCATTATGAGATACCCTGCTGTGCAATGCGGAGTTGATTAGTCTGTCTCCATATCACATGATAATCATACATCTGAGCAATGCATACTATCGGGCAAGGTTACAAGCATGCATTGCTGGTGGGTTTTTGTCCAGTCCAGACCCGCCAGAACCAGCCTGGTTTGTCGGGTCATCACCAGACCAGCTTGTCGGACTCATGTATGTCTACTGCTGAGGAGGGTATGCGTACTTCGAAGTACAAGCTACATCACACACAAACTGTATAAAAGGGTGTGGTGTGGCCGGACCAAAAATGAAAAACTGCTCCCTTCGGTCCTGCGATTACACTGACTTCCGTTCTCCTGCATGCCTACCTTGCATCATCTTCAACGGCTGCCTTGTCTGTAGTCTCAAAGAGGTCCTCCCAGCCTTTGAGCATGGAAAGGTCAATGTCCATTGCTTGGCTCTTCTGACGATAGTTGCGAACGTACCTCACCTACACACAGGCCATTCAGAAAAGATGCATCATAGTAAGTCATTGCGCCAGAGATAGTGCAATATCCTACGATTATTTATCAGCAGTGCGAGAGACGGGATGTGTCAACTGACAACCGCTCTATCAGTTGGCAAATCCCCCTTTTTCTATAATGCAGTAGCGTGATGTCCACAAATATCTTAGTGTGTGAGAGAGAGAGAGAGAGAGAGAGAGAGAGAGAGAGAGAGAGAGAGAGAGAGGAGAGAGAGAGAGAGAGAGAGAGAGAGAGATAGATAGATAGATAGAGAGATAGAGATAGAGAGAGAGAGAGAGAGAGAGAGAGAGAGAGAGAGAGAGAGAGAGAAAAGATAGATAGAGAGAGCGCGCGCGCGAGAGAGAGAGAGAGAGAGAGAGAGAGAGAGAGAGAGAGAGAGAGAGAGAGAGAGAGAGAGAGAGAGAGAGAGAGAGAGAGAGAGAGAGAGAGAGAGAGAGAGAGAGAGAGAGAGAGAGAGAGAGAGAGAGAGAGAGAGAGAGAGAGAGAGAGAGAAGAGAAGACAGAGAGAGAGAAAGAGAGACAGAGACAGAGAGAGACAGAGAGAGAGGCAGAGAGAGACAGAGAGAGAGGCAGAGACAGAGAGAGAGAGAGAGAGAGAGAGAGAGAGAGAGAGAGAGAGAGAGAGAGAGAGAAGAGAGAAGAGAGAGAGAGAGAGACAGAGAGAGAGAGAGAGAGAGAGAGAGAGAGAGAGAGAGAGAGTGAGAGAGAGAGAGAGAGAGAGAGAGAGAGAGAGAGAGAGAGAGAGAGAGAGAGAGAGAAAGAGAGAGAGATGGGGGGGGGGGGAGAGAGAGAGAGAACGAAAGAGCCTTGCTGTAGGTCTTTTTTGAGTTTGTGTACATACCTGTATGGCTTACAAACCTAGTTTGAGTTCCTCCGCTAGCACGGGGTTATGTAACACTCATGTGATCAACTAGATCTCAAGTTGAACATCAGGGAACCATGGCATCTAGGGAGACAACTCTCAAGAGATTGGTTTCCGACACGGTGTGCATGTTGATCTCGGATTAGGGAGTTATATGAGACGGCCGTGGGCTGTGGAACTTGCAATTGCGATCTTGGCTTGCTGGCTCTAAACAGGGCCTAGACCTGCGGTGCCGTGACTGTGCGAGCGTTCACAAATCGACCCTGCGCCAAGTGCGACTGGAACCATTGGCCTGGGAGCGAAACTATCACTTACATCATTCCCCATTCTAGTCTCGCGGGTCATCTCCCCAGATCTGATCCTACGACTCTTTGCTGAATAGCAATATTGGTGTAGTAGCTAGTGGTTGGCTGATGATTGAAGCTCAGAGTAGTGACCAACTAGCCCTGCCATTGCTGTTCTGTGTCATACTGTACAAGCCATATTTATAACGAAGTGCTAACTCTAACGAGTTAACGAGGTAGAAATCTGTCGTTAAAATAGAAATCATTATACAGAAATTGATACAATACTGTTGCTATTGAGCGTTGAGAATGAGTGAGAATCGTTACCTTTGGTACACGTAAAACAGTCAATTTTAGGAAATCGTTATATATGCGGTGCCACGTTAGAACGAGAGAGCTTGGAAGCTCAGGGCCCTACGCTATGCTTTTTTGCCTTGATGACCTAGGCAAAAAAAGCATAGGGATGTTATAAAATTTTCATTTCGCCAATTTTTTTTCCAAGGCATAACCTGGGATTCGAGCCCGCACTATCGCCCTACATGCATTCGGATGATTCCCCGATACACTTCGCATTCATACTCATTCTTCCAAGTTGTTTCACGTTATGATCTTGCATTAATTTTGGAAGCCCTATTTGAATATTGTGACCAGCTGTTTGTGGCCAGCTGTCTTTGATGGTACGGTACGGTACGGGACAGATACGGGATAGCACCAGGCGTGACACAAATAAACAAACAAATAAACACCAAATTAAAAGCTATCTTGGCCCTGGCTAGCGCCAGACGTTACTGAAGTAACGTCTTCTGCATAGCTACGGGAATTAAAGCTATGTGGACCCTGGCTAGCGCCAGACGTTACTGAAGTAACGTCTTCTGCATAGCTACGGGAATAACGGCTTTTACAGTAGTAGTTGTGATAGTAGTACCGTACTCGCGCGATTAGAGCCCTCTCTCGAATAGTGCCCCAGTCTCTAAGATCCAGTGAAAAAATAATGTCCTCTCTTGAATAGTGCCCCTCCCCCCTCCCCGGGCTTGCAGCCAAGCGCATGTTCACGTTTTGTGTTTTTTTTGCTAATAGTCTTGTGTCCATGCACTGATGGTATCAGGATCAACATCGCAGTTCTTGTTGCTGTTTCTGTCGAGTCGTGATAGTTCACGGTAAACTTTGGCTCTGTTTTTCTTCGTTTTCATCCTGGATGACCTAAATGTACCTGCATTAAAAACAAATAGTGCCCTGTCTTGAATAGTGTCCCATCTGTGCTGGACAGTGAAGGTAATCATGCGAGTACGCCAGTAGGTTGTTTGAATCGGGTAACCCAGCCGACTACTATCGTTTTCGACGGTGCCCAATGTAATGTAATCAGAACAGGACTCTCGGAGGGTAGCAGCAGGGACGCAGGAGCGCGGCTGTGTAAGACCGGTGTAGTTTCCAAAGCTACATCTTTGTTCCGAAATATTATAATGTGGCAAAACATACATTCTCTCTGCGCATACCTTCTTCTCGTAAAGACGTTGCTTGAACTCGGGATTTAAGTCGTCATAGACTCGTCGAAAGTCGCAAAGAGACGTTTCTCCACCCTTCGACGTTGGCGCATTCAAACAACAGAAAAATATCCAATGCGGCGGTGACGGTAGAAAGCTCATCTCGATGTGCTGGGGAATCGGAAGAAACGGCGGTACTTCGGACGCAGAGAAGATATACTGCATGAAAGAGAACAATACATCGGACATACATAGCAGCAGACCACACACATAGTCTGGAAACTGGCGGTCAGCATTATTTGTCATAAAGTACCGTATTTTCCAGAGTATAAGCCACACTTTTTTATACAAGTAATTCACTCAAAAAAAGTCGTTGCGACTTAACGGCGATACATAGGGTAGATGCCTGCATTTCATGACAAAGGATCTGGGTGCGGATTATACTCCAGTGCGGCTTAGACTCCAGTGCGGCTTAGGCCACACCTAGCTAATTCTATGTTTCGCGTCGGAAATTTTCTGCCAAAGCCACACGGGCGGGCGAAAAAACAGAAGAAAAAACTCCATTCTACGTGTACTGAGCGATGTTGCACACAGAATAGCACCACTACACTCAGTCTGTAAGCTGTCACTTATCAAAATCGACACAAAGTCGGCACAGTACAGCTGATAGACTGGGCTGGAACGATTCTGCAACAGATTTCATGGATAGCTTCTTCTGCGCTTTGACATGAGTCGAGTGGAATTTCTCTCCATCACGACAATCCTGGAAAAATCTCGGAGTCCTTGACAAGTGGAATCTACGCTCGCTCGGTGAGCAGGCCCCCCCGGACGGCTTGGAAAGAACTTTCATCGCTCGCACTTTCTAAGTACCATCGCTTGGAATGCAAGATTATCAAGAAGCTGATAGATAACCTCTGATCTGCCATACTGGCTAGAGAATATTCGCCAGAACAGCCATCGATAGACTCGTCCGGGTGCTTTTTTTCTTATTATTAACGATTCGAAATGGTACGAGCGCGGTGACGTGAAACATAGAAATAACTTGGTGTGGCCTTACACTCCGGACAATAAGATAATGCATATTATCCAGGCTCCACCAATCATTTTATGTTTGCTACAAGACAATCCCATGCAATGACTAGGTGTTGTGTGATAAACCATTTCATAAGAACACCGTGACGAACATGTAAACGATGAATCCTTCACAGTCTGTTCCAACATAGAGGGTGAAACATGCATACCTCAGAGCAGCGCCAATACAAACACATACATGAACATACAACATACATGACTTGTACTTCCACCGCAGCACAGCAATACAAGCAGGATCTACATGTATGCTCATGAATGTATACATACTTACTGTCGTTCCCGGCTCCAGCACTCGGGGTGACGTGCCTCGGTATTTGTTGCTCATTTCTACGTCCAGGTTAAGAATGGCCTTCTCAAACTCCACAGCGGATGTCACCGCAAAGCCACGGAACCGAATAGCACCTGTTATAATGTGTGCAACAAGACATCAAATGAAAGATGTCACGAAAACAATTTCCGTAATTAATAGGCCATGCGTGCTAAGAGGATATTCTAAAACAGGTCAACCACGACCAATAATGATAGAAGATACTTTTTGCTACGAGTTACGCATAGACCGACGTACATGTAACACACCATTTTTAGTATCGGCTATAGTGATAACTTTAAAATACATGTAGCAATAATATCAAAGGCCCTATTTTTTTACTTTCTTCACGTTGCTTATTTTTATAGTGATACATGTACATGTACATAACAGAATTTTTTATGGAAATGCGGGCACTGTCAACTATGCCGCATGCTCATTTGTCAAAACGCCATGCTGGAAGTATTTCTTTGCCTTTCATGTGTCGATCGAAAAAAGAAGAAAAAAACGATCGTATCGCATATAGTGATGCATCGGTTATAGTGATAAAATCACGGAAATCAAAAGGGTACGCTATAGCCGATACAGACTGTACATGTATTTTCGGATGGCCCCTGGGCCCTTATAGCACGTCTCTCTATTTGGGAGATCCTGAGCTATGAACAGTTCCATCTTTCTTTCGGTAACGGTGCAGTGTAGGGTCCCAAATTATTTCCCACTTTCCCAGTGTTCTGTGTACTGTCATGCAAGGTTTCTGGGGTTCAGGTACACAGAAAGCACGCGTAGCAGCAAGAGTACATAACCCCCCCCCCCCCCCCAGAGTGTGCAACTCGACTATGGGTCGCATAATGGGTGCTGTCCCGACAGAATTTCAAGTTGACGTCATTTAGATGATGCAATGCGCACTGTACACGGATTATCAGACGAATCCGGAACCTGTGGTTGACCGAAGCCCATCGATCCTGTACAAATTATTGCAAAGAAAAACGTGTGATGCGTTGACACCCGTACACATGTTGTAAATCACTGGTGCAAGGAGCATTGCGACATAAATAATGACGTCAACTTGAAATTCTGTCGGGACAGCAGGGTATGTGGGAGTTGCACACTCTGGGGGTTATGTACTCTTGCAGTCTTGGTAGCAGTACGTACACAGAACACTGGGGAAGTGCGAAATAATTTGGGACCTTAAACTACATTGTACACCTTTACCTTTCTTTCTTTTTTTGTATCTCGGGCGGACGTGAAGAAATGGAATGAAACACAGCTGAGAATGAATATAATTTCAGTCTCCATCATCACAGCCTAGTATCCTAGTGGAGAACGATATTTGAAGGGCCTGTGAACGTATGCTTCTGCACTCACCATGTTCTGTAGTTTTCTGTTTCAGCCAAGATTCGTTCTCGTGCGCCCAGCTCGCCAGGAACTCAGCGCTGCATTCGCCTTTGGGCGTGATCGTTAGCGGGAGCGTGGGCTGTCCTGGAGGTCCGGTATCGAATGATACCGCCCCGATGTCCAGAGGTGTAACTTTGGGCATCTTTGGGTACTCCTCGGACCTGGACAGCAGACTAAGACTAATATGTACGACAATACTAATCACACCGGGAGTTCTTCATTCTATAAACATTTTGAAAAACACAAGTCATGTCAGTCATGCCTTGCGCCTCGAGCCTCACCTCTTGTCAATGTCAGTCTTGATCAGGGAGTCGTAAAAATGTTACATACCGGTACTGCATTGTATACAGTAGTACATTTTGTAGTAAAAAAATAATTGTAAAACTGTAAAAGCCTCACTGATAATGATATCTGAGTCCCTACATTGTAGCCTAGATATGGTAATAATAATAATTAGTCATACTTTTATTATAAAACCTACATGGTCTTGATCATGCAACACTGAAAGTGAAAGGTATGCGCATAGGAGTTAGATAATTATAATACTAGGACGGGTACCGGTATGACACGTATGAGTCATTGACAGCATGGATTATGAACAGCTCAGCTGTAGAGTAGATCTACACGATCTAGTACCAGTAGATGTACTCCATTTCGTGGATTCATGCACAGAATAATGGTCATAACTTTTTAGATCATTGTTCATTATTTTGAAAACACCGCCATTCCGGCAACACACCAAATAAATAACTTTGCCAAATATTTCGCCCATTGGGCATCATCAGGGCATTGAGGAAGGGGAGGCAAAAACACTTTATTTGGTGCAGCTGAGAGCCTGTTGCCGGAATGGCGGTGTTTTTAAGTGCAAGAAATGCGCCGCAATGGAGTTTGGGAATTCTGAAGAATCATTGTTCAATGTGTAAAGAATTATGTAATTGAAGAGGATTACAGGCTACAAACAAAACAGCTACATAATATCATGCGGCTTGACGTCATTTGGGCAACCGGCTACATTGCACCTACTGTAAAGTAAAAGCTGAAATATCACTACTGAGTAGCGGTGCCGTAATGAATAAAACTATAGGCGCACTCATCATTATCCCAATCATAGCAACCAATTGTTCCAGAACGTTTTCTTGCCGCGTCAATGTAAACTCTATGGTATTGATAGGTATTGATTTATTTGAATTCGGTATCTCAACAGTACAATGTACAACTTGGGATGATTGTGATATGAGTGCGCCTATACAGTCAAGTAGTTTTATTCATTGCATTATTTAAAAGATTATTGTCTCCACGTCGCCTTTTTAAATATCGGGAGTGTTATAACTTAGGGATTGTTGGAAGCCATTGACACCCATCTGGTGATGGGTCAGTCCTGCTTTGGCTTTGTCTCTCACAGGCATACTGCCCCCCCCCCCCCCCCTTGTCCCAGATAGAGAAAATTATGTTACATGCCCATGTATCAGTGGGTAGATGGGTTAAAAAATCTTTATCTGACTTCACTTGTACAAAATGGCAACAAAAAAACATGCAGATAGAAGGAAAAGTACCAGGAGTCCAGGACATATACTTTTAAAATGTCATATGACTTGATGATGACGAGAACGTGAAGTTCTTGAGTCAACAAGCTCAATCTCTGGTATTTCAAGTATCACCAGCAAACGTTTCAAAGGGCCGGGAGTTCGGGGTATAAAGTCATGTTCAACATGAGTATTGAACCAGGCAAGATCCAGGTGCCTCTCATATGGTCATGATTAGAATAGTCAATTATAATATTATTAATATCCAGGGAAATCCCCATAAATTAAAATCTCCACGTGTTTGCAACATGCTCCTAGAGACTACAGCAGCAATGCTCAGTCCGCCATGTTGAGGATGCAGTTAGTTCTGTTCCGGCGGCAAGAACAACCTTAGAGCGTGGTGAACACGATGCCGTGCAACGGCCGGACAGTGCGTGACTCCCAATGGAACGTCTGCAGAGCGAGCGTCCACTTTGTACACGTAGTGTTGGTCGCGGCGTAGAATCTCGCTCTCCTCGAGAATGCTGTTCATGCACGCCGCCTCATAGTGGTTGTCACCCTCTCCATCACCGGAATCAATGTATATCCTAAGTTGATCGTCAGTTCTACCGCCGTTGCTCCCCCTTGTTTTCTCCAACACTATTTGGTCTAGGAGACAAGAGCACTCATGCGCATCTTGTGAAGAATTCACGTTGAACTCGTCGCTGCACTCGCCAGTGCTGGCCTCCTTGGACATGCCGCACGTTGCCCGAACGCGTTCACAATCACTGCGAACAACGTCGTACGCTGACACGTTGTTCCGATCATGGAACCAAAACGAGGGTGACATGGCAATCACCTTTCCGATGATGCTAGGTGCTTTCCAGCCGAGCAGAAATGCAAGAAGGCCGCCCATGCTGAATCCCAGTAAGACCCTCTGTTTCGGATACGCCCGCGTACGGTACTTGCCGTCAATAAACGGCACAACGAATTGTAGTAGGTAGTCGGAAAAGGCCTCGTCAGCGACTGCGCCCATGTCTCCTGGACAGTACTCACGTTTACGGAGGGGTGGCTGAGAGACAAAGTCGCCGCTTGGAATGCCTACGATGATGAATGGACACGTTGCATTGTCCTGCGTCAGCATATCTGATTGTGCATCTAGCCACCAGCCGCCGCCCAGCGTATCATCGGGGTGTGATGGCGTTGAGAAAGCCTCATGGCCATCAAGCACATACAAAACTGGATAGCGCTGTTCACCAGCCCCGGCCTCACCAGTGCCCGAATAGCCCACAGGAAGACGCACAAATACCGGGCGAGGTAAAACACCCCGGGCACTGCTCCGGGCTGGCACGCTGGGGTGACCGACCTGGAACGCTTCGCCTGGACCAGTGTGGGCCAAATGTGGGGAGTTCCAATGCCTGGTGGCAGGCACCCTTCCGTCATTTAAGCGCCAATTCGGCACATCACATGCCACAAATAGTACCGAGTTCCATTGGTCACCGGCTTGGTGACAATTTCCTTTGTCACTCTTCCACGCACCATTCACAATAAACTTATACTGGTACATGCCCTCGAGAAGGCGAAAGCGTGCCACAAAACGCTGGCATGCCGCTGAGCACAAGCTCTGGCTCGATGCACTGCCACTCTCTTCGCAAGGGCAGCAGTCATCCGTTGCTGTTGACGTCACGCCTTCCCTATTACGCACAGTGTCGTCTTCAGAGCTCCTGCTGGCTGTATGGACAATGCACTGCATCACGATCCAATCCTGCTCCTCCCAGCCACAGAACTCTCCAGCAACTCGAACGTCCGCCACCGATCCACCAGCGTCGGTGCACACCCCAGATGCATCTAAGTCGCACACCAGTTCAACGTCATGCCAATCCAGGTCGGCTAGCCTCCAAGCACTGTCATTGCCAGCTGCATTTGATTGCTCCATTTCCTGAGACCTCAGCCGGTTCACAACAGGGTCTCCGCGCGCGATCGTGTGGGTCGTATCTCAGCTCAAAGTAGTAAATTCAATGTTCTTATTACACCAATATCTATTAGTATTCTACTCAACATTTTCACCAATATCCAGCCGTGACAATGACCTGAAGAATTATTTGATGCAAACCTAGATCAAACTAGTTACTTTTCAGTACTGGAATGACCTAATCTTTAATCACAAGGCCAAGGACAATATCCGAATCCCGGTGCCACAGGCAAGGACAAGCCGCACATTCTGAAACACGGCAAGGTTGATTGTTTTACAAAAGACGGGCATGCTGCAACTGTCTGCGCACCCGCGGTACAATAGCAACTGTCAAGTACATGATTGTACTACAGTTAGTCTACACTGTACTGAAATCCAGTCGATTGACAGAACGTAACGACTTATTTACGTCGTTGCATGCATGCAGTGCACGTGCATGCACATGTTGAACCGATATGCGACCATCATGACTGTACCGGCGCAGGGATGACCAGCGCCCTAGCGCCCTGGCCCTGGCCTGGGGCCGCTAGACGTGCGACCGGATTTCCATGTCCACAACAGACGTCAGTAGATCTGCTAGTATAGTAGACCCAGGTGCTCGAAGTCCGTACACTTTTACAGTGTGTGTTTATTATTATTATTCACACATATCCGCCGGATGAGTACGCGTGGCCCATGCACCATCATGGGGACCCACGAATACAAACCAGCATATGTTCCCTCAGCAATACAAGCAAGCAAGCACGCAAAGATAAATGAGAGCCCAGGCAGCGAAAACAAAACGAAGAGAGATGAGGACATAGGCAACGAAAACAATTCCAAAGCATAGCCAGGGATTGAATGTGTGCATCTGGGTTAACACGGCTAGTGCAGCCGTACAGAGACTGTTTGCCGAGCTGAAACTTACACTAGCAATGATCACTTGCCAGAATCCTGCTCGTGGATGGAAGGTATCTTGTCCAAGTTTGTTCTGAGGCCAGGCTCGATTGAACCAGGCCATCTTTCGATCCGATCTGTTTCTCTGGAGTTCGCTGATTTTTCATATCAAATTTTTGTGTCGCAGAGGGTACTCTAAGTCCGTACTGATCAGAGATGACTCGCAATACACACATATTTCTGCTAATTGCTAACTTGCAATCCCTCGGTAACGACGAAAGCACCGAAGGGATATGTTTGGCATGTGCCTCCACCAGTATTTCTTGCAAAAGCGTAGTTTGTGGCCGAAATGCAAGCTGTTTTTAGTCGGCTCAGAGAAGAAGCAGCTGCGCTGTGAAAACCGCGGGAAAACAGTGGTGGAGATGCCAGGAGTGTCAACCTTTCTGCAAGGATTGGTGGTTCTCTGTAAATTCTTCTCCTCTGGCCATTGTCAGCTCTAAGCTGGCTCTTGATGATTGAGCGAAGGTCTGTTTGACGCTGTGTCCGTTCGAAATCGGTCTTGGCAAAGTTGATTTTTGCAAGAAATGTAACCCAATTTGTATTTCGTATGGACACTCGAAAACCCACTCGCGTGGTATGGGACTTCTGTTCATCGTAGATCCCTGAAAATTGCTACGCGAGGAGAACATACCACACTGCCCCCTCCATAAAATATTTGAGTCGAATACAATAACAGAACATGACATTATGGGCGTACGAACTTAGGATACCATGTACGGACTTCGAGCACCTGGGTCTACTACAGTAGTCACTAGTAGTAGTACATGTACTAGTAGTATAGCCAGTATCGAGTGTTAATTTTATTATTACTACTATGTACTATTATCACTCCCTTAGTATTGACTCACATAGATTTTTGCCATACCTATTATTAAAGCAGTCAAATATTCCTGCATATTTCACTCCTTAGCCTAAGGAGTGAAATATGCAGGAATAGTTAGGGCTATATTGACTGCTTATATTTGACTGCTTAGGGGTTGCGCAGTTGAACAGTCCCTAGTGCAGCAGTGTCACTGCATGAGTAGGTGGTGGTGCCACGGTTGTGCAATCATAAAGCCGGGATTCATGAGGTTATCGTTCTGGAATTTGAAATACGGACTGTTTGTCGTGATAAATCTAATATTGACTTCGTACTTGGTCAGTATAGGAAATAAAACCTCGTAAAAGACCTCGGCTTCGCCTCGGTCTTTTACTCGGCTTTTATTTCCTATGTTGACCTCGTACGCAGTCAATATTATTAGATACGTATTCATTTATTTATTTATTTCCGGTTGTCTTTTTGCTTTGACTCTTAAGTCTTATACTTCATGATCATGCATGCATGGTGTTGTGAATAAAACCGTTCTCAAGTATAGAGTAGACATGGCATTTTACCGTTCACGCTATTTTCGACGGTCGGCCTGTAGACCAACCGTGTTTGTGTGTGTCGACATGGCATTTTACCGTTCACGCGCTAGATCCAACGGTACTCGTACCCAACCCCAAAAATACCGTCGGTTTGGTACCGCTTCGGCGATAGAAAGCTCTGTTTAGCGGCGGCGGGCCGGAGAGCGAAACGGTAAGATTCCAACTAGGCCTAGGGTTGCGTCACAAGTCGATCGTTGTATTGCGTCAGGAGTCAGGACGCAGAAGCCGAACTGCAACCGGTTAAACCGTGTCTCGAAAACACACAAAAAACAGTACTGTCAGTGCAGTAGACTCGCCCTCTGTTACAGTCTGTAGGCTACACGCCGACCGTCGAAAATACTCAGCGTGAACGGTAAAAATGCTAACCATGTCTAGTACTGTAAACGGTGAAATAATATAATTATTGCGATGGTCTAATTTCTGCGAAATTCGCGACCGCGTGGAAATCGCGAAATTTAGACAGCGCGAAAAGGAGATCCATGAAAGGTTTAGCAAGAATGCCATTCTGCAATCGCAAAATTAAAACCTCGCAAACCTGTCCGGATTCTGAAAACGCGAACTAAAAACGCCGCTAAAATTTCACGCTTTACAGTATACAGACTAGTCTGCACCATGTTACATGTACCATGTCCATGCCATGGTGCACCGGTCCGTGCATCCGCGCGGCGGGCCGCGCCGCCGCGGTATCCGTTGTCTGCTGGTGCTGAGCTTGCCACCTACATGTACATTGTACATCATGACTACATGATTGTATGACTTGTACATGTATGCAGATGACACGACACTGTATCAGTGCATCTCTGCCACCGCCAGCATACCCGACTCTGCAGCACAACTCCAGGAAGCAGTGGACGCCGCCTGTCACTTCGGTTCCAGTGGAAGGTCACCTTCGAGCCATCCAAATCCCAGGCCCTCATCATCGACCACCGCAAGCCTCCACCAGTGGCAGTGCTCTTCAACGGAGTGACTGTTCCTGAAGAGAAGCGAATTAAGGGGCGTGAAGAAAACAGTTAGTCTTGGAATCTCTCTTCTCTCTTCTTTTTGTCTGTTACATTTCCATTTGTTTCCGATTTGGTTCTTCTTCTTTCAGTAGTACTCGGTACTGTTGAGTTACCGAAGTAGAATACGATATACCATACCATGCTATAGCATACGACGGTTGTTGCTATACCGAATAGGGCAGAGTGTACACTGTCCCACTCTCTATCGCATTCTGTTCAGGGGGCGAATCCGAGTGTTTTACCCCTATTTTGTATGGTATACATGTGTGTACAATGTTTCTGAATATGCAGCTGCTCACAACCACCAGGCCAAGGCTCTATGAATAGTATGATCTTTCATTGCATTATCGAATCTTTTTTTAACTCGGGTAAATTTTACGACTCCCTGGTATTTTACGACTCCTCCCCCCCCCCCCCCCAGTGATAAAGATAAATCGGCTCAAAGCATCACATTTTTCAGTGTACAAGTATATGTACTGTGATAACTCGCTCGGGGAGCGTGTTCCGGTTAGTCTCGCCCATGGCTGTGTCGTCTCTAACCCTCGGAACGTTTTGTGACAAGTATAGTCACGGCTGGCATAACGCAACTTCACCCAGTCCTAACCCAACACACACATAACCAACTGATCTCGTCAGAGCAGAGAATATGTTCCTGTTTGGAAGAAGAGCACCGAAAGAACCTCTCGCTAAAAGCCACAGCATGCTATGATATAACACATTGTAGAAAACAGCAAGCAGCGGCAGTAGCGATAGTACTTGCTAAACATGCAGCTAAACTGCTACTTTGTCCGCTGCGCGGAACGGCGATCGGACACGCACACGCACACACATACACGCACAGGTCTGCGTGATCTAGAAGCGGCTGTCATCATAAGATACGCAAAGTGTGGAAGGGTATTAGAACGGGGCAAGCCTAGACCCGGCGTCTGGACCGCAACATGTACTTGATTAAAAGCATAGCCAGTCAATGGTCAAGCAGGTGCAATCACGCACATCCACACCTAGCGTACTACTACTATAAAGCGAATTCATAACTACAGGTATTGCACTTTCTACTGCAAATGCACAGTCGTGCGCTTCATCCATTGACAGCAGCAAAACCTATCATTTTACAGTCTCACTGGGTAGGTGACCTCGCCGGCACACACCTGTACAATAACTGTTCCAACTACGGTCCGGAAGACACAGTGTGTCCACGTTCTACGCACAGTAGCTATCAGCAGTATTAGTTAAAAGTTACAAGCCCTCACTCTCGGGCTATGACATCTCCCCGCGCCTTCGAAAAGACTGCCACGTCCTCGTGGCGACAACATTCGGCTTACCGTCGTCTTCTCAACTGGGTTTGCATTCCAAAATACTGCGGTGGCCGGACGGTCCTCCCAGCTCGAGTCTGAACCGGAATCTGGGCTGGTTGCGGCGGTGGCTGGTTGACTGGTAGCGGGATCTGCACAACTGGTTGGCCGCCAACACCGTCCACGCCGCCATACGTCTCATGCTGGGCATCCTCATCAGAATCCCAATACAACAAGTCTGTAGGGTCCGGCACATACACATCAGCCGGGGGCGTTTCGACAGACTCAGCTTCTTCAGGTTCCTCCAGCTCACTCACAGCGTGAAGATGGTTAGGCCTTACTCTACATCGTTTTAGCCTGTTCACGTGCACAATCTGCACCTTGACATTGGCCGCTCGTGTATCTCTCACCCGATACACTACGTCTGACAGCTTCGTTACTATTTCAAACGGCCCTTGCCAGAGCTTGGAGAACTTCGGAGTAGTCCCCACCGGAACTGCTGGTACCAACAACCATACCAGATCTCCTTCTGCGAATGAAACGGGTACTGCTCCCGAATCATGCAAGTGAGCTTGATGCTTGTGCACGGTTTCCAACTTCTTCCGCACAACTGCATGCACATGCGCTAGCCTTTGTCTCAAATCTCTGACGTAGCTAGGCTCGCATAAGCTGACCATCTCATCAGGTGGTAAGCCATAAGCGACATCCTGTGGCAGACACATCTGTCTACCGAACAGTAGATACGCAGGCGTGTAACCCGTACTCGCCTGAGGCGTGGCTCTGTAAGCCATCAAAACCGCCGGCAAATGCACATCCCAATCTCGCTGATGCACATCGACATAGTGAGAAATCATCTTCTCCAATGTCTGATTAAAACGCTCTACCAACCCATTTCCAGCAGGGTGATAAGCCGTCGTCCTGGTCTTTTTAATACCAAGCATTGAACAGACATCTCTGAACAATCTGGAGTCAAAGTTTTGCCCTGGTCAGTGTGCACACTCTCCGGTGCTCCAAACCTTGCAACAAACTCACTCACAAACTTTGAAGCTATCGTGGATGCATCCATCCTTTTCAGCGGATACGCTTCAACCCATTTGGTAAAATAGTCAACAATTACCAAAATGTGCTTGTTGCCAGCATCTGTCTCTGGCAATCCGGGAATCAAATCCATTCCAACTCTCTCGAATGGATATCCCGACCAAGTGACCTCTAGTGGTGCGCCACTTCCACGTCCCACAGGTCTCGATCGTCGACTGCACGACGCACAACTACCAATCCAGTCTTCCACATCTCTCTTCATGCCATACCAGAAGAGCTTGGACTGAATCTGGTGATACGTTCTAGTCACACCTAAGTGACCTAGATGATCATGGTACTCACTCAGCACCTGACCGCGCAACGCAACTGGCACCAAAATTTGAAACTTTGTGCCCTCTCCTGCGTTCTCACTGTGCAAAACGCGACATATCACGTCCTCTCGCACCACAAGACATTTTCGTCCTCGGAAATAATGCCTCAGAGCCGGACTCACACCAGTCAAGTCAGGCGAAGATGACCCGGAGCTGAGCCACTCACTCAGCCGTGTCAATTCATGATCACGTTGCTGAGCATCAGCCCAATCAGCTGATGTCCAGTTTCGTCGCCGCACAAAGGGCGTAGGAAGGTCACTCTGGACCGACTCAGCATTCGCCACTGAGCTCCTTTCGTCTGATACCACAGCGATCACCTCATCAGGGACTGTGGTGCCACACCTCTGATCCTGCACTTGTCGAGACAAGCCATCAGCATTGGCATGGACTTTACCTTTCCGATAACGCACCTCGTAATCGAAATCACTCAGAAACTCAAGCCACCGCGCCACGATCGCACTTGGTTCTTTGAAACGGTTCAGGTATTTTAGTGCTTGATGGTCTGTGCGCACGACAAACCTTCGACCCAGCAAATAGCATCTGAAATGCCTAAATGCCCACACTAGTCCGAGGAGTTCACTCTTCGTCGAGCCATAATTCCTCTCTGCAGAGTTCAACCCTCTGCTTGCATACGCAATAGGTCGCTCCCGACCATCTGCGTCGGTCTGGGACAACACAGCTCCCAAACCATGACCACTTGCGTCCACATCGACTACAAATGGGGGCGCATCGGTCTCAAACCTCGGATACGCCAACGTGGGTGCTGAAGACATCTTCTGTTTCAGCAATTGGAATGCGATCTCACACTCGCCATCCCATGAAAACCTCTGGTTTTGCCTCGTCAGCTTCACCAGCGGCCGAGAAATGGATGCAAAATCCTTCACAAACCGTCGATAGTAGCCACAGAAACCCATAAAAGAACGCACCTCTGCTACGTTCTTTGGGCACCGCCACTCTGACACGGTCTCAATCTTGTCCGGATCGGTGCGCACACCATCCTTCGTGACAACATGACCCAAGAAATTGACTTCTGTCCTCAACAGATGACATTTCGAGGGTTTCAACCGAAGACCAGCCTCCAGTAGTCTTTGGAACACTGCTTCCAGTCGTTCCAAGTGTTCGTCAAACGTCTTTGAGAACACGATAATATCATCGAGGTATACCAGGCACATCTGCCACTGCAAACCTCGCAGAACGGCACTCATCAGCCGTTGAAATGAGCTCGGGCCATTGCACACACCAAATGGCATCACGTGGAACTCATAGTGCCCATCAGGCGTGGAAAATGCCGTCTTGGCCTTGTCTGCCTCGTCCATTGGCATCTGATGATACCCAGAGCACAGATCAAGCGTCGAGAAGTACATCGCACCGCCCAACGCGTCCAACGTATCATCAATACGCGGGAGTGGGTATGGATCTTTCACGGTTATCGCATTGACTCTCCGATAATCAACACAGAACCTCGTCGATCCGTCCTTCTTCCGCACCAACACAACTGGTGAAGACCATGGACTGACCGATTCTTCGATCACACCCTGTTCAAGCATGTCGTCAACCAACTTCCGACATGTTTCTCGCGAGCTCCAAGGCAATCTCCTTGCGGGCTCATAAACTGGACCATCACAGCTAGTCCTAATCTCGTGTTTCAACACGTCTGTCCGACCCAGCTCGGACATGTTCATAGCGAATACACATCTGTACTGCTCGACCAAGGTTCTGAGCCTAGCCAACTGCTCGGCCTCAACCACAGGCTGCTCGCCGTTGCCTGTATCAGGTGGGGAGCATGCCTCCCGGTTACCCTCCTGAGAGCAACAGCCATCAGGCATCGTACCACGACCACGCTGGTCAACGTCGGCCTCGTGTACTGCCTCATCATCCCTCATCGCACAATGGTGTGACCGACCATCGTCATCACCACCACCGGTTTCAAGCAGCCTCTTCCCGCCTGGAGAGCGCTTCCCTGCGCCGGGACCACCATCGGGGTTCCCCACTCGCAGTACAGACCACAAATCCTGGTTAGCCCCGTAGCTACACCAGTCATTCGCCTCGTCCAACTCTTCACTACCGTCCACCACAGTTGCAACTGCACACAGCTTGCCAATCTGGGCTCTCTTGGGCAGAGTGATTTGTTCCGCCGTGCAATTCATCAATCGCACGGGAACACGATTCTCTTGTGGCCGCACAACACACTTTGCCACCAAGAGACCAGGGTCGCTCGCAGTCCCACAATCTGGTTCCGTGAGCCCCAACTCTGGCATCCCATCGAATGCAAGAGTGTCCACCACAGCCGCCACGGTCATCTCGTGGTGTGGTGGGAGAACAATCTTCTCCTGCAAGCGGAGCGGAGCCTCATCTGCGTCACTCCCTCGCCTTTCTTCGACCTTGAAACATAGCTTGCCATTCGTAGAGGTTATGTTACAGGGAATGCTGGACAGCACATCACGTCCCAGCACACATGGAAATCGTAGCCCATCGACTACCCGCATTTCCGGCGAACAAACACATCCTTGAACGCCAAGGTGAACAACCACTTTTCCATTCACCACCAGAGGCTTACCATCTGCCCCACAAAACTTCAACCCAGGCGCATCCGCCGTGAGTCGATCCGGATCGTAGCCCAGCTTCCTGGCTAGATCCGCAGATACTAAGCTTACAGCCGCTCCAGTATCTACCAGCATCTCCACTGACAACCCATCGATTGTCCCCGTGGTCAACATCCCCGTTCCAGAGTCGCATCCGACCATAGGAATGGATTGTTCGACAGCACGCTCATCAGGTGCTGTCGGATTACACTCTCGACCCAAAGAAATGGTCTGACCAGGCACGTGGGCCATCGCCCCAGTCACTGGCCGTTTCCCAAAGGCCCTCTCCTCGAGCCATCGTATCCTCCACGCCCCGTCTGCGCTTCACGAGGACATTGGGCTGCCCTGTGGCCCGGTTCACCACAGTTCCAACAAGTGAACATCTTCACTCGTCGAGCGGGCTCCTGATCCCGAGTTCTTCCTCGGCCTCGCCCTCCTTGACCACTTGGAGCATCACGCCTCTCCAGTAGTTGGTCGAGCGTCCTCACCAGGCTGCTCAAAGTACGCTCGAGGACGTCCGTCTGTCCTCTCGCTGGAGCCTCAGCAACATCCACAGCGGCCGTCACCAACTGTGTTTGCTGGCTCTCTCCGTAGGGGCCCACCAGCCTCTGCGGAGCTTCGCTTGGCAAGTCAACACTTCGCCAAACCTTTTCCAGGTGCAGCGCCATCTCTAATGCCGCCTGCACCGTCGCCGGAGGATTCTCCTGCAGCCTCACTCTCAAAGCCACAGGGGATACCGCCTCGATGAACTGGTCCCTCACCAGCTCATCCTGTAACCCACCCGGCATGTTGGGGTACGCCCGCACCACCAGCCGACGCAGATCATCCGCCATATGCGCTAAATCCTCACCGGATTTACGCCTCCTCGTGCGGAATTGAGCCTTAAACTGCCGCTCATTAGCAGGTGGTGCGAACCTTCGCTCAAGGTCCGCACTCACATGCTGCCATACGGCCCGTCTTGCAGCCGGTATAGTAGCCAAAAAGCGTTGCGCCCCACCTCTGAGGCGTACCGCTAAGTACTGCGCTTTCTGCGGGTCATTCCACCCGTTCACCTGCGCGCACTGATCGAAGTACTGGATATACTCCACCCAGTCTCCGGAACCATCGTAGGCCTCGGGCATCACCGCAGGCCTCCCGAACGCAGGAGCAACTGGCGCTCCTCCAGCACCAGCTACCGCTCCCCCTGCTGCAGCCATCACTGCACCAGGGCCACCCACCGCAGCAGCACCACTAGCTACTAACGGTTGATGAACATTTGCAGCAGGCGCATTCACACCTCTGCCTTGTTGTTGCTGTTGCTGAGCCATCGTCAACACAGCAAAAGAATGAGCAAAGACAAGTAGACAAAACAAATAGTGCTAGCAGGACGACTGATCCGTGAAGAACTCAGTCCTCTTCGCCTCAGCTCGCCTGATATACTCAGCCACGCCGCTGCCGTCCGATCACGGCCCGCGCGCGCCTACGAGTGCGCACCCCAATTGCCCGTGGGCACAGCGTACTCAACCACTGTAACCCTGACCGCCGTGTGAATATGCCAAGCGACCACCGTCGCATCAGGTTTCCCGATCCCACGCCTGACTCGCGACATCTCGCGGAGCCTCGTGCGCCATCCGGATTCCCGCTCATCACACACTTAGCCTAGCCGACCAGTGCAAGCCGCATCATGCATGCCTCTCACCATCATGCCATGATTCATCGCCCGCAAGGCGCCATCAAATATTTCACCCTAATCACGTTAGCCGGCTTCCCAGCTTGAGGACTAGACCAAACAGACCAGAGTGGTACGACACATCCATACCTCTCCTTATGAACTGTATGCCCATCATGGCCTTGACCCTTGTCAGCCTACTGCGTATCGACCTATTTCTCTACTACCAGTCGTTTCTCGCCTCCTCGAGAAGATCGTCAAAGCTCAGCTTACATCCTTTCTGACCGATCACAGTATTCTCCCTGACTCGCAGTTCGCGTACAGGAAGAACCACAGTACGGAGGACGCTCTTGTGCTAGCTGTCAATCGCTGGCTGAAAGCGAAGTATGAGCGCAAACTCACAGGTGTGATATTCGTGGATATGTCGAAGGCTTTCGACTGTGTCAAACACACCATCTTGGCACAGGAGCTATCCGACATTGGGGTCGGCGGTACTGTCCAGATATGGTTCACTAGTTACCTGAGTGAGCGGCTTCAACGCGTAGTCGTGGGCGGAAATTGCTCGGAATACGTCGCATGCAGTCGAGGGGTGCCGCAAGGATCCGTCCTCGGCCCCCTCCTGTTCACACTATACATCCGTAACCTTCGATGCTGCTTGCCCCAGCAGGTCACAAACCAGGAATTTGCAGACGACATTGCAATTGAAGCCTCGGGCAGTTGCGAACAAGTGTGCTCTTCTCTAAGCACAGCCATCACTGGCCTGTCGCAGTGGTTGGAGGACCGCGGGCTAATGCTGAACCAAAAGAAAACGCAAGCTCTGTTGATTACCCCAAGAGGCCCAGCCCCTGACACAGATAACATTCGAATTCGCTGTGGGAATGCAGCCCTTGCAGTTGTGGAACAAGCGCGGTACCTGGGCGTAATGGTAGATGGGCAGCTCTCCTGGGAGCCTCACGTCAATCACACAATCCAGCAGGTGCGGAAGTCAGTAGGTGCGCTGTGGCGGAGCCGCCGAAGCCTCACCCTGGCGTCAAAGATCCTGTTTTACAGGTCGATGATCCAGGGTAGGTTGTCGTACGCTTCCAACGCCTTTTATCCGTCACTTCAAATTGGCAACATGGAGCCCCTCACACGTCTAACGAAGTGCGCTATCCGCGGCTTTTTCGGTCTGCCACCGTGGTCGCGCACGAGCCCGATCTTTGAACAGCTCCGCCTCACCACCCTGGAGGACATGTTTAACATTAAGCTCCTCATCTTTGTCCGTCGTTGTCTGTTCTCCCGAGCTAGCTCCCTCTTCACCAGCTTCTTCGTGAGAGTTACTGGTGACCGCACTCGGGGAGCAGCACATCACCTCGTTCGAGTACCATTTTGGCCCGGTCCTGCGGGTCGAGCGACCATGCAGTTCATCGGCGCAGTCCTGTGGAACCAGCTCCCGCCTGATCTCCGTTCCGAGCCCAGCCACCTTCAGTTCTGTGCCCTGCTAAAAGCGCATCATGGCTCCGTTTAAATGCTTTTCGGCTAGTGTGTTTCTGTGGTATAGCGGACTGAAGAATAGTAAACGTGTTTTGCAATATATGTATGAAGCTATTTTGTATATAGTATGTTCCCATTCCGTTTTTGATTTGGTGTAGCCCTGAGGTTGATTGCTTATTTATTTCTACCCTTCTTCTCTCCATACTTCTGCCCCCCCCCCTCTCTCTCATTCCTTCTGTCGTCCACATGTATCAAAGGAGGCGAAATCGCCTGTTTGTGGTGCGACGTTAAATAAACTTCTACAACAACAACAACAACATGCAGCATGCAGTTCTCATCGCAAAAGGCAGCTCAGTCATCACTGCGCCATGCCTATCGAGCACAACAGAGAACAAACCTCTTTGTTCCCTGGTGGAGGCCCGTTCCCGCACACACAACAACACAACCAGTAGTGAGGCAGGATACATGATCATTGAACATCTTCAATACATGTACGCAACAGCATAATGATAGCCAGCAGAGCAAGGCGTCACCATCGTGAGCACGACACTACCACGATCAGGTCTTGGACAACTCCATCTCCTGAATTGTGGCTAGCGCCTCATCCGCCTCTGCCGCTGCCATGGCCGCCCAGTCGGTGGCATCGTCCAACGACAATGCCGTCTCATCTCCTGCTGCTACGTTCGGCTGACCACCCTCAGCAGTCACCACCAAGGCGGTGCAGTCCTTCATGCGGTGTCCGGTCGAGCTACACCGCCAGCACACGGGTTCTTTCGGCTTTGGCGCCGGCTGCGCCTTCTTGGCCGGTGGCTCCCCAGCCTCCAGCCGATCAGGATCCTGCTCCAGCCGGCGTCCAGTGGAGCGCCAGAACACATCACTGGCCTTCTCGAACTCCTGCATCGCCGCCGCATGACGACGCAACTGCTGCGCCGCGGCCCGACGATGCATTGCATCCAGAGCATTCGCTCCGTCGAGCAACGCCTGATGCAAGTCTCTTCTCTTCTTCGGAATGGTGAACTTCGTCGCTACCGTCTTACCAGCCATCCTGGTCACAGCACCACTTGTGATAACTCGCTCGGGGAGCGTGTTCCGGTTAGTCTCGCCCATGGCTGTGTCGTCTCTAACCCTCGGAACGTTTTGTGACAAGTATAGTCACGGCTGGCATAACGCAACTTCACCCAGTCCTAACCCAACACACACATAACCAACTGATCTCGTCAGAGCAGAGAATATGTTCCTGTTTGGAAGAAGAGCACGGAAAGAACCTCTCGCTAAAAGCCACAGCATGCTATGATATAACACATTGTAGAAAACAGCAAGCAGCGGCAGTAGCGATAGTACTTGCTAAACATGCAGCTAAACTGCTACTTTGTCCGCTGCGCGGAACGGCGATCGGACACGCACACGCACACACATACACGCACAGGTCTGCGTGATCTAGAAGCGGCTGTCATCATAAGATACGCAAAGTGTGGAAGGGTATTAGAACGGGGCAAGCCTAGACCCGGCGTCTGGACCGCAACATGTACTTGATTAAAAGCATAGCCAGTCAATGGTCAAGCAGGTGCAATCACGCACATCCACACCTAGCGTACTACTACTATAAAGCGAATTCATAACTACAGGTATTGCACTTTCTACTGCAAATGCACAGTCGTGCGCTTCATCCATTGACAGCAGCAAAACCTATCATTTTACAGTCTCACTGGGTAGGTGACCTCGCCGGCACACACCGTATAGTATTTTGTACAATAACTGTTCCAACTACGGTCCGGAAGACACAGTGTGTCCACGTTCTACGCACAGTAGGCTATCAGCAGTATTAGTTAAAAGTTACAAGCCCTCACTCTCGGGCTATGACAGTACATATTGACATTATTGTACTACAAATTAATACAATTCAGCTAATGTTACACTCCTAGGAACAAGAAAAACCCAGTGCTCAGTTGTGACTTGCTTCTCCATAATCATGATAATTGTAAGATACTCGGTAACTCCTATTACTGAAGTATTAGAAATTCTCTCAACATCACACTTCTGCAAGTGAATATGGGGGAGGAGGGATTACGTTGCGTATGCGATGGTTTGACACGATGGCACTGGCACGTGATCAGATCTGGCAAGAATGAGTGTTGGCAGTGCAGTGTTGCCCTCTGCCTTTTTCTGTCCATCTGGTCATGGATTTGAGCACCGCATGCATTGCACTGTCACTGATCAGCGATGTTTGCGGTGGACAATCTGTAGGCAGGTGGACTACGAAGTACGAACTGTCACAGTGTCAGTAGTACTGCAACAGCCCTGTGACTCGCCATCGTGAGCAACACCATTACTAAGTCTAAGGGCATTACATTGTAGTTACGGTATGTGGCAGCTACGCTCTGACGCGTGGCTATTGTGTAGATCTACTCGGTACTGCACTACAACTGAGTAACTCTCTGTCTTATGTTCATAGCAAAATTAATACAGCTCACATGTACGAGTAGATCTACTCAGAGCAAGTGTGTCATCTCAGAGTCTACTGCTATATCCACGTACATGACTTGTATGTCCACGCACTGTGCGTCCTCGCTCGTTGTCACTCTAGTCTCTACTCCGACCAAGAAACTGTCTTCGATCTTTGAGATGTTTGAATCATGATTTCCGCGGAATACATGATTGTGTGGACGGATCACACCAAGCTACAATCGTGTTTTTCTTATTATGAGTGGTGAACCTGCACTAGACTGTCGACGCATATGATACATACATAGATCTACTAACACGATGACTGTGTTTAGCCAGCCCACTTTGGTCTAGACGCCTAGGCGCTATCGAGCTGCCTAATGCAAGATACAAAACCTTACCCCTAGCACTAGTAGCAGTGGTGCCTTTCTCTTCCACATGGCGCGCTGCAAACAGCATGCAGCTTCGGGAAGAGCTTCGTTTCAACTTCATCACAACCTTAGGCCGCTTAGTTTATCTGTGCTGATACCCAACCTACGCCTAGAACTGCTACATCTAGTCTGCCTCTGGCCAATGAAGGGTGGTGTTTTGTCCCGTAGCCTCCGGCACACACAAAGCAGCTGATTTGTGGAGACGTCCCGCTGTGCAACCAGTCAACTTCAGGTTACTTGCGTCAGCCACACATCAGGCTCTAGACTGAAGCAGTGCTGCCTCTTGCCAGTCTTGGCAGCGCAAGTGTTGCCGTGGAGTACTCCAGCCGAAGGAGTTGGAGACAGACTGCTCCGGACCAGCTGATCATAGCTTTCCTCGGCGCTGCATTGCTTCCCGTGCACAACGGGGAGCGTTTTGGGCGTCTGAATCGGGAGTTACGCTAACTTAGTAGGCAAACTTCCTCGATCCTCTCGGCATCCCGGCACGGAACGGCGTCAGCAGATCGCCAAGGCACAGGCGAGGATGGTTTAGCTTTCCCACGACTTCACGTCACGTAGCTCCCAGGACGCCACCTCAAACTATTCGCCCATTGAACGCTGAGCGTGCGCTTGGAAGCGCTCGGAGGGATTGTGGAATATAGGAGAGGGAGGAGGAGAAGGCAATCGGTCTTCACGATGGACCGGGTTACACTTCCTCCGATTGGGAATCCGCAAAGAAAAAAACGGGTGGATCGAAAAGGACATCGACAATGGAAGACAGTAAGTTGAGTGGCCATATGGTGTGTCGATGGTCATTTCCTGGCTAGAGTAGACCCGCCAGAGAACACGAGTCAGCCCTGCTCGCGTAAAACCCCTGAAATAGTTTACAGATGATTATCAGCACTCATGACAAGGTGAATTATTCGTGCTTCGTTGTGGCGAAGTGTCTCGGGTTGTTTCTCTTCATCCGGAATCAATAATTCATAGCCTCTGTGGCTTTTATTTGTCCGGTGAGAACTCAATGAATGAGAAGCGAACAAGTGTACCCCACTTCCCGGTGCAGCCATAGCGCTAGCGATGACAATGTTACACAAGGTATAGAATGCCGCAGGCTTCTGGAAGTCAAATATCACGCCTGACTTGGTGTGTACCCCCAGGCCTTACTCTCCGAGTTTCTTATCTCCAGAAAACCCTTTGCTGTGTTGCTGTGTTTAGGCAGTGCAGTGTAGTGAGTGGAAAGCGTGTGTATACATGTAAGCCATATTCTGGTGGAAGGTCTGAATAATTCCTGAAAAGGTTATAAAATTATGACTCTTCTTTCATCCAGATCATTGTTTGTACGTGTGGAAAAAAGATACACGTACTCCTACTTGCACTCGTTTCACCTTTCCCAGGCGGGGGCGGGGGGGGGGGGGGGATAGAATGATTTTTGTGCGAGGGCTGGAACGCTGATAGCCAGCCATGGCAGTGGGGAAAGTAAGGTTCTAAGTTGAAACTATTGGCAAAAACGTGCGATTTGAAGCAGTCTGCCCCATGCGTTGGCTAAAAGAGGCCAAGCCATTGCTTCTCACTGGGTCGTACAATGCCGCGGTCCCAGTGATCAAACAAAGCAATCTCAGGCACATGTACATGTATGTACTGACATCCTGGACCAGTGGACCAGTGGACCAGTACAATCAAACCACCATTACCATCTTAGGCAATGAAAAAGAGTACCTGGTCGTTTAAGTCGTACTATTTATTATTTTACTTGGGTATACCCAACAGGCCTATGGCTTTCTTACAGGGTGCCTAAGGAGAACTTGTAAGCAGCTAGCGCGAAAAACAGGCAGGGTATGCTGTAGAGGCCTGGCCGGGACATGAATGGGGGAAGAAAGAGACTACTGAATTTAAAAGATGGTCCAATTAGGATGAGAAAAGTTTACGTTATTCAAGCAAACTGGAAAAGTATTTCCTCCTTCTTTTCGAAATAGTGTGAATAGCGACGTGTCACGTGCTCACTGTCCAGCCCACTGGCTGAGGCTGGCGGACAATCTAAGAATATTTGGGGACACATTCAATCTCTTTTTTAACGTCCAAAATAAAATTCGGGACGACGCTTCACGCAGCTTCACTGTAACAGCAAATCGACGTTTCCTGGCGACTGGCCAACACTTGACCGACTCACGACTGCCGTCTGCAACACACGAGAAGAATGCCGCTGTCCACTCAGCAAACCTGCGTGAATGGAACACATTAAAACGCTCTATCTGAAGTGAAGAACACTGACCATCTCTTCTTTTTTTTATTTGTGGAAAATGGGAAACATTGTAATGGTACGGTAATTTCATTCTACTGTATGATATGTGCCACCTCTGATCGATGGGAGCTGTGAAACACACTCGTCTTCATGTACATAATTATGTATGTGTGGGTATGTTTGCCTCACTTTCAGGATCCTCTCAAGCTTCCGGGAATTCAAAATGGCATAATGACCAGGTCGATGCCATGCACGGGCTGTACAAAGAAAACCTGTAGTTGTCAGGTTGCGGCGAGGAGACGCCCCAGGTATGAAACTTGGCATGGCCAGAAGACCACACAGCTTCACAATGGCCAACAGTCCAAAACAACGGCAAACGACCTGCTGGCCTCGATGGGTGTCGTGTACGGCACCAAGTGCCGCTTGAAGACCCCCGCAGCTCAGCCTAAGAAGACCAGAATGCACCACCACAGGAGCAAGCCATCAAAGGGAGCTGCCGCCGCAAGTCAACCACTGAAGCTCCCTCCGATCCAGACGAATGCCAAGGTCAACCAGGATAGTCACGTTCAGCAAACGGGGCGCCCAGGAGGCTTACAGATCATGACGGGTAGTCTGCCTGATCTTCACCACTACTATTCATGGCTTAACTTCGTCGCAGACCCAGTGCAAAGCGGACCAGGGCAATTCCTGTCCGGAAGACATCCCCATTATTCCCGCCATGGAGTATACAACAGAGCTAAAAAGGTAACCTTCTGTCCTGATGTCTTTCTTCCCTGCAGAACTTAGATTACTGACGGTGTGCGTGCGCTTGTGCATGTGTGTGTGTGTGTTGTGTGTGTGTGTGTGTGTGTGTGTGTGTGTGTGTGTGTGTGTGTGTGTGTGTGTGTGTGTGTGTGTGTGTGTGTGTGTGTGTGTGTGTGTGTACATGTCCACAGCCCAATAAACTCTGCTGTACTAAGCGCTCTGCTCAGCTCAGGCTGCATCGACTGAACGTGATTCTGCACTGCCTTCTGTATAAGTAGATAGTTTTGGTATCTTGTATCCTCAGCAAGCATGCCAGGAATGCTCACCGGAGCTTTGTCTGTGCGCTGGCAGCCCCAGTACAGCCAAATAAAGATCCTTCCTAAACACCATCACCACCAAAACCACCCCCGGCAACCCCCGCCCCATCACCACCAACATCGCCGCGATCACCCCATCGGGTAAGGTTTGTGGAATAGAAATATTATCTAAAAGATGTTGCTTGCCATGCCAAGACACAGTCGATGCCAGTAAACACTGTCACGGTTTCCTGTTCTGACCTATCCATACGGTATGCTCCAGGTACACAACCGGTATCCTGGACACAGCAGCCGACTCGTACATCAACGCAGATTTTCATCCAGCTTGAGCGCACTGGATGGTGTTGATACGGAGCAAGCCATGCATGAGCAGGCCATGAGTCGCATAGCTAAGCACTACCCCAGCCGACACGGCCCGGTGGTCGACTACTCGAATCCGCTCGGCATTTCGTCGTCGGTGCTGTCAAAGGCCGACGCGGCCACGCGCCCCAACAGTGCCAGCATGGACAGCGGAATGGGCAGCAGCCTGTGCAGCAGCACTGGACTCTCATTGCACGGCGGTGCCGTGTGCGGTGCGGCGGGCGGCGGCGGCCATCGCGGCGGCGGAGCAGCCATGCCACCCGCCATTTCCAGCACGGGGTTTTCCAATGCCGCCAGCGTTGCCTCCAGCCTGCATGGTCGCATGACGCGCGACAGTGGCCTAGGAGGTAATGTATATCAAACAAGCATGTTCATATCCTCGGAACTGATCGTGTCTTCACTTTAGTCATTGTACAATTATGTCTTCCATTTTGAGTTTAGTAGAGGAGGCGCTGTATACCCGATCAACCTTCTGCGATGCGATGTACTTCTGGCATGAGATAGGCTAATCTTCGCATTCAGTAGGTGACGCACACATTTCTTACTATGTAGATGACCAAATTCACCATATAGAACATTCCCTGTACTTTGCTGGAACTGCAGTGGTCATGAGGTGCAAGTTCAACATCCTGATAGGTGTGGGCAGAACCGGATCATCTGGGTCACCCCAAGCCACTGACTCGGATGAGAAACCAAAAATACCCGATCAGGAAAGGTTCGCTAGGTACCTTCGGACCAAGTTGAAATTCACGTCCTGGTACATGCCCATACAGGCAGGTACTGTAGCGGACATGGAAATCCAGTCGATTGACCGGGGCCGGCGCCCTCAGCACGTACAGAACGCTGCGTGCAGTGCACATAACAATTAGGTTGATCCGATGCGACCAGCGGGCTGCAACGCATAAATGCATGTGTGTGTACCGCTTATCCACGGCTGCATGGCCAGCGCCCTGGGGCCGCTAGACGTGCGACCGGATTTCCATGTCCACGACAGTACATACTCAACTGGCTCACAGCTCCAACAATTCGGAACCAATTGTCGTAATTAATCACCACTGACCCGGTGACAAGGAACTTCTACTGAAGTAGCCACATCCCTGACACTAGCCTTGTCAAATATGATTCCGTCAGATTCGATATTGTAACTTGTGTTGTCTCTCTCTCTTTCTCTCTCTCTCTCCCTCTCTCTCTCTCTCTCTCTCTCTCTCTCTCTCTCTCTCTCTCTCTCTTTCTCTCTTTCTCTTTCTCTCTCTCATTCTCTCTCCCTCCTCTCTCTCTCTCTCTCTCTCTCTCTCTCTCTCTCTCTCTCTCTCTCTCTCTCTCTCTCTCTCTCTCTCTCTCTCTCTTTCTCTCTATCTATCTATTTATCTCCTTACAATCCAGAATTGGGTGTCAGCCCTACGAAGACTCGCTATGGCCAACATGCACGAACACAGCTCCCGGCTATTCCAGCAACATCGTACTCAACCAATGATAAATTGACACACCGGAACACAGTGACCTCTATCAAGACGACTGAGTTGCCCGCAATCGTTCGTCAGCTGAATGGCAACGGTGCAAATAGTCGCGCTCGTCAGGCGAAACACAGCAGACTTAAAGGCGATTTCACTGGTAAGATAATCCAACCTATGCCGTATCACATTCCATAAAGAGCGAACTATTCGAAACGAGTACACAGTGTTGTGCCGTATTTAAAGATGAACTAAATCAGGCATGGAGAGTCACTGCAACACGAAGCTCATTATCTCAGGCTCAAAACCATGCGTTGAAGCATGTTTGAGTTTTTATTTTACGGAGAAGGTATTTTCTGGGCACCATGAGTTTACAGTCAGACCTCGCTTATCCGGTCCTCTTTTATCCAGATCCCTCGCCATCGGGAAGAAAATCATTCGTTACCGATTTACGGCACATGCCATGGATACATATAGTATATGTGTTCGATTATCCGGTTCCCTCGCCTATCCGCATATTTTTGTGGGAAACGGATGTGTGCGGTTATGCGAGGTCTGACCGTACCAGTGAACTCCATCACTCCACAACTCTCTTTATCGCTTCTCTTGTTTCATTCTATAGGCCATGGTTGGCAATCACCTATATCTCTACATTATTGGCAGTTTCAACGACATGCTATGAGATATTGATAGAAGTAAATAAACAATGCGCACACAGCTGACCCAGTTCACTTGCACATCACAACCATTATGGAATCCAATCGCAAAACTTCTTCTCAAATCACAACCATAGCGAGGAAAATTCCGTTGAGACATTGAAATTGACCATGTCAAAATAGCTATCAATTTAGTATCAAACTCCGATAAAGCAGCAACGTATTGAGGCAACCTTGGTGAACATATCACCCAGTGCCATGATCTACAAATGATCCATAGTGGGGTTCAACTTCATGCATATGAAAGATTTTATCTTTTGGTTGTTGCATCATGGAGACTTGCAAAGCATGTCAGCCCAAAAGCCAGGGCATGTACAGATGTGGCCAAAGAAATTCAACCCGGCGTGAGCTGAAAGCAGCCCCAAGCATCGTGAGACTATTGCGGTGGTCGAATGGGTTTTTGGACTGTGAATGCTCTACAATCATGCACTTCATTATTGACATGGAAGCGTGGCGTTGCTTTTGACTAGTAGTGGGTCGGATTTGGCCACGACTGCAGCTCAGCTGGAAGAATGCTTGTGCTGCTTTTGTTCATGTTTGTAGAATTCCACAATTGGAGGTCACCCACAGTCATAAACCTCATGCCACTGGATGCAGACGGGAGACGCACGACAATGTCAAACCTGTACGGCAACAGCAGCAGCAACGCACATACTATGCACAGCCATGTCTTGGTGAGTTCTATTCGGCCACTCCTGGAACCTCTGCAGACACTGACGAACACGGGCTTCGGAGCTCAGTATGCACATGTCTCTATTTCGAAGAGCATGTATGCAGGCACACACTCGCAGTAACAGAGAGGTTTTGCAGAGCGAACACTCACATGATTTTCGTGTCTGGGCTCGCGAATATTTCTGCGAATGCTCGCGCGAAGTTAGTTTGTGTTTTGTATGATTTTCGCTCCAAGAAAAGTTCACGTGCAGTCGCGCGATGGCACTTGTTTGAGAAGTCGTTCTCGGAGCTTCATCCAATTGAGAATTTATTTGCTGCGAGTGGCAGCACCCTGACTCGGCCTGAGACCAGAGCTCTTTGACTACGTTGTCCATGGCCGGAGACTCGCAGACAAACAGGCTGGCCTGTGCTGTAATCCGGCGCATCAGTACCAGCAAATCAAAAAAGCCTCACTGCTGTAGCCGACTCTGAGGCGATGAGCAGGCGGGCGATCGGCCATGGTTCCGGAGATAAAGCAAAATGGGCTGCCATACAGGAAAACTAGAACCTACGGACCAAGCCAAGAGTAGATCTACTGGATTGGGAAAGATGAAGCACAAAACATCGCGTGAGAATGGTTCACCACTGGTCCGCGATCAGCGAAGATTAGTGAGAAAGTTTGTTTTGCGTTTCCTTCAACTTTCACGTTCAAAGCTGTGAACGTTCGCACAAAGGTTCGCTCTTCGTGAGGTGAGACGAAAATTCGCGCAAACGTTTGCTCTGCAAAACGTCTCTAATGTCTGAAGGGTATGGATATGTATTTGTGTACGGGTGGGGGGGGGGGGGGGTGGGGGGGGGGGGTACTACAACCGGTTGATACTACAGGTTATACCTACAGCGCTGCTGAATGAAATCCGATCATGCTTTACATGTAGTGCATGCTTTACATGTAGTGAATGCCATGCCGGCCGTTGCGTGGCCCCAGACCTGCGAACACTGGACTGTGGACTGGCTCAGGGCGCTAACTTGACTCACACGATCGGATTTCATTGAGCCGCACAGTACTTGAAGTACAGGAGTATGTAGGGTAATTGGTTTCTACTTCAGTACATTTATTAAGTCATGAGGTGGATTGATGGAGCTGTGTGTGTGTGTGTGTGTGTGTGTGTGCGTGTGCGTGTGCGTGTGCGTGTGCGTGTGCGTGTGCGTGCGCGTGCGCGTGCGCGTGCGCGTGCGCGTGCGCGTGCGCGTGCGTGTGTGTGTGTGTTGATCTAGAAGATTATAATCAACTGGAATGTATCACCAGGGTATTTCCCCCGCTTAACATCTGGACAATACCGTGCAAGTAAATTGAAAGCAGAAATTATGGCGATAGTTTCCTGCATGTGTCTTTGTGCTAACTTCAGGCACCGGCCCAACACTATAGTGCAGCTTACATGCTAGATGCGCCAATGTACATGCCACTTGAGACACAGCTTCTAAAGACATATCCACAAGGAAGACATGAAGGCACGCTCAAGAACCCAGCTGCTCTCCCAGTCCAGCAGCACTTCAACCAAGTGAGTGAGAACACCCGACAGGCACTGACCTCGTCATTGCCCTCCATACCAACTGCCAACACAGCAGCAGTGAAGCCTGAGGGAAACGTACAGCTTGACAAGCAGGGAAAGGTTGACCCGAAGCCAAGGGCAGAGCGATGCCGTTCAGCACAGGGAAGAGTGCGTGTAAAGGCAAGGAAAGAAGCTAGCATGAAGAAGAGCAAGTCGTGTATATCTGTAGTGAACATGCAGCTGGGAGGCTATGGAACACCACTCATTGTGTCGCAGAGTGGCAGGTTACCGCAATCAACAGCCACAACTGTTGACACAGAGCTGAGGTTTGTGGTGAGTTCCTCCATGCGAATTTATTATCATACTGTAGCTGACAGAAGCTATGTTTGGGCCTGAATGGGTTTTTCGTGTGAGCGTCACTTTCCATGCTTTCTGAAAGATAATATTTATGCGATAGCCTCCCCCCCCCCTCCCTTACACACAGGCACAGAAAGAAAGACACAATGTACACACACGCGCGCGCGCGCACACACACGCACACACACACACACACACACACACACACACACACACAAAAACACACACACACATATATACTGCCCACTTGCGCATCGGTACACTCTCATGCATGCACGAGAAAGTTTGGAGTCTGATTGCCGCGAGTACTGTGCGGGCCGATTGTTTGCCGCTTTTATGAACCCGGCCATTAACCAGACCTGTACGGACATGTCATCATTTGGATATCAACCTTTGCTGTACTTCTCTTAGCCTAAGTTGCCGATAGGAATTCCAAGAATATAATGAGAAAGTAATGAACGTTTTTTTTGTGTCATTTTCTTCACCACCCAGAATGATGTACACATACGCCCCATCGACCATCATCATCATCATCATCATCATCATCATCAACACCATCACCAACATCATCGTCCTCCTCAACACCAACACCAACACCAATATCAGCAGCCACGCAAGCAGCAGCAAGGTCAAAAGCAGCAGCAGCAGCAGCTGAAAGCTGCTCCCACGGACGCTCTCTCTACGGTATCCTCGCATCATTTTCTAGGAAATATCGGAACCGACCCGCAGGTGGTGGCTGCGAGAAAGCATCACCATGGCAAGCTGATGCACAACCTCAACCATCGTGCGGCCGACACTTCAGAACAACATCAGGAGCAGCAGCAGGAGAATGACCTGCCCATTCCATTCGACGAGTTGCCACCGGAGCTGCAGCAGCTGGATAGGGACTTTCTTGTGTTCCTGCTGAAAAAGGCTGAAAAGCTGCTCCTGCAGAATAGCAATCGGGATCGGAGCATGGCACGTAAGTTTAGGAAATATATATTCTCTATTATAAGCGCCGTGCTTATATTTTTTCAACACCCCTCTACCCCGTGCTTATATTGGAGACCGCGCTTATATTGGAGACCGTGCTTATATTTTTTCAACCAATACATCAATACAGAGCAAGAAGAAATACATGCTAGATATTATGCATGCAGCACTGATTTCCACAAAGACCGTGCTAGTAATAGAGACTGTGCTTATAATGTTTCGAAAGGTGCTCACAGTGTGCTAGTATTAGAGACTGCGCTAGTAATGGAGACCTGTGCTTGTAATAGAGAATATACGGTATATACAATGACATAGAGTGGACCATCATTACATAAGCTCAACATCCCAAACGCTGCATGATAGTGTCTAACATACATTATTGTTATCCATGATTCCAACCATCTTCTGAACATGGGTTTGGTATTTTTTCAGCAAAATAGCTTAGCAACAGATTTTTTCTGTGTTCTCTATTCTGTTCTCCTGTACAGTTACGCAGAATCGAGCCGCTTTCATCGACACCGTCAAGATGATACTACAAGACATGGTGCAAAGCGCCGCCGCACCACAGCAGACCAAAGCAACCAAAACCGGTGCTCACCACCTGAAGAACGAGGCAACAGCCTTGTCGTTGGCAAACATCGATGCAGCGTTGCCTGGTCAGCATGCTCCATTGCCCGACTGGCATTGGTACAACAGACTGATGGATCAGCAGCGCAAGCAGCAAGCTATCACCACCGCCAGTGCCGCTCCCACAACTAATCACGCCGACGTGCCACCCGCAGAAGCACACGACCTCAACTCCCTCAGGGTGGTGGGAAACCAGTTTGGCACGGAGGTCCTTGCAAAGAGTAGAGCGGAGCGCAGCAGACCGGAGAGGCGTAGGGGCAAGGTGAGAGAGGCTGGTGGCGACGACAGCTACGGATCCGGTACTGACTACGACAGCGATGCCACCAGTGTCTACCAAGGTGATGAAGGAGCAGCTGAGCGCTTGACGAATGGCCGCCGGATGGGAGAAACCGGAGGTGGGTTAGCGTAACATGTAGCGTTCTGTATAGTGGCCAAATTGTCCAGCTCCCCTCAGCTATCTCAAATCCCAAAATAACAGTGGACTTTCTGGAGACACCGCTACTACCCTGTACATGCCGTTGTGTGCATAAGTCGTAATCATACATGTACGTGTTGTATGATTGTGTTGCCTGGTAATCACCTATGAGTAGAACTTGGAGTCACCTGGAGGAATGAATATCTCTATCCCTAGGGTGTACATGTAACTGGTGATCATGGGTGCCTTGTCACCCGCATCATGCCTGAATCATGTATGTGTCCTGCTTGCTCGCACAGGCGATAGCGACCACTCTGGATCCACGGGAGAGAACACGACTGCCGCTGATTTCAGCGACAAGGAGTCAGTTGTCGCGCCGACAAAACATAACAATGTGCGGCTTCACTTGGAAGGCAGGACACCACCTGGGAACTCCGGCGGGCTAAGTCCAATGCCCGGGGACGACAACATCATGTTGACAAAGTCACTTCCAGCGCTGGACAAAGGTGAGCGACTAACTACATTGACACAGTACAGACGGCGCATTGTGACGTCTTGCTTGAAAAGAGGTTCATATCATACTGTGCTGATTGCAACCTTTGTGAAGCCCCTTGTGCCTGCTACACTGTATCACGAGATCATGTAATGTGTTCACGGTCCGGTTTTTTTTTACACAGGGATGTCATTTTCTGCGCTGGAGTGTCTTTCAAGGTCATACACAAAATTTCATCAATGCTGGGTGTATGTGAAATGGCAAAGAGAATAGAGTAGTCCATAATGAATTCTGATCTTAGGAGCAGGATGTGAGACCTCATGTTACAATGAGCTCAAGATTGAAAGGGAGATGCTCATATCATCTATCCCTAGTTGCCTTTGTCTTCCCCACAGTGTAGTGGCATTTGATCACAGATGGGTCTCCTGGGGTGGAAATGAATTTTGCTCCTTCTGGTATTCAAGCCCACCGTGCAACCTCATGTTTAGAAGGCCTACGTTCCAACCAATGTACAAACCACACACATCATGATTGCATGTTCCTTTGCGTCCATTATGCAGACATCAACCCTTCGGAGCTCATGGCCAAGTTCCGTAGCAACCTGGCTGACTTGGACGCTGAACGACTTCAAGTGACTGGCTCTCCAGCCTCGTTCACAATGGTGTCGCGGGCAAGCAGTGCAAACAGGTCTCGCCGAAACTCAGCAAAAGCATTGCAACCTAAGCCTCACAAAAGAGGAGTGGAGGAAAGCAACGTGCAAGATGGACGCTACAAGAACAACGCATCAACGGCGCATACCGAGGGTGCCACTCACCATGATTCCAATGACTCGGGCGTGAGCGGCTCGGACACTGCTCAAACAAGCCACACCAGAGCTGGTCAGAGAGGAGCACACGGTGCACATGATGGTGATCATGACAGCAGTGATAGTGATGGCACACAGCACGGTGGAAGCGCGCAACGACGTGGCAAGGACGCCTCATTGCAGTTTACTACGCCATCGTCCCCATCGTCACTCGATTCAAGCGGTACTGCAGGCCATAATGCGGACCGTTTTGGCAATGCGTTGCCTCATGGGATTGCAGGCAAATCAGACAGAACATTAGCTGGTGATGGAAAAGACAGAGCTGGAGAAGGCAAGGACGGCAACAGTGAACACACTGGTCAACCGAACAAACACTCTACTGATTCCAACACAGAACAATCTGGAAGAGGGGGTCCCAGCACAGCAAATGACACCTCCGGCAACGGAGAGAACACAGGCTCAGAACGTAACCATGGAAACGATTTCAGTGGTTCAACCGGAGCTGATCAGAGACATGGTGAGCAAGATGCTCTGGGAAACGGAGGAAAACTTCGAAACAATGGTCAGTATCAAAACGGAGATCCACATCAGAGGAAAGGTCGATTTCAAAACGGAGAACTTGGCGACAAATCTTTAGGTTCGGATCAGCACCCGCCCGGGACTGCACTACCCGATGGGCATGGTGCGGGAACTCATCACGATGGTAAAGGCATCCAGCAAGGCAATGCAGGTGTTGGTGGCGGTGGAGGAGCAGCAAAGGGCAACAACCGTAGGCCGCACACCGATGCGCTTTACAGAGGTGGCGAGGAAGCAAGAGGTACAGACGGGAGCGGAAACAACAGACGACATGGTGGCTCGGACAGCGAGGACCGTCAACTGCTGGTATCTGGAATGGGCAGCAGAGCTTCCAGCCGAGAGCAAATTTACAGACGGCCAAGTTCCGACTGCAGAACGGCGTCTCGTGGCTCAAGGCAGCGCCGTCGTCATCGACCAGCCGATGGGAAAGTAGTTCCTGTAATTCAAGTATTAGAAGAGGGTGATGAAGAGTTTGTGCCAACAGGAGAGGTTGACGGTGATAATGATGAAACAATTACGGTATCTTCGCCAGAAGGTGATCAAGACCTATCACCTGAGGAAAATGAAGACAAAACCCTCCTCAGTAATCCAGTACGTGACTATTTAGCCCAGAAATCCTGCCCGAATTTCGGTGCTGCCGCTGCGTCAACTGAAAAGGGCCCACGCGGGAAGGAGAGTCCCGAGCAAGTTCGACAGCGGCTCATTGCTGGTGCAATCAGTGAGAGTAAGCTGTTGGACATGTTTGGTCGCAACCGCTTCACCAGACCATACACATTCTCATACTTCCCACTATCTGATCAAGCGTATCAGCCCCCGCCTTAGATGCAGACTGAGTATACTAGAAATCAACTGACCGAAAGCTCTAAATCTCACCACCATAGATGCACACACACACACACGCGCGTGCGCACACACACACACACACACACCTGTCCTGTCCTGTCCTGAACATTGCCGTAAAACGGTCACATGTCCCCTCATACGAGGGGCCGACAGACACACGGGGTAGGTCGTTTAATACGGTACACAGCACGCTCCGCAGGCTAGCGGCCAACGAGAGTTCGGGTATACTTTGCGCAGCTGTGGAGCTGGAAACCCCTCTTTGATCGGCAGCACCTGCCACATGCGCTGCACACATACACACGCACGCACACGCACACACACACACACACACACACACACACACCTGTCCTGCCACTGCCACAAGGGTCACGTGGCACACAAACACACACAAACACACACACACACACACACTACTACTACTACTACTACTACTACTACTATGTACAGCTACCCTATCGGGCCACGCCGCTCCCAGAAGCGGGAGACAACGACAAGAAGAGAGAAGAGAAGAGAGAGAAATCGCAAAGTCAACAGAATTGGGCATGGCGTTGCACAAAAACACACACACATACACACATGCACACACACACACACACACACACACACACAACACCCCCCCCCCCCCACACACACACACACGTACACACACACACACACAGAAAATGACCAACTCCACCAAAATATCCCCCTGATCCTAAATCGGATCCCAAAGTTATAATTAAATGTTCTTCCTGTGTCCGTTCATGCGCCACTTTACTTCTTTTGAATCAAGAGAAGCTCCCTTTATCACATGATACCTGTCGGTTCTCCAAACTATGGAATTTAATTTTTTCATGATATTTCTCACAACCTGTTTCTGAAGACAAACTCCTAACTATTTATCATTCTATAGCTGCCATAAAGAAATAGCATACAACACATTTTCAGTATGACTAATGACTGCACTAGTCTGTGCACGAAGCAAGTTTTTAATTCTACTCCGAATTATAAATTTCGATCATTTCACATTCCTAGCATGATCTCTCATCAGAAATTCTTTCAGCAATCTCAGCCACTTTCTCCATTGAGGATACACGACACGTATACGTGTGTGCAGTCCTGCTGCAGAGTAGTAGAGACTAGTACTAGTTTCTTCACAGCGATCACGACTCACTTGCCCTACTGTAATGTAGCAATGCATGCTGGATTACACTCACTGCCGTGTGTAGGCTTGGGGACGACACAAAAAATATTAATAGCCGTTGGCGTTGCATCGCCCTTGGCTTGCAAGCTAAAAAAAGGAAGCAGTGCTGGACGGAGCAAGTGAAACTCTGCTGAATGCCGTCACTTGCATGCATGAACATTTTGACGATATGCATGTGTGTGTGTGCTACTGGGAAGTTGGATGCTACTACATGTACCATGGGTCACCTGGTCACTGAACGAAAACAAACCTTTGAGTTTTCGTAAAAACGTTTGCTGTTGTGAGGGCAAGGCTACTTTGCAGTGGACTCACGGCCAAGAACTCAAGGACACCAGTTTTTCACAATGTTGCCAATATGTTTATGAAAGCTCTCTAAACCAGTTCTTATTTTGCAGAATGCAGCCCATAGGACAGTGCTATGTGAAACTTTTGGTCTGAGGAGGAAAATGTCTAAGAGTTGCAGTGAAAATTGTGGGTCTGAATAGAAATCTGTGCCTATGGTAGAGAACTCCCGGCTCCCTCCCGAAACATATTGAAATGTCTTCAGATATTGAAGTATATCGAATAGCATAATACATCTACAATCTTCATGTACATAATTATCATGAATCCAGTGTGGCCAAAGTGCTAAAATATCACAGTGGCATGATAATGTAAAAACTGATAATCATACTGAGCCCTCGTAGCACATGAAAAATAGCTAGACATGCACTGGCAGCAGTTCACGTCACATGAGAACCATGGCCTCCTCGTACATTCCACTGCTGAGCAGAAATGCGTAGAGGTCGTTTCGCTGGCGTCCGGCCGCAGCCCACATGGATATAATGTACTTGGCCGGCGACCGTTCACGCTCACGTCGCCCTATGCCCAGAATGTCATCGTCACTCAGGTGGTGAACGTGATGACGAGCCAACAGCCTCCAGTCATGCTCACCTGCAGGGTACCACAACAGAATGCTGATGTTGATCTCAATGACTAGATACTTGAAAATAAAATGTAATACAGAATTTCATCAGTGCATCCAGTACGGTTTTAATTTCGTTCCTTTGAAATAGATTTTCTCGACAGCCAGATTTTGTTGTCATGGTTGAGCCAACTTTCTTATAAAGTGTAGTCTGTTTGGGGCCTGTCTTCTAGCACTAAGCAGGTTTGTAGACCTCGCACAAGCTGACCAACGGTGATCTATACTCACTTGAAAGGTCAACTAGTTATTAATTTTAGTGACTCGTGACAAACTTCAAACTGATATTTCATGACGGTGTTTTTACTGAACTCATACCACCGTATCAGCTGTTCGTAAACTTTTAAAAGCGTAGGATTTCGAAAGACATAATCACAAACAACCATTGTCCTGCATGCCATGAAACACTTGAACGAATTATTCGAATCCAAGGTTTTACATGTACATGCCGGGGGCCTCCATGTGATGACTGCATTGCAATAATCTCTTCTACTAGGTATGATTATATGTACAGGTGTAGTAGCTGGCCCTCGGAGACAATTTCACACACTCAAACAAAGCACTCACTTTGTGGTTTCACGAATACTCGTTAGGACAGAATTATTAGTTACACACTCGGCAAGTAAAGATAAGAAGTGAAAGGAGCACAAGAAAAGAACAATGCAAGAAGACAAACACGCGGCGAACGGCAGCCATGTTTTTAGGTCATCAACCAATGAGCAATCTATATAAACCGGTTGCCGACGAAATTCATAGGCATGCAGACTGATCCCAATCTTCGATGTGTCCACAGAACACCGCTATTCATAACCGAGTAATGCTATTAAAATCATCATTGAGATGCTTCGGCAAAGTCGTGGCACAGTGACGCACAAGCTGCCTCACGCTGTACAGTCTACTCGCGATAAGTCACGCACTTTTAAGTCACGCACTCGCGATAAGTCACGCACTTTTTCCTCCAGGACACCCATCTCAAGATTTTTTTATTTTTCGGGATTTTGTGAATATTTGCGAATGATGTGGTTTTCAATGATGGAGCTTGAATACTGTAAAGGTAAGAATATAATTATTATGTGCATATTGTATGAGAGCCTTCTCCCTCAGGATCACCCATGACAATCCAAGTTTGTCAGTTACAAACTTCTCCCTTTGAAGCAAAATATACTTCACTAGCCGCTCCTCAATTTCCCGAACTGGGAACTTCTGTTGCAGACTCCCTGTGGACCAGACGGATTAGCATCGGCGAGTTTGCCAGCTTCAGCATCGATCAGCCAGCCGCGGAACATCGCCTCCGGAACATTGTTCAACTTCGCAAATTTTCGAGCGGAGGTTTTTCCACTCTCACGATAGAGACGAACCAAACGCAGTCGATCAGCCACTGTTCGCTGTTCTTTCGTTTTCTTATGAGAAGGCATCGTCAAGCAAAGGGAAATGAAGTATTTACACGACGGAAACAGAAGTGCGTCTTGTCAAATCCCTACCAAAACGGCAAAAGTAACGGAACGTCGTTACTTGTCTTTCTCGATCATGCCTTCATATCGATCATGGCTTCACGCTGTGGTAGATCTACGTCTCGTGTACAGCAGTGTACAGTGTCAGTCAGTGTAGACTACAGACAGTGTACCGTGCGCATGCAGCTCAGTGCTTGTACGCGTGTTCAGCACACATGTCCATATGCAGAAGAAAAAATGACGGCTGTACATATGCATGACGTGGTGCATAATGATTATGTAAGTCGCGCACTCGCGGTAAGTCACGCATTTTCTATTCCAGGACACTGTGCGTGACTTATCGCGAGTAGACTGTATACGTAATACCCAAAAGCAGTTCTGCTGACTTGCACTGCACACACAGCGACCATAAGCTCTTCTGCTGACTCACCATTATGACAACATTCGCAGAAGCTCTTTACCGAGAGGTATTGAAGGTACACAAAGTTGACTATTTTGGTATATACTAGAACTCCCTTATTCAGGCAATCTGGGTCCGAGCACTGCCCCGCAACTAGGAATTGACCGCAACTCAGAACGTATACTTATTGAGTCTGACTAATAATTTTATGCCAAGCAATAGTTCATGTCTATGGGGCAGTTTTTCGTAGAAAAGCCAATTTTTAGGACTCTAGTGGGGTCGGAAGTGTCAAGTGGCCGGAAGAGGGGCGTCCGGAAAAAGGGAATTTACTATATACCACTTACCAATCTTCTCGTTATCAAGTTTGTCACACAGAGCCATCAGCACTGAGAACGGAAGGTAGAACAGGCCCTGCTCAGCATCTTGACATCGCAGCGGCAGCTCTTTGCAAGCCGTGTCTCCGTCGGTGTCATTCTGCTTTGGGCACCTCCTCAGCCCGCTACATCCTGAATGCAGGGACAACATGAGATCACGAGTGCATCAACAACGACAGCTAGGACTATTTGCTTGTGTCATTTTTGCATGAGGAGTTATGATAAGCCAATGTCGCGTGTTCTGCCTTCATTCTCCGAAGCACGATTCCCACGAGTGTCTTTGAGACAGGAGAGCACTGATGGTAAGCTCAGGAAATGCTTTGACTGGTTATGACCACCTACCTATAATATTAGGACACGAAGTTGCTAGAGGTCTACGTGAAACAAATCAGACTGATTACTTGTCCTCCTATTCCCCTCCGAGTCATGATGTGCAATCTCCATCCAAGCTTTACTACGTCAACAATACATGGTGATCATCGGCATTGCATTAGAACAACACAGGCCGGTGTGCCATCCGGCTATAACGTACAATGGAGCTAGTATTTGCAGCAGGCATTTTGTATGTCTGCCAAAATGGAAAATATGGTATCCTTGTACGTGTATGGCAATTTGAGATGATCACATAAATTGGAAGGGGGGTTCCAATTCCATATCCATCTGGATATTTTATTCCTCGGTTGATTGGTGTAGCCTAGAGACTAAAAGACTGGAGTGAAGATTAACGGATATTGTGGATGGCGAAAGTGGAGTCTTTATGTATCTTGAGAAATGCCACCAGTACAAGCCATCAACAACGCAGACACAAGCACCATTTCTGTGCGGCAGTGTTGGTTAGACTCAGAGTCTCTGGGATGGTCTGTACTGTCCCCGGGGAAAATCGCGGAAAAAATCGCAAAAAAACGCGGCATAATAATTATGGCATAATTTGCGGTGAATTTGCGGTAAATATGCGGTAAATATGCGGTGAATATTATTGATATGCGGCAAGTTTGCAGTTGATATGAGGCAATTTTCAGTGAGTATGTAGTGAAATCAATCAGTTACAAGTCTCTGGTGTAAGCACTCGTCATATTTGAGTACAAAGCCGCCACGATGAGACGTTGCTGACCGAACAGTGCACTGTGTGGACGTGTAGTGCAACAAAAAAGTTCAAAAAACGCGGGAAAATCGCGGAAAACGCGGTCTTTTAAAAAATCGCAAAAAACGCGGGGGGGGGGGGGGACACGGCCGCGGAATCGGGATTTTCCCCGGCGACTGTACGCATTTTCCCAGCCAGGGCGTGGGGTAGACTGCAGCAGTGAGGCACTGATGCTAGCGCTTCATTCTATACACGCGTAATACATCTGGTGTAACCAGGGTGCAGTAGTAGTTCTGTGTAGCCAGGGTGCAGTACTGTGTAGCCAGGGTGCAGTACTGTGTAGCCAGGGTGCAGTACTGTTGTTGTTGTTGTTGTTGTTTTCTTTATTTGAATTCGCTAAAACCAAACGGACAGAACTGTCCAGTGACAAGGGAGCGAATGATGAGCGTCATAATCACTATGCATCAAAACATCTCAGGACAAAATGAGACAGACTATATTAAGGGAGGGTCTGCACAACACTTTTACATAAAGGGGAGTACGAGAACAAAGGCACGGCAGAAGTCGAAGCAAGAAAGCAATCAACGCCAGAGATATTTTTGTCCACCAAAAACAGAGAGAGAGAGAGAGAGAGAGAGAGAGAGAAAGAGAGAGAGAGAGAGAGAGAGAGAGAGAGAGAGAGAGAGAGAGAAAGAGATCCGAGAGCGAGAGAGAGACAGAGAGAGAGAGACAGAGAGACTAACATATGAAGGCTGAGCCTCTACAACAGGGCTTTACGTCTGAAAACAACCGCACGAATTAACAAGCAAGTTGTCAGAGAACAGGGAGAGAGACGGGCAGGCAGGCCAGCAGGCAGGCATATAACGAAAATATGGCGATAGTGATCCGTCTGACCTCAAGGGTTCATGCTGTGTGGAACAGCAGCAGTGCGAAATTGGGCCGGGTGCGGTATGGCCCGCACCTCGCTGGGCAACGCATTCCAGAGCCTAGCTCCTTGGAACGCGAGACAACCCTTACCCAGCTCAGTGCGGGTTGGCGGTGGTCTTAGACCCATAGATAATTGCAGCCGAGTAGGAGCGCCACTGGTTGGTAGCAACAGCACTTGCAGTGTGGGGCTAGCACGGGAGTAGCGGCAGCGCCAAACCAGGAAGATGAGCTTCTGGATGAAGATCTCCCGGACACGGTAGGCGCCGAGTTGGACTAGCAGGTTAGGGGGGTAGACTGTGTAGCCAGGGTGCAGTATTGTGTAGCCAGGGTGCAGTACTATGTAGCCAGGGTACAGTACTGTGTAGCCAGGGTACAGTACTGTGTAGCCAGGGTGCAGTACTATGTAGCCAGGGTACAGTACTGTGTAGCCAGGGTGCAGTACTGTGTAGCCAGGGTACAGTACTATGTAGCCAGGGTACAGTACTGTGTAGCCAGGGTGCAGTATTGTGTAGCCAGGGTGCAGTACTGTGTAGCCAGGGTACAGTACTGTGTAGCCAGGGTACAGTACTGTGTAGCCAGGGTGCAGTACTGTGTAGCAACAGCCTCTTTTACGGGCAAAATAAACACAATGAATATTTTTTCCCAAGTGTTCCAAAAACTTCAACTCAAAGTTCTAGAAAGAAAAGAAAAAAACGAAAAAACACGCAAAAAAACAAAACAGCATAATAATGTATACCTTCTTAGGTAAACAGCAGCAAGTTCAACTTCAAGTCAATATTGTGTAGCCAGGGTGCAGTACTGTGTAGCCAGGGTACAGTACTGTGTAGCCAGGGTACAGTACTGTGTAGCCAGGGTGCAGTACTGTGTAGCCAGGGTGCAGTACTGTGTAGCCAGGGTACAGTACTGTGTAGCCAGGGTGCAGTACTGTGTAGCCAGGGTGCAGTACTGTGTAGCCAGGGTGCAGTACTGTGTAGCCAGGGTGCAGTATTGTGTAGCCAGGGTGCAGTACTGTGTAGCCAGGGTACAGTACTGTGTAGCCAGGGTGCAGTACTGTGTAGCCAGGGTGCAGTACTGTGTAGCCAGGGTGCAGTACTGTGTAGCCAGGGTGCAGTACTGTGTAGCCAGGGTGCAGTACTGTGTAGCCAGGATACAGTACTATGTAGCCAGGGTGCAGTACTGTGTAGCCAGGGTGCAGTACTGTGTAGCCAGGGTGCAGTATTGTGTAGCCAGGGTGCAGTACTGTGTAGCCATTGAGAATGCCGCGGGATGCCTCCAGCTGTGTGGAGGGCAAGAGTCAGGCATAGAGGCTGCCATCCACGCCATGCGAACCGCCTGCGACCAGAACGATGTGGAGGGAGTCCTGTTTGCAGACGCATCCAACGCGTTTAACTCGCTCAACAGACAGGTATGCCTCCAGAATATCCGTCATCTCTGTCCGGAAATCGCGCTGGCTCTCATCAACACGTATCGCTCACCGGCGGCTCTCTACGTGGATGGCGAGGCCATCATGTCAGTTGAAGGTACCACCCAGGGCGACCCATTGGCCATGGCAATGTACGCGTTGGGCACCATCCCGCTGATCCGAGTCGCTGCCAAGAGTGACGCCCTGCAAAGCTGGTATGCTGATGATGCCAACGCAGCAGGGAAGATCCCCCGCCTCCGAGCCTGGTGGAACATCATCGAGCGGAGAGGTCCAGAGTTTGGCTATCACCTTAACGCAGCCAAGTCGGTTCTTCTTGTTAAGCCCGAATGCGCTGAAGCTGCACGGGCAATCTTCGCCGACACCGATATCGTCATCAAGACGGACGGCAACCGACACCTTGGAGCCGCCCTTGGATCACCCGAGTATAGGGCCTCCTTTGCTTTGGCGAAGGTGAAGGCATGGCAAGAGGAGATCCGGGAGTTATCCACCGTGGCCTCCACCCAGCCACAAGCAGCTTACGCAGTGTACACCAACGTTCTCCGGCACAAGTGGTCATTCATCGCCCGCACAATGCCAGGAGTTGCCCCGCACCTCGAACAGCTGGAGTCCACCATCTCCGAGTCGTTTATTCCCGCTCTTCTTGGTCGTCCCCAGCCCGGAGAGACGGAACGCCAAGTTCTCGCGCTCCCAAGCCGCTACGGAGGCATGGGGATTGTCTCCCCAGTATCTCTTGTGAACCAGTTTCCTTCCTCACTTATGATCACCGAGAGCTTAGTTCAGCGCATTTTGAACCAGGATACACCGCCACAGGAGGAGGCGGACAACACCAGGGCAGCCAAAGCTAAAGCCAGGGCAGACGCCAGAAAGAAGGAGCAGCGTCATGCCAAGGAGGTGTACGATGGCGTGGATGGAGACCTGCAGAGGTCCATGGATCTTGCGGCCGAAAAGGGTGCGTCGAACTGGCTCACCTGTCGACCACTCAAGCAGCATGGGTTCTCGCTACACAAGGGCGCGTTTCGAGATGCTGTCTGCCTCCGCTACGGGTGGACCCCGCCCCATCTCCCCCAGAGCTGTGCCTGTGGAGCTGCCTTCACTGTCCCGCACGCCTTGTCTTGCCCAGTAGGTGGCTATCCGTCTCTGCGGCACAACGAGCTGCGGGACTTGACCGCTACCATGCTCACATCAGCAGCTCATGATATCAGCATTGAGCCACGCCTTCAGCCGTTATCTGGTGAGAATTTTCATCACCGGACGGCTATCCGTGAGGATGGTGCCAGGCTGGATGTTGCTGCCAGCGGGGTATGGGGTGGCCGGTTTGAGCGAGCTTTCTTTGATATTCGGGTGTTCAACCCTCATGCTCGTTCGAACTCGGTCCACTCCATCCCCGCCGCATACGCAAAGCATGAGAAGCGTCGGCATTATGAGGAGCGTGTTCGTGAGGTGGAGCATGCCACCTTCGTTCCCCTCGTATTCAGTGCCACCGGAGGCCAAGGCAAGGCGGCAACTGCCCTTTACAAGCGGCTCGGACTGATCATCAGCAACAAGAAGAATGAGCCTTACTCCATCACAATGGCATGGATCAGATGCAGGTTGGGGTTCGCCCTTCTTCGCTCGGCCATTATGGCCCTCCGAGGACACCGGTCCCGGAGCAGAGTTGCAGTAGCTCAACCATCATCGACCGAACTGGTGGCGGCTGAGTGCAATTTGCATTTCTGAACTGTGGCATGTGCGTAGCACTCAAACTGGTGAACATGTGCGCACTGCACTGACTGTCTTTAATGCTCCTCATTGTTTTTGTTTTTATTCATTTATTTTTTTACCAGGCGTGGGCCATCCCCTGAAAAAAGAAAAGAAAAAAAGCCAGGGTACAGTACTGTGTAGCCAGGGTGCAGTACTGTGTAGCCAGGGTGCAGTACTGTGTAGCCAGGGTGCAGTACTGTGTAGCCAGGGTGCAGTACTATGTAGCCAGGGTACAGTACTATGTAGCCAGGGTGCAGTACTATGTAGCCAGGGTGCAGTAGTGTGTAGCCAGGGTGCAGTACTGTTCACGGCGTACTGTAAAACCGGAAAGTCTAACGAGTCACAAAGTCTAACGTTTTAACGACCAATTTTTTCGTTGTTAATTTTGAAGAAACAGATGAGTGGCCAGGTAGCCATCATTAAACTTTCTGCACGGTATCATGCCAAAATTACAAAAACGTTAAACTTTCTGGTCGTTAAACTTCCGGTTATAGAGTATGTGGGCTGGCTATGTTCACACATACCAGGTGACCAATTGATCATACTGTGGGAGGGAGAGAACACTTTCTTGTTATCCTCCTAAAGAAAATAGTAGCCTCGAATTGGCGAGCAGGAAAGAAGTGTGCAGCATACACATAATTTGTGCTCATGTGGTCCGATGCTACTACTACTACTGGTGTAGCAGTAAAACGGCTCACAACAGACCTGGAACTACGTTTGGCAAAATGCCAGGTGCCCATACTTGGCCATAGGCCTTTCACACGACGGTACTTGCTAGCGTTAGCATGCTCCTATGGTTCTACGATGCGCGGCACAACAGTTCACACGACGTCTAGGTGTGCTGACACAGCCCACACAAACCAGTACTGGAAACACGAAAATGAAATCGAAAACGCACAGACTGGGATCATGGTGTAGTGAACAGGGCTACAGTTCCGCGATTCAGATTTCCCGCCAATCAGTGGTCTCCTCGGTGTTGTGTTTTTTTTAATCATTTTAGTTTGTTGCCTCAACAGTACGATGTATAACTTCAAAGAGGCCCGAACAGGAAACAAAAGAACTGGGGTCATAAGAAAGGGAGGGAGGGAGAATAAAAAGGTGGAGCATTTCGTCGAAGCCCGCTTACTGCAAGAAACGCGATCCTCACACGAAGCCGAGAAGACGGGACTTTTTCTCGTCGCGTAAAATGCCTACTACAATCAGGCAGGCCTGGTTGGACAAACTCGGCAGCAGCAGTACTAGTTGATTACAGTGACTGATATTATTGGGTAAAACTCACGGTCAAATAAAGCAGGTACAGCAATTTAACATCAACTGAGGCTATCACAGACGAGACCGGCATTAGGGTCAAGTTCGGCGTGAAAGTGCAGGGCAAAGTCTTTCCAACCGTATCGCAACCCACATGCAAGTCAATAACTAGTAGTAAGTTCTGAATCTGACGCCTGATTGTGGCATGTTTGCATACCACGGCAGCGGAAAATTCTCCCTTTATCCACCTGGGTGTGCAGCTCCATGATACTAATTTTCCATCTTACGGTCAACGAGGACATGAAGATCAAGATTAATAATTATAATAGAATGTTATGTACAACTATTCAAAAGTCATAAAGCAAGCAGCTCTGCGAACAGATTGCTAACTGTTAGCAAGCTGTTAGCTAGGAAGACTACCGATTAAGACCATTGGGTAACTTTTAGAAATCCATCAAAGCTAGGTAGGCTGTGAGGAGGGCTCGCCTACTCGAGTTATAAATAATGTTTATCTTCAATTCACAATTATATGCGTCAAGCATCCATGATGGCATCAGGAAGGGCATTACCAAGTAAGCAGTGAGATTAGAACTGGCACCAGGCCAGAGGCTGAATAGAGCCCTTCTTGTGTTATTCGTTTTGCAGTTCAGACTCAAGCTCAATGTGGAAGGATCCGGGATCAGCGATTATCGACGCGCAGGTAGCTGCCTGGCTGCACAAGCCAGCATTAGGGTGCAGTGCTGCGCGTGCAAGCTAGTACGTGCCCAAGACAGGCAGCGTCAACCTGAGCGTTGTGAAGCCAACCAAAAGAGCAGAGAGATACAGCACAGAACATAGAGAGCGTTTATCTATCGCCTTTGGTGGAAAACAGGTCACAACACCTTTCAAACCCAACTCACATGAATCTTTCTATGAAAAATGTCCTCAGGGATCAGGAACGCAAAACGTGTTGATGTACACCCCACCACATTCCCGATACCCAGACTAAGCAACCAATACATCGAACCGCACTGTACCCACGGTGCGGATCATTTTAAGGCACACTGCCCAAAAGAGCTCTCTGTGATCAAAAATCTATTTTGAAGTATTCAAGTACCCGAAGCAATATTAAATTTAATGTGACATGCCCGGAGCAATGAAATTCCTTTACCATAATCATTATAACCCAGTACCTAACACAAACTTCACCCTACTCAAAGACAACGTACTCTTATCCTTGAATGGACTCCTGAGTCCCGTACACTCTGGGTAGGTGCTCTCTATATCATCAGCAAGTCTCCCTAGCTGCGCCTGATGACAGGCAAAGAGAAGGTGCTCGACGAGCGGCTCAAATGCCATTGTATCCTTATACCACTCATCCAACATGGCCGCCTTTCTTGCTCTGCTATTGAAGCGGTGTTGCTCGCGTAAGTCTCGCATCCGGTCCATGTCAAACGCCAGGGCGCGCATGAACAGGTCTTCTTTGCCGCCGAGCTGAGATGCAATCGCGGAGAATGTCTCCACACGCCGTCCCTCGTCATGAAGCATGGTTGAATTCGGGGGGAGCGGACCTGCAATCAATGCACAGGCAGAATGGGTTAGTAAAAAATTTGCGTGCATCCGGAAATGTATATTTCGGCATGGTGGGTTGGATAGTAAAGAGGTCGACCACCACATATCTAGTCTACAAAACATTCAACACTCGATATATACAATATAGCTGCCACGGTGACTAGACTTCCCATACTTAGAGTACTCTGGCTTTGACGCCTTGATGGGAAATACTTTTTTTTCTTCGCTAGACTTCATAGCGAAAACTTTGGCCACTTATTCTGAGCTCTGCTATGGAGCCCTGACAAGGTCAAATACATCTAGCTGTCTGAAGGTTGAACATGGGTATAGCTCTGCAGGCGCGAAAACTATGCCTAACTGGCCTTTTCCAAGAGTGTGAACCCTTGATTTTGGTTGGCTTGCACACTATTTGGAGAAGGAAGCAACAAGTAATATTGTTTGGCCATCAACAAGGTCAGCCATATTCTAGTGACAGGATCCATACAAATATTGCACGAGCTACGCCACTGGCTCTGTGCTGCTTTAGTAAAACTGGTCAAGAGATTCCTGGCCAGTTGAACATCCTCCCATCTGAGTGTTGCAAACAAGCTCGTGTCTTCGCTCTAAACAATAACTTTACGGAAAAATCATTTTCTTGTTGCGCAACAAATTAGACTACTCGCACATGAGCGAGAGCAATCAAACTATTACGTAGACACTGAAAATGATTGCCTTCTCGAATACTATATCTAGCTCCGAAGACGTGACTTTGCTGACAACACATATGGCACTGCATGTTATCAGTACAACAAACACTTGATTGTATCGGAATGATTGGAACGGGACATCAGCTGCTATGTACTGGTGGATTTTTTCAGCATCCAGAGCTGTACAAGTATTCGCTTGTGGACTTCATCAAGCAGTCGTGGCGGCTCAAGACCATTTCGCAACAGGAGCGCCGGCTTTACAATCTCAATATCACTCACCGGCACGGGGTTCCTTCTGGCCAGTTTGCCGTGAGCGAAGATCAGGAACGCGGGGCGTATCCGCAATCAGACGCTTCACTGACTGCCGTGGCTGTGAGAACACAAAAACAAGCACATGGTATGCACAACAATTCCTGATGCTACCAGTCGAGAGGAAGAAGCACAATCATATTGATGCCCCCCTGCACACTCACACACCTACACACCCACGTACATGTACATACACTTCCCACAAGCATCCCTTCTCTCACCATAATGGCATAAGTGCCCATGCATGTGCAGGTATTCATGTATAAGAATCACATGAATTGCACGGGGAAACCTTGCACGTGCAAGATGAGAATGCCATGCGTGCACCCACAATCGACATACCAACTGGAACTCGTCCAGAGCCAGAACCTCCACAAAAGCTAGGAGACCGATCTTCAGCAAGGATTCCAGCAGTTTACACAGCTTCGGCTGGTGACTGCTCTGACACCAATACTTCCAGAAGGAGTCCGCGTCCTCAACAGCATGCTCGCTCAGCTCTCGTTCATTGATCTCGTTCAGGAACGCAATTGTACTCCAGTCACACTTGATGAGTGGGTTGCTGGAAACCAGCACCAGTTCCTTGGTAAGAGCTTTCCAAGCAGAGTGGCCGCTAGGAATGTCACATAGCAACATGTCCAGATAGTCTACGAAAGCAATGATTTAAAAACAAAACAGAAACACTGTGTGATACCGTGTTCTAAAATTTCTATGACACTCCTTACATGACACGTGATCATTGCCGGGGCCATGGACACTAGGCGGCCTTCCCGCTGCGGGCATAATCAGGCCATCAGGACAGTTTGACGTTATTTCGGGAATATCAAGACCGTTTGACGTCATTTCGGGAAAAATTTGACCTTTCGACCCTTGACGTTCCGTATTATGTTGCTTCGTGCTGTAAGAAATCAAATCAAGCATGCTTTGTCTGTCATGATGGCTGAATCTTGCCCTTGCCTACGGCCCTTGGGCTGCGCAGGCTCGGGCAAGATTCAGCCATCATGACCTCCTGAGCATGCTTGATTACATACATCATATGAGTGAATACGCACCCACTAACATGTCCACCGACATGCAATCCAAATAATATGGTTGCACACAGGCACCCGCATACCCCCCAACACACACATACCACCACCACCATAAACACGCATTTCTCATAGGTTCACATGCATGCATACTATAATACAACACTTGTTATGTGGCTCTCCCGGAATGATGGGGGAGAGAATCAGAAAGAGACAATCCAAAGGGACTCTCTCTCTCTCTCTCTCCCTCTCTGTCTCTCTATCTCTGTCTGTCTGTCTGTCTGTCTGTCTGTCTGTCTGTCTGTCTGTCTCTCTCTCTCTCTCTCTCTCTCTCTCTCTCTCTCTCTGTGTCTCGCTCTCTCTCTCTCTCTCTCTCTCTCTCTCTCTCTCTCTCTCTCTCTCTCTCTCTCTCTCTCTCTCTCTCTCTCTCTCTCTCTCTCTCACACACACACACACACACGCGCTGGCTCTTTCTCTGTTTCTCTCCCTTAATTACGCTTTTACTTGTATGTGCCCAGACTGGACTCTGGCCAGCACTTGTGCATTCATGATATGTATCAACACCTATGACACAAGCAGAGGCTACAATGAAGCCATCGTCTTGCTTGCCGCATTTTCCGGTAGTACTGTATTAGCCACGTCTTCAATTCTCAAAAATAGGCCAAAAACACACCATGCGACCTTTTACCCAAGATGCGCATTAGCACATGCACAAAAGCGCACAACATGAATGTGATATTTTGCCCCAAGAGCCGGGCAGAGAAATAGGGGGGGGGGGGGTGTTAACATTATGTACATGCACATGGGTGTCGCAAATTCCCCCTAAACTACAGCATTCAGATCGTGTTTCGTATCGAATCAACTGTCCCTATTGTCACCCTCCCACTCCCAGTGACCTGGCCCGGTGGGGTTGGAGTGCTCAAGGGCCAAAGAGAGATTATGCGAATGATTCCATGGGGTAAGTCAGTGCCTCAGTGGAACTGTTCATGCGCAATAAGCATACAGCAGAACCGCTTTTGCACGCTATGTATGCGTGACATGGAGGCGTGTGCCGCTAGGGCAGCGCTGTGACACGACTAACTTCGCCAAAGCATCTCAACTGATATAAGTGCAATCGCATAACGTCTGTGACCAATGTCACACAATACGTTAAAGGGGAAGTATACCCTAAAATCAAATTTTCACCAGTTGTAGTCTTCTGGGTGCTGAGTCGAATGGTCTTGGTCCGAGGAAGCTGCGACGCTCCCTTCCTACTTGAATCCCAATCGAACTCGCGCACTTCCACCGAAACTGGGTGACTGCGCCCTACTAGATGGGGATTTGTATGCAAAATATCACTAAAAGCGCCATTTCGTTCTTATAAAAGCACGGATGACCGCGATTGGCCCATATGTTGTAGTCTTTGGACGCTGAGTCGACTGGTTTTGGTCCGAAAAGGCTGCGATGCAGCGTTCCTCCTTTATTCCCAATCGAACATGGTTGAAGAAGCGGTCACGTGCTCCTGGGTGCCCAAATCACCTGGTCACCGCGCCAGCAGGCGACAACTTTCACACCAAGGTTCAACTCGAGTTCAACTCGAGTGACAGGACTGCACCCAAAAAAGGTCATACAGGCTAGTAAGTTGTACCCTGCAGGCACGGTGACCAGGTGACTGGTGTACGCAGGAGCACGTGACCGCTTGTTCAACCATGTTCGATTGGGAATAAAGGAGGAACGCTGCATCGCAGCCTTTTCGGACCAAAACCAGTCGACTCAGCGCCCAAAAGACTACAACATATGGGCCAATCGCGGTCATCCGTGCTTTTATAAGAACGAACTGGCGCTTTTAGTGACATTTTGCATACAAATCCCCATCTAGTAGGGCGCAGTCACCCAGTTTCGGTGGAAGTGCGCGAGTTCGATTGGGAATAAAGGAGGAAGGGAGCGTCTCAGCTTCCTCGGACCAAGACCATTCGACTCAGCACCCCGAAGACTACAACTGGTTAAAATTTGATGTTAGGGTATACTTCCCCTTTAATGACTCAGTGCCGATTGGGGGTTCGGGTTCAGCACAACGGTGGCTGCGACGAGAAGGAGAGTCATCTGAAAACTACTTCTTGGCGAGCACAACTAAAATGTATATTAAAGTAACTTCACTTACAAATACGCTCCTGCACAATAGCTTTGAATTCAGGCTTCTCGTTCCATTTGTGTTCCTCCAGAAACAGCGAAGGATTGAGGCGCACAATGGTCACGAAAAATTGCCTAAGCAGTTCCCAGTCGTTCAACCTCGTCACAAGATCCACCAGGTCCTCCATGGCTGAGCTGCGTGTGTCCACCGTGCTCTTCTTTTTGATCTTGTCCGCCTCTCGCCGATCCTGCAGCTCGCAGCACAGGTGCGGCAGGATTTGACACGCATCGCACTCCGACACAATGCAAACGGACTGGTCATTGAGGAAATCTTTGGCCCTCTCCAAACGCTCCTCTTCGTTTTTCTCCTGCAAAGAGCAGTCGCTCATTTGCTGGCTCACACTGGACGCGGACGAATAAGACATGTTTCTCTGCACGGATACGTCCGACATGTCGCCGTAACTACTGGCCGACATGGCTCCGACTGCCCGCTCGGGGAAGTAAATAATTAAGACTCGGCGGCTGTCACAGGCCTCGTATTTCTTTCTTGGCTCTGCCAAACTACTATCAACAGAACAGTAGTTGTTTCGCGCCGGGCTTATTATTATTATTATTATTATTATTACTAGTATGATCACTATTGAAAAATCGGGACAACGGTGACTTTGACTCTTTTGTTTGAGCTTCTGTTGGCTGCTGTCATACCACTAACGAGGTGGTTGCGTGTCGCTCGTTTACCGTGTAGACGTCTACTAGTGACCACCCGAACTGCAAAGGTAAATAGTCCCATGAAGAACAAGAAGTCTTGTGCAGAAACAGCTTTTTTATTTCCCTGCATTAGCACAGGAAGCACAGTCATAGGCCTACAGTCCATTCACTAAGTCTACAAGTGTGCACTCTTTTCCAGTCAAACTCAAAGGGCCAATAAAAGTGTACACTCTTTTCCATCCAGTCAAAGGGCCCCAGGCCATGGGTTCTACGTGTAGGCGCTAGGCCAGCGCCAGCCTGACAGGGGAATACCCCACGTGGATGCATTATGACTTCTTCAAAGACAAAGCAGCGGCGCATGCAAATGCACGGAAATCAGCCAGCAAAGTGAGCTAAAAAAATCAATTTTCCATTTTCTCTCTCAAATTTGGACAGATTTTGATCCGGTCTTTTTTAAGGAGCAGTAAGCAAGCGTGCATTCACTTTAAAGAAAAAATTGCCTTGTATTTGTACATAGTCGTATGATGGGAGCATGTAATAACAGTGCACACTTATAGTGACCAGGCAGGCACAGTGGGTTGGTCAAAGACCATGATTGAGATACGAGAGGTACCTGGTTCAAGTCCTGCCTGGGAGCGGTTTTTCCAGCCGTGCTGCTACCCACAGTCAACTGGGAACTTGTGGCCAGGCACAAGGGGTACATGGATGCAGCTAATGGGGTCGCTTTCGGCACTTGTGCCAGTGGTTGTGAGACTTACCCACTCACCCCCACCGTTAGGCGCTGCATCTGCCGCTAGGGTTTATCGGGTGTTAGCGGCCGTCGTGAGTTCCCTTCGGGAACGGATACGATAATTTACTTTTTTACTTTTTTTTACTTATAGTTATAGTGAATGGACTGTAGTCATTTACATCACGATCGGTAAATCTACGTACATGTACAATGTCATGTAGCTACTTACTGAGTCTGTCTGTACTGAGTACTGAGTCTGTTATGTAGTCAAAGGTCTGTGCTAGTAAAACTGGTACTGCACTGGTAGATCGATCTACTATTGAGTGCTTCCAAAGGGAGGGAAATACGCCAGTGGAAAATGAATGTCATGTTGAACTTGGAAAGGAGACGAAGGGGGTACGCGATTGCTGGAGAAAGAAGTCGAAGAAGCTCATGACTGATGCCATCAACTCCTGTGGCCTTCTTCAGCTTTAATTGACTAATCTATTTCTTGATGCGGGATAGGGTTGTGACAGAGGTAAGTGGAGGTAATACCCGTATGTGGTGTTGTGGGAAGTCAGGCACAGACCAAGAAGGATCATCTTTGGTCCCGAAGTTTACGAACTGCGTATTTAGCGCGTCAGCAACGGCAACCGGATCCGTATGAGCAGTATTCCCCTCACAGAGCTGGGCTACGCCATTACCATCCGAAGAGGCAGTAGTAACTGATCGTGCTTGACGGATAAACTGAAGAAGGTTGGGTGCTGGAAGGTTGCCGTGGGCTGAGCTGAGGGACGTCAATGAGGAGATAAACTCACGATGGGCTTTGCGAGACATATACCGGGCCTTGTTCCGCTCAGGTTTGTAATGGGTGACGTTGTCAGGAGTGGGGTGCTTCTTGTACAGGCTGTAGGAGTCTCGCTTGAGCTTTAACTGAATTCTTAGTGCCGGAGTGAGCCCCGGGGGATTAACTTTATTGCGGCCTGGACGTGATGTTTGGACTTTCGCTGGCAAGAATGAGGAGCATACAATAAATAAAGCGTGGTAGAAAGCTGTCAAGGTAGTATCCACATTTTGATCTTGGGGTCTTAGTTAGGAAGGGTACTTGCCGGAACCTCTATCTGGGGAAGCTGCAATGCAGTATTCTATTCTAGGAGTAGGCTGAAGCAGCAGCGTATCGCAGCTAGCTGTATAATTCTGTTTGTCATGAAACCTTCTTCTTGATAGAAGCACATCAACGCACTGCTCACTGCTCCCTATGCACACCAGGCTGAGATGCGTGCTCCACTGATCACTGCCCACAGGGCCGACCTGATGCGTGCCGCGCACTGTATGTTTGTGTCTGTCTGTCTTTCAGTCTCTGTCTGCTTCTATTTCTCTCTGCCTCGGTTTCTCGCTGTATCTGTCTATCAATGTCTCTGTCTCTCTCCATCTCTCTCTGTCTGTCCCCGTCTTTGTCTCTGTTTCTCTCCATCTTTCTCTCTATCTCGCTCTGTGTTCTCTCTCGATCTATCTACAATGTATGTCTCTCTTTGTGTCAGTCTTTGGGTACTTCGCTGTCTCTCATTGTCTCTCTGTATCCATCTATGTCTTTGTGTCTTTCTCTCTCTGTCTCGCGCTGTCTGACTATTGTACTCTGTCTCTCGCTCTATCTACGCCTCTGTCTGTGTGTGTGTATATGTGAGTGCGTGTGTCTCTTTCTCTCTCTCTCTCTCTCTCTCTCTCTCTCTCTCTCTCTCTCTCTCTCTCTCTCTCTCTCTCCTCTCTCTCTCCTCTCTCTCTCTCTTTCTCTCTCTCTCTCTCTCTCTCTCTCTCTCTCTCTCTCTCTCTCTCTCTCTCTCTATCTATCTATCTATCTATCTATCTATCTATCTATCTATCTATCTATCTATCTATGTAGACAGATGTCTTAAGTCCCTAGGCTGCTTACAGTGTTCAATGTCCTGTGGACAGAGCCAGTAATACAAATATTACACAGCAATGAATCAAACAAGTCTCTTTCCGCTGTTACTCCGAGTTTCGTGACAAAACACTTCATCAGACAGCATATGACCAAGACAAACAATCACTAGAATATATACGGAAAGAAGGCAGAGGTGATGGAGGTACATTTCAATAGCGCGAGGAAAAGGGATGACAAAATCAGCATGATTATAAGAGGAAAAAGATGTTGAGAGTATAGAGAGAATAGCCTGGGTAGAGGAACAGCGCGATTCTCTGGCAACACATCAGTACAGGTTTGTGCTGCATTGTTACGCATCACATAGTCATTGTGGCCTAGGGTTGTAACAATGGTGATGTGGATCACTCACGCGCCAGGCAAGGGGTGACTACCAGCACCACACCCGCCAAGGCATTGGAAAACCGGCGACAGAAGCCAAGATCCGCCAAAGCGCGTGAGCCATGAGCCCTGGGGAGTGCTCACCATTCCCGCGCCACGCGGAACCCAGCCCCGACCGCCACCTCTCAGGCCCCGACGGGCTATACAGCCACCCCCAGCCTGGCGTGGCTCATGTATTTGTCTTTCATCACGTTACCCTGCTGAGTTGAAACTTGTTGGCATGACGGCATTTATTATTATTATTATTATTATTTATTAAATTTTTTGGAGATTAACTCGCTCCTCTTATTCAGGCGTGTGCTCCTGTCGGCGGTGATGATGCGGAATTTCTCCGTCACGCATAGGTAATGGTTGCACCGTTTGCTGACGTTGCTGTACCCTTTAGCTTGCTCAGCAATCCTCCACTTGATGGTGACCGGTGCGTTCGTCTCTTTTAGCCGCCATACATGCTTTGACAGCTCCATGTTGTTCTTCCTTGACTCCATGTTCATGTCGGACTTGTGGTTATAGTATCGCTTCTTAAATGGTGGCTCAGTTGATCCAATGTACACCTTCTGTTCATTTTCTTTCCCCACGTGCGCTTCATAAACTACCTCCTGCGCTTGGCATCGGCCGTCCAGCGGGCACTCCGGTTGAGCTCGGCAGTTACATGGCTTTTCGACGCGCTTCGGCTCAAGTAGCATCTTGTTGTGCCCGTTTATCACTGCGGCTACGTTGGGCATACAACTGTAGCTAACTTTGACGTTATTTTTGTTGAATATTTTCTGCAGCTTTGAATTGGCAGGGAAGTGCTTCTGCACCACTCGCAAGAATGTCGCCGCCACATTCGTGCTCACATTCTTGCTGAAAGGCGGGTTGAACCATATCACTTTCCTCTTGCGGTTCTTTCTGTTCCTTCCTGTAGCAAGTGCGTTCTGGTATAACGGCGCTGCCTCGTCGAACGCCTGCTGATCGGCCGATATACCTGACACTCTCCGCTCAATCGGGGTGGCTGTTTTGCCCGTCGGGGCCGGGGAGGTGGCGGTTGGGGCTGGGTTCCGCGTGGCGCGGGAATGGTGAGCACTCCCCAGGCCTCATGGCTCACGCGCTTTGGCGGATCTTGGCTTCTGTCGCCGGTTTTCCGATGCCTTGGCGGGTGTGGTAGTCACCCCCTTGCCTGGCGCGTGAGTGATCCACATCACCATTGTTACCACCCTAGGCCACAATGACTATGTGATGTGTAACAATGCAGCACAAATCTGTACTGATGTGTTGCCAGAGAATCGCGCTGTTCCTCTACCCAGGCTATTCTCTCTATACTCTCAACATCTTTTTCCTCTTATAATCACGCTGATTTTGTCATC